>NW_026294595.1:71100390-71704676 GCF_007827085.1 Peromyscus californicus insignis
TCATTGTATAATTGCCCTCCACTGCAGTGCCCTCGTAAAAAGGGGGTCGTGCATCGTAACAAAGCCAACATGAAACAGTTAACTCAGGTTTGGAAGCATTCAAAAGCAAGAAAGATTTCTGGAGGAGGGTGTACAGGGGACTCTCGTCTGGTGGAATCGGAGGGGAAGGGAGCTGTTCTGCAGGTTTCTTAGGTGCAACAGTTAGACCTTTGGCAGAAATCAGGGCAGGTTTGGTTGAACTTGGTGTTACTGTGGGGTTAAGTACTCAGTTGGGTCCCACTGCTACTGTTTCCACTGGTGCGAGGGTACGCTTTATGGTAAAGGTTAGCTGGCCTGACCCTGGGTGTAAATACAGTCCCCATGTCTTTCCAGTGGTCCAATCTGCCTGCTTACCGGCCTCTGTAAACCGAATGATTAGGAGGTTGCAGTGCCCACCACGTCTAGCCCCAGCATAAGCAGAAAAGCGTTCTATATCATAGCAATTTCCACAGCGCTGATTTCCACACCACCCAGTCCCTAGAATGGACCTATCTGCTACCCACTGTACCGTGATTAAATCTCCTTCTGTCGGCTTTACACCTGTTAGCCTCACTGAACCTTATACAGCATCAGAGGAGTTAGGACAAGAATCTTATGAGCTACTTGAGGCCCAAGATTGAGCCTCCTTAGGACCATGAGAAGAGGGAAATGTGGAACCAAAATAAGACCAAAATGCTTTCACCCCAAAACTAAGGCCTAAGACTGCTCCTTTTAGCTACAGGCCAGAAGTTACTGGAACAGGCCAGAAGTTACTGAAACCAGTCAGTTCAGATTCCAGAAACCAGGAAGTGTCAAAGTACAGAGTCACAAGGTAGTCAGGAGGTAATGACTGCAGGACTATGGAATGTCCTCTCCCTCGCCCCCTAGGCAGCTGCTTGACCATAAAATGTCCCAACCCTAGTTTCCAAAGTGACTGTGTAATTACCAGATGCCCCCATCTGGGGTCAGCCAATGAGAAATGGTGGTGGGCAACTACCTCCTTAGAAGGAAAATTGAATTGTGATTTCTGGAATTCCTAGACACAAGCCAGTCAGAATTGTACCTGTACTAGCACCCCTAAATGATGTAACCTTGTGATTTTTCCCTTTAAAAACTGAGCTTGCAGAGAGGCGGGCACTTCCTCCAGCCTCCACTGCGTTGGATCTGTTGGACAAAGTCCCTGCCTAGGCTTGTATTGCATTTGGATATCCCGAAATTAAACCTTGCTTTTGCATTTCGGAAAAAAAAAAAAAAAAAAGAGGAGCAGAATGCAACCAACCTATTAAGGCATGCAGGTAAATGCTGCTTGAATCTAAAATGGTCTTAATAAAAAGAAATCTGGAACCAGATATTGGGGTAAATACAGAGAGATCAGAGAAACAAAGGAACAAGCCATTGGAGAAACTTCTCATCACTACCGAATCCTCAGGCCAAGTGGAAGGCGAGATCTTGTCTCCACAAATCCTCAGAGTGCAAGCCTCTGAGTCCTCAGCTGAAAGGGGCTAATTCCTATCTCCTCACTCCTTGTATGCCTTTCTCCACTCAGCCATTTCGCTTCCTTCCTAATGCTGGGATTAATGGCTTGTGTGCTTCCCAAATATTGATAGCAAAGGCATGAGATCTGAAGTGCTGGGATTAAAGGTTTGTGACTCCCAAGTACTGGGATTAAAGGTGTGTGCCACCACTGCCTGGATCTGTTTCTTTCCTAGACTGAATCAATCTCATGTAGTCCAGGTGGCTTTGAACTCACAGAGATCCATATGGATCTCTGCCTCTCCAGTGCTAGGATTAAAGGTGTGTGCCACCACTGTTTGGCGTCTATGTTTAATCTAGTGGTTGGTTCTGTCCTCTGATCTTCAGGCAATCTTTATTTGATACACAATATATCACCACAGATGAAAAATAAAACTATTGTATCCATGGTGAAAATATATGCTTTCAGGTTATTTATGACTAAAGGAAATCAATATATCTGAGCGTTATTTGTTACTATAACATTATTTTGTCTTTTCTGACAGGTTTAGTGTCCATGACTGGAGATAAATGAAGCTATAGGTGAAGATAAATAAGATGTAATAGATATACATGTGTTACTAATTGTAGTCAAATAAACTATAGAGATTGTTATGTACTCAAGTATAGCATCCAAAAGAAAAATCACAGGGCTGGTGATAAAGCCCAGTTGGTAGTGTACTTACCTGGCATGTATAAGAACCTGGCATATACCACATAAAACTGGGCATGGTGGTGCCTGCCTGTAATCCCAGCACTGGGGAGGTAGAAGCAGGAGGATCAAAAGTTTAAGGACACAATCAGTTACATGGTGAATTCAAGGTTAGCCTGGGTTGCCTGAGATCCTGACTCAAAAAGTTACTTTATTGACAAAAATACACAACAGAAGAGTAGAGCAGAGTAGTACCCAGGACAATTCAAGGCTCAAGGAAGAAAAAGATTACTCTGATGAACAGGAGAGATGCTCACCTCATCTTAAGTGAACTATTGAAAATGATTTATTCTGCAAAGAAATAGTCCCTAAGCAATTTCAAGACTCAATGGCAAATGCATATTTAATGTTTCCATTTTTAAAAAAAAGTATGCTTGGCAGAAGAAGGTACCATAGATCCCAGAACTCATAGCATGGGGACTAGAAGGAAGCATTTCATTCTGATTAGAAAAAGAATCTAGGTAAAGGAAAGAAGGGACAAAAGTCAAACCTGTGTGTGCGTTCGAGTGCATGTGTCTGAGCATGCTTGTATGCCTGTGTTACATGTGGTAAGAAATACTAAGATTTGTGAGACATTAACTTGAACACTGTAACTCCTCTCCCAGTTTTATTTTTTCTGTGTCCATCTTTGACTAGCTTATTAAAGCCATGATTTTCTTCTCTAGTACCAAGCCGCCTCTCCAGAAGATTATGTCATTTCTGTCTTGAATCTGTTTGCTGTCTTCTTGGAGTTATTGGTGAAGAAATCTTTGTGGTCCTAATAACTTCCAGCTTTTAGCTTGCTTCAGGTGATACCTACTTTGTTAACATGCTTTTATACTCATAATCTTAGTTGACTCTCACAACATTCCTAGCAGGCAGCTAAGTGTGCTGCATAATTATGCATTTATCTTGCAAAATTTATTGCATGTCACCCACTCATACTCACTACATTGAAGTCTTCTTTCAGATCCTGACTATGTTTTTTTTCATGCTCAAGTATTTTGCCACTGTTATTTCCTACACCTAAAATCCTTTCTGCCGTAAAATGCCTGAACTTTCAGGTCTTAGTATAAAGGTTTGTTCACCAGGAATGTGTGTCTTCCCCACCATATTTATTTCTTTTCTTGTATGTATCATGTGTAGTTCTTCAGTAAGAACATAAGTCCAGATGGGAATTAATTCTTATAGGTTTTAAATACTGAATCCAAGTTCTGACAATACTGAAGATATAACGGTATTTAATTACTATTTGCTATGTGATCCTTCTGCAGAGGAGGAGCACAGAAAACAGCAGCAGAAATGACAAGAACAACAGTTTCTTAAGAATGGTAAGGTGGTGAGCATTTGAAGGTTCACAGTGGGAAGTGAAGGGAGAATGTTCAGGGGGGCCAGGGAGAGAATTTTTAAAGCCTGCATGAGAAGCAGTGCACTTCAGGAGCTAATGCAAGGCAAGAGCATCACTAAACACAATTTATGGCTAGAGAGGTGAAGTAAGAGCTGGTTACACACAGTCATGTAAGTCTTATTAAGAAGTAAGAGGTAGAGAGGATCTGGGGAAATGTAGTGGGGGGGTGGGGGAAGCAAGATCAAGAGATAAGGACTCTAATGAAGGGTTTTTAGAAGAGAGGATAGGGTGATGAGATTGTCCAAAAGAATAGAACATTCTGGCAGCAGAAGAGCTGACTGGCAGGTGGTAAGTGTATACAGCTGTATAGCAGCTGGAGCCAAGTGTAACAGATGATAGTAATTTCAAGTATTGAAAGTAGATAACTCTAGATTTCTTCATCCAACCTGGCATGTGTTTCTGTCTCATGTCCTTCAGTTGTACAAATGGGTGTGCTATTGATGCTGTCCTTATTATGGCTCCCAATAAATTTGAGCAGGTATGCCAAGAGCCTCTTGAAGAATGGATCCTGTCATGTCTTCAAATAAAAGCAGTTCTAATCTTCCTAGGTTTAGTGTCTATAGCAATGGTTCTCAAAGTGTTCTAGGGAGCCTGGAATCCCTGTAAGATTTCTGAATGATAGGAGCAAAATTCCAGAAAATTTGCAAAATCCTCAGGCTATGTTCACCCTGGTGTGCTCATCCGTGCACATGCACAAATGAATTGTTTGCAGGGACAACACAATATGTGCTATTGCAACAGAATTCATGGAAGCAAATACGAGATCAGAATTGATGTCAATAAATTCAGACATTACAAGAGTATAAAAAATTAAAAGGAACTCCATCATCATTTCTTTATTTCATAAGTATATTATTTAAGCTAACTTGTAATGGAACATTACTGACATTTTAATGCATTTATATATAAATCCTTCTATAATTTTCCATGTTTATTTTTGACATGACATTGATAGATAAAATCCAAACAACTACAGGATTTCTTGTGGAGAACTTTAGATATTCTTAAGAATATGAAGGAGACTTGAGACCACAAAACTTGAAACCTATAGACATAAAAACACCACATCACAAGACCATGTACAATGTCAAGTTTATGTAGGAACTTAGCTTAGCTGATAACTGGAGTAATGACTATAGTATACAGGTATGTAACACTAAAAACAAGTTAAACTATTTTTTTAATCAGTGGATGTGTTCTAGTCAAATGGATTCTTTCAGGAACAAATAATATACAGCTGATTATAAAGAAACATGTTTATTGCCTAGAATGTGAATTGGAGAAACCAATGCAGTCTGGCTATATGAAATCATACAATGGCGAAGGGTAAATTAATGCTTTGTACATAAAGCATTGTTAGGACACAATTCTTGAAATTTCATTAATACTATCAAAGGCATTGTTCAGGAATTATATTCAGGTTTTCTGAGAGATTATATGAAGCATGTCAGTGGGGTGGTTTAGACATTTATCCAAGTGTTATTTGGACTCTCTGTCTGCTTACTACTAAGTGGATAAAGTTAGGATGGAGCTCAGTCTTCAGAAGCAGTGTCTGCCTTGACTTGTCTGATGCCTGCACTCAAAGAAGGGCTGACCTACACTCTTGCTCCTCTAGATTTGCTGAGATGCAGTTATATCAGATTTTCAATGAGTAGTTTTAGACTTAGATAGGAATTTTGGGTTAAGATTTTCCTACTTTTCAAAGCACAGATAAATAAAGATAATGTAAAATGAAGGAGAGAGAGAGAGATGGGACAGATACTTAAGGGCCCCAAAAATGTAAAGTTATGGACAGCATCTTAGAGTTGATGACAACAGGAATACCTGAAGTGGTTACCTAGATGTCCCCTGCCAGGACAGCAATGCCTATGAGTCGGTAAAGGGTGTGGAGATGGTTTCAGGGAACAGCATCTGCTTTATTGCATGGAAGCAACCACTAATATAGTAGAAGCCTATTGACTGATTTGTTAGCACATTCCCTCGGATTGAATAGTGAGTGCTCATACCACCAAGGTCTCTTTGCAGAGGAATCACATTAAAGGAGATGTGGAGAGTGCAGACTCGTTTGCAGGCCATCAACAGATACTCACCCTTCTTCAGAATTCAGTGTTCTGACTTCAGGAGCATGGTATGTCAAGTTTTCTGGCTGCCAGGTTATGCCTGCATTTTCCTCAGAAGTTCTCCCCTCAATATCATTTTACTTCCTGAGATCAGAGCCTCCTGATCAAAGAGCAGAACATGCCAACCAATATATTACAACCCAAGAGATAATAGCGTACGTAACTAGATTATAAGGATTATGAAAGCAAGGAGGGTATCTGGCCATGGGAATGATGTCATTCCAAATTTTCAAATTTTCTCTTATTGGACTCATATCTAGAAATAGATGGGAGTCTTTAGCAAACAGCTGAGGACAATGTACTATTGCCTCCATCCCTGATAACAAGGGAGGGTTAGGTACCAATGCCCAATAATTTTCAGCACTGGCACTATTTAGAGTCAGTGCAGCAAGCAAATATGTGGGCAGGATAGGTGTTTGCCACCATCTCTTGTGGCTGCTCAATTTCATCTGCTTCATTGTTGGTCTCTGCTGTCCAGGGTATGGTGAGCCTGCCCCGGATCCAGTTGAACTGCATTCCATTTTCCAGAAAGACACAAGTGAACCCTGTCCCAGTGGTAAGTAATGGGGCTGGTAATTAGCATTTATCTGTTATTACATCTTTCCAGGTCACCAAGGTAACCTCGGGCCCTGACAAAGGTGCCCAATGTTTGTGAGCTGCAGTGTTTCCCTTGTCATCTGTTTTCAAAAATTTAAAGTAAATAATGCAGTATTAATAAGACATTGATGATGAGCCTTGCTCTTACCCATATTCCTCCCTCTGTATTTATCATTTTGTTCTTTGTGTTGTTTGTGTGCTCTCTCAACTACAGCTTGACCTTGGGGATTATAGAGAATTCCAGTAACATGTTGAATTTTCTATTTGAGACAAAATTGTTTAAAGGCGGTTCATAATGTTCTGTAGAGAAATGTTTTTGAGCTCTTGAATGTATATTGCCTTGAGGTAAATTTTAAAAATTAAGAGTAAATAAGGAATGCAGAAGAATGTCTCTTGATGCTTCCCCTTTTTATTTTTTAATAATTATCTTTTTAATAGTTTATATAGGGACCATTAAACTTTAGGGCTACTGCAGGAGCCTCTGAAAAGACATTGGTAGTATATGTCTGAGTCACTATTTCTTGATATGTCAAGATCCAATCATCCAGAGGGGCATTCTTTATCTGACTTAGTACCCTCTATATCTCTGCTGTGGCCCTATCATAAACAAGTTGGCACACAGTATGCCAGCCATCTCAGCCTCAGCGTGTTGTACTTTCCATTCCTCAGAACTTTGTACTCCAGACAAAAATTTATTAAAAGGCTTAGTAGGTCCCTTTCTTAAATCTTCGAAATTTGCTGTGTTTCCTGAAGAATGCAGTCTTCCAAGCTCTTAGGGCATACAGATGTACTTGATCAAAATACTGAGGTCCAGGAGCCTGTTCAGCAGATGTTATGGATGCATCATCTGTAACATCTCCATATTTAATGCTCCACTTGTGTTTTGATTTCTCTTATCCTGCAGTCCACATTGATCATAATAATTAATGTGCTTTTCAAACAAAAAGGTCCACACTCAGACTAGCTGTTTATAATGCTCTAGTGTGTTTAAATTCATGCTTGTGGATTCTAATAATTGCTTTAATATGGAGACCTACACCCTTAATTTTGACAAGCAATCAACAGGTGCTGGATAGTTTTAAGGTCATGTGGATAACATGCTAAAGTCTCTGCTGGGTAGGATTTAAAGTCTTTGGAAAAGCAGAGACTTTGGGTTGCTCATTTGGCTGGCAATCATCAGGACTAGCACAAAGCCATGAAAAAGGATCTAAATGTGGTAGCAGCTGTAATTCTTTAATTTCTTAGCTACAGTTGTTAAGCAATGCATTCAAGGAAGGATGTAAAGAAGAAAGCAACTATGAAGGCAATACAGACTCCATCTTAGGGAAGGGCCACTATCTTAGACTACCTGCTGTATTCAGTTCCAGAAAGGACCTCAGGAATATGCCATGATAACTCAAAAGTATACAGGGCAGTATGCTCCTGCAGTTCATGGTCCTTGACGATATCCAGATAATTCTGCTGAGCAACCCAGATAATCCTGCTCAGCAAGTTGTGATCTCCAACGCAATAGTTTCAAATATGGTATTGCCCCGAATGTCTAGACCAATAGTTTCAAAAAATCACCTTGCCCCATATTCCTTCTACCCCATCCCAAGATGCCAAAGCATGTAACTTCTGGCTTGCTGTTTTTCCTTATAAAAACTCTCTACCTCTGGACCTGCTGCCACTGCTGTATTTCCCTTCATTTGCCATGTGGTGGTCCAGGTTCGAACCTAACAATAAAAGGACCCTTATGTGCTTTTATCGAAATGGACTCCTTGGTGGTCTCTGGGGGTTTTGCAAAATGGGTACAACACACCGAGAGGCCCTCACCCAGACCACCCTTCTGGTGCCGTACTGTGACTTCCTCCTTGTCAGATGCATCTTCTTTTCAGATGCTGCAAGAATTTCTATCAGTGCCATCTTGATTTCCTCCTTGTTCTTTTTCACTGTCCTTATCTCTGTCTGCTATGGGAAAACCTTATGACGCTTTAACTATTCCCCAGGTAAGCACTGGATTATAGCCATAACAATGAAATAGAAACATTTTGACAAGGAATGTCCAGCCCTAACTACCTCTCTCCTTGCATTATTCAAAGCTCTCTGCCATAACTCTAGATAAAAAAATCCCCTCTGTAGAAAACCAAAGAAAGAGGATTTTTCTTTCTGTAGAAACTCAGATCAAAACTTTTTGAACTCAAACATTTATACTTTAATACTTCTCTTTTTACCACTTGAAGTTGAGCTGCTCTTTAACTCAGTGGCAAATTACTCATTCTGCCCCCTCCCTATTTTTAACCAGGTCCCTTTATCCTATGTACTTATGTGCCCCACATTTGGGTACCAAATTGTCATGTTACCAGAAGGTCCCCCGACAAGACAGCAATGGGTCAGTAAAGGGCACGGGGATGAGCCACTCTGGAGACAGTTTCAGGGAAGAGCATCTGCTTTATTGCATGTGGGCAACTGCTTACATAGCGGGAGCCTACGGGCTGTGATTGGTTAGCACATTACCTAGGATTGGATAGTGAGCACTCAAACCACCAGGGTCTCTAAGTGGAGGAAGCACATTAAAGACATGAGGAGAGTGCAGACCGGTCTGCAGGCCTGCTACTCATGCTACTTCAGAATTCAGTGTTCTGACTCAGGAGCGTGGTGTGCCATGCTTCTTATTTAGAAGCATAGTATGCCAAGTAGGCTGACTTCTATGTCATGCCTGCATGTTCTCCTACAAACACCATGTCTTTAATACCTCTCCATTGTCAAGGAGACTCCCACATACTGGGGCTTTCCACCCCGCCCCCCATTAGGCACAAACCACACCCAAACACTTGTTTTCACAGAAAGATCCTTTTTAAGCCAGGAAGAAAAGTTAAAGTGGCTGCTTTCTGACTCAGACAGAAAACAACAGCAAATGACCTTGCAGGTATAATTTTTAAGGAGAGAAAAAAGGGAGGTCTGTGTTAGAATGGACTAGGATGCGGTGGTATATTTTGATTGGGCATGTTAATAAGATGAACCAAAGGGGGCTTTTGATTGCTGGACTTCAGTACTTTAACAGCTGGACCTTGGTAGTCAGCCTCAGAAGGAAGTGGCCAAATAAGGGAATAGACCTTGGTGGCTAACTTTAGGAATGTAATCTGATGGTTTTTAGCAAGGCAGAGGGGACAGGGAAAGGGCAAGGCCTGCCACACCTGATCTGGCCAGAGTCCCTTCAACTTGTAATTATCTTGAGCCTTAACCTTAGTTTAGCATCTTGTGGCTTCTTCATGAACATCTGATGAATTCAGATGTTATCACATTGCCCCTTCTTACTCTTGTTCCTCCTACCAGTAGGTTCTGTCTCTCACCTGTACATTTTGCCTGGGTGGTAGGTCAAAGACTCATTCAAATATATCATATACTAGAAAATCGGTGTGTTTTATTTCATTATATATTTTCTGAGACTATCTCATGTATTCTGTGCTGGCCTCACATTCACTTTGTAGCTAAGGATGGTCTTGAACTTCTGATTCTCTTACTATCACCTCCTATGAGATATGATTACAGGCATGCATCACAACACCACGTATATGTGGTGCTGGGGACTGGACTAGGGCTTTTTGCATGCTGGACAAATATTCCAACAAATGAACTACATCCCCATCCTCGAAGCCTTTTGAAAAGTTTGGATTCTCTAAATCCTACAGAGCAGAAGTGAACATGTGTCCATTAGGATTTTGGCTCCTCCGTGTTGACTAATTTGTTACACGTTCATTGCCTCCTGGTGTGTGAGGGTGTGTGTTTTAGAATGTGTATATGCCAGTGTGTGTGTATGAGTTTGTGTCTGTGTGTGAGAGTGTGTGTGTGAGAGAGAGTGTGTGTCTGAGCATAAGTGTATATGAGCATGAGTGTGTGCTTGTGTGTGTGAGGCTGTGCATTATTGTATGTTAGAGTGTGCATGAGTGTGCGCATACTTGTGGAGGATAGAGATCAATTATCTCCAGTCACTTTGATATCCTCCTTTTTTGAGACAGGGTCTCTTGCTGAGCCTGAAACCTATGATATATCTAGACTGGCTGGGCATCACACCCCAGGGATCCTGTTGTCTCATTCACACTGCTTTGATTTTAAAATTATATTTCTCTTATTTTTTGAGATTGAATAGTAATTACATCATTTCCTCTTCCCTTTCCTCCCTCCAAAACCTCCTATATCACCTTCCTTGCTCCTTTTTTCAAATTCATGGCTTCTTTTTTCACTAATTGTCTTTCTCTCATACACACCCCAGAAATTTCTTGGTATTGAGTAATTTAATTTTTTATAAATCCTGCAAGAACTAAATAGCTGGTCATTGTTGGTTTATTAGTAAATGGCTACATAGCCACCTCCTGAAAATGTAGTTAAAACCTCTCTCTGTTACTTAGTTGGTGCATGACTAGAGTGAGTAAGTATGTTCCATCTATATTTCAGTTTCCACTCACATAACACGGATAAAGCATCTTTTTTTTCCTGTCTACCTCTGAGGATAGTTTGAAGTTGAATATTCCCAATGGTCCTTTTAAAATCTGAAAGTACAAAGTGATTGTAGGGCTCTTCTTGTTAAGGGCTCCGTTCTCTTTATTGACATAAAAACAGTGAATAAGCAGCTGCTTTCCTTTAGGAATTGATCACTATTTGAACACTTTAAAACTTTAGTACTCTGTTGTGGGAGGGATTGGGCTTTTTGAGCTCCTGGGATAGGAAAATAGATTCATTATCCAGAAAATTTCATAGGAAGAGACCTTAGCTAGGAACACAACATTGTTCCTCTCACCCCAAGGAAGCCAGCACTAGAGAATAAAGACACAGGGCTACAGATTTCGTGACCAAGTGATACTTCAGTGATTCTCTCTGGCTTTGCATGGAATCAACAGGACATAGGAGAATGAGAATGATTTCTTTAGATTGTCTCATGAAATGTTTTAGTGAGCAGACTGGTAAGGGATGCACCTGCATTCCTAATGCTCCTGTTCTCTAGTGCCAATTAAAGAGGCAAGAACAGAACCCTGCACAGCCCCTTGCAGACAGGGAACACCCTAGCTTGACCACATGAACAACACCCTCCACTAAGAGAAACATCGCCAGTGAATGAGGCAAAGCACATCCAGTGTTCTTTCATGGGGAAACACTTTCCTCTTCCTGTTCCCACATCCATGGAATTGTCAGACCAGGCAGGGTCCTTCTTGTTGTCTAACTCTCCTCAAAGTCCGTGTTTCCAGGGAAGACACAATTCAACCCTGGTGTCTGCTCAAGTCCTGTCTTAAATTAGTCTGTTTTAACACAGTGAGATGATTACTTTCTTCCTGTATCCTTTCAGCGCACTTGGTGTTTATTTTTCTCCTTTGTTAAGTCCTTTCTGGCATACACCATGCTTGTACATACCTGGGCAGCCATTTTAAAGCATTGCCCCTGAGTGCTGTGCTCTCCCTGGGTAGACCCAGAGTCTTGTAACTTCAAGGAGTTATTGCTTGATCCAGGAAGTTAATGTCCAAAAAGTGGTTGTGGTGTTTGCCCATATCTTAAAGCTACAATATATCTGTTGCAGTGAATGAAAACATAGTTAAGTTTGCATCCAGGATTCATGGGGAATTTTTAGATTACACATCTAGAAAGTCAAGTGATATGTAATTTTCAATAGGATTCAATTCACAGACTTAAAAAATGATATTAAACGTTCCTAGATGGCTTAGACCTATGCTTACCTGGAGTAGGAATCTCTCTCTATCAGCATGGGGGAATTCCCATTTTGGATCTGTTTTATATGGCTTCAACTAAACTAACTGGGGCTTCGCAACAGTGTGATTGGTCAAGTCTGAGTTTGTGCTCACCTTGTGATATTCACTTCCAGTCTACCATCAGAGATCAATGTTTCCACTGTAAATAACATATCTATGACAATAACAGGTGTCTCCAATGTATAGTCAAAACAGAATATGGTGTCAATGTGTGTACTAAAATTATACTCCAGATTGAAAAATGCTATAAAATGTCTTTAGTGATATATTTTCCAAATATGTCAAAATGGTAGAAGAATAAATTCAGAACAAAGATCACTGTATAGGTATACTGAAAATATAACAAACATGTTTTCTTTAAAAATAGTATTTTCTCACGTAGGGAAGATTTGACTTCCACGTCTAAGAACAGAATTTGCAAAGAAAAACTTCAGTCACTATGACAGGAGTACTTGAACTTGTCACTTTCTTTTTTTTTTTTTTTTTTTTTGGTTTTTCGAGACAGGGTTTCTCTGTGTAGCTTTGCGCCTCTCCTGGAACTCACTTGGTAGCCCAGGCTGGCCTCGAACTCACAGAGATCCGCCTGGCTCTGCCTCCCGAGTGCTGGGATTAAAGGCGTGCACCACCACACCCGGCCTGAACTTGTCACTTTCTAATCTGCCAATTTTTGTGGTCTGTGGTCTGTGACTCTTGGAAGATTAAATTTCGCCTACATAACTTCTACTCTTGTCCCTCAAGTCAATAAAGGAAATGTAAGTGCTCAGTCTAGGATGCTCTGGCCGGGTTAATTTTCTTACACTCTGTTTGTTTGCCTACACAAGAAAGCCGGGTCAGGTTGAGGAGCAGGAGAGAAATGGTCTAACACAAAATCCCTGGAGACCTACCCTCAGAGCCAGCATAGCTGTGCCCTGCTTAAATCTTATTGACAAAAGCAAGCCACAAGCCCAGCTTAGATGTGAGGACAAAGAAATACAATTGCGTCTTGTATGAGGAGGTGCTTCAAGGTCATAGTTAAAGGGTGAAGATGCCAGGAAGGGCAGGCAACTATAACAACTTTCTCCAAATGGATACTTCACCCATGTGATTTCTTCATGAGTGGTTTCACAAACACATCAATGCTTAAAACTATAAACATTGTATCTTTGGAATTTTACCACAGTTGCAGTAGAAATGACAGGACAAAAGACTAGAGACACTCGTGAATGGACTTTATTTTATGTTTTCCCTAACTGGCTTAGGGGAAGGAATCACTTGTTCAATATTCAATCAGTTCACGTATAAGACACTGATTTTGTGGGTTAGTTTTATTGTATAAAATTATGCCAGTTAGAGTTCAGTTCTTCCTCAATCTTGTTGCTTTGTGAAAACACATTTGTACTGTATCTCATACTAAAATCTTTGTCCAATATCCTTCCATTGCCTGACAAACTATAATTAGTCCAAACTAATCTGCCTGCTCAGTGTCCAACCACTATTGCCTGGTGGACATTGATGGGGTGACATGAAGCATGAGGACAGTGACACATTCTGAAGGACTGGTAAAGTCTGCATGATAACTGGTTACATGAAGAAGGGAAGACTCCTTTAGAGAACACCAAATTGTTTTCATTTTTCAGAATGAATAGTTCAACTCCTCTATCATCCATCACTGTTCTTAGGAGGTAGTCTCTCACTAACACGTTAGGGAAAGTAGAAAAGAGAAGAAAATTGTGTCAATTAGTAACTATAAAACTCTCAAATATACCTGTATTTCATGCCCTACACTGCTTTGATGGCCAGAAACCAGAGACTGGATAGCCCAGAAACCTAAGGTAGAAGCAAGCATGACTAGAAAAAAAATTCAATGACAGGATTCCTAATGATATTTTGCTATGCTCATAGATCAATGCCTTGTCCAGTTGTTATCAGAGACTTCTTCTAGCAACAGATGGGAGCAG
This sequence comes from Peromyscus californicus insignis, assembly GCF_007827085.1. NCBI lineage: Eukaryota > Metazoa > Chordata > Mammalia > Rodentia > Cricetidae > Peromyscus > Peromyscus californicus. Next base: position 71,114,412 of record NW_026294595.1, read on the forward strand.
GTACAAAGATCCACAGCCAGACATTTTGTGTGGAGCAAGAGTCTAAATTGGTGGTCTCCATTGAATTCCTCTTTTAGAGATCAGGGAACCCCGTGGAAAAGAGAGAGGAAAGATTGTAGGAGTCAGAGGGCATGGAGGACACCAGGAGAACATAGGCCACTGAATCAACTAATCAGGGCTCATATGAGATCCGGGACTGAAGTGACAATGTGGGGCCTACAAGGGTCTGTCCTAGGTCCTCTGCATATGTGCCATGGCTGTTAGATTGGAATTTTTGTGGGACTCCTAACAGTGGCAGTGGGAATGGTTGTATATATGACTCTTTTGACTGCTTTAGGGACTCTTTTCCTCTAATTGGGTTGCCTTGCCCAGCCGTGATATAAGGGCTTTTGCCTTGTCTTCTTGTACCTTGTTTTGTCATGTTTGATTGTTGTCTATTGAGGGCCTGCTCTTTTCTGAAGGGAAAAAGAAGGCAGTGGATTTGGAGGAGGAAGGGAGGTGGTGGGCAGCTGGGAGAAGTGGATGGAAGAGGAACTGTGGTTGGGATGTATACAGTATGAGAGAAGAATCTATTTCAATAAATCTATTAAATAAATAATCAATACAAGGGGGAAAGTTTACTTTTTCTTTTTAATTTCTTTCTTCTTCTTTTCTTTCTTTCTTTCTTTCTTCCTTCCTTCCTTCCTTCCTCCCTCCCTCCCTCCCTCCCTCCCTCCCTCCCTTCCTTCCTTCCTTCCTTCCTTCCTTCCTTCCTTCCTTCCTTCCTTCTTTCCTTCCTTCTTTCCCTTTCTCCCTCCCTCCCCCTCCATTTTTCCCTCCCTCCCTCCATTTCTTTTTTTTCTTTAATGTGAGATGTGTGTGTGTGTGTGTGTGTGTGAGTGCACACACAAGCATGTGTACTCAGAAACAGCTGAATGTAGAGGTCAGAGAACAAACCATTGAACCTAGCTTTGCCTTCCACTATGTGGGGCCTGGGGATTGCTTTCAGGTCCTTAGGCTCCTTGGCAAGCACCATTCCCCACTGAGACCCCTTGCTAGTCTAAACTGACTTGTATTTGCACTCTGGATCTAAAATAATAATATTTTTCAAATCTATATTTAATCTCATTTCATTCTCCTTTCTCACATTATCTCCTCATTATTTTCTAGTTTTGTTAAATTTAAATGACATGATAAAAACTCTAATTTCAAGAGTTTTGAAAAACACATTTCATGCTGTTTTGAACTGTGAGCTCTGTTTCAGTCAAAACAGGATATGTTTGTTGGTCTTTGTTTGGTAATAGTTTCCTTGATCCCTTTTTAAGCTCCTTTAGATGAGAAGTTCTACAACTTCCTTAGCTGTTATATTCCCAGCCAACCATCATCGTGTTTTCTAGCTTTACATGAATTGTATTTTATCAAACTTTATATAAATTAAATCATAGTCTAGGGACTCTTTTTAATTGAATTATTTCACCTAGCAGGACATCCATTAGTCTCTCTATGGATAGCCTTCTACAAGTTTTCATGTGGATCTGCGCTGTTCTTTTCATAGGCAAATATCCAGTTGTGGCACGGTTAGGTTCTGTGGGAGTTCTGTGTGCAGTGATTTAAGAACGTGCCAAACCCGCCAGAGTTGTTCTATCATTTGCTGTTACCGTCAGTAATACCTGAGTTTGAATTTCTCTTCTTCCTTCCTTCCTTCCTTCTTCCTTCTTTCCTTCCTTCCTTCCTTCCTTCCTTCCTTCCTTCCTTCCTTCCTTCCTTCCTTCCTTCCTATTTTTCCCCTTCTTTACTGATTGTATAGTAGTATCTCCTTTACTTTTACTTATAATTTCTATTATTTGAAAATTTTTACTAAAATTTTATATTCTAGTAAAAATTGAAATCCAAAGATTAATCATTTTGAGTGTCTTTTCTTGAGCTTACTCTGTAATTTTATTATTATTATTATTATTATTATTATTATTATTTATTATTATTATTATTATTGTTATTTGTGTTTGTGTGATGTATATGTGATAATATTGCCACAGTGCATGTGTGGTGAGCAGAGGACAATTTTGTGGAATAATGTCCCTCTTTGGAGTTTTACATGGATTCTGGGAACTGAACTCATGTCATTAGGTTTTTTACCTCTTAGCCATCTTACTAGCCCTCAAGGGATTCATGTATTACTTTAAGCATTTATTCAAAAATTTGGGAAATGTTTACTGAGTTATTTGATATTCTCTCTTTTCCTGTTTCCCCCTCCCTTTCTGTCTTCTCTCTCTCTTTCTTTCTGTCTTTCCATCACTCTTACTTTTTCTGGTATTGGACCAAATCTGAGGCCTGGCACATATGAGAGAAGTACACAAACACTGAGCTATGTCCTCAGGACCTCTGTTGTTTGATTTTTTTTATTAACTTTTAAATTCTCTTTATATGTTAATCTTGAAAGTTTTAGAACATTTTTATAATCCATAGGATTTTCTTCCAGTCTGTGGTTTGCTTTATGATTCTCAGTATGTTTTAATAGTCATGAATTTTTAATTCTTTCCTTTGGGATCATGCTTTTGGTGTTGTAGCATAGAAATCTTTGTTTATTTCAAGGTCATATGGGTTTTTAAGCTTGCCTTTAGACAGCTTACAGTTTTAGACTTTTTTATGTAAGTCTATGGTCGTAGCTATTTGCATTCATTTTTCATAAGGTAAGAGGTATTGATTGAATATTTTTGTTTGTGCTTGGAGTCTTTACTTCTTCCCCCCTCTTTTTTCCCTTCTTTTATTTCTCTTGGAATAGAGAAATCAAACTGTCTAAGCACAACTTAGGAAGAAGACAAACCTTCTCCACTAAATTTTTGACATATTCAATTTGTGACACATGCAATATTCAGGGGGCACCAAGAGAGTGGAGGAGGTCTAAGAGTGGGCGATCTGCCTGGACTTTTGGTGACTGGCATGGCCTTTGGTCAAGCAGGGGCCTCTGCCCAAGTTTGGAGTTGCGCCACAGCCACAAGGAGCAGAGTAAGGATTGTGTACAGTGTGTATGGGATGGTATCAAAAGAGAAGGAAGTCCATGGGCAGGTGGCCTCTTGTTATTCTGGTGGCTGGCATGGCCTCTGGTTCAGCCCGAGTCTCCCTGTGAGGTCACCTACCTGTTCTGTTCACTGGTGTGGCCTGCACTTAAGCAGGAGATATCTGCCTGAGTTGGGGGTGGGGACATGGCAATGGGCTGCAGAGTCGGGAGGGGAGGGGTAGCAACAGATTGGGTTTGTGGGAACCTCACCTAGGGAGTGGGAGAGTTTCCAGGGCAGGAGGCTCAACTGTTTTTCTGGCTGTGTAGATCTTTTTAAAGAGTTGATATAAGTTACAGATACATTATATTTTAAACAAAAATGGAATCACATATATAGTAAATTGTAGTAAATTAAGATTACACACACACTTACTCTAAGCCTTTTGTTATAAGTTTTAAGCCAAATTTTGTTTTACGGATTTTATAGATTTTTAACCATACCCAGAGAACTTACAAATCTTGAGATAGAGTGTACAGCATTGTCTTAAGAGATTTTCTTTTTTCCCTTGTTTTTAAGAGCAAATAATAGAGATAAAATATTTTTAAGAGTAGGAAATAGAGAAACCTTAGAGATAAGAGACTTTTGAAAGTACAGAGCAGAGCTGGTTTAGATGTAAGAGATTTGGGATTATTTGTTTGTACAGTGGCAGAAATTGTTACCATATGAGTGAGTTTGAAAATTGAGTGTGCCAATCTTTGGCCATTGATGCTGTTTGTAGTCCAGGGAGGACAGAAAGAGGGCTACAAAATGAAATCCCACTGGAGGAAATTCTTATTGTCTCCAAGAGGGAGCTGAGAGACAGAGAAGTTGGTCACTGGCTGGTTGGCAGCTCCCAGTGGGAGATGAGAGAATGTAGCTGAGGCTTTTGGGAGAAGGGAAATGGTGTCTTTAGAGAGATGTACCCACGTGGACAGAGAGAGATACCCAAATGGGTGTATTAGGCCAGCATTTAGAGTTATGAGACAAGTGCCCGGGTAAGTAGGATCTAGGGCATGGAAGGCTCTAGGAGCCTGAGAGATGCTTATGAAGCAGAGAAGGAGAGACAAATGATTAGAACAGGTAGAGGGAAGTAACATCTGAAGAGTCAGACCCCAGAATTTGGAATCAAACTTGGTGGGTGGCAGAAGCCAGCAGAAACAAATGAAGATTTATTTTAGGTATGTGGGAGAGCATATGAGGATGAGGTATCTGGAAGAGTCCTTGCTGGCAGACTGAGCAAGTGGGCCAAGAGAGAAGAAAGAAAAGTGAGAAGAGGAGAGCAGAAAGGCCAAGGGGCCAGCAGGCCAAGAGAGGAGCCTGGGGCTAAGAGAGCAGGAAGCCCAGAGAGTGGCATAACCAAAATGGCTGAGTGTTCTAGGGGCCTGAGGAGCTGGGGGAGCAAAGTCCAGCCCAAAGAGTTCAGGTAAAGAGCCAGGGTATGCCAATTATAGGTGGTGCTGAGAGAGTGGTGACCAGTGTCCACTTTGATATGTTAATAAGTACTTTACTTGGTTGTTTATCCTGGATTTGAGACTTAAGGACCACATATTGCATACTTTTCTTTGGAGTTGCAGAGATTGGTAATAGCGCTTTCTGCACAGCCATGAGGACCTGAGTTTAGGGGCTAACTTCAACATACTCCCAGGAGTGGTTTTGCATGGACTTATAACCCCAGTGGTATGAAGGACAGAGAGAAGGAGATTTTTACAGATTGTTGACTAACAGCCAAGCCAAGTATTTGAGCTCCAAGTTCAGCAGTATATTCTGCCTCAATGAACAAGGCATCACATTCTGCCTTCCATAATGACAGGACACCCCACACATACCTGTGTATGCATGTATGCACACACACATATCATGATTAAAAAAGCAATTCCTAAATATTAAAAAAAAACCTCTTTTACTTTAATGTTGTCTATATGCACATTGGATAGAAAGGAGTCCACTGGAGCACAGGCAATCTACCATTGGCAATAGCCCTGGACAAAGATGATACTCCCTGTCTAAGTATTCATCAACTGTCTGTCGTTCCTTTTCCTGGGTCCTGGTTCTTGTGAGCCATTCCATCATCCTTGCTAGAATTTTGACCAATTTGATCAGGTGCACATCTTGGACAAGTAACCACAACTGCTGTAGTTTCTTGGAGAAATTTCCAGGTCTTATTCAGAAGACAATGTTTGCAGCATTCCTAGATATCTTTAGGCTATTATATGTTTCTCATTCTTTTTTCTGTGATGTTCCTTGAAGCTTGGGGTTTCAGGGAGTAGTTGATATTAGATATACTATTAAGACAGCAGCCATTTAGTTTCAGCACTTTGATCAATTAGGAGTCTTTGCATTAATCAGGTCTCACTGTGAAAAGAAGATTCTCTGACCAAGCTTGAGAACATCACAAATACATTGCTATAACATAAATGTTTAGGAGGCAGTTTGACAACATGATCATTTAGCAAAGCACTACTAGTAGCTGCTTCTCCTTCCCCTATTGTATATGACCTCCCCAGTCAGAGACTTTTAATCAGTTTCATATTAACACATATTTTAAGAAGCATGGATTCTCTCTTATGAACTAGATCTCAAGTTAAATCAGAAAGCATTTGGTTACCCCAGAAAGTTATACCAGTATTGCACCAGTGGGAATATCATACCTGGCAGATTTGTATTGTAGCTTGCAGAGTCGAGTATTTGGCAATACAGGGGATATCTTTCTTTCCCTCAACAGCCCACCTAGAACCTTGTGACACTATGAAAAAGTCAACAAGTGTGATGTTTTTAGCAACATGGTCTTATTGTCTAGTTCTTGTGAGAAACCAAGAGCAATGAAATTATCCTCTGTTGTTCTGGTAGTCTTATAGGGCCTCTTTGACCAAAATATTGCAAGGAGGTATTTCTTATCTGGCATTGAAATTTTCATGTAATAGCCCATGTCTTCTGGGAGAAGCATTGTTTAATTATTCTGAGAATTACTGGTCAAATAACTTTATATTAAAATGATTGTATTTTGAAATTTATTTACAACCTTGTAGTTTTCCATAGTTTTTTTTTTTCAAAAATCTATAGCTTTGGTTAGCTAACTGGCTTTCTACCTCCCACTGCCCTCACCATAATCACCACTTAAACCTTTAACTTCTAATATATGCCCCATTTTATCATATCACATGGCTCTTTTATATACCATTCATTTTGGCTGGATTCAAATCACCCCATTCAGTGTAAGGTTTTCGACTTCTATCCACTTGCCTGTGAGCTTTATGAATTCACTTTTTCCTTTCGGCCAAATAAAATTTATTGTATATACATATTAGTTTTTCTTATCAATTCATCAGTTAATGAATATCTAGGTTGATTTTATTTTCTAGCTATTATGAATGGATTGGCAATAAACATGGATAAGCAAGTGTCTATGTTAGAGAATATAATGTCCTTTGGGTATATGCCCAGGATACTTAGATATATGCTAGTTCTATTTATAGTTTATTTTTTTTTTTAAGAAAAAAAAGCAGATTGATTTCCAAAAGTGCTGCTCAAGATTACACTTCCACCAACACTGGGTAAGAGTTCTCCTCCCACCATATCTATGCCAGCATTTGGTTAGTATCATTTGTTTTCCTGATGACGGCCATTCTGACTAGAAGTTCTAATATATTTTTAATCTGCATTTCCTTGATGGCTAAGGATGTTGAACACTTTTTAATGTGTTCACTAGCCATTTGTATTTCTTATTTTGATAACTTTCTGTTCAATTCCATAGCCCATTTTATTTATTTTTTTTTTTTTTGCCCTCTTAGTGTTTAGGTTTTGGAGCTCTTTTTATATTGTAGGCACTAATTCTCTATCAGATATGTAGCTGGAAAATATTTTCTCACGTCTATGATCTGCCTTTTTATTCAGTTGACAATAACACTTGTGATGAAGCGTTTTAGTTTCCTATGATCCCATGTGCCTATTGTTGGTCTTATTTCTTGTGCTAGCCAGGACCTATACAGGACATCTTTATATATGCTTATAAGTTGAAGCAAATTTCCTATTTTCTCCAGCAGTTTTAAGATATCAGTTCTTACGTGAGGTCCTAAATCCCTTTGGAATTTTATGCGAGCACCCTTACCTACTGAGCCACCATTAATTTTTTTCAGATTTATTTATTTATTTGTTTGTTTGTTTGTTTGTTTGTTTAATATGTATAGGTGTTTATTTAATATGTATAGATGTCTGTGTACCACATTTGTGCCTAATCATTAGAACTGGAGTACAGACCATTGTAAGCTTCTGTCCTGTGTGTGAACTGAAACCATGAGAGATAAGGATATAGTGTCATTTGTCTGCATGTAGAGATCCAGTTTCCTTAACACCATCTGCTGGAGATGTCATGTTTTCTCCATTGTATGTTTTTGACATCTTCATCAAGAGCCAGATAATTGTAGTTATGTGGACTCATACCTGGATCCTTGGTTCTATTCCATTGATCTATGTATGTTTTTATGTCAGTATCATGCTGTTTTTCATACTCTGTGTGAATTCAGGTATGGTGGAACCTGCATAAGTACTCCTTTAGTTCAAGATTGCTTTAGCTACCCTGTTCTTTTGTACTTCCATATTACTTTGCAATTTTTTTCTATGTCTGTGAAGAATGTCCCTGGAATCTTGATTCAGATTATATGGAATATATAGATTGTTTTTGGTAGGAAAAAGTTACCACAGAATTAACTCTTCTGGTCCATTAGCATGTGAAGTTTGTCTATATTCTACTGTTTTTCTCACTTTCTTACTTCAATATCTTAAAGTTTCCATTGCTGTGGTCCTTTCTTTCTATGGTTACATTTCTTTCTAGGCAAATTTTGTGCTTATTGTGAATGTGTTTTTCCCTTCTTTATTTTTCCAATATATTTGCCATTAGTAGATAGCACAGACATTAGGAATACTTGCTTAACAAACATGATGACCAAAATGTAGATCCAAACACCCATGTAATGCCTGTAATTCCAGCTCTGGGGTATTTTCTCTGTGTGGGCACAGTCTCATGTACCTACACACTCACACACGTGTGCATAAACTCAGACATACACACAGAGACAACTAAATAAACTTAAATATGTCTTAAGCATTAAAAAGTTAGCTATTTCATTTCTAATATACTTGAACATGATTCTGTAGATGTGAGAAATCATACAACGATTTTAGGCCTCCCAACTAGTTTCTTCCAGTGACAGCATCATATAAGTCTTTGCTCAACATCACAACCACCATGCTAGTATTGATACAGTAAAGAAACAGAATACTTCCATCATTGTAATGATCTACTTGTTCTCCTTTAAAAGCCAGAGCCACTTTCTCCCATGCTTACACACTCATTAACCCAAATCTACAGTTCTCCATGTCCAAATCTACATTTGCTGTTCTTATACAGAGCATGGCACTGTGCTACTGACTTTTCACTCATCATCATTCTCTGGAGGATCTTGCAGTTTGTTGAATGTGCCACTGGTTTGTGCTGTTTGTTGTATAACAACACCCATGGTTGGGGTGTTAAACAGCTGATTCAATCATTCACTCACTGAAGGACTGTTAGGTTGCGTCCAGATTTGAGTAATCAAGAATAAATTCGTGACAAGCATTCATGTTCAGGAATTGTGTAAAATTTTTTATTTCTGGAATAAAAGTCTAGGAGTGAAATTTTTGAATCACATGGTACTTGTGATTTCAGTTTTCAAAGAAGTTTAAGAATTATGTAGTAATTATTCCAATAATGATAAAGAATGTAGAAACTGTCATAAACTTTCTCAAATCTTGTGAATTTGCACTGCATTGCATAAGAAGGTCTGCTTAATCTTAATTTTTGTACTATTTTTTCCAACACATTCTTAAGTTTAGACAATTATCAAAACAATAAATCATGCCCTGACTTATGCAATTTTCATGGCACAAACACTTCCCATGTCCTATCTCAACTTACCAATTTGATGTAAATGGAAAGGAATTGGAAGTGATGCCTAGTACTATACTATGATCTGTTAACATTCATTCTAATACAACAGACATGATCTCAGGAACAAAGATAGTAATGAAACTTGAAAGTGGTGATTTTGAGTTTTTAACAATAGGATTGCAATAATTTAGTTTTTAATGAAAGCTATACTCTGCACCTGACTCAAAAGCAATCAGTCCTTAAAGACTGGTGAGAATTAGCTTCAGAAAAAAAATTCATGTTTCTCTAATTTTAAGGTTTTCAAATTTCTCCTATAATTTTCTATACTTTCATACAATTGTGTAGATACACTACACGTATGTATCCATCAACTAAACATTTAAAACAGCCTATTTATCTTCCTTGCACAAATATTTAATTGGAAACAACTTTTCAAAACAAAATTGCAAACTTTGCCTCTTCTTGATTTTGTTATTAGTACTGACACACCATAAATAATGTGTAAATATGAGGAGGGAGGATCCTAGAGATCAAAAATAGGATTATAAGCCCTATTCTAAAGTTCATCAGCATTTTATTTATGTTTTGCCTTATCTACAGAGAGTTAAATAATAATTTCATGTTTGATTATTTCTTTCTCAACCTCCAGTAGTACACACTTTAGTCCCACCCCTGTGTGTGTGTGCCTGTGCATCTTGTTTGATTTCTCACAAAGGCAGATATTTATACTTCCCATATACTTCTTTCTAACAGCATCATTGAAGTGAAATTTGCAGCTGCAACCTGTTTATCTCCAAGTGCTGTCATACCTAGACTCTTTTCTCCATTTAAACTGGGGATGACCAAGGGACCACATTAGATCAGAATAAACAGTGTAGGGAATGAGATGTTTCCAAACTGAAAAGGTTCTTGTTTGTCTGTTTTTCCTGATAAAACTTGGTAGCTATATAAATAAGCCCAAATTCTATATCTTCTTTTCTTAAGCTTGGGTGTCTGGAGTTGCCTCAGACAGCTGGTGAGGATGGGGTGACAGTGGCTGGGATGAAGTTTAAGAATTGATGATCTTGGGGTTTCCAGCTGATGAGTCAACATCAGGTCTTCCAACCCCCTTATTTTTTTTAAGAGAGAAAACAAAATCTTATATGTTTAACTCACTGTGAGTCATGTATGTCTTTCTGATCCAGCTACTTCCCTGGTGGCTTGTTTTTGCTGCTACAGTCTGAATTCAAGTTGCACTGAGTAAGTTCCCATTGAACTTCCAAGACTACTTACACAGTGCTCCTGAGTAGAACATTTTCCCCTTTACTATCTAGCTTTCAGCATGAGGCAAATGTGGTTTTCTATGTCACAATGTTGATTCTTCACTTAATCTTTTGTCTCTATAAGGTTGAACTTGCTTTCTTTCTGATTTTATATGTAGTGTGTATGTGTGTGTGTGTGTGTGTGTGTGTGTGTGTGTGTGTGTGTGTGTGTGTATGTGCATAGTGCCTGCAGTACTCAAATTTGCTTCTATCTGGGTCCTCCAAGCTTTCTTTAGCACACGTAGTATTTCCTAATCTTTCATTTTACTGTTCTTCCCTTAAAGCATTTTTATAGTTTATCACCCATCAATTTCCATCTTTTCCCTTATACATTTTAATATCATATATACCTTCTATCTGTTTATGTACCATACTCACATCTATATTTTACATATAAAAATATAATTTTTCACACTCAGAAGTTCTAACTTTTGCCCACATTGGGCTGTATTACCCCTGTTGAGAATGCATGCTATGTCAATGTTTTTATTTAATAGATGTCTGGTGAATTAATAAAATAATTTTCATTCTAAACACTTGACAACAAAGCTCAATCTTCATGGGAGAAACTATTGACAGCATCAGGCCATTTCCATTACTTATTCTTAAAGAACATTCCAAGCTTGCCCTGTTTCTTTCGACCATGTAAGTCTTTGTCCTGGCTAGGATCCTTTGTGTTAAAAATCATAGAGTTAGTTTCTACAAGTCTAAAGCCAAAATAATATTAATGGTTCAATTGATGGGAAATATATTGGGATGTTTTGACCTTAGTTATAGCTTGATCCAGTAACTCTAAAAGCACTACCCTAATTTTATAATATATTCACCCCATCCCTGTGTGTGTGTGTGTGTGTGTGTGTGTGTGTGTGTGTGTGTGTGTGTGTTTCTGCTTTCCTTTTCAGCTTGACTTATTCTCAGACTCACATTTCCTGCTTTTAAAACTATCTCTCCACTGACCCCTGGGTTATATCCTTGCAGATGTCTCTTCCACAAATAGAAACATAAAGTATTGCCCTCCCAAGGGAAGGAAATTACACTGCATGTCATCCTATGGCTTGGGACACTTCCTAATCTTTGGACTCAGCCCTGTAGACTGGGGACACAGAGCTACATTGCTTCATCCCATGACTTGGGTTGGGTTAAGAACTGGGGAGGAGGACTACTGAACGATAAAGGCAGGCTATGAGTAAGAGTTAGAATTCACAGCCCCATTGAACTTTAAAAGAAAAAAAAATGTAGCCAAATTGGAGTTATTTTACCTGAGTGGTACTGTGAGATGGGTTTTGTTCCCTTAAACTCATATGCTGGATCTCAAAACCCTGGGGCCTTAGATTGTGATAATAGGTGGGGATAAGTTCTTTAAAGAGCTAACATAGTCAGAGGAGATCATTTCACACCAGTATGATTGCTGCCACAAGAAGAGGCACTTAGGACACAGACACCACAAAACTGAAGAACAGCTCAGGTGAGACATAAGGAGAAGCCAGAGGAGAGTCACGGGGACAGGCTTTGTAGGGAATCAACTCTGCTGATACCTTGATCTTAGACATCTGGCCTCCACCGTCATGAGAAAATCGATTGCTGTTGTTTAAGCCACCTGGTGTGCAGCACTTCGTGATGGCAGTCCAACCCAACTAGCAACAGTTTTGCAGAGGAAAGGCGGCACACTTGCTGACTGTAGAATTAATTTTTCTCTGTAGTGTCTGTGAAATGAGGAGACATTAACGGTGGTTTGGTGGCGAAGGAGGTTATTGCACTGGGATATGTTCTCTCATTTTTTGCTCCAAGGTACTTTCGCTGCAAAGATAAATTGACATTTAAGGCCCTTTCTGAGGTGAATTGTTATGATGAATTTTGACACTTCAATCCACTTAAATTGGGTCCCTTAATGCAGTTAGAGAAGTGGAGATTAGTTTTGGTCAGCTCTCCTTTTATAATCCCTTAAAGGTTGAACCGAGTGCTTTGAAGAGTAGGTACAACTGGCAGGTTTAAGGGCAAGGCCAATAGACCTATAGCTAAGAAGGATGAAGGGATTCTCTCCTCTATAAAGCGTGTAGCACACGGAGAATACAGAGCCTATTCTGGATGTAGAAACTCTTCCATGAAGACTTTGTTTATTGCACATTTTTCAGTTGAAATCTGCATGTTTAAGCTTCTCAGAATGTCTGCTCTAGGGAATATGGCTGTTCATAAAGGTACTGCCTTGGCCTGAGAAAGAAGCTGGCTTATGACCTCTCTTGGCATTGCTCAGTTGTTCATTTAGTCAACTAATCTGTTTAAGCACTGCATTCCTCTTTATTCATCTGTAAAATTGAGATCCTAATATGGATCACCTCACAGAACTTCCCTGAGGATTAAATTTGATAATGCTCTCAAAATATTCAGTGTGATTCTTGGTTTATCAGAAGAGTATACTATTCTCGGAGGCTGTGTTATCATTAAACAGCAGTTAAACCAGCATAAAATTTCACAGACCATTCTGAGTATGTGGTGACAGACATGGCTAGTTAATTTAGCAAGCTCCATTCAAGGGGGACCAGGGAGAAGGATGCTCATCAGGCATCATTTACTGCTAGAAGTATGTCTAATTGCCTTAAGTGTGAAACAGTCAACTGTTGCCATTTCAAAGACTGCAGAATGATGTTAAAACAGCCCTGCACTTGACATATTCTTGGCTGGTTTTGGTGTGTTTGCTTGTTTGATTTGTCATTGCCTTTAAAAAAATCCAGTTTCTTAATTACTTCCCTTGAATTTCAGGAGGGATTCCTTCCAGGCACTCTAACTGCCCACCATCCCCCCCCCGCCCCCCCCCCCCCCGACACATCTTATTTCAAAGGTCTCAGCATTTTTCCAGTACTGAGGCCTAAAATGATTTTCTGTTATATTTTCCAGGTATTTTCTTTCTTTCCATTGTTTACAAGGAACCAAAGTTTTAATGTTAGTCTTTGGGCCTTAGATATTTTTAAAAAAAATCACAGGATAAAAAAATAAAACAAGGAATTATATTTTATCTCATAAAAATGATCTTGGTACTAAAGAATAAAAGGGTGATCATGTCTGAACAGTTAGTAACACTTCAGAGAATGTATTAAAAATTATCCTCTTGGTCAATTTTTTCTATAATCTTACATCAGTATAAATATTTTGTGTTGGGTATTTCATTTAGATTTCTGACATATCAATTTTATATGAGAATTTTAAATAGAGGAATCACCCATTATGACACAGATTTCTACAGAGTGCCATATTTATTAATTTTATTTTATATAGATACCAAAAATCTCTCTATTTGTATTATATATAAACTTATAAATTAAATATTTATAAATTTTATATATTTATATCTAAATTAATATAATACAAGTGAAAATTTATATTATATACTTACAGTTATATTTGTAAGTGTTTATAATTTATATATCAATATGTAATATATATATGTATATTTGTATATATATGTACCAAATACTCAGCAAGTTCTCAACAGAGGTTTAGTAAATGTGATATACATTATGTGTTCTTACCTTTGTGTGGCAGGAGGTTCTTACCTTTGTGTGGCAGGAGGTTAATAGGTTTTGAATGATAGATTATAAGAACTTAAAGAGAATTTGTCCAGTACCGATAGTTCTAATGAAGAGTAATCTTGATAATAGAGAGTCAAAAGGTGGCTATAGTAGAATGGAAATGACAGTGAGTTGGGAGTCTATTTCTGGGCTTCATGGCATTGAATTAGAAATACAATGATAATAAATTACTCATATAATTCATTTTATAAATCAGTTTGAATATTTGATGTGAAACTGAGGTGAGAGATTATAAAAGATACCATGCTGTCCATACCATGAGTAATGACTGACATTCTACATATAGAAATGTGAGTCTGGGATGGTATGGAGAAATGATCCTCTGTTAAATGAATAGAAATGAATTTGTGAAGTATTCATTTCTAGATTATAACCTCCTTGTCTATATTAGCTATGGTAGTTTGAAAGTAATACATAATCTCATAAGGAGTGGCATTATTAGGAGCGGTAGCTTTGTTGGAGTGAGTATGGCCTTATTGGAGGAAGTGTGTCACTGTGGAGGTGGGCTTTGAGGTTTCATATGCTCCAGATACCACTATTGTTTCAGTCAACTTCCTGTTGCTTTCAAGATGTAGACTCTATGTCTGCCTGCACGCCATCATGCTCCCTGCCATCATCAAAATGGACTGAAACTCTGAAACTGTGAGCGAGCCACCCCAATTAAATGTTTTCATTTATAAGAGTTGTTGTGGTCATGTTGCTGTCTCCTCAGAGCAATAAATACCCTAACTAAGATGCCAGCTAAACCTGGGAACAGAAGTCTTTTGTGTCATTGTGATGGATCTAATACTATAGTGCTCAATGACTCTGTCTGCATATTATGACATCTGCAAGGACAGTTAATGGGAACTTTGAGGCAGAAAGGATGGAGCAGACAAAGGAGGCCTTGTGTTTAGATGTGTGAGGCAATTGTTACACAGGAAGCCCAGAGTACTGTAATGGTCTTGCATAACTGGGTCTGAATCTTAAGTTCCCAAATTCAAAGGAATCACCTGATTTCTTCAGTTTCACTTTTTTACCTCAGAGTAGCTTTCATGATCATGACATCCATCTCCCCAGAGTTGAGTCTACTTAGGTACAAGATAAACATGTACAATCCCTAAGATAGTCTGGAAGGCATAACTAGAAATATAACCAACTATGTAATTAACTTCATGGTATTTTTCCAGCCACTATATGGATCCTAGCAACATTTTCCCTGAGGGAGATGAAGGATGTAGACTTATACCTTCCATCACTCTCTTTTTTTTTTTTTTGGTGGGGGCGGGGATACAACACTTCTGATAGATTCCATTCCATTTGGCCTTATGAACTTCTATGAAACATGTTATTCAATATTATCTGCTTTCCTATTAAAGTACAGAAGTTCAGGTATATTCCTTATTCATCCAATTTTCATAAAACTATGGATACCTCTGTGTAAATAAAGATGCCCCCAAAACATCCAATGACTAATGCATTTACCTGATAAAAATCGGGTAAAGCATGAATGAATCCCTGCTTACTCATGTATTCTTAAACCAGATTAAGAATAGCTTGTTTCCCATTTGTATTTCCGCAGTGTCAAACATTAATGAAGTCTTAAGTGGAATTTTTCATTTTTTGCATTCCACGTAATAAACATGATGGTTTCAAGCTTCTGGTTTCTACACAGAAATTTTCAAAGTATTCTAATAATAAATCCTGTGAAAGGTTTTGACCATAATGGCTTTTCACAGCTTCCACACAAAGAAACTCAGTTAAGACCAGGCCATAAATAAGACCTCAGTGCTAAGGCAGGGGAAGGCCCTGTATATCTAAGCCTATTAAATGCATCATTTATTTTGCTACTCATCTGTCATGTTCTGAAGGTCACAAAACAATGCCTATTTCTTACGGCCCATCGGCAAACTGTAGAATCAGAGGCTGAAGCAAGTCCTTGAGTCAAATACTTGAGGTAGGTAATTGTATTTCCAGCATTAATTCCTGCAGTTCTGTTCACTGAATACAATCGAATCCTGTGCCCTGGGAAGGCACAGCATGCCTATGGGGGCAAGAAAAGGATTTCTGCACATCCCATGCAGCTTCTGAATTGAATGATTATATCATATTGAAATATTTCTGGAACATGTTGGATATTTTTTGTCTCCCCAATTACAGTACAGGAGGTTTATCTATCTATCTCTTTGTTCATTTAATAAGTTGAGAAGCCATGCATAATACTGAGGAAAGGATGTATCTGTGAGGCAAATGAATTTGAGTTTGAAATTCCACTTGATTACTTATATTTTGTCATTAGAATGAAACATCTCTGAATTTCCTTTTCCTTGTCTGTAGATAAAGCCCAGTGACAGCTCTTGTGAAAGGCCAAGATGTAGATGTCATGATTTAACACATGTGAAGCAGTTTCTTCGGTGTCTAATACAGAGTAGATACTTAGTGTGTGTTTAATATTCACCTCCCCACTTCTTTGGAGTCATAGAGACTCATTATTCTTTGTATTCCATTTTATGAGCATATTCTTCTACTGCAGGGTAGTTAGAATCTTTCATCTATGCAGAAGAGGCTCTGGAAATTCAGGTGAGACCCACCTGAATTTATTCTTTTACAGTTTGTTCAACAGTAATTTATTAAATTATAAGTTACATGCAGTAAAATGAATAAATCATGTATGTATAGCTCAATGAAGTTTATCATATACATACATATGGAATATTCCCAAACTCTTGGAGGTTCCCATGTGACTGTTCCTGTCTCTTACACACCCAGAACCACTGGCATAATTTTTAGGTAGTGGTAAAAATGAAGACATTGACTCTTGTTTAAATGATATTAAGAATCACATGACAGAGCAGAGCTTTTAGGCAAGCACAGAGATTTTGTGAGTGTCTACCCACCATGAAGCCTACTCTGATTATATTTCCATACCACTGGAGCTAGCTACTAGTTCAATTTCTTTCGGCATCTACTATTCTTGTTCTGCGTATTCCATTCGAAGTGTGTGTGTGTGTGTGTGTGTGTGTGTGTGTGTGTGTGTGTGTGTAAATATATATTATCTATCTTTCTATGACATATATATATATATATATATATATAATTTCATTGGACATATGCTATATTTCTCTTGGATATATGTTTTACAATGGAAATAATGAGTCAGGGACAAAAATTCTTTTTAAAAATTATTTATTTATTTATTTACCATTTATTTCTAAAAAGTTATTTTTTTTCATTTTACATACCAATCCTGGGTCCCCCTCTATAGCAGGAATCTTAACAAGTGTTATTAATAAAAACAAACCTGGAGCCAGGTATTGGGGTGAATGCTGAAAGATCAGAGAAGCAGAACAAGACACAGCTTCCTCACCTCACCAATTCCTCAGCTGATCCTGTTTCCTCAGACTGGAACTCTCTGAGTCCCCATCCAAATGGATCTCAGCTGAACTGCTGCTCAAAAGCCTAAAAGCTTAACCAGGCTTCCTGGTTTTCACACCTTATATACCTTTCTGCTTTCTGCCATCACTTCCTGGGATTAAAGGCTCACTTCGTGGGATTAAAGGTATGAGTCACCATGCCTGGCTGTTTCCAGTGTGGCTTTAAACTCACAGAGATCCAGATGGATCTCTGCCTCCCAAGTGATAGGATTAAAGGCGTGTGCACCACCATTTTCTGACCTCTATATCTAGTGGCCGTTCTGTTCTCTGACCCCAGATATATTTATTAGGGTACACAATATTTTAGGGAACACAATACCACTACCCCCCCTCTTCTACTTCCTCCTATCCCACCTCCCACCCACTCCTCAGAGAGGGCAATGCCTTCTTTAGGAAATCAACAAAGTCTGACATACTAAGTTGAGGCAGAATCCAGCCCCTCCCCTCTGTGTCAAGACTGAGCAAGGTATCCCATCTTAGGGAATGTGTTCAACTGAAGTCTAGGAGCTCAGCCCAGTGCTTGGTCATGCATCACTGCATTTGCTTCCAGGAGTTACTGGATGTAGGTTCTATGATGACAACTAGGGTAGTCAAGAAGTTCAGGAAAATATTCTATTATGCACTTCATATAAATTGTTTACTCACTGGGGAATTTAAACTAAAATCATAATGAGATCTCTATGGCTCAAAGTAAAGGCATATGATTCCATATATTGGTATGGCGTGAAAGAATAGCACCTCTCTCACACACAGGAAAAGTGAAATTTTGGTTCTGCTGTGTTCAGTATATGCCTACTTTTGAAGAACCATACGAAAGAAGCATCTAACATATATCTGAACCTGATTCTTGATTGGCTGACATACTACCTTGGCTATTTGCAATAAGAATCAAGAATCAGCCTTGGAGGAGGTGGGAATGGGGGGGTCGATTGGGGAGGGGAACCTGGGAGGTTGGAGGAGGGAGGACAGGGGAATCTGTGGCTGATATGTAAAATTTAATTATAAAATAAAAATATTAAAATCAATATTAAAAAAAATCAAGAATCATACCTAAGTTTCTGTTTGGATTGTTCAGCTTTCTGTCATTAAAACAGACCATGAAGGGTTGGGGATTTAACCCAGTGGTAGAGAACTTTCGATCCTCAGCTTCAAAACACACACACACACACACACACACACACACACACACACACACACACACACACACCAAACAAACAAACAAAAAAACATGAGATAATCAACTTATATGTAGAAAAGGTGATGTTAGTCTACAATTTTACAAATTTCAGTCCAGTATACGTTGGTCCCCAGTTTTGGACCTGTTGGCATCAGATCATGAAAGAATCAGACCAAAAAACTGCTTATTTCATGGTCAAGGAGCAAAGAAGAAAGAAGTAAAAGGATAGGGTGGACCAGATCCTCCAGTGTCACAGGACTGATGACTGGAATATCCTCTATTAACTTCCATATACTACCTAGTCCTACTGCCTCCTAATAGTGGCATGCTAGGAATAGACTTTGAACACGTGGATACAAACTTCACTACCAGAGATGGTAGCTAGGTACTAGCACTCCAGGCTACCTCCTTACAAGCTCCTGCTACATACTGTTGTTCTGCTTGTAGGCCAGAGATGAGTGGAGATAACAGAGGCTTGATGAACTGGAAACGAGCAAGAGTTCTCTTTCACATCCCATTTTCTTCTGGCTTCTTATAAAAGTCAGGGATCCCCTTTGTTTGGGGGTATTTCTCTGAAGGTTCTCTGGGCCTTCTCCTGTCACTCCATCCATGACAGCTCTTTTCTCACTCTTACATAAAGCTCTCTTGCCTAATGAAACTCCTTTCCAGGATTTTAAAGGAACCCTCTCCTTCCCCTTAAGGCCCCATTTATATTATCACTTGATGTTATGGTACTCTACCTTTATAATGCTTTCCCTCTCATGGCTCTCAGGGTCTTGAAACCTTTCTCCTAATAAACATTCCTGAAGGGTGATTATATGCCAGCTCCTTTCCCAACCAACATGCTGTGCTTCTCCTTTGTTTGTTTAAAATTAAGTACTCTTAGGGTTGATTTCACTACTGTTCCAGCTAGAGTATCAGCCACGACTTAGGCTTTTTTTTTTTTTTTTTTTTTTTTTTTTAGCACAATCTTTTTGTTTGATAGATCTTTCTTGAATACTAAACAACCAAACTCTTAAGCTAATCACAATGACCTTGGCCTTCCTCTCATGCTTTTGTTAGAACCTACTTCTGGATCTGGGCCAGGTAACAATTAAGAATGTGTTCTGAGTGTTTACTTCAAGACAGTCTCTTCACATGTATGTAATTGCATTTAACCCTTAGAATAACATTTATGAGCTTGATTCTTCAATTATATATATATATATATATATATATATACATACATACATACATATATATATATATATATATATATATATTAAAAGTAAAAAAGCAAAGACTTAGAATAGTTATGTGGTCTGTGTAAATAAAATTTTGATAAATAGTGAATATGCTGGTCCTGGTGGATGGTGGTAATGTCAACTACAGCCTAGGCTAGCATGAGATCTGATCTTAAAAGTAATAGGAGCTATAACATTGATACATACTTTTAGCCTAGGAAAAGTGTGTTAGGGAATACTAGGGAGTAACCAGGATTTGAACTTAAGTCACTTTCTCTTGGTAATGGCTACGGTTCATTCCCAAGCTCTTTTCCCTCATTCTCCAAACACAATGCCTAAGAAGTATACTTTGGTAGAAAGTGGCTTTTATTTTTCATGAGCTAGATGACTTGACTTGACTTGAGAATTTTATGATGCAAATGAAAATCTTTGCTCCCTGCTACAGAGCAGAGCTGCCTGTCACTAGGCATGTAGAAGCACAGTGTGTCACAGTGAGGCTGCAGGGTGTACATAGATTGCTTTCTCCTTAGATATGTTTTCCTGATGCTCACAACTGGTTGACCTAAATAAATATATAATTGCTCAGACTGTTACTAACCAACCAATCCATTTGGTGATCCCTTTATTAAATGGAAGAGTTCCTTATTCCTTCTCTCGATCTGCCTGTTAATAGAATAATCTCAAAGCTATTAGCATTTAAAGAGGAATTAAACAAAGATGTCCTGAATTGTCCCTTCTCTTGGCTCTTGGTGCTTATGGGACCCCAGATTCAGCTAATTAGCCTGAAATGAATATTAAATGCACTGATCTCTATCAACCACACCATGAGAAGAGTGCTTTTGTGAAAGTCATTTTGTTTGTAAACTTTGGTTTCCAATGTATCCAACCTTTTTTTTTAAATAATCAGAAAGGTACTGAAAATTTTTTCGAAATTAAAATACATACAGAAGTGGCATGAGAAGAGTTCTTAGTTTCTTAAAATATGCCTGCTTAAATACCAGATTTCTGTGGGTTAGCTATATTTCCATGGGAACCAACCAGAGAAAAACAAAACATCTCTTTCCTTCCCAGTGTGTCCAAATAATTTGCAATCCCCTAGGTACATGGTGTAGCAAGCACTGGGAAGAAGTACCTTCTCTGGAAACACAACCTTGCTCAAATTTGAAGACTTTGATGAATGATAAGGAGGTTAGATGAAGGCATCAGATCCACCAGAACTGGAGTTTCAGTCAGTTGTTACCTACCATGTCAGTGCTGGGAATTTAACCTGCATTATCTGGAAGAGTGACCAGTGATTTTAATCACTAAGACATCTTTCTAGACCTGCATTTAGTTAGTATCAATGAATATTTAGCATATCCCTTATGTTAGAGGGCACAAATAACATAGTAAAATAATTCAACAAAATTTGTTTATTATTAATAATGAATACTGGCACAAGAACTATGAAATATGGCATTTAAAAGACATATTTCTTTCTTGTCAATTAAGTGCCAAATTACAGGAAGTAGAAAGAAACTGTTTTGAGGTTGTGGTAGTTTGAATGAAAATGGTTCATAGGTTCCACTGGTTCATAGGTAGTGACACTATTAGGGGGTATGGCCTTGCTGGAGTAAGTGTGGCCTTGTTGGAGTGTGTCACTGGATGTGGGCTTTGGGGTTTCAGGTGCTCAAGCTAGGCCCCATGTCACTCTCTCTTCCTGCTGCCTGTAGATCCAGATGTAGAACTCTCAGCTACCTCTCCAGAATCATGCCTGCCTGCATGCAAGCATGCTTCCAGTCATGATGATAATGAACTAAACATCTGAACTCTAAGTCAGCCACAATTAAATGTTTTTCTTCATAAGAGTTGCCATGGTCATGGAGTCTTTTCATAGCAATAAAACCCTAAGACAAAGGTACTTTTTATTTTTGTTTTTCTTTAAGAGACAGCAAAAAGCAGCATACAGTAGGAAAAAAAACTTGGTTTTGTGATAATGAAACATGAATTTGAATTCATATTCTATCTCAGATTTAGGATGTGTTCCTTAAGCTCTTTGGAGTTCAATACTTTCCTCTTCTATTACCTGTTTACCTATCATGTTTATATATTTTCTATTATCTATGTATCATCCACATAATTTTCTTCTATTAGTCATCTACATAGGTATCATCTGCCTATGATCTCTATACTAGCAAACAGTCATCTATTCTATAATTTATCTCTAGTCTATGATATATCTATGTCCCCATTCCTTCTCATCATCATCCATCTTCAATCTAAAGGAGATGGCCACATTTACCTCTAAGTACTGTCTTGATTTGATGAGATGAGAAAAAGGTTTCAAATGAACAGTAATGGTTTTCGGTATTTCATGATTCATTCAGTTTCCTTTCTTTCTTTTTCTTTTTTTTCTCCCTTCCTTCCTTCCTTCCTTCCTTCCTTCCTTCCTTCCTTCCTTCCTTCCTTCCTTCCTTCCTTCCTGTTTGTCTTTCTTTCTTGTTCTTTCGGTTTTTTTTTTCTGTACCAAATATTAATGACCTGACAAAATGGGGGAAAGAAGTAATAATGTGATGAAGGAAGCAAACAGGAAGCCTTGTGTTAGACAGCCTAGTAAAGCTATGTTTTACTTCACAATTCTTCTTTATCTTCCTCTGACATTGCAATGAGAAGTACTACTTAGATAACTCTTCCATACTCAGGAAGCTCTAAACTACTTCTCGGGGAGAGTCATCTTTCACACACTCCAAAACATGGATACCATTTGGAGTCTTTCTCTAATTCTTTGCAGTTCACATGAATTCAAGGAGTAAGCCTCCCTGAATTCCTTTCAGACTTTGAACCCATATGTAGTCTTTCCTGCAAATTGAAAAAAGTTTGCAGTAGAATAAGAACGAGATTGGATATACACATACTTTTCTGAGGTTGAGGAGATTTTTTTTTTCTAATCACCAATGACAAATTTGAGCTAGGCACCTACATGCAGTCTCTTTAAGCTTCCCACCGGGCAAACCAACATGCGGTCTCTCTCTAGACATTCTGACTCAGATTCCTGTACTTCCCAGACCCTCTCAATTCTCTGAACACTGCTTAGGGCACTGCAGGATCCAGAGCCCTCCTGCTGGCTCTGCAGAGTCAGCTGCAGGTCCTCTTTAATTCCCCTCATCATTAGAGTCACACATGTCTCAGTCACAATAAGGTACCTGTAACAACAGTGCCCTTGTCACCATGACAACCAGCACATGCTGGGGACTAGGCAGGCTGCACAGAAGGAGGTCCATGCTTCCACTTTCCTGCTGGTGGTGCTGCTCACATAGTTCTTCCTGTGGGTACAGCAGCTGCTTTGGTGGCCTTTCAGCTCCATTCCAGGGGTGGAAGTGCAGCTGGTGCTAAAACTAAATTTCAAGAGGAGAACCTCAGATATTCCAGGGAAAGTTTCGGGACACTTCAGGGAACCTGAGGGTAGCATTTCTTTTTCCTTTTAGCACTGTCTGAGCTGTAGACTTTTAACACCCAAGATGTGTTCTTTCTGAGCAAGTAAAGGAAAGAAATTGAATCAGTTGCTTAATTGATGCTTCCTGATGTTTAACAGGCACCAATCTCATGGAGCCTCCACTCCCGACCCCCTGTCAGTACTATCAAATGAACACACTTGAGTAGCTGAGTACAGAGCAGAATGCAGGACTTCTGGAATAACAGACAGACTCAAATCCAAGCTTAGCTCTTCCACAAGTTCTGCCAATGGATGAATTCTCTGACAGGTTTTTGAATTAGACACTGGTTACTGATCAACAGACTCACCACTGATTTGCCGTGAAGATGAAAAGATGAAAACAAGTGTAAAATGTCACTAATGCATTACCAGATAACGAATGTGATACAATTATCAGTGACCTGGATAGACATTTCAGCTTTTTATTATATTACCATGGACACAGAAATACCAGTAAGTCAAGATTTACCTGTGAACATCTTTGATGGGGAAGCAGTGAGAACTGAAAGAAAATATTTTATTAAGATTTGGAAAGAGCTAGGATTCTTAGCACTCTGATTGTCATTGTCTTAAATTTTGCTACTGGGACACAGTATGGGCTTGCCTAGGAGTTTCCTGAAAATATAAATTACTTGACCCCAGGTAAGATTTACTGACTCAAACGTTAGAGATTGAGGCCAGGTATCTATGTGTGTTGTTATCTTTTAATTTATCCTCATTTATTTACTTATTTATTTACTTGGATCTCCCATCTATGTCAAATACCTACACAAAAGCTCCAGAAAATACATTTTCCCACTTGATTTAACACATCACATTACCACAGTACTCCTTATCTCTAAATCCATCTCTAATTTTTCCATATGTGTTCATCAACTTCTAACAGACCATATATTCATGTTTTTGTTTATGTTATCTTTTCCTTTAGGAATGAATGCTTTACAAAGCTATCAGTTAAAATTACCTTGTTTTTGCAACTTTGTTTCAATTCACTAGACTACCTGAAACATGGTAGACATTCAATATATGTTGAGTGAGTGAGTGAGAAAATAAATGAATGAATGATGCACAGGGTAAGAATTCAATGGATTTCATCTAGATATATTTTTTGGAATGCTGTCAAAAGTTAGTTTATACAAGTCTGTATATAGTTTTAGGGGAAAAATCCTTTTTTGGAGATATATCGCTCAGATCTAGGGCAAAGGTAGGATTCCAGCTCTAAAAATGTCATGTAGTTGCTATCAGTTGTCATTAGCTAGGTTAGGATTCTTTTTGTGAGTTCATATTCACATCTGAAAATTCCTAGTTAGTTTCTTCTAGAATCAACCAGGTATACTTCCAGATGCTTTCATGTGAGCTGAAACAAGATATTAATGATGTGCCCGTTCCTTTCTAACATATGGAGTATAACTATATGCTTAATACAGACTATAAAATATTCCTATCTCTCCCGAACTAAACTTGGAATTTCAAGAAATACCAAAGCAGAAGCATCCACAAAATGAGGAAAGAATGTAAAAGATCATAACTAGAGCAACACAGACATCACATGTCCCCAAAACATGACTGACCACTTGACCAAGACCAAGCTTCTTAACATTGTTCCCCTTCCCCTCTGTTATTGAAAATTTGGGCAAGTCACAGAAAAGTTGCTACATGTTTTTGGGAAAATAGAGACATCTCCTTGGGGTTCTTAGTATTGTTAATAAAAGAATTTATGAACAGACCCAAAAGAATCTGGAGGGTAATATTATTTGCATGAAAAAAGCCCAGAGCAGCAAGCTGTGAATCTTTGCAGCTGCATTAAAGAGGAAGGTGGAGAAAAGAGAGAGAACAACCCATGCCATTTTAGTGAAGCTGGCATGGAGGTGAGACACATGATGAACAAGATGCCACATGGTAGGAAGGGAAGCTTCTCTCAAAGTGCCAGAGGAGGCGTAGTTAGGTTCTAGCCAACATCTGAAAGAGAAAGACAGAAGAGAAGGGAGATTTTTCCTAATCAAGACTCAGCAGAGTCCAAGAACCCTACAGAAACTCATCAAAGCCCTGGACTGATTGGCTTAGGGGGAGAATTCTGATAGTAAAAGTACATTATCTTAGTTAAGAGATAATTATTTCTCCTGTCTTGTTAGCTTCACTTCCCGGAAGTGTTGTCCACTAGCAGGTGACTGACCTTCCCAACTGAATTAAATCTAAAGAGAGGAGAAAATAGCCAGTAGATTCCATTCTTCACTGTGACACTTATATCTATACACCCTGATACCTAGAGATGAGATATAAAACAAATTTTAAGATGTTACACTGCTGTCCTTTCAGAGTGATGCCTCCCTGAATACAGTACAACCTAAGTTTTCAATTGTTATTCCTCTGCCCACTGGGATATATAAGGAGCAAGCAGCAGTGAATTCCCATTTTAGCTATGTCTTAGAGGTCCTTAAGAGGATGGATGTATGTTCTGCCTCATATGAGACTTAGTTTTTTGATGATATAATGAAATATCTGAGGACATGTAATTGATAATGACAACAGATATGTTGAGCTAGGGTTTTGATAACTGAAAGTCCAAATGTCATAGCCCCAACTCATAAGGTCCTCACATAAGTTGTAGGAAGGCATGTCAAAGTGATCACATGATGACACAGGAGACTAGAGAGACTCATTCTTTTGGAACAATTAATTCTCATGTTAACTAACCAAGGTCTCATGACAGCAATCTCTTCAAATGGCAGCAACCCTCCATCACTTACCACTCAATACTCAGCCCTACCTAAAGAATGCCTTTTTCAACACGGTCACCCCAAGGATCAAGCCTCCAGTGATTGAAACCTTGTTCTTCAACTTTGGGACCTGGGAGAAAAAACATAACCAAGACATTCAACTTTCCCATTCTAGCCAGGCTTGGAGAAAGCGACTATTATTTCTTGCTTTATTGACCAATATACACTTAAAATATAAAGAGATCATGACATGATTTTAGTGAGTATAGAGATCTAAGCCTTAATATATGGACTCTGATCATTGTCATAAATATCACTTTCTTCATTGTCATTAATACTAACACTACCACTATAATAATCATCATCAATATTATTATATTCAGCATCATCATTACCATAATCTTTTCATCTGATGTCTGTGGTTGATATATTGTACACCCCAATAAACTTATCTGGGGGTCAGAAAACAGAACAGCCACTATATTAAACATTGAGGTTAGGAAGTGGTAGCACACACCTTTCATCCTAGCATTCCTGAGGCAGAGATCCATCCAGATCTCTGAGTTCAAGGCCACACTGGAAACAGCCGGGCATGGTGACACACACCTTTAATCCCAGGAAGTGATGGCAGGAAGCAGAAAGGTATATAAAGTGTGAAAACCAGGGCTTTTAGGCTTTTTAAGCTTTTAGGCTTTTGAGCAGTAGTTCAGCTGAGATTCATTTGGATGAGGACTCAGAGGCTTTCAGTCTTAGGAAATAGGATCAGCTGAGAAGTTGGTGAGGTGAGATTAGCTGTGACTTGTTCTGCTTCTCTGATATTTCAGCATTTACTCCAGTATCTGGCTTTGGGGTTTTTTATTAATAAGACCTTTAAGCAATTTGTGCTACAAATGTCAGCATCATACTTACAAAACAAAGTAAAATTTCTTGTAGTAGTACATATCAGTACAAGGTATCTGTTGGCCAACAATACTTTAGGATAACAAACTGAAAGAAATACAAGTGGGAAAATTAACAGACCCTTTATATGCCACCTTGAATTAGGGTTTTGTGACCCAGATGTCATTTTCTTTTTTTTTTTTCAGATGTCATTTTCAATAAAACACAACATGCCTGAATCTCCCATCTATGTCAAATACAGATTCAAAAACTCAAGTTTAGAGTATACATTTTCTCACTTTATTTAACACATCACATTACTATAATACTTCCTTATCTCTAGTACCAGCTCTAATTTTTCCACATATATTCATCAACTTCTAACAGATCATACATTTATATTTTTGTTTGTGTTATCTTTTCCTTTAGGAATGGATACTTTACAAAGCTATCAGTTAATATTACCTTGTTTGTGCAATCTTGTTTGAATTCACTAGATTACCTGCAACATGGTAGACATTCAATATAAGTTGAGTGAATGAGTGAGAAAATGAATGAATGATGCACATAGTAAGAATTCAGTGGATTTCATCTACATATATATTTGGAATGCTGTCAGTAATTAGTTCATACAAGTTTATAAATAGTTTTAGGGAAAAAATCCTTCTTTTTCAAAAGAAACTACAGTGGCTCCTCTCATATGGAGACTTTCTGAGATGTGAATACTGAGGACTTTGGGTCCTTGGATAAAAAAAAATCCTTCAGATCTAGGGCAAAGGTGGAATTCCAGCTTTGAAAACGTCATGTAGTTGCTATCAGTAGTCACTGGCTAGAGTAGAATTCTTCATGTGAGTTCATATTCATATCTGAAAATTCCTGCAGACCTTCACTGGGATTTGGGTGGAAATTTGTCCATAAAATTTATCGAATAAAGAAATTCCCTAAAGAGCTGCTAGCTGGAGACCACAAAATCTCATTAAGCTACTCTATATGCAATATGTTTCTTAACTGCTTGGGTCAAGTGGCCACTGAGGGACATCATGAAGGGAAAAAAATGAATATCAGCTTTTTCATTTCTGTCTCACCCGAGGTCTTTAGTTAGAAAGATTGTCTTCCATACAACACTGATCCAGATGGGCAGAGAGGCAATGATGGGATGTTCAAAAGAAACTACAGTGGCTCCTCTCATATGGAGACTTTCTGAGATGTGAATACTGAGGACTTTGGGTCCTTGGATAAAGGAACTGAATTCCTTTCAAGTATGGTTATATTGAAAAGAGGAACAACATCGAGGAGCTATTGTTATGCCCTCCTAGACCAAATGTGCACACCTTTCAAGTTAAAACTCTATATTTGAGAATCTAAAGGCTGTCTCTGTGGATCTTTGTATTAGATACCCTCTATAGACCATGGAGCAGCAGGAAGCTTTGGATCTTGTGTGGACTCACACACATGAAATAGGCCAGACCCCACCAGGGGAAAACTGAAGAGTAAACTGCTCTGTATTTGATGGAGCTAGGTAAGGATGGGGAGAAGAAGGGTTAACACTTTCAGAAGACAATGTCTGAATGCAAACATGGGGATAGAAGACAGCAAGTGATAAAGAGATCATTTGTAAGATGTTTTGTCTTCTAGAAATGCCTGCTTGACGTAATTTTTCAGTGTTACTTTTTCAGATATAAACACAGTTTGGCATCTAATTTTATAAATGCATTTGTGTTGCAACACCTTGCTGTGTTGCAAAATGCAAAGCTCCTGGAGTAGATGTAAAAACAAAATTGGACTCACAAATATATGTTATCTCGGTAAAGCCTCAGGTGGAAACATTTTCATCAGATATATGCTTCACAGCTTTTGTCTTTGCTTTTCACTTTTTATTTAGGCATTCTGACATTAAAAACACATTCTATGTAGTGTTTTTGTGACCTAAAGTTACTGCTGCCAAAATATGGGAGAAAAAATAGATTTTTTTCTTAAACACTTACTGTGTGTCAGAAGCTTTGCTAAGTGATAAAGACTTTATTTCATGAACTCTCCACACTTATTGAAAGGATTATGTCAATATTTTACAAGAGGAAACTAATATAACAAGCATAACATTATTTGCTCACATGCACCATGAAGGTAGCAGCCATGAATTCAACTCCTTACCTTTGACATACACAAGCTCTCCATTGAGAAAATAAATTTCTGGCAAACAGCTCTGCTAACTAGAAAAGTAGGAAAAAATAAAATTAAACATATTCTTGACTTTATCTATAATCCATGTTTACAACTAAGAGAGGAACAATGAAAATTATGTCAAGTAGGCTTTTTCAGTAATAACTAAAATGTCTGAATACATGGCATGACACAATTCTTTCTCCTCTCAATTACCTTTCATCTTATGTCTGATGATTGAACTTTGAATTCATCTTTTGTAAAAGTTCATCTTTCCTGTTTGCTTGCAATGTTGAACAAATGTTGTGGAATATTAGCTTAAGATGTGTTACATTTGTTTATGCTGTGAAATATTTGCTTAACGATGCAAAGATGTGTTACATTCTTTGATGTTGCATTTGTTTAACTCTGTAAAGCTGTGTTACTTTGCCTATCTAAAATACCTGATTGGTCTAACAAAGATCTGAAAAGCCAATAGCTAGACAGGAGAGAGAAATAGGCAGAGCTGGTAGGCAGAGAGAATAAACAGAAGAAGAGGGATGAATGAGAAAAGGAGAAGGAGAGAGGACGCTAGGGGCCAGATATCCAGCCACACAACCAATCACAGAGTAAGAAGGAAAGAAAAGTATATAAAATTGAGAAAGGTAAAAGCCCAGAGGCAAAAGGTAGATGGGATAATTTAAGTTGAGAAAAGCTTACTAGAAATAAGCAAAGCTAAGGCTGGGCATTCAAAGGTAAGACTAAATCTCTGTCTATTTATTTGAGAGCTAGGTCGTGGGTCCCCAAAGTGCAAAGAGTAAAAACAAAAAACAAAAAACAAAAACAAAACCATTTACAGGCAATTGTATTTTCTTTCAGGTGTTTTCCATAGGAATGTGAGGTTTTATAATCTGATTTTTAAATAATAGTGTTCCATATTTATTTACGCAGAATTGCAACATTTAAAATTTTTATTGTGTGTGTGCATGTGTGTGCGTGCGTGCCTGTGTGTGTGTGTGTGTGTGTGTGTGTGTGTGTGTGTGTGTGTGTGTTTGTGTATGAGATACCCATGTGCCATGGAACATGTGGTCAGAGAACAACTTTCAGTAGTTGGTTCTCTCCTGGCATATGGGTTCCTGGGATCTCAGGTCACCAGTCTTGGTGGAAAGCCACGATAAATGATGATCCACCTCTTTGGTCCTTGTTACAACATAAAAAAAAAAAAACCCAAAAACCAAAAAACAAAAAACAAAAACAAAACAAAACAAAAAACAAAAAAAAACAAACAAAAACCTTCTTATTTTCTCTTTTTTTCTTCTTATTTTCAACACTCTGTGTTCTGTTAGTGCTGCCAATGTGTTCAATCAACCACTGGGTCATGAGCAACTACCAGTGACAACTCCCCGAAGATAAAGTGACTTTCCTTTCTCCAGGAGCCAGAAAGTTTTAGCCTATCTATACCAATGAGCAGTCTTATCACAATGTGTCATTCCTGTTCTGTTAGTATAGCTAAATGCTTGAGTTTAGACAAAGAAAAGAGTCCTATATAGTTCATGATTTTAGAAGTAAAAATTCCAAACACAAGAGGACTGCCTCTGTCAAGGGTCCCCATGGCTCTGCTGTGGGATGTCTTTCTGTACACTGTGAATATGTGTTGCTCTGATTGGCTGATAAATAAAGCTGTATTGACCTGTGTCAGGGCAGGATAGTTTAGGTGGGACATTAGAACTGAACAGACAGGAGAAGAAAGGAGAGTGAGGGGAGATGCCAGGTTGCTGCCCAAGGAGCAAGAAGATGCCTGTAGACCAATAATGCCACGGCCATTAAGAGATAGCTAGAGACAAGTCTGAGCCATTAGGCCATACAGTTTGTAAATAATAAAAGTCTTTGTTTGTTTACTTGGAACTAAGAGGCTGCAGGATGTGAATGGGAGAGATTTGTCCTGACTGCAGGGCTGGGCAGGACCAGAGAAACTTCTGGCTACATTTCTCAGTCAGTAGAGCATGAGACTCTTAATCTTTGGGTTGTGGCTTTGTGCCCCACATTGGGTGCCAAAATGTAGCCATATGTTTCTCAGTTCCATCCAGCACTGGGGTCCCAGAGCCAATTATAAAATAATCACTCAGAGGCTTAATATTAATTGCAAATTATATGGCCTATGGGTCAGGCTTCTTGTTAGCTAGCTTTTATAACAACTTGACCCATTTCTATTAATCTATATGTTGTCACATGGCCGTGGCATTACTGGTCTGCAGGCATCTTGTTGCTCCTTGTGCCTGGGACTGGCATCTCCTCTCACTCTTCTTTCTTCTCCTGTCTGTTCAGTTCTAATGTCCCACCTAACCTATCCTATCCTGACATAGGCCAATACAGCTTTATTTATCACCCAATCAGAGCAACACATATTCACAACATACAGAGAGATATCCCACAGCATGACTCAGTCACTTCCAGATTGAAGACTGATAGATAGTGGCAATATCTATAAGATGAAGAGATTATGGAAGACAGGAAACAGATGATTAGGAGAAGTTCACTGGTTACAAGGTAGTCTCACAGGAACTAATTCAAGATCTCCTGAAAAGCACCATATTCCCATAATCTTAAGGACCCAGCCATCTCTTTGTTTTTAATTGTTTCTTTTATTTTTGAAAGTATAATATAATAATATTAATTCCCCCCTTCTTTTCCTTCCTCCAAACACTTCCATAGATCTCTCCTGCTCTCTTTCAATTTCATGGCCTCTTTTTTCATTGTTATACACACACACACACACACACACACACACAATATATGTATGTATATACTTGCATATTCCTAAATACACAAAAATAACCTGCTCAGTCTACACAAAGAACTACAATTAGCTAAGGAATGCTGAGAGTGAGAGAACTGTCTTCCCCAGGGAAGAGCACACTGGCTGGTTGTCTAATACCAAATGGTCAAAACATACATGCAAGTAACATTCTGCCATCTTTTAACATGGTCACACCAAGGGCTATGCTTCTAAAATAGGAACCTTTAAGAACACACTAAAACTGCATCAAACAATAACACATGTTGAACATTTTAGTAATTTTGCAACTTTAGTCATTATATTTAAGAATGTAATCAGTGTTTTAATTGAAAGAAAAATAGGAGTCGGAGCAAATGTCTTCTTTCAGAGGCTGGCTTAGTGAACTCTCTGTACTTCTCTACTACATTGATCTCTTGCTTTTAAAATGGATCAGTCTAAACTGGAATCACACCAGACACTCCTTTCATAAGTTGCACTGGTACCTCATTGGCATTGGCAACTATGATTTATTCTTAAAACAGTTTTTCTGTGTGATAGCAATGGAATGTAACCTCATTGTTTTAATTTGCATCTATTTGATTATTTGCAAGACTGAACAATTCCCCATGTATTCATTTAGAACTTTCATTTTCTCTTTTACCATGCAAATAAGCAGTATTGCTTAAACAAACTTTTTTAAAAATCATTTCTAGTATTCACAAAGGGTATATGCAGATATTTACATATGCCTAATTTACTCCTATTTATATACACATATACACATATTTTCAAATGTGTGTGTATGTTTCATTTTCATGGCACATACAAATTTAAATGTTTGTTCTTTTTCCCCCAGAAAGGATACTGAAAAGCATAATATACAAGGGAGAACTCTAATTTTTGCATTCATATAAATAAGACGCCCTATCTACCTGCTTCCTTAAACTCTTGAACATACAAGAATTAAATGGAACAGTCATTCTAGTCTACTTTCAAGGATTTGTAATTAGAATTCTGCTGTCTTCAGGTTGCTGATTTTCTTAGACACAAAGCATGTGGTTCTAGAACACAAATGCCAGATGTTGCATCTCGTTTACCCAAAGTGCCATTGCCTTGCACCATGCTTCAGGCCCTGAAAGATAAAGCTAGGATCAAATTCAAAATTTTAGTGCTGACTTTTGGCCCAACCCATAACATGTAGAATAAATTCTCAGGTACTAGGAAAATTGCTCAGTGGGTAAGAGTACACACTGTTTTTTCAATGTGTACTACAGTTTGGTTTCCAGAACCCATATTGGGTAGATCACAACCACCTGCAACTCCAGCTCCAAGTGACAAAAACAAAAACAAAAACAAAAACAAAAACAAAACAAAACAAAAACAAAGCAAAACAAAAACAAAACAAACCCCCCCCCCCAAAAAAAAAACTCTTATGGTATCCACAGGCAACTGCACTCATGTGGACATGCCCTGTGACAGACACACAAACATTAAAAATTAAAATGAAAACTTAAAAGGTAATAAATTTCAACTCTGACAGCAACTGTCATCGATTTAGCTATAGTCATTTAAAAGATTTATACATTTATATGAAAGTGTGGGCAGAGAAAGAATTTATACTTATAAACTGACCTTTGGAACAAAAATGACATTTTATTTGTTTTAGTGTTTTGGACATAGAAAACAGAATGGGTAACACCAAAACGAGCCTGTAGTAACACCGACTGAACTCAGCTGCTTAAGGTACATGGTTCCTCAGGAGTGGTGGCACTTAAGAGACTTCTTGACTCTGATGTTGGCAATTGTGTTTGATGAAGTACAGAGATTGAGGAAGTACTGAGAACATGTGGTTCATGTGTATCATTTTATCCCCATGGTTAAACACTGACATTAATCAGAATTCTTTACTACCACCTATGTGGCACTACATCTCTCCCTAGAAGTTAGAAAGTTTTAGAACTGGTATCATTCATTTAGAAAATAATAATTAGTGTGCTAAATTACTGGAGAAAATGTACAAAGAAAGCAGGTTGGAGATAAATAGAAATGGGTGATGTCATGGCAAGAGGCTAGTTTAGGAAACTGGAGAATTCTTATCTTTGAATATAAGTTGAATAAAGACATTACTTAAATGTGATCTATTTATGTGATGATAAATCCCAGTGGGCTGAAGAAAAAAATTCTTACATAATCATTGTGATTGCTTTATAAGTTTGGTGTACAATGGGAACATATTGTAAGAGGACTTAGTTTAACCTGGTATGTTAGAAGGTGGTTCTCTAAAGATACAATTTCTGCTAAAATCAGAAAGATCCTAAGTTGAAACAAAAGCACACACAAGTCCAAGCAGGAAGAAGAATGGTGTATTTGAGCAAGAAGGGAGCAAGACAGGAACAAGAATGAGGCCTGGGGTTTAGAGAAGTGGGCAGTCTTCTGCAGAGCTTCACAGGTCTGGGAAGTGTTCGGCTTTTTCCTAAGATTGATGGGAAGAAATGTTTGGTTTTAACATGATTCGAAGTTTTATATGAGATTATCTGATGAGATGAGAAATAACTGAATAATGTCTTTAGTGACACAGCCGTTACTTTTTTTTTTGTCAAGGTGCAATTCCTTCTAAGTTGGGTTATTCTATTATTACCATACTTCATTAAGTTCAAAATAACCTCTGTGGAGGGGTTTCCATGAAGGGTGTGTGTCAAACCTTTAAGGATAGTGAAGCCATCACGTTTAAGGGGCTCAGACTTAGATGGGTGTTTGCCTGTCAGATACGTTCTTTCCATTAGTAGGTGTGACTGTGTGCCATCTTTCCAAGAAATATGTTTATAATAAGCCAGCAATGTGTACTGTGAAGCTAGAGACAGAGCTATGAAGAAATGAAAGACAAAAGAAAGGTCTTGTTCTACCTTAAAGGTGCTCCTCCTCTTTTGTTCTTCAGAATGTGGAGCCTTTCGCTGTTTGTGAAGTTCCTGTCTGTACTGATAGGCTTTCGTTTGTATTTTTATTTATTTATCCAATTTGTTGGACTTGTTTGATGGATCTGTGAAAGCAGAGACGAAAGAAGGCGGAGACTGAGACCTGAGGTTTTTCTGCTGGGTTTGGACCTGACTTTGCCACTTAGTAACACTTTTCCACTAAATATTTGATATAGCTCCTTTTTAATTAAACAACAATGACAAAAACACTGACTCATTGGAAAGATGAGGCATAACCAAATGCCTGTGGAAGGAAAGTTCACATTTAACAGACTAATACTTGCTTAAATGCTAAGTCCTTTAAACTTAGAATGTCAGTATTCTCAAGTTTCTCTCTCTTCTCTCTCTCTCTTTCTCTCTCTCTCTCTCTCTCATACACACACACACACACACACACACACACACCACAAAGATACGCACACACCACACACAGACACACAGACACACACAGACACACCACATACACACACAGACACACACACAGACACACACACAGACACACACACAGACACACACACACACATACACACACACCACAGATATGCACACACCACACACAGACACACAGACACACACAGACACACCACAGACACACACAGACACAGACACACAGACACAGACACACACAGAGACATACACACACACAAACAGACACACACAGACACACACACACACCACACAGATATGCACACACCACAGACACACACAGACACAGACACACACAGAGACATACACACACACAAACACACACACACACACACACACACACACACACACACACACACCACACAGATATGCACACACCACACACAGACACACAGACACACACAGACACACCATGGACACACACAGACACACACAGACACAGCCACACACAGACAGACACACAGACAGACACACACAGACACACAGACACACAGACACACAGACACACACACACACACACACACACACCAGTCACATGAAAACTCTTTCAGAGCTGTATGAGATTTTGAACGTAGCCTGTGCTATTAAAGGTCAAGGAGGCAGCAGCCCCCCCCCCCCCCCCCCCCCCCCCCGCCAGGTCACACAGCCAGCTTTCAAAGAGGAGACACAGTAACTGACAGAGGTCAGTAACTTTCGTAAGTAATTATCAAAACTGCTTTCCTTTTTCCTGACTCAGAAATTCTGCAAACCTCTAGAGATGGGGCAACTGCTCGGCCTCCAAATACTTTACCTTATTGAAATCCAGCAAAGGCTCCTGTTGAAAGAGTTGTCTGGCCAGAGAAAACATTTTCTCTTGTTTCTTAATGGAAAAGCAAGCCTGCTGATTAAAACCCAGTAATAGATTCCAAAGCTTCCTCTTGACAGAACATTTGCTTTCTCATTTCCTAATGAATTACTCCCCAAAGAAATTGATTGGATTTCAAGGCACAAGGCTCCCTAGAGACCTCCCCACCTCCATCATTCCCTTCCTAAAGTGTTCATCATTTTGATGCCTATCGGCCTTGCCAAATGCTCTAAGCTGATCCCTTGGAATCCTTCACTCACCAACAATTCCTTGTTCTCTGTGATGATCAAGGGCAGCTTTGCTGCAGAGGAATAGAGAGGAAAGCCTTCCATTCCCTACAGATAAGGAACACTTTGCTGATGAAACAGAAAGATACAATACTTCTTATTATACTATCATTGTTATTGCTATTTTAATTATCGTTTACTTTGAGGCCATGACTTACTGGATTATAAACACAAAAAGTTTTATTCTTCCTGCTAAGAAAAATAGTATACAATTGATTTCTTTTTCCTTCAGGGGAGCTGGCTCCTTTCATAATAACTCCATCTCCACAGCACTTCTTAATCTCTTCAGGTTATGGTAATTGTTTTATTTTAACTTTTAAGGCTTGGCCTTTTAACTTGAAAACCTCAAATGTCTATCTGAAATAAATTGAGAGATTTATTTCCTTTCCCTCTCTATCCCATAGTAGCTTCACCACCCTTTTACCAGTCACACGATTCTGATACACTTTACACATCCCTCCTTCACTGCTGTTAAGATGAAAGTATCTGGGTGAAAGGAAAGAGCAACAAGAATACATAAGATTTTCAACTCCTGGGCTGGCCTGGGTCTGCTTGCTTACCTTGCTGATTATAGGTTTGATAGAGACTGGTAGTTATCTTTTATTAAATGGTCTCCAATCAACCCTAATAGACAATGTGTGCCGTGTGAGTCCCAACCTTTTAATCTTTCTGATGGTGTTACGGCATTTTCCTCTGCTATATTTCAGAGTCTTCTGGAAGCCTACAGTTTCAGGCTCACACATCCCCATGGACTCACTCCTGGTAACTGGGGAATGGCAGGAACCATGTTCTCTATCTATCTATTCTCCTGTGTTCTCTATCTATCTATTCTCCAAGGCTTTTCTCTCTGCTCTAGGAAAAAGTCATGCAGACTAGCCAGATGTGTAGCTTCCTAGGATAGATATGAGTGTCCCTGGGCTGTCCTCACAAAGTGATGTGCACGTGGCAGTTTAAGAGCAACTTCTCTCACAGTTCCCAAAGGTATATGTTCATAGTCCAGGTCTTGATAGGGCAGTCCTCTCTCTCCCTGACACTTCTTTCTCTGTCCATTCTTAGATTCTGATGGTGGCTATTGATCTTTGGCACTCCCCAGGAGCTGCAAATCTTCAGTCCCTGTTTGCTCTTCTCCATGCATGTCTCTCTCTGTCTTGTAAGGGCATACTATACTCAGCCCATCTGGCTTTGGCATCACCTACTATACCCACTACAGCAATGGCTCTCATTACTGAATATTATCACATTCTCAGGTTCTAGAGGATGGGATATTAGCAAATATTTTAGATGAAACATCTAACTTTCTTTTGAGGTACTCCCACACTTGATAATTGGGTCCAGTGGCTTTCAGAAGTAGAACTAGTTACATAATTCCATTCTCCTCCAAATGGAATATATGGAGAAATAGAATTTCTTTATAAGTATTTGATTATCAAACGTGATGCTTTTTAAATCTCTCAGTTCATCTAATATTTATTTATTTATTTAATTTGTATATATCTGAATAATATGTCTGTGTTTGTACGTTTGCTTAAATGTAGGTGTATATGTATGGTAGGCACATGTGTGTGGAGGCCTGATGCTTACATATAGCATCTTTCTGTCTCTCCCCACCTTATTCATTGAGGAAGGATCTCTCAGTTGAACTCAGATTTCCCTGACACAGCTATTTTAGCCAGCTTAATCCAGAGATTTGCTGTCTCTGCCTTTTGAGTGCTGGAATTATAGGTGGACTACCATGTCTCCCCAGCCAGAAGATGGTGTCAGATCCCCAGATGCTGTAGTTATAGCAGTTATCAGCCTTTGAACCTGGATTCTAGGTACAGAATTTTGGTTCTGTGGAAGAACAGCAGTTGCTCATAGCCACTGAGCTATCTTTCAAACCATGCTAATTTTAAAATAGATTTATATTTAGTTTAAAAGTTCTACTTTGGGGATAGAGATATGGCTTAGTGGGTAGCCTTTGTAAGCCTACTATGGGAGGGGAGAAACAAATCTTGAAAGTTGTCCTCTGATTTACAGAGGGTTTCCATGGCACACATACACTAGCCACTCCCAGTTAATGGTAGGATGACAAAATAATTAAAAAGGGTGCTGTTTTTATGTTTTAACAATGGTCAAGGCGATTCTTGCTGTTTTTGTTCTATCTTGGGAGAAAATATGAGAGGGATTTAAAAGAAAGGGTTACTGTTTCTGTTTCCTCCAAGCTAGACTTTTGAAACCCTGAATGTGGGCTAATCTGAGTGCAGATGTATATGAAGGTAATCATAACCTTTCCAGGACTGAGCCTTGGAGTTCATATTCCAGTTTAACAAGTGGGAAACTGAAATGTTGAAAAGAAAAAAGAAGAAATTGATAGTTAGAGAATACATGAGTTGAAAGAAATATGTAGTTAGCTATCCAGACAGATACATTTTTGTGATATTTACCAGAGCTGAGGAAATGATAGTTTTTCCTGTTTCCCTTGACTAAACAGAAGCAGATTAAATAGGAACTGAGGGAGGGAGGTGGGGAGGAGAGAGGCCGGAAGGGAGAGAAAGAGAGACAGAGACAGAGAGAGACACAGAGAGAGAGATCCCTTGTTCTTCTGTCTCTACATGCTCTAATGAATTTGTAGACTGCCAGTGTGTTGCTGACACTCTTAGTCCTACACATTACAATAAAAGGATCAAACACTAGGTGGTTTAAACAACATAATTTTGTTCTTCACAGTCCAAGCTATTGATGCAAATGATATCTGAAGAGATACTGCTTACTGGGCTGTATATATGAGTGAAATAGTAGATAAGACCTGCCCCCCACACTGGAGGAGACATATATCCCATCAGTAGCTAGCTAATCAGATAGGATAATTTGCAGTGAGATAAAAGAGAAAGGGGACAGTGAAGCTGATAACAAGTTTGTCAAAGAGTCTGAATAGTCACCATGAAGACCAGATATTGTTGATATTGTCTACCCTGGGAGGGTTCAAATGTTCAAGGCTATCTCCTGCCTTTTCTAACATCCCACCCACCACTGGCAAGACTTTCTAGAAGTTTGGCAATGGACAGTTGGTTGACATGTGGTTAATAACAACAAGAATAACAATAACAACAGAAAAAAAAAAAACAAAATCCACAGCTGACTGAATAGCTACCCCAAGTGAGACTACTTTAAGAAAAAAAGGGAAAGGTTTGAGGGTGCCATTGGTTGAAAGATTGGCATATGATTAGTTGCTTCTTTCTCCTCTTATCTGCCCAGATAATTTGCACAGAGTGAAAGTATATATAAATATATATACATAGTTATAATCAAAATTGAAAGTTATTATGGCAATTATATTTCAACTGTTCATTTCTTATGATGAAGATTGAAATCCTGTCAACAGAGAATCTTTGGATCTTTGATTGTAGAAGTGACTGAAGGTTGTTCTGTCATCACATGCTTCCTGTGAAAGATGAAAAATTTTTATGACAATAGAAAAAAATAAATAAAAATAATTACATTTATGTCAAATAGTAATGATTTGATAAGAATGAATTATGTTCCACAATCACCTCTTAAATTCTGAGTTTAGGGAGGCCACTTGCAGACTCCTGTTAGACTCTCTTTTCTGTTTTAGCCCATCTGATTCTAACTGCTAAGTGAACTGTTGAAAAAGCCTCAACACAGCCACTCGGCAGCAGCACATGCACGCCTTTAATCCCAGCACTCAGGAGGCAGAGCCAGACAAATCTCTGTGAGTTCAAGGCCAGCCTGGTCTACAGAGTGAGTTCCAGGACAAGCATCAAAACTACACAGAGAAACCCTGTCTCAAAAAACCAAAAAAAAAAAAAAAAAAAAAAAAAAAAAAAAGGGAGGAAATGTAAGTTAAATAATAATAGATACAGGTAAAGGTGTATTTTTAGCATCCCTCCCCCACCAAAAAAAGAAAAAAAAAACCTTAAAAACAGTAGATAGAGTCTGTGAGCTCCCATGAGCTCAAGTCAGCTGTGAATGTGGGTCCCTCCCCCACATTGGCCCTCTGCATGTGTGTGACTGCTGGGTAGCTTAGTCTCTTTGTAAGGTTCCTAGCAATGAGTTCAGGACCTGTCCCTAGCGCTGCTGGATTACCTTGCCTAGCCTTGATGCTGGTGAGGGGGGCGAGCTTGGTCCTGGTTCAACTTGATATGCCATGCTTTGTACAAGTCCATAGATCTGCCCCTTTCTAAATGGAGACAGAGGAGGAGTGGATGGGAAGTGGGTAGGGAGGGGGAACCAGGAGAAGAGGAGAGAGAAGAAACTGTGGTCAGTATGTAAAATAAATTGAAAAAAAATGTTATTTAAATAAAATTTTTAAAAATGAATTGATTTACTGATCAGTTTAATCAACCTATTTAATCAACCCAGCAAGAAATAATGTCTGTATTACCAGACTGTTGCTCTAACTCATACTAAAACCAGCTTTCCTATTTGTATTGGGCATTTTAATTTGATGGTATAAGGTCCTTAAACCTCTTTGTTATGATAATACATGTTTATGGTGTGTGTGTGTGTGTGTGTGTGTGTGTGTGTGTGTGTGTGTGTGTGTGTTTACTATATGTTAAATACTGTCTGAGAATGTTTGGTGTGTTGCACTGTTTTAATGTCCACATTGACTCTATGAGGCAGGCATAATTACTTTTCAGCCATAATGAAGAGCTATTGAGATGTAGGAGAAT
This sequence comes from Peromyscus californicus insignis, assembly GCF_007827085.1. NCBI lineage: Eukaryota > Metazoa > Chordata > Mammalia > Rodentia > Cricetidae > Peromyscus > Peromyscus californicus. The sequence continues at coordinate 71,155,235 of NW_026294595.1, forward strand.
TAAATAATTCGCTAATCCTGTCTTATCTCCAAGAGGTTAAGCAGTAGGGAAGAAATTCAACTTCAGACCATTATTTGATTATTCACTTAAACTGGTTGTGTGTGTGTGTGTGTGTGTGTGTGTGTGTGTGTGTGTGTGTGAGATCTGCCCTCGTGTTTCCAGGAGGAGGCATTTGTAAATCATCCAATTTGGGTGTGATAACTGATTGTTTATAAAACAAACTTGGATATTTGCTCTTACTTTCCTAATTTATACACACACGCACACACACACACACACACACACACACACACACACTTCTCTTACACACACAGTTATGCAGCTGCACAATTGTCTTCTAACTTTAAATTTTCAATTTTTTTTTGAGAATTTCATACATGAGTACACTACAATTAATTTACACATGATTTTTACTCCTGTAAATCCTCATGTCTCTTCCCCACTTCTTCTCAAACTTCTTTTTAGTTATTAGTGCTGTGAACATGTGCATATACATGTATTACCTATTGAATCCATTTAGTCTTGCTCATATATACATGTGTTTAGGACTGACTACTTGAAATAAGCTAATATCAGGGGCTTGTTCCTAGAAAAACAAATATTTTCCCACATCAGCAGTCATTGAATAAACCTGACCAAAGAGGTGAAAAACCTCTACAGTGCAAACTTCAAATCTCTGAAGAGGAAATTGAAGAAGACATCAGAACATGGAAAGATCTTCTAAGCTCCTGGATTTGTAAAATTAATATATTGAAAATCACTACCCTCCCAATTGCAATTTGCAAATTCAGTGTGATCTCAATGAAAATTTGCATGGCACTGTATACAGAAATAGTTAAGGCAATCTTGAATGAAGAGATTAATGCTGGCTTGATTGCCAGACCAGGTTTCAATCTATATTACAGAGCTATAATAATTAAAACAGCATGGAACTGACATAAAAGCAGATACAGAGGTCAATGAAACAAAGAAATCTCTAGCATGAATGCACATAATAACATTCATCTGATATTGACAAAGATGACAAAATTATCAATTGTAATAAAAAATGTCTTCATCAAACGATGCTGGGAAAACTAAATGTCCACATGTAGAAGAATGAAATTAGACCCATATCTTTCACCTTGTAAAAAGAACCAGCTCCAGATTGATGAAAAACATCAATATAAAAGCTGAGGTGTGGAAACTGCAGAGATAAACATAGATAGTACCCTATGAGACACAGGTGTAGTGAAGGGCTTTCTCAACAGGGGTCCATTCCCTCAGGAATTAAGGCCAACAATTTACAAATGTGACCTTATAAAACCACAATTTGGACTATAAAGGAAATAATTGAGTAAAGAGGAAGCTCATGTAGTGGGGGAGGTTCTTTGCCAGCTATATTCAGATAGAAAAATGATATCCAGAATATCAAAACTCAAAACACAATCAAGAAAATAAGTGGCCCGATAAACCTATGTCTGTAGCCAGAATGTTTCTCTGGTCCAGTAGCCACTTATAAAATAATCACTCAGAGGCTTATATTAATTACAAACTGTATAGCCATTAGCTCAGGCTTATTACTGACTAACTCTTACACTTAAATTAACCCATAATTCTTATCTGTGTTTAGCCACATGGCTTGGTATCTTTTCCCAGTTCTCCCTTGTCATCTTGCTTCCTCTGTATCTGGCTGGTGACTTCTGATTCTGCCCTTCCTCTTCCGATCTCTCTGCCTGGATTTTCCACCTCTCTCTAAGCTACCTTGCCATAGACCAATGCAGCTTTCTTTGTCAACCAATCAGAACAACATATATTCACAGCATACAGAAAGACACCTCCCAGCATATGTCTTTTGTCATTTTGAAGATATTAATATTTAAAATTACTATTGAAAGGCATATGTTGATAGCTGCCATTTTGATGCATTTTTGCCCTTTGCACTTTTGCTTATATTCTGTATTTCAGTAATGATAGATTCATGTATTTTCTTTCCATACTCTTTTGAGTCTGGTTATCTCTCTTTTTAGTCTGATATATCCTTTCCAGTGTTTCTTGTAGGGCTGGTTTAATGGACATGAATTATTTTAACTTAATTTGTATCATGAAAAGTTTTCTTTCAACTAAGGCAGATAGTTTTGCTGGGTAAAGAAGTCCCAGTTGTCATCTTCAGTCTTTAGAGGTTGGATTACAATGCTTCAGACTCTTCTGGCCTTAAATATTTTTATTAAAAACTCGGCTTTTGTAATTAAGGAGTACTGAGAATGGAAGAAAATAATCTTTCCCAGGGAAGAGCTTCCTATTTGTTATTCAATATCAAGTGCTCAGCCCTGAAATCGTATACATACAAGTAACATTTTATATATATATATATATATATATATATATATATATATATAGTATGCATGTATGTGTCTATCAACCTATCTATCATCTATATATCTAGATATATAGCAACAATTTTTAAGAAAAGAAGCCAGAGGGAATGAATTTGTGAGTAAGTAAATGGGAAGGTGCATGGAAGGGTTGCAGAGAGGAAAGGAGAAAATGATGTAACTATGTTTCGATTTCAAAATAAAATAAAAAATAAATTAATAATTTAAAAAAGAAATTAGCTATTATTCTAATGGGTTTTCCTTTAGATGTGAGGACAGTGAGGTTAGGGGTTTTGGGAAACTTACTCAGGTAGTATGTGTTCAGCAGGACTCGAGCTGGGCCTGGGTGTGTGATGGTGACAACATTTTTTTTTTAATTTTGGAAAGATAAACCACACATGTGAGCAATAAATTATATATCTCTGGGCTTGTTTTATCCTTTGGAACAGAACGGCTTAAAGGTTCTGGTTGTCATTCATCTAGGAGCACAGGAGTGGGGATTCTACTCAAGGCCACCATTTATTAACTCTGTGTGTCCTTGGTTGAGTCTCCTAAAGTTCCTGCACTTCAATTACATTTTTCTTATGGAAAATTAATTCTACTCACTGAAAGTCATTGAAGAGACTCAGTTGTCTGTGAGTGCTGAGGATCTTTGCAAAGGAATGGTCCTGCTGATAGAGAATTTGTCTTCAGTTCTGTACATCATCTCTTCATCTCCCCTTGAAAAATGAGTGTTCCCTTGGTCTCCCTTCCCTGCCAATACTCTAGAATTTAAGAAAATAAACTAAGTTTCTCACAAAGCAACTTCATCAAAGCAGGAAGAAATATGTATTTGAAAGAGGAGAAAAATGAGGCCAAGGATTTGCACAGGGGAATCAGAGCTCTGAGCAGTTCCACCTCATAGTCTAAATCCATTTTCTTTAGATTAGAGGGTCACTCTATCTTTCCTCTGTGTTCTCCCCTTCATTTCATTACTATAGCATTTTCACTTCAATACAAGGCTATAGAAGGAAAAAAAAGGAAAACAAAAACTAATTTAAATCTCAATTCAAACAGGCCTTTTCCCATCAGTTTTCAAGTTCCTTGTTCTATGTTTATATAAGAAGATTACAAATTGACAAAAGAATAAGCTTCTGTTGGTCTCTGTTGTTTTCAAACACATGATGTTCACTATTCAATATAATTTAAGGTAGGTCAAGTAGATGAGTCATTTCTCTTTTACAGATAAGGAAATGGGCTGGGAAAAAAAGCCTTTGAATGATAAACCACTGGTTTAAGGTTTGAAGCTGCTTAAGGGAGTGGGAGAGTGAAAAAGCTGTCTTGACGATACTTCAGAATGCAGTTTCTTTTTCCTTGTCAAAAATCACTGATCAGAACTATTCAATAGCTTCCAAACTTCAACTAGGAACATGACAGCACACGAAGCTCATCTGTCTTTTTCTCACAGCAGAATGCATCATACTCATTTTGTACACTGTTGAGGATGTCATGGCCAATTTGGAATATTTTCTACTCGGTAGGTGTTAGGTGTGAGTCCTAAACACTTGCTGAAAATGGCCCCAGAAAAGAAGAAATGCTGTAGAAATCGGGATGTTTTCAGGACTTCCACTTTGTGATAAGTAACCTTCACCCATGCATTTGAATACTTTCATGTATTATGCTTATAAATACCATACACAACTGCTATTGATACTAATTGTTTTTTTCATTTGCTCTGTGTCTTTTTTTCAGTGTGCACTATAATGACAATGCATCTGGTTTTTGATTGATCCAGGGAGACTGATTTATAGTGAAAAAACTCACACGAAAGTAAAATATGTACAAAAGAATGAAAACAATTATTTTTTTAATAAATAAGACTTGGTCTTATCCCTCTATTGGAAAATAACCCAAGTATGGCTGGTGAGTATTGATTTATAGTAATGTACACAGAATTAAAACATTTAATGTTAAAACCATTTTGTATGATGTGCTTTTTTGATGGATAGAATATAAATTAATATGGGACTCTTATAAAATCACAGGTCAAATATGTATTTTGTACACATGACCATCATGTAGCTGTTTCCTCCAGGCTGCAACATTCCCTTTGCAGGGAAGACAGAAATTTCTAAAACTCAGAAAGGTACCACTCCCAAGGTTCAGGAAGTCCAGTAAACTTACAAAATTCACAAGCTGCTTCCACAAAGTCATAGGAGCAGGAAGTAATCTCTGGGTAGGAGACTTTGTGGGACTGCCAGCAATTTGTTCTTATAACTCATGCAGGAGTGGGATTTAAAATCATATACTTTTCTTTGGGTCATTAATTCTCCACAAAATAACCCCTCAAATCAACCATGTTCCTGTAAGTAACTTCAGTAACCTTATTGGTTTACCAGGCTGAACATGAATGAGAGTATTCTTTGATCTGTAATGGACAGCCTGTCTAAGTGATTAGACATTTGTTTATATCTACCCAGGAAAAGTTACAGAACAAAAGTTATAAAATAATAATCTAAATCTCATACTTCTTGGATGCTTAGCCCCTTTAATTTTTTTTTCTTTTTTTTTTTTTTTTTCTTTTTTTTTTTTTTTTTTTTTTTTTTTTGGTTTTTCGAGACAGGGTTTCTCTGTGTAGCTTTGCGCCTTTCCTGGAACTCGCTTTGGAGACCAGGCTGGCCTCGAACTCACAGAGATCCGCCTGGCTCTGCCTCCCGAGTGCTGGGATTAAAGGCGTGCGCCACCACCGCCCGGCTCTAATTTTTTTTTCAAGACAGGGTTTCTCTGTGTAGTTTTGGTGCTTGTCCTGGATCTCGCTCTGTAGACCAGGCTGGCCTCTAACTCATAGAGATCTGCCTGGCTCTGCCTCCTGAGTGTTGGGATTAAAGGTGTATGCCACCACTGCCCTGATTTAAAATTTTATTTAACATTATTGCTTGACTTGGTCTGGAAAATTATCTTTCCACTTAAGTTATATCACTGCTATGATGTAACTTGGATTGATTTTATAGTCATTTTTTGCTAAATTGTATTTCTTTCCATTTGAAAACCAAACATTGTAGAGACATCTCATTCTTTCTGTGCAAAAAAAAAATATAAAGAGCTGGAATCAGTAGAAGTAGCCGATAAATTAGGACCATTTCCAGTTTCTCAACAACTCTAATTGTAGCTCTAGAGGCAGAAAAGAGCACTTATGGTAATGATGAAGAATTTAAAGAGACTGGCTTAACCTGAGCCAGTATAAACAAGTGTTGGGAAGTTCCACTGGATAGATATGCTAGATGATGAATTGAGGGTACATGGTTGCATATACATTGGAATAAAACACTACCATGAGATTCAATCTGGAAAACAGAGGCTGTGAACAAAGGTAACAATAAGGAAGTGTTATGTCTTTCAGGGGAAACATACTATTTTTAGTTTCCTTCCAGCTACTAGGGTAATGAATTAGATTATAAAAAAAAAAAGGTTCTTTTCATATAGTCTAGAAGGGAAGAAGGACATCAAACAGTAACACACTCTGACACATACACATACATGAAAATGCATGCATGAATGTGCTTGTTTGCATGTGTACACACACACACACACACACACACACACACACACACACACACACACACACACTGGGGCACTGAGTTTGCTCAGCAGGTACAGGCACTTGCTGACAAGCCTTAAAACCTCAGTTCAGTCTCTCATCCCCACATGATGGAAAGGGAGAACTGACTCCTGCAAACTGTTCACTGATCTCCATATACTATACCCACTTGACCAAACTGACATGAAATATTCATCTAGTAATCACAAGATTTAAAACACTATAAAATAGAAATTCAGGATTCCATAGGAAAGTCTTATAGTAGAATCTTATGGTATATAGGAGATTGGATTAAGAAAGTCCTTTCTGGATCAATAAAATGATAGTTTCATTAGTTTATAATTATGAATCTTCAATGATCAGCAGGGAAAATGAAAATACCTAAAATACCCTATTGCTTAATGTGTACACAAAGGATCTGAGACACCACCTTCTTGTTTTATGTTTTAATAACAGTAGCATAAACTGATTTCTTGGGCAAACATTTCTGATACTCACTGAATGTTCAGAGTGATAAGGGGTCTTTCTGGGATTCCAAATTTATGTAATTTTTAGTGCATTTACTCAATGACCCTGTGCATGTGATAAATTCCAATATTTTTACCCAGATAGATTTCTCTACTTTTAGGTGCAGGTATGTGCCCTAGACAGGAATATGAGAGACTGAATACTAGTGAATTATATTCAGAAATAGTAAAGTCAAAGAAAACCATACATCAGGATTGGCTCTCATTCATTTATTCTGCAAATTGTCCTTCAAAAATGTACAGCTAGTTTTAAAGTGGGATTCTTGGGAGAGTGATAAAAAACAATGTCCTCTCTCTTTCCTCCTGGGAAAATGTTACTTGGTGCATAATAGAGGTCTTTAATGTATATTCAGGTGTATGATTTTTTCTGTTATCATCATTATTATCATTATTCACATCTTATTAGCTCTTCACCTTGAGCTAATGTGACATTTCAGTGCTATAGAAAATCAATGAGGCGGAAGTTTCCCATGTGACCACAAACAATTCCTGTTGATTTAAGTACAAAGGATAAACACCACGTGGACAGTATAGATAAAGAGATGAAAATGCACACACATACATACCATTCATTGTTGAGAATCTTTTAAGTGGTTTTGAAAATTAGTGTTTTCTGCTGGGAAGAAAAGATTCCCTTATTGAATGACCATAACCTGAACTGAAGCTTGCTTTCTGCGTAATTAGCTATGTCCTCACTTCTGATAATGATCCCAAACTTTGGATTTAATTAGACTCTAATTGCTGTTTTAAATTGTCTCCTGACTCAGACTTTGCTTGCTTTGCCATCTCATTCTATTTTTTTCCCCATTTTCTATTTTCATTCTGGTATTGAGACCATAATACCTAACAAGTTAGTTACAAAACTTTTTAACAAACACTGTGGTCCTAACAAGAAAACATGTTTTCCAGGAGGTTACTTTTAACACTAACTTAATGGTCTACAGAATGGCTATTTTCAAGCACATTTGCAGTTTCTTCTGTGAAAAAAAATACCCATGATTCCTTGTAGTTAGGTATAGCAATGTGACTGAGTCCTAAACAGTGGAATTATGGGTAGAAGTGTTGTTAAACCATAAAACCTCTCCCATAATCCTCTACCTTTGTTCTTGACTTTCTGATGCTTGAATGTCATTGTCCAAGTAATTTCAAAAGTCATCTAATTTGTCAGTCTTCTGTGAAGCTGCATCTATTCCTCATGCCCTTACTTAAAAGATTCCCATATTTGAGTGATCCAAATCTCCTAGCAGATTGAGCTGCAGAGATTCAAGTTTAATTTATCATAAAATCTGGTGTTATCTCACCCCACATGCTTGGCAATATCTTCCATGAATATTTGCATGTGTTGTACCCATGTTTTTCAGGAAAGAGTTGTAAGTTCCATTAGTGTGTGTGTGTGTGTGTGTGTGTGTGTGTGTGTGTGTGTGTGTGTGTGTGTGTGTATGTGTGTGGAGAGAGAGAGAGAGAGAGAGAGAGAGAGAGAGAGAGAGAGAGAGAGAGAGAGAGAAAGAAAGAAAGAGGGAGGAAAGAGAGGGAGGGATGGAGGGAGGAGAACAGGGAAAGAGAAGGAAGAAAGGAAGGAGGGAGGGAAAGAAGAAAGGAGGGAAGGAAGGAAGGAGAGAGGGAAGGAAGGGGGAAGGAAGGAAGAAGGAGGAAGGAAGAACACAATCCTGTCTGCAGTACAGGCTGGAGATTCATGAATATTGTGAGATCTCAGTTTTGACAGAACTTCCCTTCAAGTTCCTCCTCAAAGAACTGGCTTTCTTCTGTAATCAGATTGGTAACTACCCTAATTGTCATCAGAGATACTCTATCCAGTAACTGATGGAAGCAGATGCAGAGATCCACAGTCAAGCACTGGCCTGAGCTCTGGGCGTCTTACTGAAGAAAAGGAGGAGGGATTGTAGGAGCCAGGGGAGTCATGACAGGGGAACCCACAGAAACATCTGACCTGAGCTCCTGGGAGTTCATGGTCTCTGGACTGACAGCTGGGAGCTTGCATGGGGCTGACCTAGGCCCTCTGCTTTTGTGTGACAATTGTGTAGCTTGGTTTCTAGTGTAGCTGATCTCTCCTAGCAGTGAGATCAGGACCTGTCCCTTGTTCTTAGTTGGCTTTTGGGAACCTGTTCCCCATGATGGATTATCTTGGTCAGCCTTGATGCAGAGGGAGGAGCTGGGTCCTGCCTCAACTTGATGTGCTATGCTTTGTTCAAGCCCATGGGATGCCTACCCCTTTCTGATGAAGACAGAGGAGGAGTGGAAGGGGAAGAGGGGAGAAGGGAATTGAGGGGGGTGAAAGGAGGAGAGGAGGGAAGACAAACTGTGTTTGGTATGTAAAATAAATGAAAGAAGTGTTATTTAAATAAAATAAATTTTTAAAAAGTTCTGAATATTAGCATGTTTTAATTTGTTCCCAAAGTATTTACTACTATAATCTAGAAGTTCTACTCGAACTGGAGGCTCAGGAGATCTAAAAAAGCCATTGTTTTGGAAACAATGAAAACATGGAAAGTAGAAGTCAGAGGTTGTTCTCCATATTCAAACTGGTTTTTGTTGGAGTAAAATGCAGTGTGGGGCCTTGGTAAATGAGGAGCTGGATTTTCCACCGTCTGACTCGCATTGTTAACAGATGACAGTGCATTCACAATAAGTAAGCTAAGCAATCGGCTCTTGGAACTAGGTCAGAAGCTTTCTAGAACCTGAAATATGAAGAAATCATAAAGCATTTTGGACTTCAGACTCCATTTGTAAGTTGAAAGGCTGGGTTTCCTGATTTCTAAAGTGGGATCATATTATAATCTGATCATTTACTTTCAACACTTCTTGATTCTATGATGTATGTTTACTGGGGACTGGGTGGAGGTGTACCATCCTACTGTCTTCTTACTTACTGTAAAGTGTTTAAGATTCCTTTGGCGTTTAGTCATCCCTTAATCATAAACTGGGAATGGTAACAGCTTCTGCTGTTACAAGCAGGAGCCACCTAAGTGCTTGGCAATTTACATTCAATTTCACACTGTCAACACCATAACCCAATCAGACCTGGAATATTAAACCCAAGATGCCGTGTTACACTAATTTTTGATGTTCTACAATTAAAATGAGGCAGTGACAGCATTGACAGCCAGGTGTCGTGACACTGGGACACTGATGCTGTCCCAAGTGTCTTGTCAGCTTTTACCCTTGGAACCATGTGCAGCACAGTGACTTCAACTTTTATCTATCCATCACAGCTCCCTGTTTGGCTATGCCCACCCCAGCTCCACTTGTCTCATTATTTCACTGCCCATCCCCATGCACATATCTCATCAGTTTTTGTCATCCCTTAATAATGACAGCTGAAATGCTTCCCTTGGCAAATCGCCTTTCACTTTGGCCTCTTCTCAATGGCCAGTGTGAAGCTTAACATTTGTAATATCAGCAAAAGGGGCAGCACACGGGCACAAGCTATTCTCCCCTTTCCGGAGACTTTGTAATTGGTTAGGCAATTTAGAGAACAGAAGAGGAGTTGAAATGAAACATGTGAAACACAGTAAAATAGAGAAGCAGAGAGATTGCTTCTGAAGGGTGGTTAAATTGCCTGGGTCAGTGTCCTCCATGGAAAAGCTAATGACATCTTCCCTGAGAAAGGCTGCTTCTTTCTTTGCAATAAAAAAAGCTCTCTCAGGACCATAAACAAGCCTCTTCTGCCCCACCAGAGTCATCCTTCCTGTGGCCTAGCCTCACCCACTGTAAGATGCTTTCTCTACTAGGGCTCATATACCTGCCATGCTACACAGATGGAATGATGCTCTCATTAACTTCCTGTTAGCAAATGTTCTCACAAATGGACTTCTCAGGCAAGTTCTTTATTACTGCTAAGCCTCTCTACCTCAGAAATCTAGTGCTTTTTCTACTGCAAACTTTTGTTTGCTTTGTGATTTCAGATATAAAAGATTATAAATAAAAGCCAAACTTAGGGTTTTCACAAGCTTTTATGGAAATTCCCATTTTCCACAAAGTCAGACTAATCTGAGCCTACAGATCACTTCATTGCAAGCCATTAGCTATTTTTACCTTTATAGGCAAACACCTCTAAGCATTCCAGAGCATGTCTTTTTGTTGCAGAGATCTGTCCTGACTATCACCATCCACCTAGGCCTAGGTGCATCTCACTAAGACTTCTTGTTATGGTTTCAATAGCAAATGTCACTTGTAGGTTTACATACTGAAAACTTAGTTCCCATCGGTGGTGCTATCTTTGAGTGTGGGTTTGGGGTAAGGAAGTATCTCACCAGAGGAATAACTTTGAAGGCTCCATACCTACTTTCTGGTCCTTTTTTCTCTACTTATTGTTAGTGATAGTTAGTCTCTCTTCTGACACATACTCCCACCACCACCATGTGTACTTTCAACACAGACCCAGAATTAATGGAGCTAAGGAATCTAGACTGAAATGATTAAAATCATAAGAAGACTAACTAACTAAGTACATGTTATTAATTAAGCCCTTCCTCTCCCTTAAGTTCCTATTATTAGATATTTTTTCACAGAAATGCAAAAATAACTAGTGTAAAAATGTTGGTGCCAGAAGTGGGGACATTATAATAACAACTTAATCATGTGGCTTCTAAATTGTTTGACTAGTTTGCAGAAGCAATTGGAAAATACTGGAGAGGTGGCCTAGAGAATGCTTCAGACATGTATATATTAAAGGTCAAAGTCATAGAATTTCAGATGGGATCAACTACTCCACTGGTAATTATACTAAAATACATGTATGTTAAACATTTAAAAATCTCATTCATTTCTTAAGTCTGTGGGAGGATGGTTTTAATGAAATGGTCTAATATTTTTATAGAGGAATTTTCAAGGGAGCACATCACTTAGACATGGATCCATTTAGCATGGATTTTTATGGCTAATTTTAGAAAAGTTTAGTGAGATTTGTGATCAAACAGAAAAACATAAAGTTTAGAAAAGGAAATGAAACGTAGTTTGGCTAGAAAAGATTACAGTTTAACGTTGTAGAAAAAGAATATGTGGCTACTGAAGAGGTTAGTACCTTACAAAGAATTGACAGTTAATGGTGGCTGGGGCATGGAGGTCCCTTTTTTTTCAATGCTAGAGTCACTGATAAGTTCCCCATGTTCTAGTAAGTGACTTCACACCCAAGTTCATGCAACAATCATGATTAAACTCAGCAAGTCTCTTTGTCCTTCTATCTGTTTGTTTCTTTGTCTCTGTCTGTCTTTCTGTCTGTGTGTCTGTGGGTCTGTGTGTCTGTCTGTCTGTCTGTCTGTCTGTCTCTCTCTCATTCTCTCTCTCTCTCACACACACACACACACACAAACAGAGAGAGACGTAAAAGTAGGAGGGGAACGCTTTGGGAAGAGGAAATGTTTCTGTGGGATAAGGGTGTTGAAAGAAGGTTTCTTGAGGTAAAATTGATTAAAATGTGTCACATATGTATATGAAACCATCCAAGAACTGAAAAAGACAAATGTCATTAATACGAACAAAAGGAATGAGGTGCTGTACATTGGGATAATAGGAAAGATGCCTCGGATCATCTCAGTAAATGAACAGATCTTACTGTCACAGGAGGGCTAAAGGGTCTGAATGAGTAAATTCATTAAAAAACAAACAAACAAAACAAAAAAAAAAAACTCTTGAGAACACTTCTGAGGCACACTGCTTTCACACAGGCTTGCCTAGAAAGCTGTTCCCCACGATTTATTTCATCATGCTCAACTACCTAGACAGTTAAAGGGGGACTTGTTTGCTGCTTAAATGGGCAACAGACTTTGCATCATCCATGAAATGATGGCTTTGTAGGTATACAGAATGCAAGAGTTATTCAGTCACTGAAGCTACTATCCAGAAAGTAAAGCAATATGTAGCAAGTCAGTATAATGACACTTGTTCCTGTATCTCAAGTTAGTCCTTGAGAGAGCAATGTGTTAGAGTGTGAGGATAAAAACTAAGGTAGAGGAGAGACCCCAGGATGTTCACCATGCCAAGAGAATAGAATATCTGCTGAAGAAAGCCACAGGAAACGAATGGAGCCAGCCCAGGTGTGTGGGCTTATTGCTACAAACAAGGAGACAATAAAGTCAGGATTTTGTAAGCACATTAGATGTTTCATCTCAGTACTAGATATTCTGGATGCTGGGAATGAAGCTATGGAATTTAATGTTTGTTCTGGTGGGCTTTAGTGTTGTTTTTGTTGTAATTCTCCTATTTCTTCTTTTTGGAACTTGAAATTTTACTCTATGCTACTGTATCTTGGAAGTATGTAGATTTCTTTGTAACTTTATAGACTTGCCAGCCAGGAGTTTGCCTTCATCTCAGAAGAGACTCTGAACTTGGGCTTTTGAACAATTTTGGAACTATTAAGGCTGGGGAGAAGATATAATGAAACCACTGTGCATTATGAGAAGAAATTGATCCAGTTTGAAGACCAGGATGGAATACATGGTTTAGGGACATGTGTTTGGGTACAAAGGTGATAATGGGTGGGCTTGCAATGATTAATTTTGACTGTCAGTTTGATTTAATTAATAAAGGCTTAGAAGATGAGTAATACTCAGTGATGGGTGTATTTGTTTCAATAGGTGATTATGTCATGAGAGATCTGACACCATGAATCATTTAAGCTATCAATAAGTCCAAAATCTGAATTGATTACTAAATGGTGGCATGACTTCCTGCCTGGTTAGAAGACATAAATCATGAGGGGATGCTTTGAGGAATTATGTTTTTCCATGACCCTATCTTATAATTGCTCTACCCTACTTCTGTCTGCTGTAAGATGAGAATATATTCCATCTGATTGATGTTCTGTCCAAGGACCTTCAGCCAAATGACCATGAACTGAACCCTGATATTATGAGCCAAATGAATCATAAACTTTTACATCATGGTCTTGGGTAATTTGGTAACATCTATTAAAATCAATTGATATACTTGTGCATCTTAACTTAAAAACACCTTAAATTTGGGTTCCTAAGAAAATTATTCACTCTGTTATCATTTGGATATACTATACTCTTTCAAATCATCATAACTTTAAGTCATTTTAACTATAAAAATAATTAAATATATTAGAAAAAAGAGCCAGAAGAAAGAAATATTGCTGGACACTTTCATGAGTCCTTGAGTTCAGCAAACCACAGGAATATTGTGAACAATGTGAAAATGAAGTCTTATGACCATCTCAGAAGAGGGATGACTTACATCTCGAATATTGTGTGATTGCCACCTCACTTTAACCCTCAGAAATACATTGTTTATTCGTCAATTCTTCAGTTTAATATTTATCAGGAATGTTGATATCTAAAGACACACAGTCTCAACTTTCACTTATACAATCAGTTTCACTGCTCTAATTAGACTCTGCAGGCTTGCTGTTTATTTGCATTTGGCTGATTTATTGAATAATCATGACACTTGTTCCTTTATCTTTTTTTTTTACTTTCTTTGCTATCATAAGAAAGAAATAGGAAATTCAAAACTCTCTATTATGTTTAAAGAAACAAAAAGCAGCCTATAAAAACAAGTTCCCCAATCTCTTTTGGATAGGCCTTGAATGATGATGCAATAGCTTGAGGAGTCATATACATTTGAGAGTTGAAGTGACATCAAGATTTATTCAGTACTGCATCTTCTTTCTTGTGAATTCCAGCATTCTTTGAATCTTTTTATGGCATGATTGCAAATAATTTATGCTCAATGGAGTAATGATAAAATGGTCACTAGAAAAATGAGATAGTAAAATGTATCCAGATAGGAAAAATAAGCATCATTGGAATCTAACACTATACCTTAGATTTATCAGCATCCAGTGGATCCATAGCACAATTTCAAGATTATATGAGCTTATTCATTTACTCTCTTTCCTCCTTAGATTACTTCAAAGAATCTATTGTTTGAATAAATTCCTGGATAAGCAATATTGACTCAGTCTTTATGCCTGTGTTAATATAACTGCATTTTCTATGGGGAGACTTGACAGAGAGAAGAGATGATTAAGTTTACTGGACTCCAGTGTCCAGAAAAAGGCTTTTTCATAGACTGTACATTTGCATTCATATCAAAAGAACTCATTCTGAACCCTGATATTAAATTGTCTGTTTGAAACTCTCCCATCAAATGCCTTTCAAGAACCATAACTTCTTCTTTATTCGAATGATTGATCAAGAATTCAGGATTCCCTTCCTTCTATTTAAATGAGGTGGTTAGATCTACGTTTCATAGTGACCATGAGGTATTAATTAGGGAAAGCAATTATTTATTTTTCTTTATTAAAATGTACATATGCTTCTGAAAATTTCATTGATGACTAGAGATTTTTAGGAATCTTTATATATGAATAAAAGAGGTAGAGTTTAATTCGTTAGAGTGGCTATTCTATATTGGTTTTTTGTTTAATGGAATGAACTGATTGACAGCAAGTGAATTGTCTCTAGCCTAACAGTCAGGATGGACCTATTGGAATAAGAGACCTTAGCAAATTGGATATAAGGTCAAATGCAAGATTAAAATGAATTGCAGTCACACCTAACATATAAAGGATACTCATATTGGACCAGGAATTGTGTAGCTGAAAGTTTTCTTTGATTCCACCAGGCCCTACGGTCATGCTGCCACTTATAAAATAATCACTTAGAAGCTTATATTAATTACCAATTGCATGGCATATGGAAGGCTTCTTGTTAGCTAGCCCTTAGAAGTTAACCCATTTCTATTAATCTATATTTTGCCACATGGCTGTGGATTTACTGGTCTGCTGACATCTTGCTTCCTTTTGGTGGCAGCTAGCTTCTCCCTCCATACTGCACCTTTCTCTTTCCTGTCTCTCTCCATGGATTTCCTGCCTGTCTCTAAGCTGCCTTGCCATAGGCCAAAGCATCTTATTTATTAACCAATGGGAAAAACACATGTTCACAGCATACAGAAAGATATCCCTCAGCACTTCCCCTTTTCTGTCTAATCAAAAAGGAAGGATTTAACTTTAACATAGTAAAATTACATATAATAGAACAATTATCAAGCAGGAGTTACAGTTATAATATCTCATCTATTTGTATATTTGGCAAAATTAAAGAAAATATTTTATCATTTATCCTATATTTGTGAGTCTAAGGTTTCATATCTAATTTATCTTTTATCATGACTAAGGAAAACTATAATTATAACTATCTAGTCTCTAACTCCTTCAAAGACCTCAGAAGGATATAATATTACCTAAGTAAACAGAAAGTGCGTTGTAAGCAACTTCCAAAACTCTGGAAATTACAGAGACAGATGGCTGCCTGGACAGTCACCCAAAGATCCTCTGTAACATCGGGGCATCCATCATCAGCCTATAGGCCTAGAGTCTCTCAGTTGCTTCTCCCTGTATTCTGCAGAATGTATGGCAATCTCCTCTGTGAAGCAGGAACCTGAAGGACCATACTACCTTGTTTTGACAAAATTTAGTGCTCATTTTTCCATAGGTCCTGCATGTCCAGTTGATAGAACATTTTGTCAAATAGTCTAGGCAAGAGCAGTTTCTTGCCCAAAGGGTTAACTTTTGACATAAGGAAAGCAAACTCCGTATGGAGTTTCTTCAATGCCATTTATCTTCTTTGAAGTAAACTGTTGCTGCCAGGAACAGACTTGTCTCACTGTCCAGAAAGTCTAAGTTTTTAAATCATTTTAAATGCTATATTCTGTAGGTCGTTGATGTGTTTGAAGATTACCTACACAATTGAAATATATCTTTGTATACCTAGAAAACTTAACTAACATGATTATAAGTTGGATTATCATAAATGACTAATTATAAATCTTTATTTCTTAATTATACATTAAAATTTCAAGTGAGCTGTACAAACATAATACCTTAAACAAGAGTAGAAATATACATATAGTATAGTAAAATTAATTTTAAATTTGTATCAATTATCTAAAATCCATAACAATGTAAAACATTTTAAACAAGTTGTTACTCTTTAAAAGTAGATTAAATAATCTACCCTTTTATCCTATCATATCTATATTACCCCCTTTTCTTTTTTAGAAAGAGATCATATTTATAAACAACCCTTTTTAAATAAAAATAAATATTCATGAACAATATTTTGAGAATTTGGGCATAACTTCTCATACTACTTCCTGCTGATTAGGGGCACTGGGAATCTTATGGGGATCCTGAGAAAATTAGGAATTGTGGTCTATGAGGCTGCATTATATGAGTCAGTTGCCTTGAAGCTGATTTTGGATGTTAGATCATCTGGGCCGTGGTGTCATCAGAAACCTTTCAGAGGGTCTTCCTTGGTCAAACCATATTAACCTGGAAACAATCCACAGGTTCTCATCTTCCGTGGAAACAAAAGCAAAACTACTTTTCCAAAGCAAAGTGTCCTTAGATACAAATTTTGAAGTCAACAGCCTTTAAAATATATATATTTAACTCAGTAGCCTTTTACAATCAAATGTCTTTCTGCAGTTAAAAATCCCAAAGACAATATAATCCAGATTCTTTGTGTGATTTCCATTTTTATGTGGCTTATTTTTTGCATTACTTTTATTGTCTCTTTAAAGTCTTTATTTTTAAAATTATTGATTACTTTATATAACTGCTTTCATCCCTTTTTCTCTCTCTTCCAAGCCTATATACACTTGTACATACACTGTGAACCATTTAGAGTTTTATTCCATCTGAATATGTCTTATTTTGAATCTATGATCCTTCTTTTACCAGGAGAGATTTTAAACTGTTAAACTGCATGGCTAGGACCAACACGGCAGCCTTCGCTGCTGACTCTGCCCATATCAGCTTTTCAACATGGCAGAGGTACCCAGGAGAATCATGGGGTCCCTGCTGCCATCAGGTAATGTGCAACTGGCCCAAAAACCCTTTTTTTCTGTATGAGTAATGGCTAAATCCACCACACAGTGTGCTGCACAGCTTGGAGACAACTCTGTGTATTGAGGCAGGAATCTACCATGCTGTAGGACAAGCCCACATGCCACACACCTGTCATGGTCAGGGGACAAATCATTGTATAGTAGCCTGTCATGAGTGACATGAAGTAGGAAGGTGCTCTTAGCTACATTCATAATCTTTTCTTGAACTCTCTCAGGTTTTAGTTGGAAACTCTTGCCACCATGTCTGAGCTCCATTTGTAGTTGGAATGTTTCTCAGGTCCTGCCCAGCTCCTTGCAGTCCCACAGTTGCTCAGACCCAAGTAAACACACAGAGGCTTCTATTATTTACAAACTGTATGATCTATGGGCAGGCTTCTTGCTAGCTAGCTCTTATAAGTTAACCCATTTATATTAATCTGTATTTTGCAACATGGCTATGGCTTTACTGGCCTGCTGGCATCTTGCTTCTCCTTTGGTGGCTGCTGGCTTCTCCCTCCATACTCTGTCTTTCTCTTTCCTGTCCCTCTCCTTGGATTCCCTACCTGCCTCCAAGCTGCCTTGCCATAGGCCAAAGCAGATTATTTATTCACCAATGGAAACAACATATATTCAGAGTGTACAGAAAAATATCCCCCAGCAGAATTACTTCTGAGATAATCATGGAACAGAAACCTCTTTTCTTAATGGGTACCTTCCTACTGGAGAAATTTGACATTTATGAAAGTAAAATTGCAATAATGTGAGAGTGGTTGATATTTGAACAAACTCTATATCACCTTAATATTTAAATAAATAAACTTATGTCAATCAAGCATAGTTCAGAAAGGAGTTTGTATTTATTTGGGGAACACTGAGCACAGGAATGCATTTGATGACAGGCTCAAAACAATTATATACATATAGTCAGTGGAGGGACAAAATGTGTTGAAATACACCATGGATTTGAGGAGCAGGGTGGGACCTCTGGGATGTATATAGCACGAGATATGTATAACAGGGACTACTGGGTTTAGTGCATCTGGTTCTGTATCCATGTCCATATGCCAAATGATCTTCACCAGTTGATTTTGGGAAACATGCAGATGACCAAATGATAGATATTATTCTGTTCTAGGGGGCAGAGCTCCTTAACAGCATCCAAATGGCACTCAATCCATTACTTACAAAGAAACTTGGTTACATTTTAGAGTTCCTGCTGTGTCACACACAAAAAAATGTTAGAAGCCATTCTAAAATGTTTTGTACTAATCAGATGCCTAACATACTAATGCAAAAAGACTTCTTAGGTAAGCTCCATGCTTTGTAAAATTTTCATAGGAATCTTGAATAAGCAGAGTCATACCAGGTACCAAATTGCTCATGCAAAACTGTGGGGCTAATATGGACAGTATAACATAGGAAATATTGCCTCAACAAAACTTGTCTTGTAAGTAGAGCAATGAAGATGAAACACAGTTTTTTTCCCAGCTCATGGGGGTAGCAACTGTATTTGTAGCAGGAAGGGATGTAGATAAAACTACTGAATGAAGCTTAGGACTTTGAATTTTGGTTGGCTGTAAGGGATTTTCTTTCTGGTCAATAATTTTTGACAACTAGAGAATTTGACAACTAGCTGAAGGTTAGTATGACCATCTTCTTCATTTTTAGTTGTTGTGAACACTGTTGTCTGATATACATCAAGTACCCAATTCTTTCCCAATACAATGTTGTTGAATGAATAAGAAAATAGTATAGCACATACGGCAATTGTTATACTACATCACATGTTCTATATTTAAATAATCTGGGACAACAAATTATAAGGCACAATTATGGCTTCTCTCCAACACAAGATGTAGGCCCCATCCCTCAGTATGATTTTCATGCTTCTGGGAAAGGATAGAATCCCTTTCTTTGGCTGCTTGAATTTAAGCTAGTTTACTTGCTTGCAGTGGGTCCAGCCTTCAGCAGATCAGAGAGACTTGGAACAAGATGCAGAGTCAGTGAGGAAAAAAACATACAGACGTCTTTTTCTGAGGAACAAAATTTTCTCTTTAATTTTTTTTTTTTTTTTTTTATAAATAGCTGTATGTATTTGGGAACAAGTTTCAAAGTGAATCCAGTAATGTTAATATGAAGTTGACCACAGATTCCCCTGTTCTCCCTCCTCCCACCTCCCAGCCTTCCCCCCAGGACACCCCCCCCATTCCCACCTCCTCCAAGGCAAAGTCTCCTCTGGGGAGTCAGGAGAGCCTGGTACATTCAGTTGAGGCAGGTCCAAACCCCTCCTCCCTGCACCAAGCCTGAGGAAAGTGTCTCAGCATAGGCACTAGGTTCCAAAAAGCCAGCTCATACACTAAGGACAGTTCCCAGTCTCACTGCCTGGGGGCACCCTAAACAGTACAAACTAAACAACTGTCTCACTTATCCAGAGGGCCTAGTCCAGTACTGTGGGACTCCTCAGCTATTGGATCCACTAGTTTGGCTAATTGTCTCTGTACTTTTTCCAATCATGGTCTCCATATCTCTTGCTCATATAATCCCTCCTCTCTCTTGTTGATTGGACTCCTGGAGCTCTGCTGGGGTTGGCCGTGGATCTCTGCATCTGCTTCTATCAGTCACTGGATGAGGGTCCTATCATGACAGTTAGGATGTTCGGCCATCCAATCACCAGAGTAGGTCAGCTAAGGCATCCTCTCCACCATTGCCAATATTCTATAGTGGGGTCATCTTTGTGGATTCCTGGCGATCTCTCTAGCACTCTGTTTTTTCCTATTCCCGTGGTATCTTCATTTATCATGGTATCCCTTTCACTGTTCTTCCACTCTGTTCCTGATACAGCCAGGACCTGCCACTCCCCTAAGCTTCCTTTCCCCTGACCCTTGCCCTCCATTATGCCCCCACCCCCAGTTTGCTCATGTAGATCTCATCCATTTCTCCCTCACTGGGTGAATCCTGTGTCTTTGCTAGGGTCCTCTTTACTAGGTAGCCTCCCTGGAGTTGTGAGTTGCAGTCTGGTTATCCTTTGCTTTACATCTAGTATCCACTTATGAGTGAGTACATACCATGTTTGTCTTTCTGAGTCTGGGTTACCTCACTCAGGATGATATTTTCTAATTCTATCCATTTGCCTGCAAACCTCCTGTTTTTCTCTGCTGAGTGGTACTCCCTTGTGTATATATACCACATTTTTTTTATCCATTCTTTAGTTGAAGGGCATTTAGGTTGTTCCACGTTCTGGCTATTAAAAATAATGCTGCCATGAACATAGTTGAGCATGTGTCCTCGTGGTATGATTGAGCATTCCTTGGATATATGCCCAAGAGTGGTATAGCTGGGTCTTGAGGAAGATTGATTCCCAATTTTCTGAGAAAGCACCATACTGATTTCCAAAGTGACTGGACAAGTTTGCATTCTCACCAACAGTGTAGGAGTATTCCCCTTGCTCTACATCCTCTCCAACATAAGCTGTCTTCAGTGTTTTTGATCTTAGCCATTCTGACAGGTGTAAGATGGTATCTCAGAGTTATTTTGATTTGCATTTCCCTATGACTAAGGATGGTGAGCAATTCCATTTGAGATTCTTCTGTTGAGAATTCTCTATTTAGCTCTATAGCCCATTTTTTAAATTAGACTGTTAAGTATTTTGATGTCTAGTTTCTTGAGTTCTTTATATATTCTGGATATCAGCCCTCTGTCAGCTGTGGGGTTGGTGAAGACCTTTTCCCATTCTGTAGGCTGTCGTTTTGTCTTGTTGACCATGTCCTTTGCTCTACAAAAGCTTCTCAGTTTCAAGAGGTCCCATTTATTGTCCTTCTCAGTGTCTGTGCTACTGGTGTTATATTTAGGAAGTGATCTCCAGTGCCAATGCATTCAAGACTACTTCCTACTTTCTCTTTTATCAGGTTCAGAGTAACTGGATTTATGTTGAGGTCTTTGATCCACTTGGACTTAAGTTTTGTGCATGGTAACAGATATGGATCTATTTGTAATCTTCTACATGTTGATATCCAGTTATGCCAGTACCATAGATGCTACCTTTTTTCCATTGTACAGTTTTGGCTTCTTTGTCAAAAATTAGGTGTTCATACATGTGCAGATTAATGTCAGTGTCTTCAGTTCGATTCTATTGGTCTACATGTTGGTTTTTATGCCAGTACCAAGCTGTTTTGATTACTGTAGCTCTATAATAGAGATTGAAGTCAGAGGTTGTGATGCCTCCAGAGGTTGTTTTATTGTACGGGATTCTTTTGGCTATCCTAGGTTTTTTTTTTTTTTTTCTGTATGAAGTTGAGTATTGTTCTTTCCAGGTATTTTAAGAATTGTGTTGTGATATTGATGGGGATTGCATTGACTCTGTTGATAGCTTTTGGTAAGATTGCCATTTTTACTATGTTAATCCTATCTTTCCATGAGCATGGGAGATCTTTCCATTTTCTGATATCTTCTTCAATTTCTTTCTTCAGGAACTTAAAATTCTTGTCATACATGTCCTTTGCTTGCTTAGTTAGAGTTACCCCAAGTATTTTATATTACTTGTGGCTATTGTAAAGGATGATGTTTCTCTGATTTCTTTCTCAGCCCATTTGTCATTTGTATATTGACTTTTTTTTAGTTAATCTTGTATCCTGCCACACTACTGAAGGTGTTTATCAGCTGTAAGAGTTCCTTGGTCAAATTTTTGGAGTCACTTATTTGTACTATCATGTCATCTGCAAATAGTGAAATTTTGACTTCTTCCTTTCCAATCTATATCCCCTTGATCTCCTTTTGTTGTCTTATTGCTCTATCTAGAACTTCAAGTACTATGCTGAATAAGTATGGGGAGAGTGGACAGCCTTGTCTTGTTCCTGATTTTAGTGGAATCACTTTGAGTTTCTCTCAATTTAATTTGATGGTGGCTGTTGGCTTGCTATAAATTGCCTTTATTATGTTTAGATATGTTCCCTTTATTCCTGATCTCTCCAAGAACTTCATGAAGAGGTGTTGGCTTTTGTCAAAGGCCTTTTCAGCATCTAATGCAATAATCATGTTTTTTTTTTTCTTTCAGGTTGTTTATATGGTGTATTACATTGACAGACTTTTGTATGTTGAACCAACCTTGCATCTCTGGGATGAAGCCTTCTTGATCATGTTGGATAATTGTTTTGATGTGTTCTTGGAGACTGTTTGCCAATATTTTGTTGAGTATTCTTGCATTAATGTTCATGAGGGAGATTGGTCTGTAATTCTCTTTCTTTGTTGCATCTTTGTTTAGCTTGGGAATCAGAGTAACTGTAGCCTTATAGAAGGAGTTTCCCTTCAATTTTTTATTCTTAATGTTGCTTGTTCTACTCTAACTTTGACTTCCTTCTATGCTACTTCCTGATGTCTTCCTTCTCCTCTACTTCTTAATATCTTCCTTCTACATCTTTCCTGGTGATTTCCTTCTCTTTCTTTATTTTTTTCCTTGCAGGTTATATACTCCAGCAAAATCTTTCAAGCAATATAAAAATTATAAATGTCATTAAATTATATTTTAAGTGAATGATTACAATAAATACAAGTTAAAACCAAGTTTTCCATATCCCTTACATGATTAAACATTTTATGTATGACAGGTGAAAAATAAATTATTCCCAAGAACATTTATTTTTTTAGATTTCTCATCGATCAGGAGCCTTTCAGCCATAACCATTTACATAGGCAGTAGTTTTTATAATTGCCAGAAAAACAAATTACTAGTTTCACTTTTCATATTTTAGAGCCCAGTCCAATTATCTTAACTAACCATCTAATTCTTTGTTTTCTAGTTACATGAAGTCAATTGTTCAAAGATTTGTTTGAGCTATGATACACACTGAAACTCATGAAGACATTTTCCAATATTAAAAGGAACTTGAGCTAACTCCTGGGACTAAATAGTTTTCCTTAATCATTAACCTAAACTGTATTTTATACAGCTCCTTAAGAGAAACTCATAGGTCCTAACTGTGTGACACTTCCTTGTTCCTATTTTCTATCTTCTGCAGCTCTTCCTTTATCAGGGGCAACACTTTAAACAATACAACATAAGAAGATTATTATTCAGGTTCTGGCTATTACAAATAATGCTGCTATGAACATAACTGAGCATGCTGAATCCCCAGGGGAGTCCTTGCCCTGGAGGAGATGGGAATGGGGCGTGGGCTGGGCGGAGGACAGGGGAATCCGTGACCGATATATAATATTGATCAATCGATCCAATGATCTATCTCTCTATCTCTCTATCTCTCTATCTATTTATTTTCTGGACTATGGCTTGATTTCTTAAGAGAACTACTTGAGGGAAATATTATTTTCATTATCCCATTATGTATGAAGAATTAAGTTTGGAGAGAGAAAGTAACTGGTCTATATCAGAATGCCAACAGAAAGCAGATGGCATGCACAGATTAGGTTAAATCAAGGATTAGTACAAGGGCTACTTCCAAAGATGTGGAGAGACAGTCTGTAATATGGAATCTTGTTTCTATCTACAGGTCTGAGAAGCCAAGAAAGATAAACAACAACAACACACACAGTATGGGGTATTGACAGGGTTGCCTGTTTGATTAAATGGCAGTAATTGCTACCATGGCACTCACAGGAAGAGAGATGCAGAAAATAAATGACATAGTCTTATTTTCCTTGTCTCTTTTAATTTCTTGCTAATTTTTCTTGGACACACTTGTAGAAAAATCTTAAAGCATAAAAATATGCCTATGAATTGGATGCCTTTCTCATCTTTACAAAAATCTACCACCCTCTTGGAGAACCTGTTTAGAAATTACCCATATGGACTTTCTTCTAGGCTCACAGTGGGACTGAGAAGTCCAGAGAGGGTTTCCAGAGGAGTGGCAAGTATACAGCATGTATGTAACTACTTGGGACTACTGACCAGGCTCCTACAATATTGGAACCGAGTTCTAACTCTCCCACCGATGTTTCACAAGAATAAATGCCTAAAATCAACTTATGGTACTAAAGTAGTCCCTTGTACATTAGCAATTTAATTCATCCCAGAGTGGGGCAGGAGTGTGGGGGATGTTTCTGAAGGTGAGAAAAACATCTGATTCACACACACACACACACACACACACACACACACACACACACAGTCACACAGACAGACAGACAGACAGACACACACACACACACACACACACACACACACACACACACACACACACACACACACCCCTTATGATACTTGCATGTTCAGTGCCTAAGGTAGCCTGGTCCTTCAGGTTACAGAGTAGTTTCCTTGATGACTGATCATGTTTTGAGTAAGGTGAATGCTATTTCTTTTCATTCTCATGAAAGAAGAAAGGGAAGTTGTTCTGAGAGCACAGAGATAAGGTTTTGAAACTACTTACTCCCTTCTAAATGGTCGATTTTATTTCACAAAGTGAAAGTGGAAGCAGAGTGAATTTCTACTGAAGGACAACAACTTGGTCATGAAAACAAACAGAAACCCCGCATTTCTGGTTGGTAGCATGGACTAGATGGCTCAAAAGGAAAAGGCCTGGTGTGGGGATCTAGTCCTAACAACTCTGCTGAGAGGTGTGCCGCTATCATCCAATGATTTAAACTGTCAATGATTCCATTTTCCCATCTATCAAAATAGCAAAATTCGCCGGGCGGTGGTGGCGCACGCCTTTAATCCCAGCACTCGGGAGGCAGAGCCAGGTGGATCTCTGTGAGTTCGAGGCCAGCCTGGGCTACCAAGTGAGTTCCAGGAAAGGCGCAAAGCTACACAGAGAAACCCTGTCTCGAAAAACCAAAAAAAAAAAAAAAAAAAAAAAAAAAAAAAAAAAAAAAAAGCAAAATTCTGTCATTTCTTTTTATCTCAGATCTCAGGGTCATATTAGAACAACTTCATGATACGTGTATGCATTGCACATCGAAGAGCACAGATCTCTCTTTTTTGTTGTTTGTAAGCTATTTTCATTTTCAGCAAGTTCAAATATTATGCACACATACAGAGTGGGAGAGAGAGGGAGGTAGGGAGGTAGGGAGGTAGGGAGAGGGAGAGGGAGAGAGAGGGGAGGGGAGAGGGAGAGGGAGAGAGAGAGAGAGAGAGAGAGAGAGAGAGAGAGAGAGAGAGAGAGAGAGAGAGAGAGAGAGAGAGAACATCAAATAACCTAACATGTGGCTTGCTTCTTTGAACAAATACTGTTCTACTTGACAGCTTCCACTCTGAACTCTTTGAACACTGCGCTATGCAGAAAAATTGCACAAGCTAGTCACAAAGAGCCTTCACCTTGTACAGTATTCTTTTGTGTCTTCTGCCTAGAAAGCAAAGGCTTTCATTGTATGTAGCCCCGAGAGACCGAACCCAGAGCAAGTCATATTCGATTCACAAAATCCTGGGCTTGAATAATCACTAGGGTCAGGAGGAACCTGGCCTGGGTTATAAGATTTATAAAATACAAACTTGACTGCCTCTCCTTCACTGCAGTGGGCTAAGAACTTCGGTTAGAGAAAATGGATCAAAGGACACATGGAAAGGAATGACGACCTGACGGTACACTGACCTGAATGTGGATGGTCATTCATGTACCTCTGTGTTCACAGGAGGATGACGAGCACATGGGAGTGAGGAATAAAGGAAACAAAGTCATCAAACTGAGGGATTTGGAATCAAATATATTGAGGGAATTATTTATTTTTTTAATATTTACTTTTATTTTGTGTACTAGTTTGCCTTATATGTCTATGCACCAGGTACGAGCTGTACCCTTGGAGGCTAGAGAAAGGTGTTAGATCCCCTGGAATTGGAGTTAAAGATGGTTGTGAGCTGCCCAGTGTGTGCTGAAAATTGAACCTGGGTCCTCTGGAAGAGCAGCTAGTGCTATTAACGGCTAAGTCATCTCTCTCAAGTCCCCATTGAAGGATTCTTTGGTTTACTTTTACTCTGGCTAAATATGCTGCTTAAAGGGACTTTGAAAAGCCAGAGCCCTTGCTTTGTTTTCCAGGCACATACTGCTTCTCTCAGATTGTTGTTTGTTTTTGCCATACCTTGCCCACACCTATGCTAATTACATGGTGTGTGTGTGTGTGTGTGTGTGATGGGATAGTTCATGTTTTCTGGTGTTTGAAAGCTAGATTCTTTTTTTTTTAAATTCAGGACTATTATTATTCATTTTACATACCAATCACAGATGCCCCTCTTCCCTCCTCCCACCTTTCCAACCTCCAAGCCTCCCCATGCCCATTCCCTCCTACAAGAAGGTAAGCCCTCCAATGGGGAGTCAGCAGAGGCTGGTATATTCAGTAGAGGCAAATCCAAGCCCCCCCCCCCCTTGACATTAGGGCTGTGCAAGGTGTCCCACCATACGTGGTGGACTCTATAAAGCCAACTCATGAATCAGGGATGGATTCTGATCCCACTGCCAGGGCCTACCTTAAGCAGATCAAGCTACACAACTGTCTCACTTATACAGAGGGCCTAGTCCAGTCCCATGGAGGCTCCACAGGTGTTGGTATAAATTTCATGAGTTTCTACTAGTTTGGTTTGGTTGTCCTTGTAGGTTTCCCCATCATGATCTTGATGCCCCTTTCTCATATAATCCCTCTTCACTCTCTTCAACTAGACTCCTGGAACTCGCCCTGGTGTTTGGTTGTGGATCTCTGCATCTGCTTTTATAAGTTACTGGAGAAAGGCTCTATGATGACAGTTCGGCTATTCACTGATCTGATTACTGGGGGTAAGTCAGTTCAGACACTTTCCCTACTATTACTAGTAGTCTAAGCTGGGGTCATCCTTGTGGATTTCTGGGAACTTCCCTAGCACCCAGTTTCTCTCTATCCCCATGATGCCTCCTTCTATCATGGTATCTCTTTCATTGGAAGACAGATTCTTTATGGAACCTAGAATTATATCTTCTTCCCTTTTTCTGTCTTCTTTGTAATTTCAGAGAGTAAATGCTTCTCTTTAGCCCTTGTTTGTGGATGCCATCCATAAACATGACTAATTGAATAGACTGTCACAATTCTGATTCTTATTAGAAGGGACATATAACATATTTAACTTCTGAGAAAATGGTGTGTTTTTGTGAATGGTTTATATTCAGTTACATTATTTAGGAAACCCACTAAGAGCATATGTCTTAATGGTTTAGATTGCTATAATTGGAAAGTGTGGGCTTGATGTTTTAGTCATATTAGAGTATTTCTTACAATTTTAGTGTCTGGGTGTCTAATAAAGTTTCCATAATATTTGTTGTGTGTTGAGGATCTATTTTGCATTATCCTCTGAGCATCTTCTATTACCACCTGGAAGAGAGCACAAAGGTAGGAAACATGCCTTCCTGAGTATTTTTATTAAGACACAAATTCACTCATAACAGGACCACCATTATGAACTGATCTTCTAAAGATTTGAGTTTCCAGTACCATCACAGTGGGATGATGATGATGATGATGATGATGATGATGATGATGTGTGTGTGTGTGTGTGTGTGTGTGTGTGTGTGTGTGTGTTTATGTTGTATATAGGAATTAGATCTTCTAAATACAAATGCGAACAGAATTCAAGATTTTAACTTATAGCAGGATATAGCCTTCATATCTTAATTTTACTTCTTTAGTAGTCATTTATACATTTTATTTACAAGATAGCTTTATATCCAGAAGAATGTACATGAACATAGTTTATCAGAACATAAAGCACTATGTTTCATTACAGCATTTTTGAAACAATTGCTTTTTGTTACTTCTCCCCCTATTTTCCTCAATGCTCCCTTCCATGACCCTAAACTCTTACACTTCCAAGTCCCTTGTTTCTGCTTTCACATCATTCAAGTCCTTTAGTCTATTTCCTATCTTCAGTACGTCTCATTCACCTGTCATGGTTTTCTACTGCTTTCATAACCTACAGTCAGTTTCAGAATTATTTCCACATGCACAAACATTATAACTAAGATCTGAAACTGAGATTAAGCGTCAGATTTTTTTCGTCTCTTTTGAGTCTGGCTATCTTATATACTTTGAATATCCATCTATTTTCTAATAGTTTCAGTTTTCTTTTCAGCTGAGTGAGAGCCCATTGGGTATATATGCCACACGTCATGGGTAAAGGGAACAACTAATGTCTGCTGGAAAAAGTAAGGTCTTTTCAGAATCCCTTTACAACTGCACAGTGCATAGATGCCACTAACTTCTAGATGTCTAGACGTGTACTTGCCTATTTTTCGTACTTCTAATGATTTCTGTTTATTGGAGCATGTGATTATAGTTTTGCTATAATGCTGATTTTCCTTTTCACTATACATTTATTTAAATTCGGTGTCATCATCTGAAGGAAACAAGATTGAGAAAAATGGATGAAGATATTATTACAGGAAGAACTAAAGCTTTCCAGAGGCTGAGTGAATCTCAGTGCAGGTTAGGATCCCAATGTGATAAGGGCTTTATTGTGTAAAGTGTGTGTGTGTGTGTGTGTGTGTGTGTGTGTATCTAAGCCAAGCAAGATCCTGGGTTGCCAAGCCATTCCTATACTTTCCTGCCTCACACACATACCTATGTATGCTTTTAATTCAGTTTAATTTTCTTGTGTGTCAGGGATCAGGCTATATTAAGATTTTTTATGCAATTCAGTTCTCTCTTTATGATTTGAAATAAGTTACACAAAATATAGAAATAAGTGAATATATTTATCATCGATAAAACTATTTTTAAAATAAATACAATTTTATATTTTTAATTTAATATTTAATTATAGTATTTATCCTCTTACTTTTCCTTGATATATTATCAACAAAGACTGGGAGTCAGATATTGGGGTGGAAACCTGATAGATCAAAGAAGTGACAGAGGAGTGACCAGCTAACTTTCTCTCCCCATTTCCTAGGTTGAAGAGACCATGAAATCTCCAAGTCTTTCCCTATCCCTTCCTGTGCATCTTCTCTATATTCCTGGTTTCTCTAATTCTGGTCAGCTAGTCACCGCCCCCTCCCCATTCAAGGTAAACTTTATTAATAGTTTCAGGATGTCACAGTGCAATCAAGTATCCTGCAATGTGACTTAGTATGCAGGTTCACAAACCAGTTCACACTTTATTAGTCCAATGCCTCTTGTGTCTGAACACATTCTAGGATGCATTTGGCTACAAAAGAGGAGTTACAATGGATTTATAGAGAGCCACAGAGAGAAGTGATTGGTGGCTTCCTTTGGAGAAGTCTACATGAATCTCAATACAGGTTATGCTCTCAATGGTTCGTAAGGGCTTAAGGGCTTTATTGTGCAAGGGGTGTGTGTGTGTGTGTGTGTGTGTGTGTGTGTGTGTGTGTGTGTCCATGCCAAGCAAGATCCCAGGTTACCAACCTGTCCCTTTACTTTTCTGCCTTGCACACACACAGACATACACACACACACAGACACACAGACACACACACACCAACGTATGCCTATAATTTAGTCTAATTTTTCTGTGCGAGTCAGGGGTCAGGCTAGATTTAGATTTTTTAGGCAATTTGATTCCCTTTTATAGCTTGAAAAAAGTTACACAAAACAGAGAAATAAGTAAATGTGTTGATGATCTGACAAAACTTTCTTAAAAAAATTTTTTTAAAAAAATTAAAATTTAATTACAGAGTTTATCCTCCTCTTTCTTCCCTCTAACCACTTCCACGTTCCCATCCTTCACACTCTCTCAAATTCATGACATCTTTTCCTTTAATTGTTATTGTTAGATATGTTTAAATGCATAACTAAAATTATGTAAAATGTTGTGTCTGCCTAGTGATGCTTGTATATTTTAAGTGGCTGGGCACTTCAAATTAGATAACAAGTTAGGGGAACTCATTTCTGGGAAAAACTCTTAGTCTTCCTCTCAGACAAAAGTCTTAAGTTGCCTATAGCTCTTCATCGATGGCTTGGACTCCACGAGATTGGCCCCTTTTGCAATAGTGTGTCTGTTGGTGTTGCCATTGTTTATGACCTGTTAGGGCAACCATAGATTTGAGGAATCGTGGATATAGCTTCCCTGTCATTTTCTATGAGATGAGATCTCACAGCAGACTTACTGGTCCTCTGGCTGTTACAGTAATCTTTCAGGGCCCTCTTTCCCAATATTCACTGAAGCTTAGGCATAGGTACTGTGTTGTAGATGTTTCAATTGGAACTGGGCTTTCTGCAAACATTTGTTCTCTGTATTCCAACCAACTGTGGCTTTCTGTAGTGTTCTACATCTACTTCAAAGAGAAACTTCTTTCATGAGGGGTGAGCTACAGTTATCTGTGGGTAAAAGGATAAATATTTAGATTGCAGTTAGGAATTGGAATGGTTTAACAAACTGGCAGTAGAAGGTTCTCTAAGATCCATAATTACACTAGCCCCGGGAAGTTGGGCAGGTTTCTAATACCGGGCTTGATTTCTCTCTCATTGAGTGTATTTTAAATCCAAATTGGTAACTGTTGGTTACCACCAAGATATGAGAACCACTATTATACCTTTGAGAATATCTTGTCACTCTGGTCATTATTGTAGTTCAGAGGCATACAGCTGAATAGGACTCTTTGTTGCTTCCCTCCTTTGGCAGCTTACATAGCAACCCTTCATGAAAGCAAGTCCCCCAAAAGGCTTTCAGATCAGATCCTGCTTGAGTCCTCCAAATCTTATGTCTCAAGTATGTGGTGTCTTCAGCAATATGAACTTACCTTCAACCTCATGGAGGTAACAAAAGTCCACAACAATAGCCTATAGTATTTTGAAAGTCTGTTGCATTCCCCTGATGAATACTCAAAGATGAAGTTCTCATGCCTAGTACTTTGGTAAAAAAGTTTTTGCACATACAAGGAAGGAATCAGTCACAAAAAGAAGCCCACAAAGATAAATCTTTACTAGTTATACACTTTACAGAGGATTAATATCTAGAATATATGCAGAAAAACAAAATGCCAAGAAAACAAATGACCCCATTGAAAGGCAGGCTCTGGATATGAACAAAAAGTTCTCAAAAGAAGGAATAAAATCTGCCAAGAATTGTTTCAAAAAATGCTAATCATCCTTACTAATTAGAAAAAATATAAATCAAAGCAGCTCTGAGATTTCATCTGACCCAGTCAGTGTCATGAAGATCAAGAAAATAATGGTCAACAGATGCTAGGATGCTAAAAGAGTTGTTGGGAAAAGGGAACTATCATCCACTGTTGCTAAAATTTCAAACTGGAACAACCACGAAGGAAATCAGCACAGAGAATTCTCAAAAAGCTAAAAGGTGAATCTACCATATGACCCAATTATACCATTCCTTGGCATATGCAAAAAGGATTCAGCATCCTACTACATGATACTTAGCCATGTTCATTGCTGCTCTATTTACAGTATCTAGGAAATGAAAACAAATGTCTTTCAACCAATGAGTGGATAATAAAAATGCGGTACATCAGGTAATTCAGACTCCAAAAGACAAACATAGCATATTCCTTCTCATCTGTGGATTCTAGCTTCCTGTCCTTAGATGTGAATCCATAACAGGGAACAACCACAGAAACCAAGAGAGTAAAAATATCTGTGGGGAGGGGGAGTGCTAGAGAGGGGACTAGCAGACCACAGGTGATATAAATGAGTAAAGAGCAAAAATAGGGTGAATAACTAGGGAGCAAGATCAATACAAAAGGGGAAAGAGGGAGGAGTGGGAAATTACCCTAAGGTAATTTGAAAATATTAGCAAGAACTCATTTTTTATTTACCTTGATTTATGTATGATCATGTAATACACACACCTATACATATATATGTGTACGTACACACACACACACATACACACACAATCTCTTATAATCCTCTCTTCTGTTGAGACTACAGAATGCTGTCCTGTGGACATGTAATGGCAATTGCCCTCTTGAACTATACACACGCGCACACACACACACACACACACACACACACACACACACACACACACAATCTACTCCACACAAGCCATAGAATATTTAATGAAGCTTAATTTAAAAACTGAGTGACTGGATTCTTTGTCCTACAGGCCATTATTTGATGATTCCTGTTCTACATGAGGGATTTGACCATATTTCAAGATTCTACCTCTGGGGAATTATTTGTCTAGTGTGAGAAATCAAGCCACTGCAGCTCTATTTATTGGCTACACTGCGAAGAAACAGAAAGTAAAGAGACTGATCTTGCAAATAAAGTTGGCCAGATTTTCTTTCATTCTCCCCACCCCCTCTCTGAAGCAGAGACTCACTGTGTAGCCCTGGATGGCTGAGAACTCACTATGTAGACCAGGCTAGCTTCATGTTCACACTGATCTGCCTGCCTTTGCCTCCTGAATGCTGGGAATAATGTCATGACCCACCATTTCTAGCTTTGTCCTACTATTTCAATAGTACTTCCTTTCTTAGAATAGAAGGTCTACCATAAAGTCCTTGAATGGTTTTTGAAATCTGCTGTAAGACACAGCTGAGTAGTTAACACTGCTAATGCACAAGCAGATAAATGTAAACCATAGCATGAATGTTAAAGAGTCTTATTAATAAAATCAAACCTGAGGCCAGTTATTGGGGTGAACTGGAAGATCAGAGAACTAGAACAAGCCACAGCTACCTCACCTCGCCAGATCCTCAGCTTGTCTTGTTTCTTCAGATTGGAAGCCTCTGTGTTCTCATATCCGAATGGCTCTCAGCTGAACTGTGCTGATAGAAGTCAGAAAGCTTAACTAGCTAAATGCTTAACCAGCCAAATGCTTCTAGTTTCTGGTCTTCACGCCTTATATATCTTTCCTTTCTACCATCACTTCCTGGGATTAAAGGCTCGCTTTCTGGGATTAAAGGCGTGAGTCACCATGCTTGGCTGCATCCTTTAACACATGGATTTCTGCCTCTGGAATGCTAGGATTAAAGGCGTGAGTGCCCACATTTTCTAGCCTAAGTATCTAGTGACTTTTCTGTTCTATGATCCCAGATAAGTTTATTAGGGTACACAATATTTCGGGGAACACAATACCACCACAGTAAACTTTTGGCATTTCCAGTTGTATGATTGCTGTTTATAATCCTCTCTTCTGTTGAGACTACAGAATGCTGTCCTCTGGACATGTAATGGCAATTGCCCTCTTGAACTACCAGCATGTATGATTATCTGGAAATGATGGACAAAAACTGGGCCTGGTAGCTTTTCATCATTGAAAGAGGAGTGTCAAGAGGCCACACCCATCCGCAAGGATTTATAGACAATTAACAGTAGTTATTGGGACACAGAAAGAAGTTTCCTTAAGTAGTATAGCCTTCAATAAGTCACCCAAGTTCCTGTGAGCCTTACCTTATCTACACTCCTGTAATTGACTCTAATTAAACTCATTGTTTCATCAAGTTGTATTTGCCTGACAATGTTTCTCTGGTCTGTGATTGGTGCCATACCTCTGGGAGACAGACTTTTATTTGTCTCTAAAGTAAAACTTCAGGAAACACTGAGATAAAAAGTTAATTCATTAGTCAGTTCCCATCCCCACAGTGTAGGTAGAGTTTTCCTGCCTGGCCCACAGTCAGGGCAAATCTCTCTCACCTGCCAGTCCCACAGCCGTCAGACCCGACCAAGTAAACACAGAGACTTGTATTGGTTTCAAACTGTATGGCCATGGCAGGCTTCTTGCTAACTGTTCTTTCAGCTTAAATTAATCCATTTTTATAAATCTATACCTTGCCACATGGCTCGTGGCTTACCGGCATCTTCACATGCTGTTTCTCATCGTGGCGACTGGCAGTGTCTCTCTGACTCAGCCTTCCACTTCCCAGCTTTATTCTCCTCCTTGTCCTGCCTACACTTCCTGCCTAGCCAATGGCCAATCAGTGTTTTAATTATTGACTAATCAGCAACACATTTGCCATACAGAACATCCCACAGCACCACAGTTAGTCTTGTCTCTCATATGCTCTGTTAAAATACCATATCCAGGAGAATAGATATGATTGGGGACACCATTTAGTCATTTTCATATGCTTGGTGGCCTTAACCTACCATATTCATTTAATTCTTGTCAGAGGACACCCTGGTGAATGGAAAGAGGGAGAGACTGTGGGAATTCCTAACCCTTATTTGAATACTTTAGGATAGCCTTAACTCTTGCATGTCCACTTGGCTGCATATTGTTTCAAGCTTTATCAGTTGATTGGCAGAGCAGTTTCAGAGGCTTCCACTGTATTCTGCCAACTCACTCATGAAGCAATTTGTGAGGTACAAAATTGGAAGATCTGTGGGTCTCTTGGGCCCACTGTAACATAGACCTGAGGTCATCTACACATCTGCACTCTAAAAGAGATAACTGAGCTGTTAGCACAGATCTTGTGTTTGTCACTTGCCAGACCAGCTCTGTCTCTGACAAATATAACAGGGTAAAGTTATTCCATTCAATCTGAAGACATTTTATTGAAATCAATAGGAATGCTTGGCCGAGGTATAAGAGAAAATTTAAAATGTATACTTACGGTGATTTTGTAAAAGTCCTCTAGCCAAGAAAGTCATCACTCCTAACAGCTAGGCTCTAAGCTTCCAAATAGCACAGATTTGGAAGCAGGGTGCAATACCATGATTCCCCATTGCTCTGATGGATATCAAACTTCTATTAACTCTCTCTTGATAGAAACCTAGAAGTTCTGTGTTGCCTACCCATGTTCATCTGGAAGAACATCACAGACTATTAGCTATGGGAACAACCTCTTGAGTCTAGAGAGTCCCTTATTTCCATGCCAACCTCACTGCCCATCACAGTATAATTATATCCATTTGCCTCAGAAAATTCAGTACCATCATCTTGGCTCTGCTCTTCTGGTAACCCGCCATTGCCACAGACACTAGTATATGCAGATCTATAGCAGCATCTTCTATTCATTCACAGAGGAAAGATGCCATCTCACTTTTCAATGAAGCTCTTATCTGGCTCTCTTATATTGTATTATGAGTATTTTAATAAATTAAGTTATTACTGAACCCTCGTGAGAAACATGATCAGCTGAAAGTTCTTTTGTTTCACATAAAGTATCTATTATTTCTAATAATTTTATTCATTATTTTTACATTTTTAATTAGCATAACAAAATAATGCATTCAATTATGACTGCTCCATTCATATATGACACTGTACTTTGCTCACATTTACCCCCAGCCTCCTCTTTCCCTCTTCCCTCCTCTCACTAGTCCCTTTCGTTCCCCCCAAATAGTCCTGGTTTTGCTTTCATGTTATAAATACATATCACAATGTGTGTATATATTTATGAAGCATTATCTGATGCTCTGACTTATGTGTCTATTAGGTAGTGATCAATTTCAAGGCAATTAAAATGTCCATCACCTGAATGCTTTGTCACTTATTTATGGGTTGTATATTTAAAGTCCTTTTTGTTCCTAAATATTTTGCGATGTAGCTACATAATGAACTACTGTTAACTATATTCCCTCCACTCCTTTGTTAAACATCAGAACCTATTTCTCTTATTAAACTACAACAATACACAAATTGGCCAATCTACACAGTAAATTTACTGTGATTCTCATTATCTAATCCTTTTCGACATTTAGTTTTAAGTCATCTCTGGCCCTTACATCTTGTTCACTATAGATCACTATCCTATTGAAGTGATGAGAGCCATTATTTTTTAATATCTGAATCTGCTCCAGGAGTTATTGCCAAGATAATGTATTATGATCACACCGAGTACTCCTGTGTCACTAAACTCCTGTTTCCTGCCTTGTATTCCACACCGCATGGACACATAGCTTTAAGACCCAATCAAATAAATTTCTTTCTAGCTGTGGTTGCCAGGTACTACAAATCCTGTATTCTCTGAGTAAGGAAGAATTTTTACTACCAAATCAAGACTTTAATTCTCTGTTTGGGTTATTCTGAGACCTGGTTCTTGTTACTAGTCTGGGGTCAATGAGGGGTAGAGTAGAGGGCTGCCATGAGTCCAGCATCATTTTATCACACATGGTTTGTAAAAGGAGGCTATTACATGTTTTAGTAGGACTTCGCTTCAGAGCAGACAATCTGCTACTGCACCGAATTCTGTTTAGTACTAATACCCCAGCTTTTAACTTCTGACATGATGCCTTTGTTTTTCAAAGTGTACCTGGAGTTAAAAGGTTAAAAGTTGACTGATCTGCCAATCTGATTATCAGGGTAAGTCAGCTCAGACACCCTCACCACTATTAATAGTAGTCTAAGCTGGGGTCATCCTTGTGGATTCCTGGGAACTTCCCTAGCACAAAGTTTCTCCCTATCCCCATGATGTCTTCCTCTATCAAGGTATCGCTTTCACTGCTCTTCCACTCCGTCCCTGTTCCAGCTCGACCATCCCATTTCCTTATATTCTCATCCAGTAACTGATGGAAGCAGATGCAGAGATCCAGAGACAAGCACCAGGCCAAGCTCCAGGGTCCATCTGAAGAAGAAGGATTCTATAAGCAAGGGGCATCAAGATCATAATGGGAAAACCTGCAGAGACAACCAAACCAAGCTAGTGGGAACTCATGAACTTTAGACCAACAGCTGCAGAGCCTCCATGGGACTGGACTAGGCCATCTGCATAAGCGAGACAGTAGTGTAGCTTTGTCTGTTTAAGGGGCCTCTGGCAGTGGAATCAGGATCTATCCCTGCTGCATGAGCTGGCTTTTTGGAGCCCATTACCTATGATGGGACACCTTACATAGCCTTGATGCAGGGGGAGAGGCTTGGACCTGCATCAGTTGAATGTACCAGGCTCTGCTGACTCCCCATGAAAGAACTTACCTTTTCAGAGGAGGGAATGAGAGTTGGGCTGGGTGGGGGGGTGGGAGAGGAAGGAAGAGAGGGAGATCTGTGGTTGGTATGTAAAATTAATAAAAAATGTCTTAATTAAAAAAAGAGTTGATTAATCTGTTTTTCTCCCATGTGCCGCGATAAGAGCTGGCCCACCTCTCAGATATATTGATTGAGACTTAAAGAATGACCTATAGGTTGCACTCATTCCCTTCTAGAGATTTATAGCTGGCACCACATTCATTTATGTAATCGCCAATAGGATGATACCCCTCGAGGTATTTTCTTTCCCATAAAGGCCTCATTTGTAGATCCTTCCTGATCATCTCAGTTCCTCTTCCTGGGAATTTAGATTCATCTACTGTACTGTGACTGATAGATTGCTACCCCAGGACAAAGGATTACTCTTGCTTCAGGGCAAGCTGAACTCAAACATGGGCTTCTGCTCTGGGGAGATTTCTGCTCTCTGCTCTATTCTTTTCTTGATCATTAAACAGCAGCTGCTCTCTGTGGCAAAGCTTCCCATTTTCACACACCCTAATGTACCTGTATTAGTTTAAGCAAGTGCTGTTTTATTATGCCAAGGTTTATGACACACCAAAAGTATTTCTTTTTAATGATGTAGCTCTATTAGCAGATACTGTGTTAAGGAAGCTCTCTGTGTAATAGATGCAGTTAATTTTAGATACAAACTTGCCCTGAGCTCTGTGAGTAGTTTCTATCTTCCATCTATATTTCATCTTACTACTTCTCTTAACCTTTTGTGCTTCTGTGTTCTGGGAGAATATCCAGACTTACCAAAGGGAAAACAAATCAGGACAAGTTGCATTTTCATGCCACCCACATACATGCCAAACATTGTAGGAAATGATAATAAATCAGATGGGAAAATTATTAGTGCAGTCATTTACAAGAGCACAAAAGCTTAGTAAATTATGTGTCAGTCCATATGAAGCAATAAGCCCAGATGGGCTAAAATTTTGATACTTTATTTTTTTCATTTGTGTGTAGGTATGTATGCAGTTTTCTCATTGTTTTAGATTTTGTATTTCATACTGAGATACTTGACTCATGTTTACAGGTGAATTTTGAAGCATCTATCAAGATTCTTTTTTATAATTTTAATTTTACATGTCAGCCACGGATTCCCTTGCTCTCCCCCCTCCCCCCTTCCCCCCCAGCCCATCCCCCATTCCCATCTCCTCCAGGGCAAAGACTCCCCTGAGGATTGAGTTCAACCTGGTAGATTCAGTCCAGGCAGGTCCAGTCCCCTCCTCCCAGGCTGAGCCAAGTGTCCCTGTATAAGCCCCAGGTTCCAAACAGCCAGCTAAAGCACTGAGGACAGGACCTGGTCCCACTGCCTGGATGCCTCCCAAACAGATCAAGCTAATCAACTGTCTCACTTATCCAGAGGGCCTGATCCAGTTGGGGGTTCCTCAGCTATTGGTTCATAGTTCATGTGTTTCCATTCGTTTGTTGGTTAGAATGTGGTGCTATTAAGGCCATCAAGATTCTTATTGAAAACTAATAAAAGTGTTGAGTAAAATTGATTTCTAGAAGCTCAGCTATAAAAGGATGTTATGATTTTACCTTTAATTGTAAAAGGGTGGAAAACTAAGTTTAGATACATTAAAGAATCTGTAGAATGCCACCTGACAAAGCTAGGATGGAAAACATGCTTTTAATTTCAGTCAATTTATTGTTCAGCTGTTTTATTTTTAAATGGAGTGAGAAATAAAAAAGGAAAGGAGAAAGAGGGTCAGAAGAAGAGGTAGGCACACACAGAGAGAAAGAGAGAAACAGAGACACAGAAACAGAAAGAGACAGAGTAAGACATGCAGACATACAGTCTGACTGACAGACAACAGACAAACTATGTTTCCATGCTTACATTCTATGCCATCTCTGTGAAATTCACACTGGGAAAATTTTTGTCCACTCACAAATATGGACTGCCCAACCTGGAGATTCCACAGAGTGCTGCTAGTTTTTCTCCAGGTTTTCCTAGACATCTTATCTGATGACACACATCACTTTTGATAATGGTTTGCTTAGTCTGTGCAGTATGTCAAATATGTATTAGTGTTCTGAATATCATCCACATTCCTATATTATGCCAAGCATTAGCTGTGGCTATCAAAGAATTAAGCTTAATTGTTTTAGGAAAAGGGCAAGACAGACATCAGTGAATAACAACATAAATAAGTATTAGCAAAGGTGACTAAAATGCATTTGGAGGAGAACAATGTATAAGATTTGTATGAAAAATTGTGGTTGACCTAGTCTGATATATCCAGGCTGTCCTGAAGAAATAGCACTTGATTTCAGAACGAAGGTGAATGAATTAAGTAGGTGGAAAATGGCCATAAGAGGTGGATTTAAAAATAGGGCAGAGTACATAAAGCCCTTTCTTTGATAATGGTGAGTGTGTTGTGTTTGAAGATTAAAAAGAGGGTCAGTGTAGGCAGAGCTTAGAAGAGCTGGGGTAGCAAGGAGTGTTATAGTGTGAGATGAGACTGAAACAGCTGTTAGGAGCCAAAATTTGCTGAGCTATATTAATTATTTT
The DNA here is from genome assembly GCF_007827085.1 of Peromyscus californicus insignis. Classification (NCBI taxonomy): domain Eukaryota; kingdom Metazoa; phylum Chordata; class Mammalia; order Rodentia; family Cricetidae; genus Peromyscus; species Peromyscus californicus. Next base: position 71,194,884 of record NW_026294595.1, read on the forward strand.
AATTGTATCATAAGAACAATTGCAAAGAGAAGCAAATGAAAATGAAGGACTTGAAGCAGAAGTGATGCATCACCGTTTAGCATGTATACAAAATGAGAATGAAAATTGGGATGCAATGCTGTGGGATGTTCTGTATGGCAAATGTGTTGCTGATTAGTCAATAAATAAAACACTGATTGGCCATTGGCTAGGCAGGAAGTATAGGTGGGACAAGGAGGAGAATAAAGCTGGGAAGTGGAGGCTGAGTCAGAGAGACACTGCCAGCCGCCATGATGAGAAACAGCATGTGAAGATGCCGGTAAGCCACCAGCCACGTGGCAAGGTATAGATTAATAGAAATGGATTAATTTAAGCTGTAAGAACAGTTAGCAAGAAGCCTGCCACGGCCATACAGTTTGTAACCAATATAAGTCTCTGTGTTTACTTGGTCAGGTCTGAGCGGCTGTGGGACTGGCAGGTGAGAGAGTTTTGTCCTGACTGTGGGCCAGGCAGGAAAACTCTAGCTACAATGCAGGGAAGAGAATAGGCTAAAGGGTAAGTGAGAAGGCTGAAACCCCTGGACATAGGATAATCCACAGAGATGGAAGACTGTTGAGATCAGGCTGCCACTACTGGGGGGAATAGAAGTGAATACATTCAAGGTGGATTAAGGAATATGACATTCAGGATTTCTTAATGGTGATGGGAAAAGAAGTTGTCAAACAGGACTGACAGCCATCAAGCAAGCAGCAAAAGATTAAAAGAAGTGTCATTCATTGAAAACAGGGAACACAGAAAAATATTTTAGATTGTGAAATGACCAACAATTCTCCTTCTGGATGCATTCAATTGAAACAACCTGTTAATGTTGAAGAAAATGTCTGGAGATATGCTTAGGGCATGCTCAGAGGAGAACTGATAATGATCAATGTAAGCACAGATATTGAAGCTCTGGATGCAAATGAGCTTCAAATTATTTACATAAATTTTAAGATGAGACAGGCTCATCTAAAAAAAATATATTGTGTACAAGTTGAAAATGCTAGGAGGCGACAAAACCTCCATGAAATCAGAAGAGAGTGGGGAACACAGCATAGTTGAGTGCCTTGAAGAGTGGGAAGGATGGCTACATGGTTATAAGCAGAAGGAGGGGAGAAGACTGGCAGAAAAAGGAAAGTAAACTTGTGAGGAGAGGCTGGACCTTCAGGAGATGGAGGTGACATGCAGGGTGAGCTGTGCGGCACCAAGATTAGTTACACAGAGGAAAAAAAAAATGTCTAGTCCTGGAATGTTTAGAACCTTTGACTTTGAAATCAGAAGTTGTAGCATTCATTTGCTTATTTACATGGGTTTCCTGGGCATTATTTAGCTTTTGTGATTAAAGTATAAGGCAAGAACAGTTGGCTATATTTAAGGTAAGTGTTTTGTCAAAATGCATTTAATAAAAATAATAGGGAAGGAAGTACTTGGCAAGAAGTTTTGAAAAAGTGATGAGCTGAAGAAATAGGTGATAAAATTAGTGGAAGGGAAGGTTCCTGTAACTGGGAAATACAGATTAGAAGTCCAAAGTGGGCAAAGAACTGCAGTGAAAAGGGATGGGCAAAGCAACCTGAACTAATAGAGGAAGATTACTATAGAGTTTAAATGATGAAGAAGGAAGGCATGCTTCAGTATTAACATGAAAGGATAATAGGATTCGAATCTGTGTTGGCTGGAGTAGAGGGCAGCAAGAAAGGCATTTTGACCATGGAGGTTTTGGGTTATGACAAATCTTGAGGAAGTCACAATTCATAAATGCTACCTAGAAATACAGGATTGGTTATAGTTATAGAGCTGTAACCTAATAAGAAAGAGCAATGAAAAGTTAAATGTAGTGAAAGTGTAGCAGAAATGTCTTTCACCAAAAACAAGGCAAGTAGAAAAAATATTGTAGAATGTGGAATGGTCAGTACGACTCCTCTTAGACACATCCAGGTGAAACTGTTTGTTAATGTGTGATAAAACTAGCTGAAGATATAATTATCCAGGTTGGCATCCTGGATCTGAGTTTTCATGTACAATGACAGTCATCATCTGCTGTTCACTCTCTATGCCATCTTTGTCAACAGTAGAGAGTCAGTTTCAAAGATCAACATTGAATATTGATTTGAACGTACTGTTGTATCTACCTGGCAAAGAGGCACACATGTATCGGCTGCAGAAGACTGGGAGTCACAAAGACAATTTTGAGCTAGAAGTGGTGGCCATATGGGAATTTGTGATATTTTTTTTTCTAAGAAGAGTGTGTCCCAATTAAGAAGAGGTAAAATGATTATTTGTAGACTGGGGCATTAATGTTCCCTCTACCTGGAATCTTGGATTTCAAACTTGTGTTCCATGATGACCACAGTTTGTTTATCATTGTTTTAAGTCTCACATTCTCTTCTCAGAACATTTGTTTATGTTTCCAAAATGTTACTTTACATTAAGGTTGCATAATTGTGTGTGTGGTGGGGCAGGCATACTTAATTGTCTAGACTTACTGCAAAGTCAACGTTCTCTGTTCTTAAAACTGTGATCTATAGAGCATCATTATGAAACCAAATCTTCAGGAGAAAGTGTTTCCATCAAGGCAAAGAATTAAAAAAAACAATTCAAGAAGCTAAAATGAAGCTGAAAATAAATGGAGCCTATTTTAGATCACTGTTTTAAGATAGACAGGTTAACCGGGTATTGTTACACATGCCTGAAACCAACTTAGGGGGCTGAGTTGGGGGATTGTTGTGAGTTCAAGACCACCCTGGTTTACATTAACCTTTTTTTGACAATACTAAAAAAATGGAAAAAAAAGAGTCAAGATAAAAGGGTGAAAAGTTTGGGGAAACAAACATAGTCCACAGCAAGTTAAACCCAAGGACATGCTAATAAACCCTGATGCCAAACACACTGAGGACTACAGAGCTCTAGGGCTTAGAGGGATGTAGCTGGAGTTTCCTGTGTCCCAGCCTGTTAGTGGTCAGGACAAATCTCTCTCACCTGCTGCTCAGACTCAAGTAAACACACAAAGGCTTATATTATTTACAAACTGTGTGGCCATTTGTTCAAGCTTATTACTGACTAGATCTTACACTTAAATTACCAATAATTCTTATTTATGTTTAGCCATGTGCCTTGGTACCTTTTTCCAGTTCTGCCTTCATATCTTGCTTCTCATGGCAGCAGCTGGCAGCGTCTCCTGACACAGTCATCCTGTTCCCAAAATTCTCCTCTCTCTTTGTTCCACCTATACTTTCTGCCTGGCTACTGGCCAATCAACGTTTTATTTATTAACCAATCAGAGCAACACATTTACAGCATTTAGATATCCACAACAGAGGAACTTCACAGAAGAATGGCCTGGGAAGTCCAGGCTTTAAGTTGACCTAATTAAATAGGGTGGTTACTAGGCCTTATTGCTAGAGGAATTGTATTGTTCCATGTAGGATGGGTGACTTCTGGCTCTTTCTCTCCAGTGTCCCTGAAGTCCACAGTGGTAGTAGTCCCAGTAGCAGTCATGCGTGGGTAGCAGTTGATGACAGTGACAATGATTTTGATTCTTCAGTCTTGTTTTTTTTTCCCCTGTAGGACTGACTGTTCCTAACCCTTTTCCTCAGGCCTTTCAAAGACGCTGTCATGAAGGTGGTCTCTTGATTCTTGAAGCATCTTCAGGCCAGTTACAAATTTCTTTATAATGCCATTAGAAAATCCTGGTTCTGACAGCTGTTTCCTGAAGATACTGTCTGTGATATTCTCAAGCTGCAGAATTGCTTCCTAACGCAACATAATTCCTTTCAGCCTTGTTTCACTCTGAAGGCATTAATTGTATTTTCCTTTAGCCAAAAACATCTTCCATTTCTTTAGGCAGCTTTTGAATGGCAGTGATTACTATACCAGTCAGAGCTCTTTGTTTGAAGGAATAATGTTGAAAGTCTCTCTGATCTTGGTATCAACAAAACATCCTTTTCCTGGGAGAGAGGATAGTTATACTACTATAGATAATGCAAACTACACAACTCCACTGTGTTGGTGGCTAGAGAGTTTTAATGAAAAACTCTGTCTTATTTTTGCATGAGGAAAAAAATCTTGATACTAGCTCTGCTTCAGTAGTACAGTTTCAAAAACTTTCATTTTTTTTCATGTTAAAGATGTCTCTTGATTAGTTTATGGCCAAAATGTTCCTTGCCTATCTCAACATAAATTTCAAAGTGTTAAGTAGTCTTCTGTTAAAAAGAATGAAGGAGAGATACAGAAAACAAAAGCAGAAAATAAGGACTTTAAAAGAAAGGAAAGAAGGGATCTTTTATGTCAGTTTTCTAGTGGCATTCCCCCAACATGTTGAGGTTTGATTGGATCTCACTCTCTTTCAGCCACCAATGTGCACGTGCTACAGTCACTGTATGTGGAGAAAGTCTTGGTGCATGTATGCATGGGAGCAAAACTTAAGAAAATTAACTTCTCTTGAGAGTATTTGTTAGTAACTCCCAGGATTTGAAAAAAAATATTTTTCAAGGACTAGTGTACATGTCTGTAATCCCAGATATCAGGAATCTAGGGGAAGAGAGTCACAAGTTCAAGGCAAGGCTGGGGAACTTTGAGAGTTGATCTCAAATTAAAAAATAAAAGGACTGACTGGGAGATGAGTCAGTCAAGGAAGTGCTTGCTGCACAAGTAGGAAGATCTAAGTTCAAATCCCCAGAGCCCACGTATAAAATTGACTGTAGCAGCTGGTGCTTTTAATTCAAGTGCTAAGGAGGTGGAGTCAGGAGGATCCCTGTAGCTTCTTGCCAAGCAAAGAGCTCCAGGTTTAGTTTTTTGAGATCCTATCTCAAAAAAAAAATATATGAGGTGGAAAGCAAAATCATAAAGCTGGGTGAGTAGGGAGGCTCATGGAGGACTTGGCTGAGGAGAATGAATATAATCATGAAAAATTTAATATACAGTAAAAATTTTAATCAAAAACTAAAGATGAGAATAATTGAGAAAGACACACAGTATCAAACTCTGACCTCTTCTCTCTCTCTCTCTCTCTCTCTCTCTCTCTCTCTCTCTCTCTCTCTCTCTCTCTCTCACACACACACACACACACACACACACACACACACACACACATAGCACACACCAGTAGACAAACAACAGTGAAATGGGGTTGAGGTTATAGCTTAGTAGTGAAGTATAAGGATTAGATTCCAGCTTCCTCAGCCTTTGTTGGAGTGATTCTAAGAACTTTGCTTTCTGGGCTCTGAGTCAATGAGATGCCTTTGCTTCCATGTGTCATTAATCACTTGTCAGTGTCCTTGTCACTTGCTGACCGTGTCCTTCCAAGTGTGTTTTGTCCTCAGATCTGCTTTCAGTGATTCCCACTCTAAGGCTACAGAAAATCATGTAAATTATGTAAAGATCAGATTTATTTTACTGTTTGCTACTCCTCTTTTCTCAAATGCTTTAAAAAACTGATTATATATTGCATATTTGAAAGTGATCAGAAAAGAAGATTCTTTTGAGTGCTCCCAACTCAAATAAATTATATATCTTCAAGATAATGTATAGACCAACTGTCCCTGTATGGTTATTGTACACTCTATTCATCCACTGACATATCAAGCACTTTATCCCATGGACAGGGAAAACTATCAAGAATTAATAAGAATTTATTTATAAATCTTTCTGTTTCTGAATACTGATTGAATTATTCTTGTGCATACTCTTTATTAGAGCTTTAGCTGTATTTATCTTGATACTCTGCTCTTCTCTGTATTTCGGTAAGTGATTGGTCAGCTTTTGGTGTTCATTAAAAAATGTCATTTGTGCTTAACTTTGTATGGGATCCAGGAACAATTAGAATTCTATTTTGATGGCTTATGTCATTCTGTATGTTGTGAAAATGTGTTGCTCTGATTGGTTGATACATAAAGCTGTTTGGCCAATGGTGAGGCAGAATAAGGTTAGGCAGGACATTCTAAAGAGAGAGAGAGGAAGGAAGAAGATGGAGCAGGGGAGACACTGCTAACTGCTGCCAGAAGAATCAAGATGTAATGGTACCTGTAAACCACGAACCACGTGGCAAAGTATAGATTTACAGAAATGGGTTAATTTAGTGAGAAACCTGAGCCATTAGGCCATATCATTTGTAAATAATATAAGCCTCTGTGTGTTTACTTGGGGGACATGAGTGGGAGAGATTTGTTCTGGCTGGCGGTTGGGACACAGGAAAATTTTCAACTACACTGTTCCTTCAGCATTTTGAGTATCCACCTCTGAAATGTCAGGAGAAACAACATCTAATTTCATTTTCATTCACATTCCTTTTCACGGAAAAAAGCTGATTCCTGAGGATATTTTGCCAAATTTAGAATGAATTTAAGAAAAAAAATCATATAGTTTTTTTTTCTCAAATAACATGGCAGGGAATTGCATGCTATGGGAATCATAAACCACATGGTACTATGTGATCACTGAAAATGCATTGCACTTTTGTTACCTAATAACTTAACTGAAAGAAAGTGCTATTTATGACATCCCAGAATTGGACACAAGCCTTATGTGCATCTACAGAAAGCTGGGTTACACAGAGCATGCCCATGCAATAACACATAACACAAAGAAATATTAAGTAAAATACAAGTGCATGAAATATTATGAACAAGACCCCACTAATCTTATAAGAGCCAAAGAATCCAAACAAATAGCACATCCTTTTGTTTCCATTTATATAAAGTTTACAAATGGGCAGAGCTATAAATACATTTTCTTGAAGGAATAATGACTGAAACCTGAAAATACAGGAACTAACTTTTCCATATCTGGTAATTTCCCCTCCTCCTTTTTCTCCTCCTCTTTAGCTATTTCCTCTCTTTCTTTTCCTTACAGTACTCAGATTGAATGTTGGATGGCATGCTGACTAGGCCAGTGTTTACCCTGGCCCATTATCCAGCCATAATTTATTTTTCTCTTGATCTGCAAGTTTGCTACACAGGAGTGTGATTATCATGAATGTTTACTCATCAAGATGTGCACATCAGATGTATGCAACTTTCCATACATAGGTTTATTTAAATTTAATAATAGCTTCTTTTGCTATCAATCTGACATTTGTGAAATTCAAAGAACTATCACATTTGCTAAGAAAGGTGTGGCGTATTATCACATAACTTTGGTTTCATTTAAAATTATTAAGAACTATAAATGTGATAAAAGTAAATGGCCCTAGGGAAACAATGGCATCAATGATGGTTGAGTTGATCAAACATCAGCATGACAAATAAACAATAAGCCTGACCTCACCTCTTCATAATTTCACATTTAATGTACAGAAGTAAAGACAGATTAGTTATAGAAATGTAACTAAAGATGCATATAGGAATATCATCATCAGCATTATCCTGTGTAAATTCCTCATGGAATGGAGATGTCTTGTTGGTGGTTGTATCTCTCATCTCTATAAAATTACTGGCACATAGAATGAATTTGCCAGTTGAATTTTTTAATTAATAAGGTCATTTTATCTTCTATTTAATTAAAGTTAAAATATAACTACATAACTTCCTTGTTTTCTCTCCAAGCTCTACCACTGTCTCCTCACTCTAACACCTCTTATGCTTCCTGTCACTCTCTCTCAACTTTATGGCCTTTTGATTATTACTGTCACATATATATGCATATATATGCATATCTATATAAATGCAACTTGTGGAGTCTTTCATGTGACTGGTGTGCATAGGATTTCAGAGCTTACCATTTTTGTTTTAGGTAACTAATTAGAGGACTCATCTCTGGAAGGGGTTAATTCTCCCTCTCTCTCCATAGTCATTAGTTGTCTGTAGTTCTTTGTCTAGGGATGGGACCCTGTAAGATGCCCTCATTATGCATCAGCATGTCTAGTTACATAGCAAACACTTTAATTCCCAGAATTATTTCCCTGGTCACTCAGAATTTTAAACTTGCATATAATATATTATTTTTCAATATAGTTAGAAGGAATATTCTTTTCATCAGATACTTTGCTATAGTTACTAATCCACCTCCCTTCACTCATTCTGGATCTAGCACTAGTCTGATTTATAGAGGTCATTATTGGGGAATCCTTAAAAGAAAAGAGGAAAAACTGGCTTCATTTTCGATTTGAAAGTCTAAAAATTCTAAAGTTTAGAGAGTATACATTTGTTCATTTTACAGATCAGCGTCTTTCATAAATCATCTCATGTTCAGTTTGCACCTATGACTGTAATGAAGAATTTGCATGTGGTCGGAGAATTCAGTATTTTTCCCCACAAAAGTAGTTGTAATTATGTAAATTTCATGAGAATATTATGAGGAGTCAATAGAATGATTCTTATCAAAATGAAATGCAAACTGTAAGCACCCAGGGGAGATGATTCAAATGCCAGCTTTCTCAGCACCACTGATAAGTCCACCAGTCACCCCAGGGACAGCAGGGAATGATGTCTAAGACTATCCTGACAGATGAAGGTTTTGTCACCTCATGAATATCAGGTTTTAAGTTAAATACAGATCTAGGGTTAAAACAGTTCTCCAACCTCCTAGCAGCTGGGATACACAGAGTAGATCATTAGCATGCTTTTATGAGAAAAATGAGACATAATAACTGAACAGAAGTCTTTTCTCAGTGCCAACCCAGCAGCCTGAGTTTTGATAACATTTGAGATTTGATACTGGAAATATGCAATAAACACTGATCATGTCTAATTTATTACAGCTATTAAAGCAATATTATTTTATCCTATTTTTAAGTTACTAAAATAAGTTTTAATTATCTACCTTTATAATCTCTTTTCATTACAACATGTAAGTGCAGTAATTGTCATGGGGCTTAATTCTAATTTCTGCATTCTTCCAGTCAAACTGAAATGAAAGCAGTGAGGATACCACCTTGATGTTGTGAATTATGTACATGTCTCCTGTTTGTTCATTTTATAATTTCCTAACTATCCCCAGAGGTTTATTACTTACAGGTTGACTTCTACTAGTTCTTCTCTTTTCCTGTACATTTATTAATACAGAATAAATATATCAATTGAATAGTAACATAGATAAGAGATAGGTAGAAAGGTAGATGCATTCATATGTATATACATACATCTATATATATGATGGCAAAAACAGGGGCAAATACATTCCTGTGAATTACAGTACAATTTGTGAGAAGTATGTTCATAGTTTTCAAAACAAAAATACTTAGTATATAGAATTAGATATACTATATAGAATATCATTTATAGAAACAAAGTCAATATTTATCCTATATTGGGCTATAGATTTCATCAGATTTATAGGACATATTGTGTTACTCAAAACTATCAGGTGGAGAGCTGAGGTTATAGGATCTTAGTGCCTTGCTGAAGTCTGTGTTGTAATAAAATGCTAATATTTCATCTATTCAGCTATTTGGTGTTGCAGACAAAATCCACCTAAGGGGGAAACTGAATTTGTAATACAGATTTCAAGAAATGATGGAGCAGCTAAAGTATTAAACCAACAACCTCACTGAAACTAAGTATCATTCCAACACAGTAGATGACTCTCAGAACAAATAATTTCTTCATGTTTCAAATCTTCTTTTTTTATTTTGAATATTCAGAACCTAAGAAAGAATTCAGATTTGTTCTTTTTTTTTTTTTTTTTTTTTTTTTTTTTTTTTGGTTTTTCGAGACAGGGTTTCTCTGTGTAGCTTTGCGCCTTTCCTGGGACTCACTTGGTAGCCCAGGCTGGCCTCGAACTCACAGAGATCCGCCTGGCTCTGCCTCCCGAGTGCTGGGATTAAAGGCGTGAGCCACCACCGCCCGGCTCAGATTTGTTCTTATTTAGAATATATGTGTATTTTTCCCCGAGGAGTGTGATTGACATGTTGATAACAGTCCCACAAGACTATAGGAAATTAGAGGAGAGCATAGAAATGGGTAGCATTGGTAGATGGAAAGTCACTACTGACCCAGTGTTCCTACAACCTATGTGATGGTTTTCTGTTTTTAATTCACATGACTCTTCCATGATGGGAATGAAGTTTTGCCTCCACAGTCAGCAGTGGTGAGAGCTCAAGATAGTGACAACCAGGTCAAAATTTCTCTTATACATGCTATAGGATTAGAACCCTTTTATGAATATGTTAGAATGAATATATTTTCAATTGTCTTTACCAACAGTCTCTTATGACTTTTATGTTTATGATAGTCAATCAGTTACTTTTCTGGGGTCTTATTTTAGATGCAATGAAATACAAGGCAATTGATAAAAGTAACAGTACCACTGTTGTAGTTATGACTAATTTATGTAAGATAGTAAGCTATTGTGTCTATTTATCTCAGAATTTATATTATATTCTCATTGTGAGGGAGAGCTATTAAATTCTCTGAAGAAAGGGATGAAACAATCTGATGGTTTTTAACATATATTGACAGTATTCATCCACATTGAAAAAAAGTAAAGCTCATGATATAAACACAAGAAGCATAGTGATCTTGACTTTTGCAACAAGAACAGAAGACAAATGGTAACAGTAAATGAAATAGAAGAATTGAAAAGTAGAGGAAATAGAGAAGGTTTGGTAGTTGAATTTTCTGGTAGTGGTCTGTATAATATATTGCTTAAATTTCTTGTAATAGTCAACATTTTCTCCAAACCACAGTAGATAAATGATCAAGTCATAGCATAATTATAACACTATCTGGATTGTCTTACATACTGTATTCATTTGTTTCCCAGATTGGTGGTTAACCTAAATATACCATATTTATTTATTGTCAACACATTTGCCTAGACTCATAAAAGTTATTAAGGGTTGGCAAATAGCATGGAGGTAGAATAACATACTTGAGTCCATATTTGGATTCTGACACTTAAATAAGCTTGGTAAATTTGATTATCTCTAAGCTTTAATAAAATCCTCAGTACAATGATGAAGATACTTGTCTCCTAGTCTTATTGAAGAATGAAACAAAAACGTGACATTTCTCATATACACTGGCAAATTGGAAACATTTGTTCAAATTTAATCATAGTGCCATGGGGAGTACAAAAAAAAATTAAGACTCTAACAGTAATTTCTAACTAGAAAGCAACGTACACAGAGAAACAAACAATATTTGTAAAAATTAGAAATCATATCAACATAAGACTCCACAAATCATCTCAAGAATAGAATTAATCACAAAGCGAAAATAAAACCTTGAGATCCCTAAGGCACTCAACATAGTTTTCAAAATTCTTGCTTTCTCATCAGAGTCCATGCTGCTCAGATTAACATGAGAGTCATATGAATTACAAAATCATGGCAAGTAGCTTGTTTTACCCAGAGAAGAGTAATCTCAGATATGGAATGCTTTCACACTATATCTGTAAGTAGCTTATATAATATATTCTAGGGCTACAAACCCCATAGTCCATACATTGCAGAATTGATAGCTAGCTAGCTGTAATTCAGGTATACAGGGCCAGATATATCCAGCTGTAAAAATCTACAGTGCTTTTTCTAGAAAGACCTTTGTTATGAACAATATATAATCAAAGAAATAAATTTCTTTTTTTTTGGTGAGATCAGATTGGAGACTTATTTATGAACCTTATATTTTCTCAAATATGTTGGTAAATAAAATGTAAGGCAAGGCATACAACGCACATGTGTTTAGACATAATGTGACCTTGCACCCCTTAGCTTATCCATGGTGAATTTACTCTCCAAAATACCAAGTTCTTTCAGAATATATTATGTGCTCCTCATTGTTTCCTCCTGCCTGTAGCAGTATCTGACACTAAAGGAATGCCACTTCCAGCAGTCAGAGATTCTTAAAGATAATAGACTAGGCTTCTCTTTAGAGCAGTTAGCAATAGTGAACACACAGTAGGCAAGTAATAAGTGTTGCTGACACAAATTAAGGAACTGGATGTAACACAGTCAGAAGACACAATATGGACTTTGAGAAATGCTAATGGGTGGCTTTTGTATGCTTTCATTAAAATATAATTGCATTTTATTGAATATTAGATTATCAATTTAAAAAAAAATCCCTATTTAGAAATGTATGTGAGACATCTTTAATGTTGGGTTTTAGAAATATAGGAAAGCAAGACCAGTTTCAATATTTATTTGTTTACTTATCCTACATCTAGAGACATACAAAAGATCTCTAATAAAGTCATGTATTTAAATTGCAGAGAACCAAGAATTTGGCATTCATTTTTTTAGGGCTTTTTAAATGAGTACAACAGATTGAGGACAATGGATGATAGCCTTTCACAGTTCTAAATAGTAGATATCTGAAATCAATTAGCTGTCCGAACACTGTTTTCTATAAAGTCATTAAAAGGGTGCCTTTCATTTCTTTTTCTGTTTTAGTGGCACCATACATATCTCCATTTGTAATTAATTAACTCTAATCTCCATGGACTCTGTCATATTATGATTTTATCATCCTTTGTTTCCCCATAACAGCTTCTTTCATTATATATTTTTTTCTCAAGGCACAAATTTCTGCTTATATTCACTCTAGTCACTTGCATGTAGCCTTATTTTAATTTTTTCCCAACTGTAAAAAGCATATTTCCAAACAAGGTCATTTTTACAGCACCAAGAGTTAGGTCTGTGAAATCTTTATTTTTTTTGACAATTAAACTACTAACAAGGATTGTTCACACACCTTATTTTTTTTATATTTTGAGATTATAATATAATCATATTATTTACTCATCCCCTTTCCTTCTTCCACACCCTCCTGCATACCCTTCCTTTTTCTTTTCAAATTAGGACCTCTTTTATCACTAATTGTTGTTGAATACAGCTTGAATTATTCTAAGATATTACTTTTTCAACTGCTTTCTTTCTGTTTCTCACAAAGTAATGACAAAATCAGAGTTCAGATTATTTGGCTGGAATGGGTATTAAAGCCTATATCCAACATAACAATATAGTTATTAAAAAATCACGAGAGTATTCACCAGTTTCCACATTCTGGACCATAATACACACCTTAGCTAAATTTTAGAATATTCATAGGAACTGTGGTCTCAGATTACATAGGAATTTAAATATGATGTGTAAAATATAATAATTAGAATTCAAAACATATTTGGATACTAAGTGATACATCTCCTAGTAACAAATACAACTACCCTGCAAACACACCAAAGAAATGTAAAAATTGGAAAATTAAATACAGAATTTCCAAGTTGATGGACTCAAATGAAAGCTGTGTAGGGTGAAAGTAGTTGCATGAATGTCTACTAATGCAAATAAAGATTTAGATTCAACAATCTCAGCACCTACAGGCTGGTGGTATTTTGTCGTTTCTCTTAAGCTAGCTCTGGTATTTTGCTATGGTTTCCCTTTATTTTATGTATTATTTTTTATTTATTTAAGTTTTCATTCTACATACCATCCCCAGTTCTCCCTCCCTCCCCTTCTCCCACTCCCCTACCTCCCCCCATCCCACCCCCATCCACTCCTCAGAGACGGTATGGCCTCTCTTGGGTAGTCAACAAAGTCTGGCACACCAATTTGAGGCAGGGCCTAGTCCTTCTCCTGCATCAGGCTGAATAAGGTACCCACTGTATGGAATGGGCTCCAAAAAGCCAATTCATGCACTTGGGATAAGTCCTGGTCCCACTGCCAGGGGCCCAACAAATAGATCAAGTCTCACAACTGTCACTCACATTCATGTACTCACTCATAAGTGACTATTAGATGCAAAGCAAAGGATAACAAGAACACTAGAGAAGTAGGTAAAAGGAGGACCCTAAGAGGGACACATATGGACCCCAGGAAAAGGAAATAGTTAAGATCTCCTGAGTAAACTGAGAAGGGGGTCTAGAAGGAAGGGGATGGGGGCGGGGAACATGAGGTATTGAGATGGCTGAGTTGGGGGAAGGATGGAGAGGGAGAGCAATGAAAGATATACCTTGATAGAGGGAGCCATTATAGGTAAGGGAAAAACCTGGTGCTAGGGAAATTCCCAGGATTCCATAAGGATGACCCCAGCTAAGACGTCTAGCAACAGTGGAGAGGCTACCTGAACTGGCCTTTCCCTGTAATCAGATTAGTGACTACCTTAATTGTCATCATAGAGCCTACACCCAGTAACTGATGGAAGCAGATGCAGTGATCCACGGCCAAGAACTTGACTGAGCTCCTGGAGAGCAGTTAAAGAGAGGGAAGAGGAATCATATGAGCAAGGTGGGGGGGGTTCATGATCGTGACCCCACAGAGAATGGCTGGACCAAGCTACGGGGAGCTAGTGGGCTCTGGACTGACAGCTGGAAAACCTGCATGGGACCGAACTAGACTCTCTGCTTATTACGGTTTCCTAAATGGATGAATACGTAAAATAAACAAGGCTATTGTAGTGTTTGAAAGCTGATTAGTGCAACAGGGCATATTCACAGGTTACCATGCCAACTGTCACGTGAGAAGTGCCTGATAAAATTCACACCTAGTCATTAGAAATCTCTCTGAAAGCTTGGAATATAGGGAATCATTCTCAATTTAATGAAGAATATCTGGAGGTAAACCAACAGCTATTACTTAAGAGTTGGGCAGAGGAATGCTTCCCTTCCACCATCAAGAAGAGGAACAATGTGCCTACTAGGTCTTTCCAACATTGTAATAAATTATGAATAAAAGAACCAGCCAAGAAAAAGAAATCAAAATTATTTTTTTTCTATATGGAAAAAAATAAAACTGTGTTTGTAGGTGACATGATTATCCATCTTCAAATTCTAAATGCATTGACAAAAGACTCTAAGGTGTTAAGCAATAAAGTAGTATTATTAGATCCAAAGTCAATATACCAAGTCAAATTGACTTTTCTATGTAACCATGAAAATATGGAGAGTATAATGAAGAAAGCATATACTTTATCAGATAATCGAAATAATTATATACTTAAAGGCCCAGCTCTTTTGGTCTTTTACTGAATATAACATTAAAAGCACATGCTGAAAAGGATACTTTCTAAAGATTTTAGCAGCACTATTTTAACACTGTCTTCCTTCTCCCTGCTCTTCTCTTACATTTTGCATTTTACTAGAAACATCATTTTGCCAATTAAGAGGATTGTTCCCCCTCACTAGTGAAAAGCAAGTCTGTGAGTTCATGGATCTCTTCTTACCATTTCTGCTGCTATAACTATTACTGTGGGCAGTAAGTACATATCAAGGGCTAGATGCTAAACCAACATTGATAAATGGGAACATCAATATATTTTCTGCATTTGCATTTGCATTTATTTTTCCAGCTACTTGGAAAGATACTAATTAAAGTCATGGGAATTAACACAGACTCTAGAAATATAAGGTTTTAAAATCAGATGAGATGTTAACAAAGTGATGAGGGAAAGCTCAACTAAGTTAGCATCAAGGGGGTCTCAAAAATTCAAGATGGGATTTTAGTAATAAACATTGGGGAGTAATGAAGATTGAGCTGCTAGATTTGCTGGTCAGAGAATCATGGTAAGTGTAGAGAGAGAATTTGAACAGGGAGAATAAACTACATGGGTTCTAACACACCAGCAAATAAGAATGATTGGTAAAAAATTAAGCCCGAGAATGCAAAATTTTTCTTATTGTCTTATGATTAACTATATATCTAGAAAGCTATGATGTGTATATGATGCATTTAAGGATGTTATCGCCCACAACAAATGGTTTTGTTTTTCTTTATGCATTATAGTAATTGCATTGTAATGTGTACAGTTTGACTTTAAGTGAGAAAACCTATGCATTCTATAATGTTCAAGTAGCCTTGGGGCCCTATCTAAACTTAAGCATAAAGCTGAGCACAAATCAATAGTTTCTTTTAAATGAGGATCTGAGGACTGAACCTAAGAAGGCCTTGGGCTTGCTAAGCAAGGGCACTATGAATAAGCTACATCCTCAATTCACAGAAAAAAAACAAAAACAAAAACAAAAACAAAAACAAAAACAAAAATGTTTAATACATGGCAGTCCCTTCACTTGTTATAGTGATGAGTTGATTTTTCCATTTAGTTTCCCAGAATTCCTTTCTAATAGCCTTCCTTTTCTAAAACAAAACAAAACGAAACAAAGCCCAAAACAAAATGAATACTTATACTTAAAATATATACAAATAACACAGCTTTACAATAGTGTGTGTGTGTGTGTGTGTGTGTGTGTGTGTGTGTGTGTGTGTGTGTGTGTGTGTGTGTTATGTGTTTGTGCCACATGGGTGCATGTAGCTGAGGAGGTCAGAAGAAAATAGTAGATCCCCAGGGTCTGGGTGCAGGTGCTTTTGATCTGATACAAGAGCTGGGGACTAAATTCAGCTCCTGGAAGTATAGTAACCATTCTAACTTGTGAGGCCATCTCCCCGGCTCTTGAAAGTTGATGTGCCTAGACAAGACATGACTTTTTAAATCCTGCAGTGGTTTGGAAAGAGTAAACAATAACACTAGACCAATGTTGAAGCCCTGAATAGTTTGAAAAGCACTTTAACTTTATTTGTTTTGAAGAGATTCAAAGCCACTCGACTAAGAAACAGGGTATGCTATTAATCTCAGAAGGGAAAATAAATTTTTAATACCAGGCTTTATTTGGACAAACATTTATGACATTTGTATGTGTGTGACTTTAGTCAACTTACTTAGCCAGTTCTTTATCTCACATACTTGTCAGTTCTTTGTATTACCATGTCAGGCACGAGCAGTTGCATCCACCGACACCATTTATTAATTTAAAGCAAATCTGGAAACTATACACAAGACAACTGGTTCATATCATGTTTGAGACCAAGCTCTTTTCACTGTACCTTTGATATAAAACAAAAGCTATTTTATCTTCCCCTTTGGTATAAAACAAATTCTAATATCAGGTGGATTTTTTTTTATTAATTACATGCTATGCTTCATTTTGAAATAACTAAATTTACTCAAGAATATTTTAATAATGATATGCTGGAGATGTGATATGCAGTTTAAGTTTCTCTAAAGGTAGAACTCTACTCCCTTAATAATAGCATAGAAGAATTACTCAGAAGTTCATTTTATTTGAAAATCTCAGAAAATTGAGGAAAGATAATGAGAATGTGTTCTCAGCCTTAATGTAGTAATTCCCAGCAGAGATATTCACATTTTTAATTATTTAACGATGTCATTTAAATATTATCTGTCCTCTATGAATATTTCATGTTCATTAAAAATTCCCTGAAAAAGTAAAAATAACCTGCACATTTGTTAAAAAAGACAGTATCAGTAATAGTATACAAAGGGCATTTCACTATTTTTGAACACGGATTTGTTTTTAAACCAATGCTTCCAGGTAATCATCTGATTTCCCAAAGTACAACAACCCAGAGCACATTACAAAGAACCTTACAAATATGGCTGAGTAAGGAAATCTAAGTAAAAGTATTCTCAATCTCCAGATCAGATGTTCTTGAGGGATATGTAGAAGACTCTCTGAGGATGACACATGAGTCATTTTCATCACTATCAACATGCATCATCATTTTTTTTACCAAGTAATGAATTAATGTATTTTTTCTAAATCCCTGCAGTAAGCCTTTAACTTCCAATGTGATACCTAGAGATGGAAGCCTTAAAGATACCATGAAAGATTATGTAAGAGACTAACTTGGTATGTTGGACTTGGTCTTCCTGTTAGAAGGAGACACCAGAGGTATCACAGGGAGGAGTCAATGTCATTGGCTTCTCGATTGTGTGCTTTCTGAACTGAAATGTGTAAGAATTCATAGACTTGTGCTTATTCACAGATGTCTACTACACTGATGGATGGTTATTCCACTAGCTGATACTTTGCTTTTATGAAGCTGTTAAATTTCTGATTTTGAACATGGACAGTCTTCTTTGGAAACTGGATAATATTGTTTTGTATCATTCAAAAGTGTACTCTAATAATACCATACTGTGTTGCTTTTATTGCAATATGCTTTTATTTTCAAATTCACATTGTGTTTCAGAGAATTATCCAGCTTGAGTCCTATAATTTTACTTTAGTGCTTTTAACTCAAAAGTATCCCATTGTGTAACCAAATGGTAATTATTTATCCATTTATCTACCGTTAAAGCTACAAGTTGTTTATATTTAATGCTTGTCAAATAATGCTGCATTAACCATTATTTCATATAGTTCCCTGAGCTGGTGTATGTTTCTGTGTAATAACAGTTGTTGCTTACTTAAGGGTTTAACAAACCTCATAGGTTTTGATGTGGATTGGCTCTTAGTGTATCTAGGGTTTTCCTGGTCTTGCTTGGCCCAAGGTCAGGACAAATCTTTTGCACCTGCCAGTCCCGCAGCTGCTCAGACCCAACCAAATAAACACACAGAGACTTACATTGCTTACAAACTGTATGGCCATGGCAGGCTTCTTGCTATCTAGTTTTCTATCTTAAATTAACCCATTTCTGTTAATCTATATGTTGGCACATGTTTCGTGGCTTTACCTGCTGCCTTTACATGCTGCTCCCTGAATGGCAGGCTGGCGTCTCCTCTCACTCTGTCTTCCTGATCTCCCCATTCTCCTCTCTGGTAGTCCCGCCTATACTTTCTGTCTGGCTACTGGCCAATCAGTGTTTTATTTATCAATCAATCATCCATAGCACTTCCTCTTTTTCTTTTTTTTTCAAAAAGGAAAGTTTTAACTTTAACATAGTAAAATTACATATAATAAAACAATTATCAAGCAAGAATTACAATTACAATACTAGAGAAGATATCCTATCTCTCCTATATTTGTGAGTCTAAGGTTTTGTATCTTTTATCATAACTGAGGAAATTATAACTATCTAGTCTTTATCTACATCAAAGACCCCAGAAGGATATAATATTACCTGAGAAACAGGAGAAGGACACAAGCAACTTTCAGGAGTCTTGCGACAGTAGACAGAGACAACTGGCAGCCTGGAGAGTCATCTAAAGTTCCTTTGTAAAGTTGGGGCATCTGTCTTCAGTCCACAGGCCTAGAGTCTCTCAGTCACTTCTCTCTGTGTCCTGTAGAACACTTGACAGTTTCCTCTGCAAAGCAGGAACCTGAAGGACCATTTTGCCAAGAAAAGTTCAGTGGTCACCTTCCCATGGGTCCTGCATGTCCAGTCAATCAAGTAGTCCAGGCAAGAACAGTTTCTTGCCCAAATGGCTATTTTTGCCAAGGTGAAGATAAACTCTATATAGAGTGTCTTCGATCCTCCTCTCTGAAGTAAATCTGATGCTGCCAGGAGCAGACATGTCTCATTGTCCAGAAAGTCTAAATTTTTAAAACATTTTAAATGCCATATTTTGTAGGTCTTTGAAGTGTTTGAAGATTACCTATCTATCTGAAATATATCTATGCATACCAAAAGACTTAACTAACATGGCTACAAGTATGATTATCATAGATGACTAATTATCAATCTATTTCTTAATTATCCATTACAATTTTAAATGAGCTGTACAAACATAATACCTTAAACAAGAGTAGAAATATATACACACAGTATAACAAAATTAACTTTAAATTTGTATCAATAATCTAAAATCTATTCCAATGTAAAACGTTTTCAAACAAGTCACTGCTCTTTAAAAGTAGGTTCAACAATATACCCTTTTATCCTATCATTATCTATAATATCCCTTTTTTTCTTTAGAAAGAGATTGCATTTATAAAAATATTGGTTTTTCTCTATCCCACACCAGAGGGCTCTTCTGATATGGGACACAAGAATCTCTTAACCTTTTCTTTTAGGAACATGCTTGGGTTTAGAGAAGGAGTGAGCCAATTCTATCTCCAAAGCCAACTTGGTATATTTGGGAATTTGGGTGTAACTTCTCTTACTACTTCCTGCTTGATGGGAGTGCTGTATCTTATGGGGACACAAAGAAATTTTTAGGCTTATGGATTAGTCCATAAGGCTGTATTGTCTGAGCCAGTTGCCTTGAAACTGTTCTGGATGTTTGATCATCTGAGCCATGGTGTCATTGGAGACCTTTCCTGGGGTCTTGTCTGGTTAAACCTGATGTATCTTAATCTGGAACAAATCCATTGCCTCTGGATTTCTGTGGAAACAAAAGCAGAGCCTCCTTTCCAAAACATCATATCCTTAGATCCAAAGTTTGAAGTAAAGATATCTTTAAAATATACATATTGGCTTAACTCAACAGCTTTTACAATCAAATGTTTTTCTACAGTTAAGAATCCCAAAGACAACACAATCCAGATTCTCTGCATAATATCCATCTTTCATTTCTTAGGTATCATTATATTCCTTCTCAGGTCTTTGATGGGATTAAAGAGTATCAGTTATAGTTACAACTTAGTATATTATATATATATATATATATATTATATATTAATATATATAATCTTAGATAGAACTTATTAAGTATTAGATTTAGGTTCTTTATGATAGGACACCTTTTGGAATGATCTTTGCAACATGCCATTTACCTATGCTCCAGACTTCTCTGGATTTTAGTATGGGTCTCTTGTTTGATATTGTTTGTGTTGGTTATTGTTCCATCTTATCTAGGTCATTATCCCTTATTACTCCTGGACAATATTTGATAATCATTCCTATTGTATATTGTCTTGTATTATGTTAGAATCTTCTTATTTAGACAAAAGGGGGAGATATAGTGGGTAGCCATTCCAGCTTTGACCTGGAAGTTCCAACCCCCGTTGAGGCTTTGGTAACTGTCATGCTTACAAGGTGGAGCCAAGAGAGGACCCCTGAAGACCCAAGATTCAGATGCGCCGGCTCTCTTGGTTCCTGGATCCCAGATGCTGGAGTTTGACCGAGCAGAGTTCTCCAGAGAACACTACTGGACTGCACTACACCTTTCCCAGACCCTGTAACCTATCCCTTCACTTGTAAGCTACCCCACAAAATAAACCTCCCTTTTAACTACATTGAATTGCCTTAATATTTAAACCAATAATAAGACTCTTTAAGATTCATGCTATACTCTAACAAATAAAGCTTGCCTGGGGATCAGAGGACAGATCCAGCCACTATATTAAACATAGAGGTCAGACATAGGTGGCACACTACCTTAATCCTATCACTCAGGAGGCAGAGATCCATCCTGACCTCTGTGAGTTCAAGGCCACACTGGAAACAGAGCCAGGCAGTGGTGACACATGCCATTAATCCCAGGACTTAAGATAGAGTATCTTTGCTTGGGAAGGACACACGCCTTTAGCCCTGAGAAGTGACATGGCTGAGTAGAGAATGATATATAAGGTGTGAGGAGACAGGAACTAAGCAGCAGTTCAACTGAGACCCTCATGCTGAAAACTCAGAGGCTTTCAGTTTGAACAAACAGGATCGACTGAGGAATTGGCAAGGTAAAGTTGTCTGGCTTGTTCTGTTTCTCTGATCTTTCAGCTTTCACTCCAAGGTCTTGCTCTGAGTTTTCTGTTAATAAGACCTTTTAAGAGTCATATTACAAGCTAGGTACTCATATCATTGACTATTTTGATAAATATTTACAACTATATTGTTATAAAACATATAGGTTTTATAAATACAGATTTTGGGGGCACATGTTTCATGTGTTTTGATAACTTCATGATGTGTATAATGTGCTAGTCAAAATTTCTTTGATTACTACCATCAGCTCAGGAGAGTCCTTCATGACCATCATCCTCGTATAAAGAAAACAATGGTTCTGATTTTTCTGAACTACAGGCTATTTTCTGTTCAAAATGCTTCTGTCTAACAGAACTCTCTTCAATGATAGGTATGAGTCTATGTATGTTTTAAGGTATAGTACCCTCAAACAACTTGTGGGTGTTGTGCACATGAAATATGGCTGTCAGTTTGGGTGAACCATATTTCAAATTCAATCTTATTTAGGTTCATTTGAATAAACTATCAGGACCACCTTATTTACTATCAGGAACATCTTAATTGTATTAAATATGTTTAACTTGTCCCCAAATGTGCAGAAATTCAAAAGACCCAATAGGCAACAGTGCTTTAGTTTTGTAACATCAATGTGAATGGGCTTGGATATCTTTAATAAAATGTTCTTCCATTCAGCATTATATTATTAAATTGATCCACAGTATTCTATGAATGAGTCTAATGGTCCCTCTTCCTGGTAAAGCTTAGTATCATTTTATCATGTGAGTCTACTGTCCATTAAATAATACTTTTGCACATATATAGATGCTTAGATTACTTAAAATTTTGGCTTACTGAGTTAAACTTTAAGCATTTTTATAGGCCTTTAAAAATTTACACTTTTATTTATCTCTACTTCAAAATGATCTAGAAATGCCGGGCCACAGGAATTTAAAATGTACAGAGTTATAGGAACATGCTCAGTATTTTCTTCCATAGTTTGGTCATTGTACTTGCACCAATAATTCCATAAGACTTGCAGCTGCTCCACACCTTGGCAAGCTTTCACCTTTGTTTGTCCTTTCCTTTTTTTTTGTAGTTCTTGTAATGAAATCATCTTCTAGTATGAATTATATTTCCCAGGTTCTCATAATACTGAGATTTTAAAATTTATTTTTGATTCTCTTATGGAGTTATCATTCAAATACACTATTTCTCATAGGGTAACTTGTGTTTATAGTTTGAGTTGTAGGCAGTCTCTGTCCCAGATAGCACATACATCTTGCAACTCTTTTCTCCCAGCATGTGCCTTCTCTTTTCATTTTCTTAATGATGCCTTAAATGGAAAGTGTTTAATTTTGATGAAGTCTTATTTATCAATTTGTCGTTTTATGGTTATTGCTTCAAGTGACCTATTTTTGCCTACTTCCACATTGTGAAGACATTCTCTTTTGTTTTCTTTCTGTATCTTTATGTTATTTATTTCACTTGTGGATCCTTGAACCACGTGAAATATTTTTTTACATCACCTGAGGCATTAATAAGATTAATTTTTACAATAAGTGTTCAGTTCATTTTATATTATATGATGTTTTGGATGCCTTGTTTAAAATAAATGGTTGTGTGGATTTAGGTCTGTATCTAGAATTTATGTTCGTTACACTGATTTAGGTCCATTTTCTTCATAAGTGCTGTATTATATTGATTATACTAAATCAGTAGAGCATCTTCAAGTTATGTGATTATACCTTCAATTTTTCAAATGTTTCTCAACATTGTATTAGATCCTTTTTGGCCTTTTTATATTAATATACCTTTTAGATATATCTGTAGATATAATTGGGGATATTTAACTTGTAATAATATTAATATTAAGTGTTATGACCTGTCAATGTTGTGTATAGTGTCATTTAATTTACTCTTTTATTTTTCCTTAGCAAACATTTTAGCTTTGAGGATAGAGGTCTTAATATTTTAGAGAGGTTTTAAATACATTCATTTTGTAAGATTATTATATGTGTAATCAATTTTTCATTATTTTTTACTTATTTATTGTTAAAATAAAAATGACAATTTTGTACATTAACCTTCTGTTTTATAAACTTGATAAATTAGACTCTTAGTTCTATTAATTTGTGGGATATTTAGGATTTTCTGCATAAAACTTTTGTTAACTGCAAGAAGTTTCAATTCTCACTTTTATCTATATTCAATTATTGATTTTGATTTTTGTTATATTACAAAGGCAAGATTACCAATATGATGTTGCATACATGTTCTTAATATAGAAAAAATGATTTTATATTTTCACCATTACCTTGATACTACATAGGTTTTTCATAGATGGATTTTATCAAAGAAATAACATTATTTTCTTTATGGAGGGAAGATTATTTGAGTAATTCAATTATATTTACTTATTCTTTTGTTACTTCCTACATATATACTATTACTTAATCAAAATCTCCCCCTACTATTATTTCTTATTCTCTTTCCTGTCCAACCAAATCACCTCTGATCAAGTCTCCCTTCTTACTTTCGTGTGTGTGTGTGTGTGTGTGTGTGTGTGTGTGTGTGTGTGTGTGTGTCTGTCTGTCTGTCTGTCTGTTTGTGACTCTGAATTTGATTAGGTTTGTCTGCATGAGTATGGTTGGAGGGTTATGGACCTGTGTGTGGAAAATACCAATGGCTACCTCATTGAGGAGTATGAACTCCCCTTGTCACTGAAACTTTCAATAGCCTCTAACTTCTTTGGGATCGGTGATGGCTTATGGGACATGAGGACACAATAGAATGTTGAAGATAGCTATTGTTTCTGCGAATTCATAGGTGTATCATCCAAGCCATATTCTGAAGACAGACTTTTACAGCACCTATTCCCATCTTCACTTCTTACAGTCTTTCTACAGCACAGGAGAGGGTGCTATAGAGGTTCCATTAGAGTACAGCACATCTACTACCTAAAAGCTCACTATTCAATCCCATTGTAGAAACTGACCAAAAGAGAAAAGCAAACGTGGCACACTTCCACAAAGAATAAATGTTATATTCACTGCATGCAGATAACATCTCTTAAGTGTCAGATGTTGATGGAGGTTATGAACGGGCACTGACATTTATCCTCACTTCACAGAGTGTAGATTTCTACAGAATGAGAAAATATGTGAATTTAAGTATTCTGCTTGTTTAACTATTCTCCACAAATGATGTCAAATACATGCAGCTAAAGTAATCATACATTAATTTACAGTCTTCAATCCACATAATCACAGAGAATCATCAGGTAAATGGAGAAATATTAATGTTTAATGTTAGTGATATTTGTTCCGCCCATGCCTTTCGGCTTTATGGCCTGAAGTAGGTGGTGATTTTTGCTGTCATACATGAGCACTTGAAAGGAAAGGAGAGAGGAGTCATGTCTTTCTTTCTTCCTTTATCCTGGCATGATAGGACACCAGACAGCCTAACAATTGAACCCAGGTCCTCTGGAGCATCATTCAGTGCTCCTAACCACTGAGCAATCTCTCTTCACTTTATTGGGGCATCCAGTTTGGTTACAGGCATAGAATATTTGATGGTCCATTTTCAGAAGCAGGAATTGTTTTGAAAGACCATCTTACCTAGTCTTGGCAAAGTTCAGTAGTAATTGTAAAGGCTGCTGAGTTATATATATATATATATATATATATATATATATATATATATATATATATAATATTGACTTCAAAATTGTGTCTAAGGATATGTTGCTTTTGAAAAGATGTTCTGCTTTTGTTTCCACAGAAGATGAGAACCTATTGATTGTTTCCAAGCTAATATGATTTGATCAAGGAAGACCCCCTGAGAGTTCTCCAGATGTTCCAACATCCAAACAGCTCCAAGGCAACTGGCTCAGAAAATAAAGCCTCACAGACTACTCCAGTCAGGACTTGACCACAATTCTTAATTTTTCTCAGGATCCCCATAAGATTGCCAGAGCCCCAAAGCAGCAGGAAGTAGTATGAGAAGCTACATCCAAATGCCCAAAATATTGTTTATAAATATTCATTTTATTTGAAGGGGTTGATTATAAATGCAATCACTTCTAAAAAAAAAGAGGATAGTCTAGATATGATAGGGTAAAAGGATAGATTATTGAATATCCTTTTTAAAGAACAACAACTTGTTTAAAATGTTTTCCATTGTTATAGATTTTAGTTAATTGATACAAATTTAAAGTTAATTTTATTATACTGTATGTATATTTCTATGATGGTTTAAAGTATTATGTTTGTGCAGCTCATTTGAAATTGTGATGTATGATTAAGAAATATAGATTAATAATTAGTCATCTATGATAATCAAACTTATAGTCATGTTAGTTAAGTTTTCTAGGTGTATATATAGAGATATTTCAATTAAGTAGGTAATCTTCAAATGCTTCAAAGACCTGCAGAACATAGCATTTAAAATGTTTTAAAAACTTAGACTTTCCTGGACAGTGAGACATGGCTGCTCCTGGCAGGACTGATTTACTTCAGAGAGGAGGATGGGCACCAAGGATATTCCATATGGAGTTTATGTTCTTCTTGGCAAAGACAGCCATTTGTGTGAGAAACTATTCTTGCCTGGACTGATTGACAAAATGTTGTATAGACTGGACATGCAGGACCCATGGAAAAATGACCACTAAATTTTGCCAAAACAAGGCAAGATGATCCTTCAGTTTCCTGCTTTGCAGAGGAGATTGCCAGATATTCTACAAGACCCAGGGAGAAGTGACTAAAAAACTCTATGCCTATAGGCTGAAGATGGATGCCCCAATGTTGCAGGGGAACTTTGGGACTAGGCAGCCAGCTGTCTCTGTCATTCTAGATTTTGGAAGTTGCTTACAATGCATTTCCTGTTTACTTAGGTAATATTATATCCTTCTGGGATCTTTGATGTAACTGAAGACTAAATAGTTATAGTTATAATTCTCCTTGGTTATGATAAAAGATAAATTAGATATAAAGCTTTAGACTTACAAAGTAGGATAGATGGTAGAACATTTTCTAATTTTGCCAAATACAAATAGACTAGATATTTTAACTGTAATTCTTGCTTGATAACTGTTTGTTGTATATAAGTTTACTATATTAAAACTAAAACTTTCCTTTTTGATTAGATAGAAAAGGGGAAGACTTGGAGGTGTCTTTCTGTATGCTGTGAATGTATATTGTTCCCATTGGTTAATAAATAAGCTGCTTTGGCTCATGGCAAGGCAGATTAGAGGCAGGGGCAAAATCCAAGGAGAGAGACAGGAAAGAAGAAAGACAGAGGCAGAGAGATGTCATCCCACCTCTGAAGGAACAACAAGATGTCAGCAGATTGGTAATGCCATGGCCATGTGACTACATACAGATTTAGAGAAATAGGTTGATTTAAGATGAAAGAGCTAGCTAGGGAGAAGCCTGAGCCAATAGTCAACACAGTTCATAATTAATATAAGCCTCTGTGTGTTTACTTGGGTCCGAGGTGCTGGGAGACCATGTGTGAGAGAGATTTGTCTGGTCTGTGGGTGGATGGGCAGGACCCGAGAAACTTCTGGATATAATCTTTAATTAGTATATCATTTAAATAAGGGTTGAATATTGTAGCTATTAAATTACTACTTATTACAGATGAATTTTAGTAGCTAAATCAAATGCAGTTGAATGCTGTTGGATATTTTAATGTGCTATATTATTATTTTTATTAATGAAAATTAATTAAAACTTGGAATGTATAATTTACTTGTGTATACAAAGTTAAATTTATGATTGTTATAAACACCAGCTCAAGAAGCATCACAAATACAAAATTTTAAATGAGTTTCATTTACATATTCAGCAAATGAAACACATATGTTAAAGGGTATAAATATTCCTACTATTATGATCTGTTTTATGTGAAGATAATTCAGTTTTAACTTCAGCTATTGATATTAGTTTCTTTAGAAGTTTTTTTTCTAATACAAGAGTGTATGAATTTCTGCCCAAGACTTACAAAGCCTATAAATCTTGATTAGACTTTTTTTGAGTTCTAAAATTGTAGTGTGTTTTTCTCCTACAGAACATTTCATTGAAAGCATTGTCAGCTCATATGTGTTTACAAATATAAATGGTTGTATATATCTAATTCATATTTTATGCAATATATTTGTTTGCCACCTACAGAAGATGTAGCTGAAAGATGTATTAATAAGAATTACTACTTTACTTAGGAATTAGGAAATTCTGTCTTTGACCTTGAATTTTTCTAAATTCTGTGTCTTCACACAGCAAAAGCAGTATTTGAAAAATCTTAATTCTTCTGATTAGGTAAAATATATTTAAAAATCTCATTGGGAAGAGTCTAAATCTGTGGGATAAAAGCTCAGTTAATTAAGAGCTGAATTAAAAACACAGCATGATGTCTCTTAGCAAACTAACTTTAATACTCAAATACAACTGCTGTGTATTTTTCCTGTTGCCAAAATACTTTTCTTGGAATCCTGAAGCAAATATTTCATCCTGAAATGGCTTTTGATGATAAATTTCTCTGCTCTTGATCTCTTAGTTTTATTTTTTTCTGAAGTATGGCCTGATTCTAAGTCCTTCATTTGTTGCTCTTTTGGTGGACTTTCCATTCTTCACATATAATAAGTACTTACAATAATGTTAATATGTAAATTTCACCTTTTTAAAAAAAAATTATAACTATTCAAGGTTCAGATGGTCTGTCCAGGAATCACTGACAACGTTTGTGTCTGTTGTTTTGCTGTTTTTATTCTCCTTTTCTACTACATTGATTTGTGTGCATTTTAAAAGAACATAGTAATAAACATTTGTTTCCTGGAGATTTGTTGTGACTCAGGGAGTCCCCATCTCTCTGAGATGCTGAAACAAATGGCCACCATATTGCAGACACTCCTTTATGGAAAAAAAAATTATAATCTGAATGCTCATAAAAGTTTTAATACTTAGAGGTCATATTTGGATATTTTGTTGTGCATCAAATTACATTGATCCCTAGAGTTGACATCTGGATTGAACTCCTGTTCAAACTACCTTGCTGAGTCTTATAATACCACCATTTCAAATGTATTTATGCATATTTGCAAGCCAACACCTCTCAGGTGGCCATTGGCCTAATTACTTGGGGTGGAAAGGGTTTATTTGGCTTATAGGTTCTTCACCTTTTGGCATGCTCATGGGAGAAAACATCTTCCCAGATTCCATGATATCTGCTGATCACACTAGACACACCAAACCAATAAGTCATGTCTGTTTCAACTGGAGGAGGAACATTGGTATGCCTCGTAGGGCAAAGATTGACAAGGGAGAAGCCTGCTTCCCAGATCCATGCTGTAAAACTTTAATTCCTGCAGTATCAGCAGCCCAGAATGTTCTGATTAATCCATCATTAAAATTTGGCATAAAATATTCTTATTATCATTGATATGCTCCCATAAATACAGCCAATGGGTCAGCAAAGGCACTGGGGAAGCGAAGATAATGAGAGCAATGATGATGATGACGATGATGATACTATGATGATTTGTAAACTGGCTTTAATGAATGCTACATGTACTTGCTCTTGGATCCACCATACTGCAATTAGCCGAGTATGTTGAATATTTTCATTTTTTAATATGGTTACTATAGTTTCCAAAGGAAAAGTTCTAAAAGCATGTTTAGTAACACTAGAAATCAAACCCTCATGAGCACATGACAAATACTCTGCTGAATTATACCCCGAGTCATTGAGTTTTTTTTTTTTTTTTTTTTTTTTTTTTTTTTAAGAATCAGTAATGGAGCCGGGCGGTGGTGGCGCACGCCTTTAATCCCAGCACTCGGGAGGCAGAGCCAGGCGGATCTCTGTGAGTTCGAGGCCAGCCTGGTCTCCAAAGCGAGTTCCAGGAAAGGCGCAAAGCTGCACAGAGAAACCCTGTCTCGAAAAACAAAAAAACAAAACAACAAAAAAAAAAGAATCAGTAATGGTATTTCATCATCAACCTTTAGGTATATTTTAAAAATCTGCCATTTGTCAATTTTGAAAAAAAATAGTGAAGAAAGAATGATCCCAGGTATTCTGAAGTTCTGGCTTGGAAAGTACCCCTTAGAATTTATTCCAACTCCAGAAGAGTCTGTGCTTCACAGATCTACTCTCTTCATTATGGCTTAAGGGTCCCCTCATGGGTTCATCATGCCCCAGCCCTTTTGGCAAAAGATGCCCAAAGTGCAAGAGAAGACTTCTGTTCCAGAGTCTTGCACAGCTTCTCAGGTACAATCATACCCCAAAGAGAAACCTGTCAAGGGAATCAGAGACTCAGTGAAAAGGATCTGAGGGCATCTCCATAGGCTTACAGATGTTCCTCTGTTATCTGTACATAGGAGTAGAGAGCAGATCATCATATCCAAGAGACACTAATATATTGTAAATTAAAGTTCAACACTAGGGTGGATTCTGGGCTCTAGGTTTTTTCATTACCAAAAGGCATTGGCTTAGTTATTATCATGGCTAAAATGATGCTGGGGAAACAGAATATTTTGTCTCAGTAGTTGCTAGAAAGGTACATTTAGCTCAACAACTTTCCTGCAAAAATATCTTTGAAATCAGCTCCAGCATATGGTTCTCTTTCTTTATGCAATCTTTGCAAGCTTTATTTTTGTAATAAATGAACAATTTGGTTTGCTTGCTTATGTGCACTGAGTGTCTTCAGAAGAAATCACACAAAGAGAAAGCATGCTTAAGAAAATGACTGTCTCTATTCTCTGTGTAAAGTTCTTTCTTTTTATTTTCATTGAGCAAATAACCATTGCTTGCTGTTTGTGCCAGGATCAATGCTCAGAACAGAGATGGCAAAAGATGAATAAGAATTGGTCTTTTGTCTAAGGGAACCTATCAGAAAGTAAATATTTCAATAAACTGCTACAATAGAGCTTCCTTAGTCCCAGTAAGGGGACATTAGTTATGTGATTTGTTAATTGACTAAGTGTCTATTTTTTGCATTAGAATTGCTCCAAAAATACTCTCATAATGTCCATGAGTTGGGAATTTGGACAAGGCACAGCAGTAGTGCTCATGACATCACCAGTCTGTGGTTTCCAGGACCAAAGCTAGAAGAGCCCCAAGGTAAGGGTCTAATATCTTCTGAAAGATAAAAAGTTGATATGGTATGCTTGTTGGGGTCTTAACTAGAATATTTACTGGTATATTCGCATATGACCTCCATGTGTAGTTTAGGTTTCTTTACATTACAGTGGCTGATTACTAAAAGGAAGCAAACCAAGTAACAAAGAACTACTTTTTGTGGGAAATAAACCAACCAATCAGTTACTGAGATCACTGTTTAGTAGTGTTCAGGAGGGCCAGTCATTTTCAGTAGCATTATGAATAACAAATGTGTATACTGTGCATGTTAGTAATAATACTTTATACTCCAAACTAATCTCATTAAATTGCATCACAAGAGAGGGGTGTTCAATACCCTCTTCAGACACCAGTAAAGCTAACTGATTGTTTGAAACCATTCTCTGATAGCAGTCTCTGGGCTTGGTGAACAATTTTGACTGACATTGAAGGAATTGAGCAATACAACCCCAAAAGGGTATATGATAAGTTTGAATTCCAGTAAATGAACAGCTTTAGGAAGGATATCCATATCACCACCATACCACAGAAATAGATAACTTGGCAACCCTTAGACTTGCCTGTCCAATGTCATTGTAGTACCCATGGTATGGTAGGCTTTGTGAGATATAAATTGATATTTTCACTGATCAGCACTTTCACTTTAAATGACCATTCCATTATGCTTTGAAATAAATTTTATCCTGGTACATACACATCTGTACAAATATTATTTTCTCTTTTTTTTCCAGTTTATATGTAAAGAGATGAGAAAGAAATATTGGTAAGGAAACCATTTGCTGTATGATGTAGAGTTGTTTTCATCTAATAATCATTAGTTCCATGTTCTAACTGAAGTTGAATGATTGATCCCTTGTCGAAGACCCTTATGATGATGATTTATATCTTCTTTATAGCTCATTGAATAAGACATTGTAGCATATAGTGATGATGACTGAACAAATGCTTTTCTTATTCTCCTATAAAAATCGGAAGCTGTCAAAATTGTCCTCTACCATTGAACTCAGTGATTGTCTTCTTCCAGAAAGCAGTTTTCTATCAGGATCCCTTTAAATTGTCATCTGCAAAATCCTCCACCCTTTGTTCCTCCCCTCTTTTTTCTCCTCCAAGTTTCTCCTCTCCACTTCCCTACCCACCCTTCCTCCCCTATTTCTGTTCAGATAGGGGCAGGCCTCCCCTGGATGTCAGCCAGCCATGGTATATCAAATTGCAGCGAGACCAGGCACCTTATCTTCTATTAAGGCTGGATGAGGCAATTAGGTGGGAGAAATAGGTCCCAAAAGCAGGCAGCAGAGTCTGAGACAGCCCCTGCTCTCACACCGCTCTTGTTGAGCAACTGTCACAGTATTTGTGTTTCTCAGAATATAACTTTTATTAATTCTTATTGTCTGGCCTTCTACCAGTTACACAAAATATCTAGACAGAGAATTACTTGCATTTACAATGTCCTATATGCCAGTTTGGCATCACATTTGTGTAATGCATCACACTTCTGTGATGCAGCCTTCCCTCTAGACTGGAGTTTTGTCTTGGTTTTCCATTTATCTCCTATTATCTAACAGAATGCCTCCAACTTCAGGGAAGCCAAGCAACAACAATCATGTCTTTATTTATCTCTCATGGTTCTGGGGTTTACTGAGCTCAGCCAGGTGGTTCTTAATCTGTTTTATGCAGCTAGTAACAGATGATGGCTTGGGTAGAAATCATCAAGAACACTTCTTCACTTACCTATTTAGCAATGTTTGCTGGCTGTCAGCTGAGACCCCAGCTGGGGCTGTTGCTAGGACACCTACATACAATTATTTTTATATAAAGTGTGGAGAGGTATGAAAAATTAGATAAAATTACTTCCTCACGCTTAAATTATGCTCATGTATGCCTATGGGAATGTAATCACTCTGCTCCTTCAAATGTAATGTAATTCTAAATTCTTCTCTGTCTTCCCAAATGGAATACACCCATTCTTTAATTTTAGCTTTCCTGGCTAATCCAGCCATCAAGTAGCTTCATTGTCTCTTATCACTCACGACTCTCATTATCTACTTGTCTTATTTATGAAAAAAGCTTTCTTTGTAACCAATGCTTTAACAAAAATTCTCTGTAAACTAAAGACAGGAAATAAACCCTCTCAATTCAATAAACGATGATGCTGCTAAAACAAAAGCTACCACAGTACTCATGTTGAAAGACTGGAAACACCCCTTACATTAGAACAACAACAAAGAAAAATCAACTTACAACTTTAGTTTAGCAGTGAACTGGAAATTCTAAGCAGAAAAATGAGTTAAATATTAATGAATTGATAAATTGAAAATAAATTACATTCATATTAAAAAGAAATAAATAAGATTTACTCGAATAGCCGGGCAGTGGTGGCGCACGCCTTTAATCCCAGCACTCGGGAGGCAGAGCCAGGCGGATCCCTGTGAGTTCGAGGCCAGCCTGGGCTACCAAGTGAGTTCCAGGAAAAGGCGCAAAGCTAACCCTGTCTTGAAAAACAAAAAAAAAAAAAAAAAAAAAGATTTACTCGAATAAAGTGTTCTGGAAAAAAAATGTATAATGAGTAACATTGTATACGGAGTAGAAAGGCTTTGGTTTTTAAATAAAATGTAAAACAACCATTGGTGAGTTTAGAGTGAAATTGGAAATGCTGTACAAGATTTCTGGGATTATAAGCATTGTATCCATCTTAGAATGTAGTTTAACAATATCTCAAACATTTAAATCCAGAATATATGTTCAAGAAATTCTGCTGGATGTTTGTACTCTTCCCAAGCTTAAAACAAATATTCAAATGCTGGTAGCAGTACAATTTACAAAAGTATAAAAGCCCGAATTTATTTATATTTATATTATAAATTTATAACTATAAATTATATTTATAAAAGTTTAAATTCCTGTTATGGAAAAATGAATAAACAGTGTTATAGACACACAAGAAAATAATATTCTTCACAAAAACAAAAAAGATAGTATAAGAAAATCAAGAAGGTGTCATGAAATATCATGTGTTGTGTGATTCCATTTATACGAAATACTTAGAGAGAGGAAGGGTTTAATAGCAACAAGGCATGGTTGTCAGAAGGTATAGCTTTACATTTGTTGGTTAACTTTTCTGGGTCACAAGATATACCTGGTTAAGCCTCATTCTGAGTGTGTCTGTGATGATGTTTGTAGTACTATGAACATTTGAATCAATAAGTGGAGTAAAGCAGGTTGTGGATTCACCACACCCATCCCCACAAGTGTAGAGCATAGCTTATCCAGTTTGTTAAGGTCCCAGTAGAACAGAAAAGAATAGAAACACATGCTAATTTTCTGTTGGCCTGGCTGCCATTAAGTCAGGACAAAAATCTTCTCTAGACTTCAAGACCAAGACTCAGACTAGAATTGCTCCCTCCTTTCCTCTGGCTCTCAGGTACACAGCTCTCTTGACCCTCCAGTTGTTAGACTATATATTAGAGGACCTTTCAACTGCAACTGGCATGGGGACCAGTTGCTTCTTATAATCGTACTGGTGTTGTGTCTCTGGAAAACACAGAGTAAAAAGTGATTGACTAATTGAGAAAGATTCTCCTCTGTAGAAGTAGAAATGTGTTTTGACTATGTAAGCAAAGTGGTTGTGAAGCATTTTAGAAGAACAAATGACTTCTGAATTACAAACTATTGTAGAATAATCTTTTTTTTGTACACTGAGAAGATGTGTCTTTGCCAAGGCACCTTCTGATTGATTTAATATAATGAAGAATGGCAAATACCTAGGCAGGAAGAGGTTAGGTGGAACTTCCAGGCAGAGAGAAAAGAGGAGATGAATCTAGACACAAGAGAGATGCCAGAGGACATGGAGAGGAAACAGGAGGTACAAGATGGAAAAGAGGTAAAAAGCCATGAAGTAAAATGTAGATTAAAACAAATAGGATAATTTCAGTTATAGGAGCTAGTGGGATAATCCTAAGTTATAGGTGGAGCTTTCATAATTAATAATAAATCTCTGTGCCATTTTTTTTTGTGAGCTGGAGGCCAAAGGAAAAGTCTTATTACAAATGGTTCCCAATGTGGGGCTCAAATATCTAAACACAGGGCTTGAGATAGCTAATAAAAGTTGTGGATAAGGAGCCAGATGTGGCTTCCTAGTCCTATAATCTCTCAGGCAGGCTGGTGCTCTGTGGTATACAGGGGCACAGCTAGCAGCTGCTGCCTGCAATCTGGAGTCAGCCACCACTACCATCTGCCAGTGCTATGAACCAATGCCATTCACCAATGCCATGAGCTAAGGTGAGTTGAGTAGCAGCTGACATGACAGTTTAAGATTTGTCTCATGCAGTCAGAGAATGCTACAGGCAAAGTAAAGACAGATCTAAACATGTTACAGTGAATTTATAAAAGGTGCTTAGGCCTAAGGAAGAGAAGAAAATGGGTATAGACAGTAATAGAAAAAAAATAGTTTATAAATAATAAAATAAAGTCTTTAAAGGGAAATTAAAATAACATAAAAAGGATAAGCCACATAAAGATGAAAAATACACATAGAGTCTAGATTCTGATGGTGTTGTTAATTTTGAATTTTTTGAATGCAGATGAGTACACAACAGCTGCTGAAAGACATGGGATTGTAAGAGGGAGTGCTGAATTAAACCAGCTTAGATACTTTAGGAATGCCTTAACTTTAAAATGGAATCCAAAAAATGCATTGCGTTGGGGAAGAGGTTGCTTCCAAAGGAAATGAAGGGCTGTGGATTCATTCAAGGTTAAATAAGATCAGGTTTGATCAGGG
This sequence comes from Peromyscus californicus insignis, assembly GCF_007827085.1. Lineage (NCBI taxonomy): Eukaryota > Metazoa > Chordata > Mammalia > Rodentia > Cricetidae > Peromyscus > Peromyscus californicus. Next base: position 71,230,095 of record NW_026294595.1, read on the forward strand.
GAGATCTGAAAAATCTTGACTACACATATAAAGAAATAAACCTAGAAAAACTATAAGACAGGTGACATATATTTTACCTTCTCAAACACAAAGCAAAAAGTAATCTTTGGCTAGTTTGTGTACAACCTAGAGTCTATACTTATGTTAATGCTGGTATATATGTTACCTTTGAAAATTTGAGTGTTTTTAGAACAAGGGGAGCAGGCACTAATGAAAATGGTGGCCCAGCTGATCCAGTCTCTCAGAATGCTTTGTTACAGTTTTGTCAAAGTTCTACATCCAGAACAGTTTCAGGGCTACTGGCTGAGATGGATCAGCCTCACAGACTATTTTAGCCAGGACTACAGAGAAGCCTTGCACTTTCCCATTGCACAGAGACTGGATAACAAATACTGTGGCTAGTTTTTCCAGAACTTGACCATTGTCTCATTTTTCAGGGTTCCCTAAAGATGCTGTTGCCCACAGAAAACAGGAGCACTCTAGAGAACACAATGCTCACATTTCCAAGAGGCAGGGTGGGTGGTTTTCAGTCATTTGGTGGGCTGTTGTTTGTTATCACTTAGTCGAGTTGGTCACAAGTTATTATCTGTCATGGTCAGAGAGGATACTCAGTAAAGGAAATTAGTTTCAGGAAACTCATTCTGAAAAAAGTGGGGATATAGAAATGATCATATAAAAGGGTAGATTATTGAATCTACTTTCAAAACTAAAATACACATACTAGTCTCAAATATTTTACATTGGTATGGATTTTTATATATTGATACAAATTTAGGGTTTTTTTTACAGTATATGTTTCTACTACTCTTGTTCAGATATTTTAATATATTGAAACAAATTTGTTTATTCTTGTTATACTGTATATATGTTTCTATTCTTGTTTAAGATATTGTACCTATGTAGCTCATTTGAAAACATAATTTAAAGTTCTAGTCCTTGAAAGCTATTAAGGATAATAAAGAAAGACAGGTTAACAGTTTGTCATCTATGACAACCAAACTTGTAGTCACATTAGGTATGTTTTCATGGTCAAAGCAATATATTGCAGATAGACAGATGTCTTCAAACTCTTTAGAGACCTACAGAATATGGCATTTAAGATGTTTTAATAACATAAAAATTTTCATGACAGTGAGACAAGTCTGTTCCTGGCAGCACCGAGTTACTTCAAAAGAAGATGATGGGAGCTTGCTTTCATTTGTGGCAATATTAGCCACTGGGGCGGGGACAACTGCTCTTGACTCAACTGCTAACAGAATGCTGTCCAAATTGGGACAAGCAAGACACAAATGAATAAGACTACTGAACTTTACCAAGACAAGGTAGGAAAGTCATTCAAAATTCCTGCTTCATAGAAAATTCTGTTAGATATTCTAGGCCTATAGGCCAAAGATAGATGCCCCAATGTTGCAGAGGAACATTGGGTGACTGTCTGGGAAGCCAAATATTTATGTCATTTTTTATAGTTTTGGAAGTTGCTTGTTCTATACTTCCTATTTACTCAGGTAATATATCTTTCTCAGGTCTTTTTTTTTTAATTTTATAATTTGATTTAATTTTATATATCAGCCACGGATTCCCCTGTCCTCCCTCCTCCTGTCCCCTCTGCCCTCCCCCCAGCCCATCCCCCATTCCCATCTCCTCCAGGGCAAGGACTCCCCTGGGGATTCAGCTCAACCTGGCAGATCTAGTCCAGGTAGGTCCAGTAGCCTCCTCCCAGGCTGAGCAAAGTGTCCCTGCATAGGCCCCAGGTTCCAAACAGCCAGCTCATGCACTAAGGACAGGTCCTGGTCCCACTGCCTGGATGCTTCCCAAACAGTTCAAGCTAATCAACTGTCTCACTTAACCAGAGGTCCTGATTCAGTTGGGGGCTCCTCAGCTATCGGTTCATAGTTCATGTGTTTCCACTAGTTTGGCTATTTGTCCCTGTGCTTTTTCCAATCTTGGTCTCAACAATTCTCACTCACACAATCCCTCCTGTTTCTTGCCGATTGGATTCCTGGAGCTCCACCTGGGGCCTGGCCATGGATCTCTGCATCCACTTCCACCAGTCATTGGATGAGATTTCTAGCACGACAGTTAGGGTGTTTGGCCATCCTATCACCAGAGTAGGTCAGTTCAGGCTTTCTCTCAACCATTGCCAGTAGTCTATTGTAGAGGTAACTTTGTGGATTTCTGGGGACCTCTCTAGCACTTTCTCAGGTCTTTGATGGGTTTAAAGACTAGATAGTTATAGTTAGAATTTCTCTTAGTCATGGTAGAAAGTAAATTAGGTATAAAACTTTGGACTCATCAAGAGAGGATAGATAATGTAGTATTTTCTGTGAATTTGCCAAATACAAATGGATCAGATATTGTGAATATAATTCTTATTTGATAATTGTTCTTATTATATATCATTTCACTTTTTCAAGTTAATGCCTTTCCTTTTCATTTAGACAATACCTGATAATTATTCTTACTGTATGTAGTTTTACTGTGTTAAATTTAAAACATTTCTTTTTTATTTAGAAAAATGGGGGAAATGTTGTAGAATAATCTTTTTGTACACTGTGAAGATGTGCTTTTGCCAAGGCACCTTCTGATTGGTTTAATAAAGAGTTAAATGGCCAATAGCTAGGCAGGAAGAGGTTGGATGGAACAACTGAGCAGACAGAGAAGAGGAAATAAATCTAGGCAAGAAAGAGATGCCAGAGGATACAGAGAGGAAACAGGAGGAACAAGACAGAAGTAAAAAGCCATGAAGCAAAGCATAGATTAATATGAATGGGTTAATTTAAGTTATAAGAGCTAGTGGGACAATCCTAAACTGTGGGCCAAGCTTTCATGACTAAACATCTCTGTGTTGTTTTTTGTGAGCTGACAGCCCAAAGGAAAATCTGACTGCAATACACTTTAAAATGACTGATTTTATGTTATGTGACTTTCACTTAAAAAAAATTACACATAGAGTGCAAAGTGGAAAACTATTTTCTTTATTGCTATAAATCAGTTTTCCATCTCCTGAATATGATGGCATTCTAGATAAAGCAAAGTTTTTGGGAGAAGAGCAGATATGCAGAATTCTGAGCATATATAAATATATTCAAGACAGGGTTTCTCTGTGTAGTTTTGGTGCCTGCCTAGATCTCACTCTGTAGACCAGTCTGGCCTTGAACTCATAAAGATCTGCCTGGCTCTGCCTCCTTTGTGCTTGGATTAAAGGCATGTGCCACCATTGCCCGGCCCTTTGAGCTTAATTATAAGATCAGCCAAGCTCTATTTACGATGAATTGAGAAACAGACCACTTCTTTGTCTCCGAGATACATGTCCATGAAAAAAATTAGATCTGTCATCACTGGTTCTTTACTTTAGACAAGAACTGCAAACTTGTTTCTATGATATATACTCTTCTACTATGTCACAATGGTCACTTTGACTGGAAAAATAATCCCAAAGATTAGAACTTCCCTTTCTAAGGAAATAGTTCTATACATGATCACAAAAAATGTGATGGTAGCTTTTTAAATGTTCTTCCTCTCTGTGAGGCTAAAATTCTGTAACTGCATTGGGAGAAGCTAAATCAAAAGTGGCATTAAAAAGCAAGAGAAAGACTAAGCAGTCAAGATTTATTTCTTAATTTATAGCTTACTTCAATAAGAACAGTAATAGCCTTATTTCTTTTACCTGTAGAAAAAAAAGACTGCTCTTCTTAATTGCATGTCCATATTAGAATTGTTCTATCATTTCTGGATAGCAAAAGGTGGGCTACATTAAAGCCTATATTGTACCCATGTATTTGTTAGCATGTGATGCTATAACAGAATACCACAGACTGGGTGATTTAAAAAGAACATAAATTTAAGAGGCTATGAATTTGAAGGGAAGGATATTATGGGAAGATTTGGAGGAAAGATAGAAGAAAAAGGAAGAAATCTTGTAATTAAAATATGATTTCAAAAACAAGAAACAAACAAAGCAAGAACTGATGTTTATTTTCTCATAGTTCTCTGGGCTATTAAGTGCAAGACTAAGGGGGCCAGCAGGTTTGCTTGTCTGATAAGGTTGCTGTAGCTGCCAAGATGGCACTTTCTTCTGTAGCCAGAGTTTTCCTACCTGGCCCACAGTCAGGACAAATCTCTCTCACCTGCCAGTCCCACAGCCGATCAGACCCAACCAAGTAAACACAGAGAGACTTATATTGCTTACAAACTGTATGGCCATACCAGGCTTCTTGCTAACTGTTCTTATATCTTAAATTAATCCATTTCTATAAATCTATACCTTGCCTCGTGGCTCGTGGCTTACTGGCATCTTCACATGCTGTTTGTTATTGCGGCGGCTGGCAGTGTCTCTCACTCAGCCTTCCACTTCCCAGAATTATTCTCCTCCTTGTCCCGCCTATACTTCCTCCTGCCTGACTACTGGCCAATCAGTGTTTTATTTACTAACCAATCAGAACAACATATTTGCCATACAGAACATCCCACAGCACTTCTATGTCCTGTGGAGGAAAGAACACTGTATTCTCACACGGCAAAAAGTGGAAAGGGAAGTGAAAGCTGAATGCTGTATGAACCTTTGTTCTTATGGATGTTAATCATATTAATGGGGAAGGAACCTCATAGCTGAGTTATTAGAGTTGTTACATAAAAAACTGTGGCATGTTAAAAAATGTTTTGTGAAAACATTATTTTCCTGTCTTATTTTGTTTTCCTTTTCCTAGGAAATGTTGGCCATTCAAGATATTTTGTGGAAAAGCAGTTCTGTCTGTTTAGCTTGGGGAAACCTCTAATATTGTTCCTAATTTTTTCTACTGAAGATTCACATTGTTTTATGGAATCTGAAAGAAACAGACTTTTTTTGTAATAGTGACGTTCTACGAGATGCTCTTTGGAAGCAATCCTGTGCTGTGTAGGGGGGACTGGGTTTCAGTGAGAGAAAATGGCTTAGAGACCTTGGTGAAGGCTATTAATAGAAAACTTAATTTTTTTTCACACACTAATAGTGCATTTTTTTTTGTCTCAGAGGAGTGGTTTAGAAGGATTTGGTATTCATTCATAAAATAAAACCTTCATCATTTTGCTCTTTCCTATCTTGCAATTGCCCCCCAAAACACAGTAACTGAAAGAACTGGAGACAGCTGCATCATTAATGAAGGGAACTTGCCTTGTGGTCAGGTGACAGAGCCCTGACAGCAACTTTTGTGACCGCTGTACTTTTTCAAATAGAACTGAGTTTCAGTGAGTCATTTGGCAATCTTAGAGAGAGTGAGAGGGACTCTTCAGGCACAACCTTCTCTTTTGTGTGCCTGGAGCATTTACTTTCTAAAAAGCCAATCAAGCACTATTGGAAGGAAGAAGTAGTGTGATCAGGCTTCAGGCTTTTGTGATGATGGATAAAGAAGAAAGGCTGCAAGGAGAAGGCAGGATAAAGGGAAGCTGCAAACTTAAAAACAAAGTGGTACTTTGGTCAAGACTTTTCTGTCCCACTAAAAGCGACCAAGCTTTCCTTCCTGAGAAAGGGTGTGGGATGCCATGCTTTGTTTGGAAATGAGTTAAAGCAGGAGCTCTCTCAGGTAGCATTCCTAGACAGACCTAAGGCAATGAAAGGCTTGAGAACTTAACAAGAATCAGCTTGTGCACCAGATTTGAATGATCTAAGTTACTTTTTCCCAATGCCCACAGTTGGTCTAATATCAAAAGAGCAGCTTTTACAAGCAATCTTGGGAAGTCTTTTAAATAGAGAAACAATTCTTCATTACAGAAGCAGAATTGTTTGTGGTTATTTGCATAGGTGTGTTTGTACTTGTTTCCCAACAATGATGGGGAGAGTCCAATCCTCTCCAAAAGAAAAGCACAGCTATGCTATTGAAGAGAAGGATAGACAGACACTGGCTAGGCAGTTTAGAATAACAAGATTCTATCAACATGACCAGAGGCTGGAGACTCCAGGAAGAGTCTGTTTTCCCCTTATTTCTTTTCCCCAAAGAAATACCCTTTCCTGGAAATCTTACTGAGTACAGAACTCAACACCAGAAATAAATTTTGGCCTGACCAGTTCACCCCAGCCCCTTCCTCCATCCACTAAAGCATCATTAACTCCAAGGCAGCCAGGCTCAATGGTACCCAAATCTGGACACCCCTCCTGTGCACAGGAGCCTCATATTCTTTTTTTCCCTTAAGCTCCTATAATAAAATCCTGTTTTCTAAATCTCTGCCTCTGTGGTCCGTGAATTTCATTCTTTGAATTTATGAATCAAGAACTGGAAAGCCTCTGGATTGGAGTGGCTTTGATGTCATTTGAGTCCCTGGAAAGCAAGTCTCTCAACCTGAGCACAACAGAATTGAGAAATATTCTCATCTCAAACAAACCCCAGCATCTTGTCAGTTTAGGGACTTTTAATGATTCCTAAGTTTAGCAAGAAGAAAGATGACATTATAAATGCGTTTTGCCTATCGTGGGGAAATTTATACTGAAGGTAGTTTCCATACTGATTATAGACTGAAGTGACTTCAAAAAAAGTTTTAAATTACAGAGGCCTCAGTTTTATGATTTTAGTATTTGCTCAATAATTGGGAGATGGATGAAACAGGTAAGGAAGGAAAATACAGGAAGGAACAGGGAACACTAAGGGTAATTTGAGGGATCATATGGAAACCTACTATAGTAGAAACTTCTTAAATATATATGAACTATATATTAAATATTATTCATATTATTAATTATATATTTATATAATACAAAATATTATATTAATACATACAACTAAATGCACACAAACACACACACACACACACACATATATATATATATATATATATATATATATATATATACACACACACACACACACACATACATATGAAATCTGAATGGAATCACCAAAAAACAAAGGAAACAAAGCCCCCACTAGATTTCTATCACCATCAAATGGAACCTCCAGTGCCAGGAATTGGTTACATCTAAAATATTTGTTGGTCAAAAGTGTCCATCTGATGGAAATTTCCAAATAACTCAAACTATTACTAAGATTATTCATTTTTCGCCACAAACAGATGGTAAGGCACTATTTCTAAAGACAACACCTACATATCTCATTGAAAATGGAGAGGTCCTTTAGCCCTATTGACCCCTAATGTTCATGGTATTGTAAGATAATCTGCATGCTACAAAAGAAGAAAGATAAACACTAACTAGCTACAAGCCTTTCTATTACAGCGGTGACATGTCTTAATAATAGCTGGTGCAATAATGGCAAAAATCTTGTGAGAGTAAGCAAGAACTACCTGATTGGATTTAAGGCTCACTCCTTGAGATAGAACTCATGCCTAACACTGTGTGGCCAAGAACTTGAGACTAGATATAGACCTTGAACCTAGTATAGAAAACCAGATACTATTGTTCTGCTAATGCTATTATTCTGCTAACGAAATGTAGCAATACATCAACTCCTAATGACATTCTGCTATACCCATAGATCAGGTCTCAGTCAGCCATCATGAAAGAAACTTCCTCCTGCAATAGATGGAAAGCAATACAGAGTCCCACAACTGGACAATACGCAGAGAGTGAAATACTCAGCCATAAATGGGTATCTTCATCAAGCTCATTTCCTCAGAGTTCAGGGAACACTTTGGAAGGGAGACAAAAATATTTTAAGAGCCAGTGGGGATGGATGGTAGACAACAAGGAAACCAGGTCTTCTGGATATACTAATACTGACAGCACATACGAATTCAGAGACTGTAGCAGCACGCAGAGGGCCTGCACAGGCACGAGCCATTTTGTATCCCAGCACTGAGAGGGGAAATGTGCACAAACGTCCATCCCTAACCCAGAAGCTATCTCTAATTGACACTGCTCACAAAGGGAAAGGAAAAATCAGTTTTCTTCAGTGAAATCTCACTGGTACACAAACCACACTTAAGGGCAGATCCCGTGCCCAGAAGTAGATGGCCAACTCAAAATGAATTCAATGGTATTTTAGAGATGTTTTTATGTCATAATGCTTCGTTTGGGCATTTTTAAAATAATTTATGGAACTTTTGAGTATCTATTGTGGTTTCTGATTTTGTGGTTTTGTTAGTTTTGTGTGTATGAGTTCCCCCTCCCCCCCCCACTGTGTGTGTGTCTGAATGTTTTTTTATGCTTTTTATTTGTTGTTCTTTGTATTTATTTGTTTTGTTTTATTCTGCTTTCACTGTTTGTTTGCCTGTTGGTTTTTAAAAAAAAGAGAGGAAGAAGAAATGGATGAGGGAGATAAAAAGGATATCAGAGGAGATTATGGAAGGGAAACCATAATCAGAATATATTGTCTGAAAAACATTTTCAACAAATAAATAAAAATGAAAACAAGTTTAGTGACTCAATTGTTTGTGGATTTTTTGTGTAGTTACCAAATCTCTGGTCAGTGGAATAGGAGCTGATCTGAGGACTGGAATTTTGAATAGAAAGTTATGGATCATTTATCCTTGGAAATGGGAATGTGGGTAAAAAATTCTCCCTTTCCTTCTAATTACCTCTATCAACTTAATGACAATAGGACTAAGTATTGTTCTGAAAATTAAAATAAAATCTTAGAGGCCCATGGTTTCCCAAATGAGTGATTCTCATTGTCTTAGGTAAGTCTAGAACTCATGCATGCAAAGTAAAAACATCATCATTTGTTTACCAGAACATAAAGTTACCTATGAAATCAAGATACATTGAAAAAGCCCTGAGGAGGCACTAACTAAGTAATTAGTTCTAATTTTGATCATGCTTGGGTTTGCATCCAGGGTGATAAAAAGGATTAAATCTTGTCGGAGTTTGCATTTTAAGAGATGAGAGTTTGACTACCTTGACTTATTTTACCTCTCTGAAAAGAGGTCCCCATTCTTGTGATGCAGAGTCTAGAGAAGCGACAGTGAGCCTTGTACAGAGCCAAAACAATGCTGTAAATTCCAATAGGGATCTAGCCTGAAATAGAAAAAATGGCTTTCTTCTCCAAGAGGGTGGGCAATTAATTTCTACTTAACAAACATTTAATTGCTTATTTTCTGCCAAGTAACTGACTTTAGAGTTTGAGTCAGTCTGATATTACCACCTTACTGCTCTCTCTCTCTCTCTCTCTCTCTCTCTCTCTCTCTCTCTCTCTCTCTCTCTTTCTCTCTCTTTCTCTCTCTCTCTCTCTCTCTCTATATATATATATATATATATATAAAGCTTAAGTCATATATATATATGTTTATATATATAGTTTTAGTTTTGCTTAAATATATTTTGAGAATATCATACATGAGTACTGGGTTTAGATAATTTCCACTCTTCTTTTGCTCCCATCAATTCCTCCCATGCCCCTACCACACACCCATTGCAAATCCATGACCTGTTTTCTCCTTAATTATTATTGTTGCATACACACCCACATAAAGATAAATATAAAGAGCCTGCTGAGTCCATTCAGTGTTGCTTCTATGTGCATGCATTTAGGAGTGAACGCTGGGGGCTGGATTACATATCAAGGAGCTCATCTCTGGAGAAAACTGAAACAGCCTTTTCAGAGTACATTTATTGCCTCTAGCTCTTCATCTAGAGGTGGGGACCTTGTGAGATTGTCCCTTTCCACATTGTCATGCCAACAGGTATCCTAATTATATAGATCTTTAAGCAATCACATTTTTGAAATTTTATGGGTGATGTGTCCCTGACATATTGAGAAGACACTATCTAATCACAGAAGTCCAGGGACTTTCACTTTTAATCTTACCATCACCACCCCTCTCCATGATGTCCCCTGAGCCTTGGATGTAGGGGTAGTGCTGTAGATATACAAGCTGGGGTTAGGCCCTTGTTTTCCATTGTTTGAAAGTGTCTGCTGATGTATCCTACACCAAATGCTCAGGGAAATTTAAAATAATTAGGAAAACATAATGTTGGTCAACTATCAAACAGTGTGAATGACTAACTTATGTCATTTGTGTTTGAGTCTCTTGATGTTCCTTTTCAATGCTGTTCTGCCTTAGTGAGCAGCTACCAAATACGAAGAACACAAACACTTCTTAAGTTGTTTGGACCTGTTTACCTGCCAATGACTCTATATTAGTTACTATGTAATAACTCTTCAAGTATGATTTCGGACCCGCTTGGAACAGAATCTCTTGGGAGATTGCTCATGAATACTTCGGTGTGTTGGCTAGTTTTATGTCAACCTCAATTAATAAAATGCCCCCACTAGACTGGCCTGTGAGCAAGTCTGGAGTATATTTTCTTGAAAAATGTGGTGGCGCCAAGCTCAGGTGCTACCAATTGGCTGGTGGTCTTAGGTGTTGTAAGAAAGCAGGCTGAGCAAGCTATGGGGGAGCCAGCCAGTGAGCCACAGTCATCCATGGATTCTGCACCAATTCTTGATTCCTGATTCCTGCCATACAGACTACAATTATGGACTGTGATGTGGAAGTATGTTTCCAAGTTGCTTATGGTCATGGTGTTTTATCACAGCATTAGAAACTCTAAGTCATTAAGTTATGCTGTTCTGTCCTGAACTCACTTAATATTGTTGTATGAATGTTTTGGAGATTGAATTTCTGGAATATACATCTACTAATAAGTTCTCAGCTTTATTCAAGTATGTGAAATCTTAAAAATACTCATCTGAATTCACAATTTTGTCCAACATTGCAGGTTACAATATATTTACTTTTTTTATTAAAGACCATTTCCCTTGAAACATCTGCTTGTTTCTTCAGCATTCACTACCACCTACAGCTAAAGAAAAATCACTCTCCACTTTTTCACCTCTCTATAGCTATACGGAAATAACCAGGCAGCCAAGGGCTGGATGCCTCATTCTCCCTGTTATCATTGTTTATGAGAATAGCCAGGTAGTATTGATTTGTCACCTGGTGATGTTAATTACCAGTGAAGCATGCAGGTTGTTTCTTTTTCCCCCTTAGCTCTCAGCTTGATCCCTGAAGTTTCAGCATGGAATCAGGAAGCATTTAATGGAAAGTTAATCAACCAAATCCTCCCAGTTCAGAAGTTACTCCCTGATCATGGCCCATGTACAGAACACCAGGGTATCCGTGTGAAATGGGGAAGTAATTATTTACGAAATACTTCCCAGAGGGCCTGAAAGAGGTAATAACCCTCATAAGGAACCTTCTGGAGCTCCTGGGAGCCACTTATACACCACAGAGAGAACGTCCTGATGCATAATGTTTTTAAACATTTGCTTATTCTTGTCAATGAAGAAAGCTAATAAGCAGAACAGGGCTTGCTTTTGAGAAGCCAACAAGGCGGCCTTTCCCCCATTTTTAAAGTAGCAGTCTTCTGTCTATAGTCATAGAAAATTATGTTGCCACAGCAGACACCAGCAATCTAGATTTGATTTGCAAGTTAACTTTTCTGCTTTTAATCAATAACTGCTTAACAGCATCTCTGGCTAAGCATTCTGAAATTGATTTTGGAAGATAATTTGCATTTGATAATTTGAAATGTTTGGCACTACAGCCTTCACTTGGAGGAGGAAATAGAAGGAAGTATGATTGCAGTATGAAGAAGACTCAAGTGACTTCTAAGAGAATGGTAATGTTCCTCAGAAATCACAGTATTCTAATTTCTAGGTATCATTTGATACAAAGAATCAAGCTTTAAGGTCCCTTTGACCTTGAGTTCTTACTTTGATCTTTAAAATAAGTTTCTTCTATTAAGGTTGGAATCCACTATTGAGAAATTAGACAAAATGTTACTCACTGTATCAAATATTATTTATTGAATATTCAACAATGTGTCTCTGTCCCCGTTCCTGCTTGTCACTGGCCACTTATTACCCCTTACTACCAAGTGCTTTCTTGGGTCTTCACTTAATTCATCAAGTTTGGCCCTTCCTCACTCACTTTTTTATACTACCACTGAATTTCGAATTTTGTGAAAATCAATAAAACAACTTTTCAGCTCTCCATGATCAAAGAGCTTGTGACAGTTTATGGAGCAATTGCTGTTCTGGTGCCTGCATCGTCCCTCACAAATTGCATTAGCTGTCTTCCACCCACAACAAATGTCCTTGCTTTTCTCAGGTATGCCAGGCAAATGGCTAAGACATGCCTTCCATTGGCTGCTTCTAGAACTCTTATCTCACTGTTGTCGTTTTCTTTTTTTTTTTTTTTTTTTTTTTTTTTTTGTCAGCATCAGAATAAAATCACTTATCTATAAGCTTTTTCCCATCTGGAACTTTTTGTTATGACTTCTGTTTTGGAATTTTAGTCTGTAGTCTTGTAACTGCATGTCATACATGTTGTGATGTTTTATACCAGCTCTGAGCTATGCTTAATAAAGATAGATTCAGTCAACAAGCACTGTTATATGTAAGTAGGAGACATTTGATATGTTAAATAATAGGTTATTAAATGAAAACAATACTCAATGAAGTTATTTTTCATACATTCTTGCAAGAGGGGTTATAGCTTATTCCTTAGAAACTCAGTTATTCATTCATTCAAAAATATGACTTATTTCTGTGTGTTATACACTACTTCAGGTATGGTAGACACAGAAAGAATGAAGCACAGCTCAATTCAAAAGGTTCATAGAGTTACAGAACTTTTATTCCTTAGGAAGACATCCTTTTAAGGGTAATTTGGTCAAAATATGTGAAGTACCATTTGTTATTAAAGAAACAAAACTTTCTGTTAAATGTGGACTTGAACCTCAAATACCCACATTAGAAAAATTTTATATCATCATATATGTTGAATTTTCCCAGAACCTTTTAAAATTGTGCCTTATCAAATCAATAAATCCAATAAAAAAAATCGACTTGAGAAAATATGCTCTGTCCGGAGTCTAGCCTACAGCATACCCTTATGATCTCTGTAGGTCATAAACCCCTGTGCTGCTAACATGGTCTCAGCTTTGCCACCCCGCTCCCTGCTCTGTGGGATGGCATACAACTTTTGAAACTGTAACTCCCAGTATGATCATATGTGAAGGGGAGGCTTTCAGAGATGATTTGACCGTGAAGACGAAACTCCCACAAACAGGATAATTGCCTTATAAAAAGACAAGAGAGCTCTCTCTCTGTCCCTTTCCTATACGACACAAACAAAGGACAACCATGTATCAGCCAAGACACAGACACTCCCCAGACCCTGGATCTACTACTGGTTTTGTCTCTGAGTTCCAGCCTCCACAGCTTAAGCCACCAGACTCTAACAGTGTGTTGTAGTAACTGAAGCTAAATCCATACATTAGGAATATGGAAAATGGAAAAAGACAGCAAGGAACCAGTTCTGTTTGGGGGAGGCTATAACCATTTACCTGTATCCAGATTTTCATTCTTGTTTTCTGTACAGATGCTGTTCCACCTAGGTATATGATACTCACTCATTTAATTCCCATGAATCATGTACCAGGGACGTGGCTATCATTGAATCCACAGGACTGAGTGTCTTATGAGTACTGGTTACTGTAACAAGGGGTTAGAGGTTATTGGTGAATTAGATAGGTTCTTTTTTTTAAATTGTCAGTTATATATTTTTCAGTTCTTTACAAGAGGTACTTAAAAAGACAATTCATAAGATATGCCCAGAAGCTACTAACGTAAATGGAGTGTCAGAAACTAGAGTATATATGGGTATGAACAGAAACTCTCTCTCTCTCTTTCTCTCTCTCTCTCTCTCTCTCTCTCTCTCTCTCTCTCTCTCTCTCTCTCTCTCTCACACACACACACACACACACACACACACACACACACACAGGAGAGAAAGAGAGGGGGTGGAGTCGTCTCACTAGTTTTGTGATTAAGGAAAATGTGCTTATTTGAAGAATCCTATTTAAACGTGAAAACTAAATGATAGATGCCATTCCTAGACAAGAGATGTGTTGGGGACTGGATATGAGACAGAAATGCATAACCAGCAACTGTCTAAAGTCAGGGAGTCCGTTGGGAGGATTTAGAAAGAAAAAGAAATAAGGCCTGAGTGTCATAAGGTGAAGACAGAGCAGGAACAGAAAGTGAATGAGGCAACTCAATGCTGAGTGAAGTCTTCTTCCTTTTTATTGGTACCGTGATAGGTGTGTTACAAACACTATCCAAGCTGATTGTGCTAGTACTATTCACACACTGATACTATTCCATGGCTACTGAAGAAACCAAAATGGGAGCAACTAAGTAATTTCTAAGAAACTTTTCAATGAGGGAATATGACTAAAATTCAAATCAAAGTCTAGTTAATCGTAATTATTATTTTGTGACAATGGTAATTATTATTATTAAACTATGTTACAACTTGATCATGTATATCATAAGTTAATGATTTTGGCTAGTTCACAGATGCTGGCAATCTATTTGTCCATCCCATAGTCTCTCCTTTCTCTTCTTTAGCCTTTGAGGCTTTTGAGGATGGGGCTACACAGGAAATACACTGATAAAGAGATGCCTGAACAATCAGGATGGGTTGTCACCCCCTACAAATGGTAGGTTCCACCCAATCTCCCATAAACTGTGTGTTTATCTTGTGGTTGTGGATTTGTCTGCTATACCTCCCTGATGTGTAAGAACTGTGTTTTAAAGCCTCACTCAGAACATTCCATGCACATTTCTTCTCTATATTCAAGTACAGTTCCCTTCTTCAGTGCCCAAGACTTCAGCAGGAAAAAAAATCCAATTAAAGAAAATGTGTGCCTTATTCTCAATACTCTAAGGTACAACCATCTCCCTGCTCCCGGCTCTTTCCCCTTTCCTTCACTAAGAACAGGATCTAAAATTTACACAAATGAAAAAGAAAAAAGAAGAAGCTGTATCTAGAATAGTAATTTCTATAGGTGTAGCAGACCTATTCTTCACTGCATTTGTGTTTGAAGTTACAGTCAAACTGAGTGAACTCCCCCTACTCTGACATAGCCATTGCAGATAGTGAATTACGGCTAAATACCAAAGTGTTATTTAATACAGCCAGGAAGGAATGGTGTGAATGATAGCCCATTACCACTTTATACTCAGAGATCTGTCTCCAAGTTCAAGGCTATTCTCTTAGCAGTGCCAGAAAAATTACACAGGCCACTACTAGTTTTTATAACCCCCTTAGGCAATGCTGCGGCAATAAACATGATGAGAATGAAATCTTTCCATGTGTATCTAACAGCACCAAGGAGAGTGGCTAGCTCGGTGCTGACACAGCATTCTGCTCATGTTAAAGATTTAACACAGCACCTAGTTTTTCTTCAGGTACTGCTCTCTGTGCAAGAGCTGACTGTGTGCATGACTGTTAGCTCCCAGGATGCTATGTTATGTAACAGCTTCTGTTGCCAGTCTAAGATGGAAGAAAAGCTTTATATTAAGTTCAGATTGCAGTGATACGGTACTAAGCAAGTAGGTATTTCTACCAGGTTGTGACTTAAATACCTGCTAGGCCCAATCCACTGTCCGAATATTCTATTTCAGACTCTGTACTAATTGTCTTTAACCATCTATGATGCTTGGATAGTTGTCTGTGAACTTATCATCCAAGTGGGCTAGTGGAAACATATCTCAAAATAAGTTAGCTTGCAGGTCTGGGGTTGAGTCTGCCTAAGAGGTACAATAGACAGATGCTCTTTGAGAGGGAATTATGAGATTCACAGCTGTGGACTTGGTATTAGGTATCCTAATATATGCAAGATACATCTTAAAGGACAGTGCAGGGAATAGCACTTCTGTGAAGGTGTCCAACAGTAACTGAGATCAAGAGATAATGTACATTAAATATAGACTGATCTTCAAGTGACTAATCAAGGATGGTACGTATGTAAATTATGACTGTCTGACTTTCCCCTCATTTTGTACTTTGTATTGTGTATCTTGGGATATATCTATTTATCTCTTTATATACCTATATATCTCTAGATATATCTATATATTTTTATATGTATATCTATATGTCTATATATAGATATATAATGTAAATTATACTCAAGTGGTCATTTTTAGTTTTTAATGAAGTTTGAAAACATAGATAAGACAAAACATTAATTGGTTTTGCTGATGCCTGCAGCTAGTTTGTTGAAAAGTATTTGTCATTATTTAGTAAATAACTGATTTTTTAATAAACTTAGCAGCTTCTGATTTTATAACCAAACAACTTAATTAAGCCAAGAAAAAATTATGGAGGATGATGCTGGCAAGTACAACCCATAATGATATGTTCAGATGACATCATTTTATGTGTGAGCAGAGAAAGTAAATGATGGTATCAAGTCTGTATTTCTGGGCATTTCTGATAAGCTGATGGACTCAAGGTCTGTATGAAAGGGAGAATCACATCTGCAAGATAGTCATTACTCATGACAGGAGATTACAGTGGTTTCCCCTCAACTCTATACACTGCAAGAACCCTACAGGATATCTGAAACTACAGAGAAGTACCAAATTCTGTCTGTACAATGCTGGTTTCCATTCACACTTGTAGTGAGTTTAGTTTTGTACAGTAAGATGTTCAAAACAATACTACCATGAAAGACCTTTGAAGATGCCACACAGAAGCCTATCACTATGGAAACTTCCTAAATATGTATGCATAACCATATACAGATGTAAAAGGGATTTAAATACTTTATAATAGGGAATAATGCCTTTCCCAGACATCACTGACTATTAGAAAATCCTAGGGACTGGTATGGGTCATTATTGTTTAGATTGCTACCCAATAGGATCCCATAGCTCTCTCTTCCTAAACATTACAAACTATTGCCATTGTTATTGGTCACCCTCTAGAACTTAATGTTAAGACCCTATTGCTGAAGATAACGCATATTTGAATCAAAGGACATGGAGAAACCAAGGAGCTGCCAATCTTGAAGCACTATTCTTAGCGGCTAGCTTTTATAGTACTGGAAGGTGGGCTATAGGCCTTAGGCCCTACTAGAGAACCCAGTGCTAATACTGTGCTCAATGGGCATAGTAATAAACTGTCTCCTAATACTTTTTTTTCCTATAAATTTATAGATTTTGGCTTTAGGTCTATGAGGTTTTTTTTTTTTTTTTTTCTTTTCTTTTTAATGCAAGTATGTTTTTGCATCAAGTGCATGGCTGATGGGGGCCAGAAGAGGGCATCAGATGGCATCAGACCCCTAAAATGGAGCTACAGACAGTTGTGATCTGCCTTGTAGTACTGGGAACTGAACTTGGGTTCTCTAAAAAAACAGAAACTTGTCTTAACCACCAAGTCATCTCTCCTCTAACACTTTCTCCAAGTTCTTATCTTTACACTCATAGAGTTGAAGATCTTTTAGCCTTTATCAGATAAACTACTTTTTGTGCTATATGACAAAACAGAGATCAACCATCGGTCAATGTGCAGTGAATATGATACTTTGGAGTGCTCAACTATAATTGGGATATCTATTATAACCTACTTTATTTTACTTGCTAGAATAAAGGATCATCATGGAATTAAAGAGGAGAGGAAAGATTATAAGAGCCAGAGGGAATGAACATCTGTGGTAAAACAGTATTTGTTGCATATCACAGCACAGTGGCATACATGACCTCACAATGGCTGAGAGTTCATGAACACAGCTTACACACACTTATATTATCCCAAAATTCTAGCATGGAGAGGGGAGGGAACTCATTACATTCCAATCCTAACTAAGGAGCTTTACTTTAGGAGTGCATATCCAGACAGGCTACTCAAACTCCAGTAGGTGTTCCCATACTCATGCACATATAGGCAGAAATAAATGAGCTAAGTGGGTATTAAATTTAGAAAGTGTATATGTAGATAAATAGATCGATAGATAGATAGACAGACAGATGGATAAATAGATAAGGTTCATAAAGTTAAAAGGAGGAAGCAGAGAAATAAGGGAGGAATTAGTGGAGAGGGAATGGGGAGGTGGACTGGTTCAAAACCCATTATATGCACATATGAATATTAATTAAAATACTTAAGAAAATATGTTTTCAAACATATGAATTGTTCATTTCTGGAAGTTTCCACTCAATGTTTTCACACCACAGTTGACTTCAGTCAGTAAAATAACAGGTAACAGAAATTGTGTATAAGTGGAGATGACTATTGTACAATATGATCTGTGCTACTAAAAGCTTGTCTTACAGCTCAGGCCATGGTAGGTTGAAAGCCCAAGAAGATAACTTATTACTGATGTTTAACTAAATTGATGAAGTAGCAAAATATCTTCTAAATGTGTTTCTTCTCATAGACAAAAGTAACTCCAGTCTTAATGAGAGAATCTTCTTCCTACAAAGACAACTGTGAATGTGAAGACCCATGTCTATCCAAAGTCCAGAGGATAAACAATGGGTGAGACTGGACCCTACTATAAAACAAACATTTATATACCCCCTATTAGTCTCATGGAGCTCTATGAAAGAGAGGCTTAGAAATATATAAAATCCAGAAGATTGAGTGAAGGGCTGCAAAGTACCACTCTCTAGACTCAATCTAAACCATTGCCATCATTAATTCATCACAGCCATAGTTACCTTCATGGGGCTCATATAAGACTGGATCTATCAACAATAAGTCAAGGGACAGGGAAGGACTTATGGGACCGTACCCTTTCCATCTGAGGGGGAACCAATCTCTTTATTTGTAAACTTGCTACTGAGCCTTCAGGCTCCAAATGATAGCTTCAAACTCATGCCACATAGATGAGCCTGGTTAGTCTCAGTGGGTCCCCAATCAAATGAAGATTTATGAATGAATATGTGAGAGAGATTTGCATGGGGGGGTGATAGGAGTAGCAAGGAAGTCGGGGGTCACAGTGGTTTGGTACATATCATGTTCATGTACAAAATTAACCAAAAGAGATTGGGGAGTGAGGGTATGTCTATTTAAGCTTCCAGACTCAGAGCATTTACTCCAAGACCAGGCTGTAGAAAGTGGAGTCGAGATTCCATAACCCTAGAGAAGATGGAGAAAGGTGTATTCAGTTTTGGCAAGCCTGCCTTTTTGAGTCAAGGTCTCTCTGTGAAGCTGGGGCTCATTGTCTTGGCTAGATTGGCTGAGCAATGAGTTCTGAGGATCTTTCTGTCTCTACTACATCAGTGCTGGGATTGCAGATACATGCCATCACATTTGGTTTTTAATTAGATACTGGAAATCTAAACTCACAGTCTCATGCTTGCCTATAGAGTGGTCCCCAAACACCAATTAATCGTTTTCTAATGCTCCTTGTATATACCTGTTCTACTGTCAATTTGGGTCCTTTTCTGTATGACACAGTAATTTTAACTTATAATATGCCCACTGTTTCTAATTACTTAATCTACGTTTGTTTGAATACTCTTGTACCTTTCTAAGGACTAAATGTGAAGTTCACCAATGTCAGCTCAACTGCTTTGTTGACCATTGGTTCTTTCTGTTGTTTTTTCAGTAGTGTTAGCCTTCCCATGACAGTGAGTAGAGTTGTAATAAACATTCCTTTCTGTGTTGAAATGAATGAAAACCCTTGTTCACCTGCTGAAAGTATGTGGTTTTAGTAGTTAGAAGCTTTCAATAAATTAGGGTGGGTGAGGGAAAAGATCTGCTTCAAATAGCATCACCTAATTTCCCTTCCAGGGTTCGCTGGGCAATAGCTGTGCTTGCAACTTTAACCAGAAGTCAAAAGCCTGCATCAGCTTCCCTTTGGCTTTTGCCTCCCTGTGCTACCCTGTGGTGTTTGACGCTTCAGATCCTTCAGCAGCCCAGCGGTCATGCTGTGAGTCCTCCCTAGGCAGATACTTTACTGTTTTCCAGACCATTTGGAAAAACCCACAGAGGGAAAAAGGAAATATACCAGGGGAGGAGAGGGTGAAAAATCATTTTTTAGACTCTGTAGTTCAGGCTAAGCTATTATTATGAATTTCATTTAATCATTTTCTGATAATTACTATTTAACCCATTTTGCAGATTGAAGAATATCAGGTCCTTTAGGTTGATACAAATCTACCATAAACTTGGTACTTATGAACACCAGATGTTTCTATTGTTTCTCAAGTTATCTGTAAACTGACTAGCCTACAGTAAAAGCTTTTGTCAATACACCATGCAATGACAGCTCACTTCCTGGTTGATGAGGATGTCATCTCTGAGTTGTCATATGGTAGGACAACCAAATGAGCACCTTCAAGTCTCTTTTATACAGGGTCATGATCCCAATCATGAAGATGAAGACTTTCCAAATTGCCTCCTGGAGGTGCTACCTCCAAATTCCATCACATAAATTTTGTGCAGAGGGCATAAACATTCAAGTCATTGTAGGCATATGGTTAAAGGGACTGATAAATTCAAAAGGGAAAAAATATACTTTTTTTTTTTTTTGTATTTTCAAGACAGAGTTTCTCTGTGTAGCCCTGGCTGTCCCAGAACTTGTTCTGTAGACCAGGCTGGCCTCAAACTCAGAGATTCTCCTGCCTCTGTCTTCCAAGTGCTTCAATTAAAGGTGTGTACCATCACTGACCTGCAAAAATGATAATTTTAATGTATTCTATTGTCCTTATCTAGGAAGCAGCAATATGATTTATTTCAACTGTGTTCAGGCAAAAATAATGTAGAGAGCTACAGAGGAAGACACCCGTCATTAACACTGGAATCTTAACAGCCACATGCATGCTAAAAATAGAGACAATGATAAATTGCAGAGAATATCTCTAGAAGAATGCTTACAACATAGAAAACAGAAGAAATCAAGACAATAGAGAAAGCAATGTAGAGCAATTCATTTGATACAATATGGAAGACTAGAAGGAAAAAAAAAACAACAAGTGTTTCCTGGGTGCCCTTTGAAGCTTGGAGGCAGTGAACCTCGAGTTTAGAAAAAAACACTGGCTTCATAACCAGGTCACTCCTAGAAGAAGTATTCAGACTACAACCAAGAAGGGTGCGACATAAGATACCCTTCTCGATACTCAAATTCAAACCAGTAAATGATGGAAAATGAGAAGGGAAAAATCTTACTCTAGTTTGCCTTGCTTAAATGTTTGTAAATTGAGATATCTAGCCAAATTCAGGTTACATTTAGGTAGAAAAATTTCAAGTACTAAACTGACTGAAGTCAATACATTAATTCATTTTTATGAATTTTTTACTTGAAATAATTGAGTGTCAACAGACCACATATGGAAACAAATATAAATGCAATGCAAATAATCCCAAAGCCATATTTTCTCACTAAAAATTTTATTTTAAAAATTCCAAAATAATTACCAATTCAGTAAATTGTTGCTACATTCATTGCTGAGAGAAGTATAGAGGAGTAAGATATTTATTTTTTCCAATTGACCAAACAAATACAAAATCACAGATTGCAGTGGTTTGAAAGAAAATGGCCCCATAGGTTCATAGGGAATGCCATTATTTGGAGGTGTAGCCTTGTTGGAGTAGGTGCAGCCTTACTGGAGGAATTATGTCATTGATGGTGGGCTTTGAGGTTTCAGATGTTTAATCAGGTCTTTTCCTGATGCCTGCAGATCAAGTTGTAAAACTCTCAACACCTTATCCAGCACCATGTCTTGCTACCATGTTTCTAGCCTTGATCATAGTGGACTAAACCTCTGAAGTGTAACCCAGCCCCAATTACATTTTTTTTTCCTTTATAACAGTTGCCTTGGTCATGCTGTCTCTTCATGGTGATAGAAACCCTAACTAAGACATAGATACATAGAAAATACATGATCTATAGTAATTCGAAAGTTATTTCAATGCAGTCTATTGACCATCAATAAAGAATCAAGGTGTGTAAAGATACATTCTCAAGAGGAGTAGTGTTTCCATTCTTTTCAGGACTGTGGAGGCATGTCTGTGTAGTTAGCTCAGGTATATTGATCAGGGAATGATATTCTTTATTTTCTCCTTCTCTCCCACATCAAAGTGTAAAGGTTACCTCTTTCCATTTGGAGGATGGGAGCACCAAGCCTCTGGAGTCTCTCTCATAGGCACAAAATTATATGCCATTCACAGTTCATTTTGTTTCTATCCATTCAAACTTTTAACTCTTGTTCCTGGGTCTCTGGACTCTTGGATGCTTTACTCAAGTAATGAAATAAAAAGAAGACATATGGCTCCCAAGTTACCATGGAAGCATCAAAAAGGAGAAGATATACTGCAGATGAACACATCAATATTTCAAAATAGAGCTCAGCCATCATACAACATAGGAATAGTCATTGTCCATTTTGTTTTCCCGAGTGTGTATGCCTGCATCTACAGTTACCACTGAAATTTATATATATATATATATATATATATATATATATATATATATAGATATATAGATATATAGATATATAGATATATAGATATATAGATATAGATATAGATATAGATATAGATATAGATATAGATATAGATATAGCCATTTAAATGAATTGCTGTAAGTTGGGAATATCTCAGATCTGAGAGCAACAAACATTTTGATCTCCAGCACAGCTTCATCTTCTTCTTTCTTTCCAATGTCCCTTAAAATGGTTTATTATTCATCAGTATATGTTCAAATTCCTGACAGGTCTACCACCCAATATATTATTTTTTCTTTCTTATGCTAATTTTTCCTTTTCCAAAGCGTTCACAGACTTCCTGCCTCCTTGTTCTCAGCTTGAATTCCCTTCTTACTACTTTGAGAAAACAGAGACCGCTTGTCATTATTCTTTATTTCATTTTTTCCCATCTACAAATATGTCAACCTCCATGCCTATAAAGCAATAAAGCCCTGATCTTTGCCACAGGCCTATATTCCAGTATATACAGGATTCAATATGTTTTAAATGTTTAAACTAAAAGGTTTTGGACGGATTGTTTGCTTTGGGTAAATTGATTATCTGCTCTATGCACTCCTTAAACAGTTTTCTCTTTTGAAGCCTTCCTGCCATGTTTACTCTTCTGTCCATTCCATTATGGAACCTTATCTCAACCAGCATAGTGGAATTCTTCCTGACATGGTTACCAGTCACCTTGAGGTGATCAAAACCAACTTTACTATTATGGAACTCGTTCCACTCACATATTCAGTGTGGTTGACCTTTATTAAACAATTCAATTTTTATTTAAATAACCTTTTATTTCCAACTGCTTGGTTCACTCCATGTAACATATAAGTATAATCTCACTCCCTATAACAATGACACAAAATAGTATAAATTTGTGACAGTTATTGAATTAATAAATATAATGAAATTTAATATACTGTTAAAATGTTACACTATCTATTCCTTTGTGTATGTGCTTTGCTCACACAGAAAATTTGAACTTTAACAAGTACTTCTCTAGAAAGAACTAAGGTACAAAGTTCTTTTATTCTTATTTGATTTACTGAGTAAATTCTCTTTCACAGATTTGTTGCTTTCAACTAGACTTTTTCATCATTATGTACATTACTTGTTTAGATTATGTTAATATCTGAATGCTTGGTAAATTCTATTTGCTGATAAGTTTACTTAAGATTTTCATATTTACAGAGAACAGCTTGTTTTCTTTGCAGTTCATTGAATCAGCTCTTTAAATTTTGCTGACTAGACAGTTTCTTTTCTATAAAGACTAGTTATTCTCTATTGGATGGGACTTGTTTTCCAGGGAACATTTTTGTTATGTGTCAAACCCAGGACAAAAGGCTAACTGAGGTGCTTAGTAACACATCAAAGTGGTTGCTGGTTGTCACTCTCTGAGCATCTCCACCCTCTCAGCACTGCCTGTACCCGGCACATCCTGCCCTTTACCCAGAACTCCCTAGCTGGAACTGTGCTGGGCTGCCCTTCCCCAAGCAGATCTTCCCTATATAACTCAGCTGCCCTTTGCCCTTTTGGCTTCTTGGTCTCCTGGTCTCCTGGCCCTCCTTTCCCCTCTTTCCTCTCTCCACTCCCCTCCCTCCTCACATGACCCAGTCCAGTCTCCCTTATATCTGCAATAAAAACTTTCCCATACTTTAGGAGGAGTCATGTCCTCCTTCTTTTATTTACTTGTTTTTTTCACTCAATTGGGATATCTGAAGAAACTTTTTGTTCTTTTAACTGAAGAGAGAGAAGCTACTATTTATTGTCTTCTGAGAAGAGGCAAGATATGCTAATTATCTTATAATATGGAGGGCTAGAAACCCATAGTAAACAATTATCTGACTCTAAATTTCATTAGTGCTACAGCTGTGCAATGTTACTTTGGGGTTAATCATAATTTCAACCTTTTTTCTCCTGAATCTGCAGGGTATAAAGGCTCCTAGTCCTGGTGTACACCCTGGCTCAGCACACAAAGTAGCTGCTTATAGAGTTCATGACAGAAATGTGACTGGGACAGATAACAATGAAATAAACCAGAAGACTGTGAGACGGGGGACAGGACTTCAAGCCTGGTCTTTACTTGTGCTGCATGAATGTAGTTTGCATGTCTATATCCTGAATAGGCATTTCCTTTTACTACTTGGTAGATGCATTTAAAGTATCCTAGGTTTGGATACCACTGTAGGTTATGGTCTCTGGTGGCATTTTCCTCTTTATGACATAAAATGTTAATTTTACTTGTAGAATTGTACAGGGTAAATAGTCCTAAAACAATTCAGCATATTAAATCTGTCATGTCATTCATTTGGTTTAGCTATTTGTTACGAATAGTCATTGTAAAATTTTTTAGAATGTTGACCAAACTACTTATAGTCAAATTGCTGTGAAGACACAGGGCCACAATCTTCAGTTTTCATGTGAAAAATTTGAGTTAGTGAAAGGTTGGGCAACTAGCCTACCTTCTTAATGTACTTCATAGTAGCTTGGCTCACTATCCCATACTTAATGCCACTCTACTCATTCACCTTTCCTAGAAATACATAATTTAACTGAATAAGATCTAAATCCATTAAATGAGTATTCAGGCAAAGCAATCATTTAGATAATAGTTGCTTTGTCTGTGGATTTTTATATTCAAATATATCTATAAAGAACAATAGCAGTAAATACTCAGAATTCCACTAAAAAATGAGCAAAACAATCAGGAATAAATTGTGTAAAAACTTAGAATGTCTATATATTTGAATTATTATTTTCTTTTTTTAAGTGGAATTTTAATTGGAATTACAGAAAGGGATTTTTAACATCAATCTTAAGCACAAGGGTTGACAGAAGGGGGCATTGGGGAAGAAAGTGAGATGCACTGGAGAGCTTGGGTGTGGGTTTATCTAACAAGAGTCACAATTACATCACAACAGTCCTGTAGGATTTTAGCCTTTTCTGGGGGTATCTTCAAAGGTTATGAAGGAATTTAAATAAGGTAGTTTCTGAGGTGTGCTTGACAGCATGGCAGTTGAAAAGGTAACACTCTAGATCCCATGGAATAGGAGAAATTCCAATATCTCCACTGTCAACAAAGACTAAGTTTTGTCTGTGAGAGTCCCAGAAAATGTATGTAAATAAATTCAGTCTTTTCCTTCTAGCCACTGTCACTGCTCTAGAGGCAATGGGACCTGGGAGAATGGCGCCATTAAATGAGGTGGACTAAAGTCTCATGCAATAGCCGACTTTATTTATAGCCTCAGACAATTTATACTCCGAGGGTTAAGAAACGTAAAGTTCTCATGAATTCAAGCTGTATACAATCACAAGGACAAGTTGCATACTGCAAGAGCATGTTTTTTCCATAGAGGAATATAACTGAATAACAACAGCAAGCAATAATGAGTAATTTGAAGCAAACTATTTTACTACTGGGGTACCTGAAGTCCTCCTATCCGCTGCACCTGGGAGAAGCACGAAAACACATGTGAAACACAGTTCTGTGCTTTGAAGAAACTGAGGCCAGAAGACTCCTGTCTTGTTTTCTTGGAGTGTTCTTAAAAGCTCTTGGAATTCTCCTTGAATACCTCCATTCCTGGACTGTGTTCCAACAAGCCAGAAAGCACCTTACCTGCAAAGTCCCTGCTATCAGTCATAAGGATGACAGCAATAGCTACTGTTTTATCACTTCAAAAGCACTAATTTTGAATCAGCTTTTATCCAACATTCAATATATTCAATAGGCTGGGCAGTGGTGGCACATGCCTTTAATCCCAGCACTTGGGAGCCAGTGGCAGGTGGATCTCTGTGAGTTCGAGGCCAGTCTTGTCTACAGAACAAGTTCTAGGACAAGCTCCAAAGCTACACAGAGAAACCCTGTTTTGAAAAACCAAAAGAAACAACAACAAAAAAGAGCTCAATAAATTGATACATCATTTGTTCCTAAACATTTCATAAACCATTATCCTATCCATTTTGGAGATGTGGCATCTGAGATTAAAAGATGCACATTGATTTGCCTAATGGTCTAAAGAAGAATTTAGTATAGTTATAGACTTCTTCCTACTTTCCATAGTAGAAGCTTTAACTAAAGCTTTGCATTCTGAACATGTTCAGTGGTAGCTAAACTTAGCTCTGTTAAGGTAAGAATACTTTTCCTTCAACTCTAAATTAATGAAAGGAAATACCTAGAGTACAGGTAATTCTTAGTGGAAGTACTCACAGTCAGTAATTTAAAGAAACTCGAGTCAGTTGTAGGTTTTATTGAGGGACACTCTGCTGAAGGCTTCTTTTCCTGGAGTAATTACATTCTTGTTATTTATTTCATGATATGTTTCTGGGATTGAATGGAACATGTGTGAAATCTCAATTTTATGTCATTGCTTTAAGGAAAGGAAAGGTAAGTCATTGTCAAATACTCACAGGACTACTAATAAGGACGACAAATAGGGCACTCATTTGATGCTAATCATACCTGTCAGTTTATTGATTCTTGTTTCTGTATCTAATCTCTTGATTTCTGTTAATGATCACTGTAATTTTCAGGTTTTTATCTTTTTTTATTTAGTATTTTTTGCAGACAAAGTCTTACTCTGCAGCCAAGTGTAGCTAGAGTTTTCCTGCCTGGCCCACAGTCAGGACAAATCTCTCTCACCTGCCAGTCCCACAGCCATCAGACTCGACCAAGTAAACACAGAGACTTATATTGGTTACAAACTGTATGGCCGTGGCAGGCTTCTTGCTAACTGTTCTTACAGCTTAAATTAATCCATCTCCATTAATCTCTACCTTGCCACATGGCTCGTGGCTTACCGGCATCTTCACATGCTCTTTCTCATCATGGCGGCTGGCAGTGTCTCTCTCCCCCAGCTTCCTGTTCTCTCAATTCTCCTCTCTGTTAGTCCCACCTATACTTCCTGCCTGGCCACTGACCATTCAGTGATTTATTCATTGACCAATCATCAACACATTTGACATACAGACCATCCCACAGCACTTCCCCTTTTCTTTTCTTAAAAAGGAAGGTTTTAACCTTTACACATCTCCAAAGTCAGCTTGGTATATTTGGGAATTTGGGCGTAGCTTCTCTTACTACTTCCTGCTGGAGGGGGGCGCTGTATCTTATGGGGACACAAAGAATATTTTAGGGTTATGGAGTAGTCCATGAGGGTGTATCGTCTGAGCCAGTTGCCTTGAAATGGTTCTGGATGTTGGATCATCTGGGCCATGGTGTCATCGGAGACCTTGGTCTTGGCTGGTCAAACCTGATGTGTCTTAATCTGGAACAAATCCATAGCCTCTGGCTTTCTGTGGAAACAAAAGCAGAGCCTCCTTTCCAAAGCAACATATCCTTACATCCAAATTTTGAAGTCAAGGTACCTTTAAAATATACATTTTGGCATAACTCAACAGCTTTTGTAATCAAATGTTTTTCTTTAGTTACGAATATCAAAGAGAACATAATCCAGATTCTTTGTGTGGTAGCCATCTTTACGTGGCTTATTTTTTTATATTAGCTTGAGCCTATTGCTTTGAACTGCAGCCTTCTAAGCCTGAAATGGTGCTGGCGCTGCTGGCTCCGCCCACTTCAGCTTCCCAACATGGCGGTGATACGTTTTCCGCCAGCTCTGGGAGCCATCAACTCTCAGAAATAGTGGGTCTATGCTTCTATCAAAGCAGCATGTAGCCCAGAAACCTCTTTTTTTTTTTTTTTTTTTTTTTTTGTACTAGCAAAGGCTAAATCCACCACACAGCTTAATGTGCCATTTGCAGAGGCCTCATTCCCACCATACTGCAGGTTGAGCATGCACGCCAGGAACCCGCCATACTAGCTCAAACATGCAGGCTGCTGCTAGCTTAAAAGAGACAACTAGGAGCTGTTTTTAGCTCTGTTTTAGAATCTTTTTACTCAGGTTTTAGGTGGAAACTCTTGCCACCACGTTGGACGCCATTTGTTGCTAGAGTTTTCCTGCCTGGCCCACAGTCAGGACAAATCTCTCTCACCTGCCAGTCCCACAGCCATCAGACTCGACCAAGTAAACACAGAGACTTATATTGGTTACAAACTGTATGGCCGTGGCAGGCTTCTTGCTAACTGTTCTTACAGTTTAAATTA
This sequence comes from Peromyscus californicus insignis, assembly GCF_007827085.1. NCBI lineage: Eukaryota > Metazoa > Chordata > Mammalia > Rodentia > Cricetidae > Peromyscus > Peromyscus californicus. The sequence continues at coordinate 71,258,400 of NW_026294595.1, forward strand.
ATCCATCTCCATTAATCTATACCTTGCCACATGGCTCGTGGCTTACTGGCATCTTCACATGCTCTTTCTCATCATGGCGGCTGGCAGTGTCTCTCTCCCCCAGCTTCCTGTTCTCTCAATTCTCCTCTCTGTTAGTCCCGCCTATACTTCCTGCCTGGCCACTGACCATTCAGTGATTTATTCATTGACCAATCAGCAACACATTTGACATACAGACCATCCCACAGCAGCCAAGGAGGTTGGCCTTGAACTGGATATCCCAGACTGGCCTTCAGCTCATGACTCCCCTGTCTCACCTCTTTTGGAGTGCCAATTACTGATTTTCTTAAAATGCCAGGGGGCTCTTGTGCATGTGTGAATCCTGACCCTTTAAGATGCTTGGGCTTGCTCTACTGTAGGTGAGTTGAAAAAAATCTGTTGTCACTTTTCTAGACAAGTGTAATTCCTAACCACATTCTAAATCTTATCCTTACACCCACCCATAGTTGTATCTACCACCCATCATCAAAGAAGCCTCTCTTTACAGAAAATGAAGACCATTATAGAAAACCACAACTGGACACATTGTGGAGATCAGTGAATCATGAGGAGCCCAGCCCCAACAGATAAAGTGACATCACAGCTTCTGCATCTTCTCAGGCAATACTGAGAAAGAGAGTTTGGAGTGATTGTAAGAGCCAGAATACCAGCAAGTATGCTATACAGTCTCTTGTGGTGATATTGTGTTTCCCAATATATTGTGCACCCTAATAAACTTATCTGGGGTCAGAGAACAGAACAGCCACTATATAGACACAGAGGCCAGAAAATGGTGGTAAACATGCCTTTAATCCCAGCACTTGAGATCTCACGTCTTGCTTGGGAAAGACATATGTCTTTAATCCCAGGAAGGAATGGCAGGAAGCAGAAAGGTATGTAAGGCATGAGGAATAGGAACTAGAGGTTTGTTAATCTTTTAGGCTTTTGAACAGCAGTTCAGCTGAAATCCATTCAGATGAGGACACAGAGGCTTCCAGTTTGAGGAAACAAGATCAGCTGAGGAACTGGCAAGACCCTTTAAGATTCGTATTACAGTCTCTCACAGAAACGGCTGCATACACAAGATCTAAATAATTCCTGCATCTGTAGATATGCAAACTTTAATGGGAGAAAAATCTCCTGGGGTCCCACTCTTGAACAAGGAACTACATGAAACTGATTCATGTTAAGAGAGGGAGAGTGAGCATCTTCCAGGTACGAGCACCCTAGTTTGTTGCCTAAGACAAAGTGGTAACCCCTGAAACCATACACACAAAGATTCACCAAGTTGTATTTAAATATTTGTGAAAACACACATACACACACACACACACACACACACACACATAATGTATGTTGGGAAAGCAAAGTTTATCAAATTTAGAAGGAGCGGCATAGAAGGAGTTAAGGGGAGGAGACTTGGGGTGGGTGGGGGAGGAAGGAGACTTGGGAGGAGTTGGAAGAAGGAAAGGGAAGGGGGAAAATGATGTAATAATATTTTAACTAAACTGTTTAAAAGTTTTCAGTAACAGAATGGGTTCTTGAACTGGATATGCACAGCTTTGCTGGTTGTTCTGCTCTCAATATCATAGAATTTCAAGTAAGATGCATGTGGGAGAACAAGGAAAGAGATACCATGATAAATGAAGACCCCGTAGGAATAGGAAGAAGCAGAGTACTAGAGAGGTCCCCAGAAATCCACAGAGATACATCTGCTGTGGGATGTTCTGTATGTCAAATGTGTTGCTGATTAGTCAATAATTAAAACACTGATTGGCCATTGGCTAGGCAGGAAGTGTAGGCGGGACAAGGAGGAGAATAAAGCTGGGAAGTGGAAGGCTGAGTCAGAGAGACACTGCCAGCCGCCATGATGAGAAACAGCATGTGAAGATGACGGTAAGCCACGAGCCATGTGGCAAGGTATAGATTTATAAAAATGGATTAATTTAAGCTGAAAGAACAGTTAGCAAGAAGCCTGCCATGGCCATACAGTTTGAAACCAATACAAGTCTCTGTGTTTACTTGGTTGGGTCTGACGGCTGTGGGACTGGCAGGTGAGAGAGATTTGCCCTGACTGTGGGTCAGGCAGGAAAACTCTACCTACATACATCCACTAGAGTCTACTGGCAATGGTCGAGAGAGTGCCTGAGATGACCTACTCTGGTGATCGGATGGCCAAACACCTTAACTGTCATGATAGAACTCTCATCCAATGACTGATGGAAGCAGATGCAGAGATCCATGGCCAAACCCCAGGTGGAGCTCCAGGAGTCCAACTGCCAAGAGAGAGGAGGGATTATATGAGCAAGAGATATTGAGACCAAGATTGGAAAAAGCACAGGGACAAATAGCCAAACTAGCAGAAACACATGAACTGTGAACCAATAGCTGAGGAGCCCCCATGGAACTGGACCAGGCCCTCTGGATAAGTGAGACAGTTGAGAAGCTTGAACTGTTTAGGAGCCCCCAGGCAGTGTGACCAGGACCTGTCCTTGGTGCATGAGCTGGCTTTTTAGACCCTAGGGCAGATGCTGAGACACTTTGCTGGGCCTTGGTGCAGGGAGGAGGGCACTGGACCTGCCTTAACTGAATCTACCAGACTGGGCTGACTCCCCAGGGGAGACCTTGCCTTGGAGGAGGTGGAAATGGGGGTGGATTGGGGGGAAGCTGGGGGTGGGAGGAGGGAGGACAAGGGAATCTGTGGATGATATGTAAAATTAAATTAATTATAAAATAAAAGTATTTATTTAAAAAAAAAAAGATGCACACCCAGAGAGAAGCTTTGGGAATTCAACACAGATAGAACTAACAGACCGACTTCAAATGGTGAGAGAGCCTGTGACAGAAAAACAAAAGGGGTGAGGAAAAAACCTCATTGTAAAATATGAAGAGACAACAGAACAGAACATGCGGGTGACCTCACTTAATTGCTATGAAGGTACAAAGCTGAGGCAGGTACTTGCTTAAAGTGTGTGTATGGTGGGAAGTCTTCATGAAGAATACTATTTTCAACCTCCTCCTGATCAAACACAATGGTAATTAAAACACCTCCAGTTCACCTTTCCCCAAAAGAAAAAAAATGTCTTTCCTGAAGAAACATTAGCTGTTTGTGGGTGGTGGTAGTGGTGGTGGTGGTGGTGGTGGGAGGCAAGGGTACTAAGCTTGCTGATGAGAATAATAAGTTATTCACTGTGAGCAGACACTAAGCATCTTCTATTCCCTCACATTATACATATCTGGTATAAGATGTCACTTTCTCATTGTTCAGCATGTATTTTGTGCTCCTGCAAGCAGCTGAGCTTTGGGTTTTCCTAATTTTAATGCTTTATATTTGAAACTTTAACTTGCAATTAAAGGAAGATTTTCATTTAATTAAGAAATGCATTCTGGATCTTGACTACTAATTAAAATCTCCTCATTGCTTAATGTGTATAGGCTAACAGTTACCGGGAGGGCTTATCATTTTTTACTTCGTAATTTTGTGGCCGTTTGACTTTGTAGTCTAATATTTTAATTAATAAATGTGTCTGGTTGTGATTGTCTATTTAATTTTCTAAAAACACTTCTCTGTTTTCAAGGAAATTTTATCAACCACATCTCCTTTAGCACTGACCATGGAGCAGGGGCTTCAGTCAACCAGTCTTTGCTGAAACATCAGTTGCTCTATTTCTAAGCTGTCACATACCACTGTTTTTGCCAATGTTAGATTTATTTGTTTGACCTATCTTCTGCGTGTGTGTGTGTGTGTGTGCGCATGTGTAGTGTGTTAATAATAATGCATATGCTACATTATGGCACATATAAGGTTAGGCAGAAAAAAATGAGCCTGAAATATCATGTGTGAAAACCCATATGAATGGCTTCCAAGGAGGTCTGTTGGGAAAATGGATGAACAAAGTGACTTTTTGGAAAATCACATAAAGTGCAACAATGTCGGCATGAATCACAGTCCTGAAGAGAAGAGGACCACAGGATTAGCACATGTCTGAAAAAAATTGCACAATGACTAAATTTTCAGAGTTTGAATTATATTCCTCCATACGCCTCACAGGTCTATTGATTTCCATTTATAATGTAATTTCTACAACACTTATTACTGGGTTTTCTGTGACAATCAACTACATTATTAAAGGAAAATGGAATGATAGATAGATGTATCTGTAACTTTTAAGCCGTTTGGTATATAGCTATTATGTTAAACTTTGAACACCAAGTTGACAATCAAGATTATCACATACTGTATCTCAGTCTCCACTTTAGTCTTTTATAAGTAATACCCAAGCCACTTGCTCACTTCCCTGACTCCTACTTATTGGCATGAGTACTTCCTGCCTAGAAACAACATATCCCCCAGGGAATAGTCCCAGCTCCACTTGAGATAATGGTCTGTAAATATCTGGTCTCATTGGACAAATAACATCTTAGAACACCATTAACCATCTTCAGTAACTGCCAGCCATCCTCTATTCTGTGTGTGTTCAGATATCAGACTTTGTATTCTTCATCCTTCCATTTTTTCATGTTTAAGAGTCAGTTTTCTTCATTCTGCAATTCACAGACTTCGATCTTAAGTCTCAAATTCTAATACCCATCCTGTAAAACCTTATGCTGTTGGGAGTTTCTGGGGTTCCAGTCTCTATCTTCTCCTAGAACTTTTCACATGTCACCCCCCTTTTCATGGACAGTTTTGTCTGCTTGTATGTTTGCTTTGGTAAACACCTTTGTTCAATTACAAAAAATGACAAGAAGGTGTTCATAGTATTTTATGTCTTCTCAATGTTGAATGGTCCTTCCTATCCAGTCTAGCCCCTTCTGCATGTGGAGGTGGGTATTTGACAATGCAGGGGGTGGGGAAAGTACCAGGCTTGTCATCTGTTTTCATAGTAAGTTTTGTATCTGAAGGTATGTGTTTCTAAATTGTGTAATTTTCTGAAATTTCCTGGGTTAATTGTATTTTTCATCTCAATATCATATTTATGATCTGATTATCACTTCTGAAAATAGAAAAGGCCAGCCTTCTGATACCAACTATCCTGATATGTAGATTAATTTAAGACACATTTAATTCAACAATATTGAGTCACCTGAGACCTGAAAATGAAATCTTATTCATTTATGTAATAGTTTCTTTAACTTTTCTTAGTTTTCTAATGATAATTAATTTTTTATTTTGTGTAATGGATTTTTTTTTCAGGTAAGTATGTGCACTACATGTATGTCTGGTGCCTACAGAGGCTGGGAGAGGGCACTGGATCTCTGGGACTGGAGTTACAGGTGGTTCTGAGTTGCCATGTAGGTGCTGGAAATAGAAATAAAGATCCTCTTTAAGAATAGCCAGTGTTCATAAATGTTGATCCATTTCTTCAGCCTCAATATATATATATATATATATATATATATATATATATATATATATATATATATGTGTGTGTGTGTGTGTGTGTGTGTGTGTGTGTGTGTGTGTGTGTGTATACACACACAAATATGCTATAAGTCTCACCTTTTCTTATATCAGATAGATGTCTAAGTATTTTATTCTGTTTAATAATATTGGATTTTGTTAATTTCCACTTTTAATTGCTTACTACCAGTGTATAAAATGGGATTTACTTTTATATAATGATTTGTGTAGTATGAATTGGATGTACTTGTTTGTTTGGATATGTATGCCCATTTGTGTATTAGTATCCTCTTAAGATTTTTTGTTTTTATAGTAGTGCCATATGTCAACAAAACTAGCTTTATTTTTTCCATTCAACGGTTAATGCTTTCTATTTATTTTGATTACCTGGGTGCACACGACAAGGCTGACAGTCTTTGGTGAGTAGAGAAGAGTTGACTTTCTTCTTTCTTCTTAAGAAGTCTTCACCATCATCAAGTGTGTTACTTTCTGCAGATCTTGTTGTTGTTGATGTTTTCAACATATTCTCAGACAGATGGTGTACTTTTCTATTCAACATTAGTTTTTTTAAAAAAGCTTACCAGGGAGAAGTGCTGGACTTTTTGACATTAGTTTTTCTGCATCTGAAATACGTTTGTGGTTTTAAGCCATCAACTCCTATGGTGTAGGACATCACTAGATCTTTAGATTTAGTGTTAAATGGATTGTATCCTTAAGAATGGGTTAGTCTCTCCCCATCTACTATGAGAATCAGATTATTGATACATTTTAGATTAGTTTTCAGCTATACCCATTAACACCATTAGACTGCATGCAATCTGATACTTTTGTCTAGTTTGGAACCTCATAGAATAAGTTTGGAGGTATGATTTCAATTTACTTTTCTACAAGATTAAAAATGTTATTTTTTAAAAAAAAAAACACTCTTCCACAAAATGATTTATATCTAGTTGTAAGCCATCTGACATGGGTGCTAGGAATCAAACTTTGGTGCCCTGAAAGAGCAGTGTGGGCTCTGAACCACTGAGACATGTCTTTAGCCCCTTAAAAATTTCTTTAAACTTACCATTAAATCCACTTTTGGTTCGTGTGTGTGTGTGTGTGTGTGTGTGTGTGTGTGTGTGTGTGTGTGTAAATGCTTTTCATTATGAATATCTTTACCTTTAACGATTATAGTTCTACTACATTTTTCTAGACAAGGACTTTGAGCTCTTCACCCAGAAAGCAATGCCAAGAGTTTGTCAATGGGATTTCATGAAAGGAAAAAGCTTCTGCATGCCAAAGCAAACAACTGAGTGAAAGGACAGTCCACAGAATGGAGGAAGTTTTTGCTGATTACACAACTAACTGGATTAATGTCTTTAATATACAAAGAACTTACAAAAATAAGTACCTAAATGTTTAAACCACCAAATCAATAACTGGGATGATGAAATGAACAGACAGTTCTCAAAAGTTGAAGTACAAATGGCCTGTAAACATGGACAAGTAATTATGTCATTAGCCACCTGGAAGGAATAAATTAAAACTCTCTTGGGATTGTGTTTCACACTGGTTAAAATGTTAATATTAAAAAAAGACAACAATGCTGGTGAGGATGAGGAGAAAATAAAATCTTTATATACTGCCTGCCGTTGGGAGAGTCAGCAAGTCCAACCACTATGGAAGTCAATACAGAGGTTTCTCAGAAAACTAAAAGTAGATCTTTGGTGTGACTCAGCTATATCACTGAGTATTTACTCTAAGGAATCTTTTTTTCTTAAGTTGGGGCAAAAATATAAATTTTATAGGAGATATCAAGTTGTGTTATTGTAGTTTTGCTAGGTAGAGCATGCACTGACAAAAAGGTCAAGTTTGGCATGCCAAACTAAGGTGGATATAATGTTCCTTTTCACCACTCATTCGAAATGCCTGATTTCTTTCTTTCTTTCTTTCTTTCTTTCTTTCTTTCTTTCTTTCTTTCTTTCTTTCTTTCTTTTTTAAATTATAGATGCCCAACCTTAGCTTGGCTCATTTCTTGCTAGCTTTTCTTAACTTAAATTAACATGTCTTTCTTTTGCCTCTGGGCTTTTACCTTTCTTTTACTTCTGTAAATCTTACTTTCACGGTTACTCTAAGGCTGGCTGTGTGGCTGAGTGGCTGGCCCCTAGCATCCCCCTCTCTTTGTTCTCTTGTTTTTATTTCTTTTCCTCCCAGATTACTCCTTCTATATATTCTCTCTGCATACCAGCCCTGCCTATCCTTTCTCCTGCCTTGCTATTAGACCATCAGGTGTTTTAGACAAGCACAGTAACAGCTTCACAGAGTTAAACAAATGCAACTAAAAAGAATGCAACATATATTTGCATCATTAAATAAATGTTCCATAGCACAAACAAATGTAACACATCTTAAAATAATATTCTATAACATTTCTCCCTTTTTGTCTAAATAAAAAGGTTTTAACTTAAACATAGTAGTACTATATACAATAACAATTATTAAGTAAGGATTATATTCACAATGTCCTATTCATTTGTGTCTGGCAAATTTAAAGAAAATATTCCTATCTATCTATCCTATCTTAGTGAATCCAAAGTTTATATATAATAAACTTTCTATCATAACTAAGGAAAACTACAACTATAACTATCTAGTCTTCAACTCCATCAAAAGATATAATATTATTTGAGTAAACAAAAAGTGCATTGCAACAACTTCCAAAACTCTAGTAATGACAGAGACATCTGACTGCCTGGACAGTCACCCAAAGTTCCTCTGCAACGTAGGGGCATCCATCTTCAGCCTACATGTCCATAGTATCTGACAGACTTTTCAGTGAAGCAGGAAATTTGAAAGACTGTCCCACCTATATTGGCAAAGTTTGTCAATCACTTTCCTCTATATCTGGAAGAATGCCTGGCAGTTTCTTCTGTGAAGCAGGAGCCCCAAAGGACCATCTTGCCTTGTTTTGGGAAAGTTCAGTGGTCACTTTCCTGTGGTCCTGCATGTCCACTTTATACAACATACCATGAAGCAGTCCAGGCAAAGAGCAGCTTCTTACCCAAATGGATAGCCTTGCCACATTGAAAGCAAACTTCATAATGAGTTTCTTTGATGCCCATCATCTCTGAAGTAAATTAGTACTGCCAGGAGCAGATGTGTCTCATTGCCATGAAAAGCCCCAAGTTAACAAAACATTTTAAATGTCACATTCTGTAGGTCTTTGAAAGGGTTGAAGACCATCTACCTATCTAAAATATATCTCTGTCATTTGGGCGAAATGACAGAGAAATGGAAGAGATCTATATGAACAGCCTGGACATGAGTGGGGGTAGTGAAGGGCGAGGGTCGAGGGAAAGAGAGCTTGGGGGAGCAGGAGATCCCAGCTGGATCAAGAACAGAGAGGGAGAACAAGGAATAGGAGACCATGGTAAATGAAGACCACATGAGAATAGGAAGAAGCAAAGTGCTAGAGAGGCCCACAGAAATCCACAAAGATACCCCCACAACAGACTGCTGGCAATGGTCGAGAGACAGCCCGAACTGACCTACTCTGGTGATGGGATGGCCAAATACCCTAATTGTCGTGCTAGAAACCCCATCCAACTACTAAGGGATCTGGAGGCAGAGATCCATGGCTAGGCCCCGGGTGGATCTCTGGGAGTCCAATTAGCGAGAATGAAGAGGGTTTATATGAGCGAGAATTGTTGAGACCAAGGTTGGATAAAGCACAGGGACAAATAGCCAAACGAATGGAAACACATGAACTATGAACCAATGGCTGAGGGGTCACCAACTGGATCAGGCCCTCTGAATGGGTAAGACAGTTGATTGGCTTGATCTGTTTGGGAGGCATCCAGGCATTGGGACCGGGTTCTGTGCTCATTGCATGAGTTGGCTGTTTGAAACCTGGGGCCTATGCAGGATCGCTTGGCTTGGCCTGGGAGGAGAGGACTGGACCTACCTGGACTGAGTCTACCAGGTTGATATCAGTCCACGGGGGAGGCTTTACCCTTGAGGAGGTGGGAATGGGGGGTGGTCTGGGGGGAAGATGAGGGGGGCGGGAGGGGGAGAACAAGGGAATCTGTGGCTGATATGTAGAACTGAATTGTATTGCAAAATAAAAATAAAAAAAATTAAAAAAAGTAAGAAAATAAAAATAAAATTAAAAAGTTAAAGAAATAAAAAAAATATATCTCTATATTATCTGGAAAGCCTACCTAACATATCTACAAATTTGATTGTTATTAATGAATAATCACTAACCTATGTTTTCTGCTTATCCTATATAATTTATAATGATAGCTGTCAAAAACTAGAATTTCACCCTACATTTACAAATAAACTGAATAGGCAAAACACTTCAAACCAAAAAAATATGTACAATATATTGTAACAAAAATAACCTTAAATTTTTATCAATATGCAAAAATCTCCCAAACAAGAACAGAAACATACATAGAGTATATTGTAACAAAAATTACCTTAAATTTGTGTCAATATACAAGTCCTTACAAATACAAAATATTTGAGATCAATAGTCCCTTAGTTTATAGTAGATTCAATAATCTACCCTATTATCATTTCTATAATCTCCTAAATACAACAAACATCCATAACCCACCAAACAACAACAACAAAAAACTCTTGGGAAATGTGGCCATCATTTTCTCCAAACTGTTTCTTCTTGTCTGTGGGCAAAGCGTCTTTCAGATCCCTGAGAAAATTTGGGATAATGGCCAAGTCCTGGGAAGATCAGCTATAACCTTTGTTGATAGATATCACCTGTCAAGATTCACGAGGTTTCACTTGATCAAACCTGATCCAGATTTCCATTGACAAACATATTTTTTCACTTTCATTTCAAAGTTAAGATAGCCCTAAAGTACCTAGGTTGGCTTAATCTTGCATTCTTGCTCACAATCCTATGTCTCCCAGCATCTGTCTCTTACCCATCAGCCATAAAAAAAAAATTCAAAATCAACACAATGTTATACATGATCTAGACTCCTGGTGTTTTATCCCATCTCTACATGGCTTTTTCCTTTTACCATCTCTTTAAAAAATTTATTATTTTGAATGGATTTCTTCCTTTTTATACCCATTTTCCTTTGTTTCTTAGGCCCATGCACATTGTTAAACACATTGGAACTTACTTAGAAGTTTTTCCATCTGGATATCTTATACTGTGTATCTTTTAACCTTTTTTTGTGTCATGAGCAAAAAACTGCTAAGTGGTGGAACTAGGACCTCCATGCAGCTTTGGTGGCTTGCCTGCCTGTTTTTCAGGTTGAGAAAGTCAGGCCTAAAGCTCACAACCTGGTTGGAGTTTCATGACAGAGAACTGCACTAAACCTTCCTAGCTATGGAAGCTGGTACTGCATTGCCACAAATGGCTTTTACTTAACTTGCAGTACCCTAAGGAGTCTTAATCAAAATATCACCAAGATGGTGTTGTATCATATCTAAGTTATGGAATCACCTTTAATGTCTAGTAATAGAGAATTGGATAAGGAAAAAATACCATTGTTATGATAAAAAACAATAGAATTTTATTCTGACCAAAAGGACAAAAATCATATTCAGAGAAGTGGTTGTGACTGAAGGTTATCACATTAAGTAAGTTAGGGCATATCTAGACAATTTTCACATTTTTCTCATTAGTCGATCCTAAATTTTATGTACATTCATAAAATTATATGCATACATACATATGTAAATATGTGGCATGAAATTAGAAACCAAGGTATCTGGAGGAGTGTATGGGAGTAATGGGAGGTGGAGGCTGCAGAGAGAAAAGAGGACTGGAAGACCTGAGGGGCATGACTACAGTGTGTTACATATGTTTATAAATGTCTGTGTACAGGAAAAATCTGTTTATAAAATATTTTTGTTTATTCTTAAATTATCATTTTGGTACATCATAAACTTGTGAATTTCCTCATCTTCTTTAAGTTGCTAAATAAATCCAATAAAGTTCTTTATACTATTCCTATATAACCTATTTAACTTCTGGTTGGTCAGTGATCATATCTCTTTCATTCTGATTTCTTATTTTTTTCTGACTGTATAGCTGTCTGTTGATCTATTTTTTTAATCTCTCTATCTTTCTATGATGCTGTCTCAGTTTCTGTCCTTGTCATTTTCTCCATCATTTTGTTTCATATTTACTCACTTGCTGTAATTGTTTCAAATAAGTTCATTTTGGTTTTGCTGGCTTTTTGTATCATTTTCTTTTTCATATATTTTGCTTTCTTTATGAATTTAAAGAAAGTACATGGTTAATTAATACTTGGATCAAGGTGGTTAAGTATGCTTTTACCATAATGGCTGCAACATTGAGGGGTGATCAGAGTCTGTAGATTTTGGAATCAGAGGAAATATAGTCTGGAGAAGTGAGAAGCATGGCAATCTGGAAACTGGCAATGAGTGGGCAGCCTTGACGCTGGGACTTGAACGCTAAAGGGAGATTGCATGTGGCAAGTGCTAAGCTCATGACTGTCCCACCTTGTCAAATTTATCAGATTTCATACAATTTAGATGGTTGAGAAATACTTCCTGACACCAAGCCTAGAAAGATCTGAAAACAGAAGGTCTTTGGCATATGTCGCACTTTCAGCTAGATGTTTTTCTGCCTCCCAATTCCATCTATTGGAATCCTACATATCATGTAATAGTGCTTTGGGAGTTAATATGCCTTATGATGGAGTCTTAATGAAAGACCCTTACAGGAGGGACCCCAGTATTCTCTATCCCCTTTTCATCTGTGAGGCTACAAAGGGAAATCAAAACTGAAACCTGTAAGAGGAACTTCACCAGCACCCTGCCACACTAGAAATCCAGGCTTGCCTTTTTAGTCCCCAGAACTCTGAGAAGTAAAATGTCTGTTTCTTCTTTAAAGGAGCCAATCTGTGTTGTTTTGTGATAGCATACTAATATACAAATGATTAGATCATTTGCCTCCACTCACGAATGAAATCCTGGATGGTGTCTAGTGTTGATGCCATATTGAGCTTTGTTACAGACTGAAAATTATTGTGTGCTACATTTTTAATAAACTTTCACTAAATTATCTCAGTCTTTTGATTCTGGGTATTGTGAGATGGCTGCCTGATCCACACATTGCAATGCTGGACATGAAAGCTGTTTCCCAATTGGTGCTGTGCCAATTCCACAGTATACACCACTCTAGACTAAGCCATCTTGCCTGGACTTTAATTAAATAACTTCAAGGATGAAGAACCACAGGGGCAAGGTCGTAGAAACAGCTACAATTATTTCCTGCAGCTATTGATTTTACACTAATGATCTTAAATGATGCATGGCTCTGGATTCAGCAATCACACTCAGAATGGCAGGTGGGGACTTGAGTGTCGATTCCCACAAGGGACCAGAGCTATTTGGACAGATTTAAACTTGTTGATGCTGTTTTTGAAGTGTGAAGGAGGGTGAAAGTCCGAATTCTGGTGGGTACATGAACTTAGGAGAAGCTATAATATCAAGATAAAAAGGTTTGGATCCAAGAAGAATGTAGTTTAAATAATTGGATTTAGTGCCTATAAGACTTTGTTTCTTTACCTGTAAAACATACATAATACTGTGTTTTTGGTTTCTTTTTAAAGTGATGATTATTGTAAATCATAAGGCATGAGAAAACAATGCTTCTTTTTTGTTTTTATTCAATTTATTGGATATATTTCATTCTTCATTTGATTTTCAGAGCTACAAAACCTGTAAATAACAAATAAACACATTTCTAACCATCAATATTAAAGGTAACACGGCTAGATTCCCATTCCAGCTATAGTAAAATAGGAAGGTTGTTTGGCTTAAATTTCAAAGTACTGGTTGTGTAACCACATTCTACCCAACTGCATGGCCATAAGCAACATTTTACCCATTTTTTGCCCAAATAAGGAATTCCTTGTTCCTTATTTGGAAAATGTAGACAGTCATAGTCACACTGAACTATCTTACTGATAAAGAGGATTAAATATTTGAGTACATTTTGCTAAAAGATAAATGCTATGAAATATTGTTAAACATAATCTTGTAAATTAACCTTCGTATTTGAAGTAGGAGGAAGGAAAGCATGTTAACAGCTTTGCAAAGAAAATTGATTAATGTCTACATACTGTCTACATCCAGAAGGTTTTTGATATTTTTGTTTTGACTTTTGAAGTCAAAGAGATTCCCCTAATACTTACAGAATAGTCAAAACAGATCTCAAGTTTGAAGAAAGAAGAAACAAAGTTGTATAAAGAATCACCAGTTATGGAGAGTTTCAGGGCCCAGCATCCATCCCTACCAAGGTTCTGCTAAAGATGCTGTACCCTTCTAGTTTATGTATTTTATGATGAAATGAGTTTTGTCAAGCTGATGTATTCATTTTTCTTTCTTTTCACTTGTCAGAATGAGTTCTCTAGCCTTTGGGAGGGAGACACTTACATGTCATTCTGATTTATTCTCTGAAATTCAAACATCCAATGATTTGTTTTCCTTTTTAAACAAATATACATTGGTATTTTCCCTCTTTAACTCATGTGCTAGACATTGGATGCCAATGAAATACTTTCAGCTTATTTACATTTATAATGGTATGGTGAATGAAGCAAGAATGATTGGCTCCACAGAGTAAGCACTGGATTAGAATCTTAGCCCATAGTCATGATGTTCTGCAAGACATCCAGAAAGAAAGTTATCTAATTGAGATCATTGTGATAGTAGGTTAGAGAGGCAGTACTAGGGATAGTTAGAAAATACATTTTTTAGTAAGTAATTTCATAGAAGTGGGAAGGGAGGGGAGGGCAGCACATAAATAGACATGACAAGATCTGACTAACCATAGTTAAGAGTATTCAAACATTGTTATATTCCATCTCACCAAGAATCCCATCCCTGCTGGAGAGAGTACTATGGCCACGAGCCTCCATTACTAACCCATTTAGTGAATGTATCATCTTTCAAGACATCTTCGAAGTTATTCTTCTTTCTAAGATGATCGAGATTTTGTCACTGGGAGTATAGCACTGGTTATGACTATCCTATGTGGATCCAAAATGAAATGCCATTTTATAGTTCTAGGACTTCCAACAGAATTTTCTAAGACCTCCTATAACCTTATACCAAAACTCAAATGTAATCTCCACCCATTATTATGTCTTTTACCTTACTTTAAAAGATTTTGGTCCAGTGCGCATACTTTAAAATTATACCATCTCAAATTATAACAGGCTACAAATAGTTTACTACATGATATTTAATATAGTTATATATAATATTATAGCCTAGCAATCCTTATTAATAGATAGTAGGAGCTGTAGTTTGAATGTAAAATATCCTACATAGGCTCATGTATTTGGATACTCAGTCTTCAGTTAGTGGTGTTGTTTACAAAGGTTATGAAACTTTTAAAATGTAAATCCTTGCTTGACAGAGATGTATTTTAAGAACTTACAGTCTTGACTCACTTCTAGTTTTCTTTCTTTGTTTCTTCTTTGAGGATAAGATCTGATCTTTCAGCTTCCTAGGCCTGTAGCTTGACACTATGTCTCTCTACCATGAGAAACCCTTATCCCTCTAGAAACATAAACTAAAATAAACTCTCTGTAAGTTGCTGTTGGTCATGGTATTTTATCACAGCAACAAACAATTAACTAATATAGAAGTTGATAATCAGAGTTAATGTGTTGCTATGAGGAACCCAACAATGTTGTCTTTGGAAACATATGGAAGACTGTGGACTTAGACAAGAAAAGCAGTCATACTCAGTAAGTAGAGCTTAATTGATATTCTAGTAGAAGCCTGGCTGGAAAACAGTGGTGCAGTCAGTAATGTGAACTGTGGAGGTCTAGCTCATGAGGTTTAAGAGTGAAGTAAGGTCTCTGTTACCAACTGTATTAAGATCCATTTGTGTGCTGGTTTGTCAAAGAATCAGGCTAGTTTTTGATCATGTCCTGAGAAGTTATATAGGCTAAATTAAAAAGTAGTGAATGAATATAATTGGTGTAGAAAAAATTCAAGGCAAACAGGGCATTGACTCTGTGGCATGATTGTTATTGACTACCCCTATGCAGACCTATATCTAAAAAGAACAAGTGAGGCAAAAAGAAACAGAAAATGTACAGTTTGGAGAAGAAAAGAGTAACAGGAAGCTCAATGTTACAGCCAAGGGCTGTGTGTAAGAGAGGCATTAATTGTTAAAGAGATTAGCACTGTTAACTCTGTAACTGTTAACTCAAGCTCTACATAAAAACAATGGAAAGCGCATCCTGAGGGCAACACATAACCCAGATAACTTTTCAATTTATGAAAGAGAATCTGGCAAGGTTTTTGTTCCTAGAAAACAACTACACAGAAAAGCTGCTATTATTTTGATTCAAGTAGATGAGGGTCCACCCCAAGTTGACAGCCAAACTGGATGGTGTCATCTAAGTAGGACTGGATTTAGAGACATGAAAGACTTAAAAGTGAAGTGTTACATAGTTTTTCTCCATGTTGATAACTCAGAGAGTTATCAAAGCAAGGCAATATGTGGCAATCAGGAAGGCTCTGAAAGGCCATTGTGTGAAGCTGTGAAGGGGAAGCCTAGTTTATGATAAAGACCCCAAGATGCTGGAAGTTTAAGAGCTGTGAGATATCTGCCAAGGAGAGCTGTTTACATAGAGGGAAAAAAAACAGTCTGAGAGATGTATGCTGTAGGCAGTAATACTGGAGGGCTTAAGCTATCTAAGTCCTTTGACACTAGACATGGAGCTATAGGATTTGTTGTTTACCCTCCTGGGTTCTGGTCTTGCTTTGGTCCAGAATTTTATAACTATGGCTTATTCCTTCCTTTTGAAATGATATATTTCTTTCTTTCATTATATTTTAGAAGTATATAAAAGGCTTTAATTTGATTTTGATTCTATAATTACAAATTATAATTTGATTTTTGATCATAATTAAGACGTTAAATCTTTGATAAAATTTTGGACTTTCAGAATTATGAACAGTACTGAGATTGCTAAAAATTATAGGGACTTCTGAAGTTGGACTAAAGGCATATTGCATTATGAAATGGCCATGAGCCTTTGAGGCAAGGATGTGGAATATTGTGGTTTGAATGAGGGCTGTCCCACATAATTTCATGCATTTGAATATGTGTTCCCTAGTGCTGTTTAGGGGAGATTACAAAATATTTAGGAGACAAAGACTTGCTGGATGAAGCATGTCACTCACGGTAGCCTTTGAGAATTTTTAGTCTTTTCCTATTTTCAGTTTGCTTTTTTGTTTTTGTGTGATGTGGATCTGTCAGATTCATGTCCCTGCCACTTGCTGCCAGGGTTCCCTGCCATGATAGAATTGATAGAATCATATCCCTGTGGAACATAAACCCAAGAACACTCACCTCTCTAAGATGCTTTTTGGTCACAGTGTTTAAGAATAGCAAGACAAAGGAATTAATTCAGGAACAAAGAACATCAGAGTGCTTTTTAAAACAATCCTCATCAGTCCTTGTATCTCTAAGTTCTAGAATCCAAGTATCTTGATGCGTAGTTCACTCTTCTATTTGGCGCAAATATAGCTGTTTGTCTGCAGCCTCTAAGAAGTATAAGGAGGAAACTTTATGAATTGACTCCTTACAACTTGGCCTCTACCATCTCTCATCATCTTCATTCCTACCCTATGTATTTAGCCACAATAAACTATTTTCAGAAGTTGAAGTGTGGCTGATGGGTGATTTTAGTCTTCATTGTCTGTGTGAAGATCACATTCACCTGCCCTCTGCCTGCCTGACTGCATATCTGGCGTGAGAATTTTTTTATTCAGGGGATGTTCTCATTTTCCCTCTTGGACAGAATTAGGCAGTTGTTAGCGTTATTGTATCTTCATTCTATTCAAAACTCCTACAGAGCATATTTTATCTTTCTTCTCTGGCTTACTTCCATTTTAAATTTAGGGCTTCTAAAGCCTTAAAAGTCCTTTTCTCATTTCTACGTGAACAACTTAGAAAAATGAGTAAGAAAATGATACACTTACCAACGTTTCTCAGGATGTAAACCCATCAAAACAAAGATTGTTTTGAAAAAATAGTCGCAATTATACTAATAATAACTATGTGGGAAACTTTGATCAATGTTTGTACAATTAAAGATTTTATCTGAAACTGAGAACAAATGGACAATAAGATGACTCTATATATTTCCAAAGTTATTTTGTAACAGCATCTGCCAGGTCTGCCTAAAAGTTATTTGGTTCCCTATGTAAATCTACTTTTGATTGGCATACTATTTACTATTTATTAGAATCAGGACTCTGCAAAATTATATGTTCTGAGATGGATTTTTCCAGTAGACAAGAAAATTATTTGCCCAGTGGAAAGGATAACTGTAAAGGATTTGCAGTAACCTCACTCGTGCAGTTTTTCTTTGATTTCCTGACCTTATTCAGTTTCTTTATCTTTGAAAGAGCTTAACCATTTGCTATTTTCCTTTTTAATGAAATAAATCATCAGTGTCTCACTATGGTTGTTTATATGGGAGGCATGATTTCATTAAAAATATTTGTTGTGCAATAGACAAAAATCAATGTATCTTATCTAGTGTTACAAATGAAGAATGAATGCTTAAGGGGTTGATTTAATTTGGTGAAAGTCCATCCTTGGTATGTCATGGTGGCAGGTTGATTGATATTAATTAATCTTGGCTATCATTGGGGATTTTTCAAATGTAGCAAAGTAAGTACCTACAAAGTATATGTGAGTGTGTTGGAAGTTCACATAGATTAAAAATTGTTTTTTTTAATAGGATATTGGTACAAACATAATGGTTTCTTTGGGACAATTTTCCTTTTTATTTGTTTTTATTTTAAAATATGGGAAGATAGTATATGCACATGTGTGCAAGAAGGTATCAAATCATTAGAGCTGGAGTTTCAGGTGTTTGCTATCTGATATAATTGACAGAAATTAACTTGGGTTCTCTGCAAGAGAAGTACACACTTTTAAATTCTGAGTAGTGTTCTCAAACCTCTCATTGTGAATATTTTCAACATTTTAATGAGACCCACCTGTATGCCTTCTTATCCCTGCTTACACTCCCCACTTTCTCCTTCTGTCACCAGGAGTCCTTTAACTTTCATGTCATTCTTTCTTCCACATATGAGAAGACACATGCTGTACTTGTCTGTTGGAATCCAGCTCACCTCACTTACCAAGATGATCTTTAGTTCATCTACTTCCTTACAAACAACACAATTGAGTGCTTCTTTACAACTGAGTAAAAACTCCACTCTGTGTGTGTGTGTGTGTGTGTGTGTGTGTGTGTGTGTGTGTGTGTATATATATATATGTCACATTGTCACATTTTCTTAGTGTGCTCATGAATGTATGGGCTAGCTCTATAACTTACTATTGTATGTGATGCCATAATAAAAATGTGTGTGTGTGTGTGTGTGTGTGTGTGTGTGTGTGTGTGTATTGCAGAACAACTTTCATTCTTTGAGGTAGATGTTTTTGCCAGTTCTTAACCCTGATATATGTTCTGTCACTCTATTGTATTAGAGATGTTTGTTGTAGGATGTCTTTCTGTGTGCTGTGAATATGTGTTTCTCCCATTGGCTAATAAATAAAACCACATTGGCCTATGGCAGAGCAGGATGGAGCCAGGCAGGGAAATCCAAGAGAGATAGTGAAAAGAGAAAGGAGAGTGGGGAGATGTCATCCCATAGCCCAAGGAGCAACAAGATGCCAGCAGACCTGTATCACGATGGCTACGTGGCAACATATAGATTAATAGAAATGGGTTGAGTTAAGAGCTAGCTAACAAGAAGCCTGACCCATAGGCTATATAGTTTGTAAATAATATAAGCCTACCAAACAGCTGCAGAACATGGGTAGGAGAGATTCCTCCCCATCACTGGCCGGTTGGGACTCGAGAAACTTTTGGCTACAGATGTTTTATACCCATGCTTTCTCTGTTTTCCTAAAAATTTATTATAACGATATATCAGCAATTATTCTAACCAGTAGTTTTTGCATGAATGTGTGCTAATAAGAAAGTACAAAGACTTTCCAGCTCTGAGCCAGTGGAGGACAGGGATGGCTCTCCCCAAGACCTCTCGGTTTTGGGGTAGGCACAATCAACCAAGAGTGTCCTCTGGCACAGAGCAGTCAGGTACCATCGAACCAAGTGCCATCCTGGTTTCTAGACCTGGGCATGTGAGAGAAGACAAGCAACATCTCTGCACCGTGCTTTGCAGCTTGGCCAGGCAAGACTCAAACAGGCACCACCCATGCCTCAACCAAGAGCTTGCCTGACGACAGGAGCCATTGTGGTGAGCAAGTGCAGGATGAGGAAATGGAAGAGAGAGAGAGGCAGAATGGTTCATGGGCTGGGGAGAGGGCTGGATCCGAAGTGATGAAGGTGGTCAGGAACAGCCTGAACTGAATGGCCTGCTAACTACCGGAGAGCACATTTATGTCTTAGCCTAGACTAATACCAAGGGCCAGGTCTTGGCCAGAGGCCCTGAAGTGGCCGAGGGTGTCTGCGTTGATGTCTGTGGCTCCTGTTGCCACTGAGGGCCCTGCAGAGGCTTGTAGTCTGGGTGGGCACCTGGGGCCATGTTTGTAGCTGAGGGCTATGCTGCTACAGGGGCCATGCTGATCTGAGTGACCTGTACTGTCACCTGGCGCCATAGTGATATCCTGCCTGTGCAGCTGCTGAATACCATGTCTGAGTCTGTTGTCTGTGTTGACGTCTGTGGCCTATGTTGCTACCAAAGGCCACACAGTTGCCCCGGGGTCTCCGCTTTGCATCTGCCTACCCAGAACCTGGGCAATGAGTCGGCTCACCTCAACATTCACCAAATCTATGAACTGTTGGAGCAGGTGAGGGAGAAGAACCTATAGATCCAAAACTGCAGGATCTCAAATCCACAGGACAACAACAGGGTATACAAGAGGAGCCCCAGTGAGAGCCCACTATTGGTGATGTAGCAAAACCAGAGGCCAAAGCCAGACCAATGACTCATGGCAATGAACACTTGCAAGTAAAGATGAGTGGACTAAAGGGTAAACTGTGTGACTCAACAAGCCACAGTACAGCTTTCACGATGAGATTCTTCTCCTTTATTTCTTTAATTTGTTTTGTTGGTTTTGGTTTTTATATTAAATTGTGTTTTGTTTTCTGGGGGAGGTTTAAAGTGCAGAGGATTGGACAGATGTGAGGGGATGGGGAGATGAGTGGGATCAGGAGGCATGATGGGAAATCCACAAGGAATCAATAAAAATTAAAAGAATTTTAAAAAAAAGAAAATACCAAAGGGAAGTGAGATTAGAGGGGAAGGGAGAAATCTATGTTCTATCACTTACAATAATATTGAACATCTGATTTCTTCCGTTTTCTCATTGTAGGATATTTCTGTGACTATACGGAAGGCAAGCTATTATACTATAAGAAAAATGATTCAAAGGATGGGCTAACAGAGATTCCTAGCCAATTTAATATTTTATTTCTTTGACAAATGATGTCTTAATGAGACTATCCTTACCATTTGAGAAGGGAAACAAACCAACAATGTGACTTTTTATCTGTCGGCCAAGATTTATACTTACTGAAGTTTTTCTGGGAGGATGAAGGTTAAACAAGGAAATGAGACTAACTTGCTAGTATAATTAATATTAGATAAATTTTGTATGCTTCTACATATGTAGACATAGCTTCTCTGTACAAGTGGCCAAAGATAACATCATCATATTCACATACCCTTAATTAGTACCCAGTGCTTAGAAGGTGTTACTGAAACTATCAACCTAACGCCATACCTTGTGCTTTACAAGACTTTCTAGGCACAATGGGGACTGCATTCTATTTTATCTATAGAGAAATATTGTCAATTACATGGAAACAACTGCATTTGGATGATGATGATGAACTGAGCCTCAGATGTTCTCATTGATTTGCATGTATCCACTACCAAGTTCTGGAAATTTGGTAACATCCTCTGCTAAGAACTTTAATTTGAAGAGAAGCAAACAGTACATAAAGGAGAATAGTCATCACTTTAACAAATTGTCCTGGCAGAAGTGACCAGTGATTCAAGATGCAGGAAGCTATAGTAGTGTCACATTCTGAATGGCCTCCAACCCAAACTAGGTTCCTTACTGTGCATAATAGACACATAGACACTCACATTATTTATGTTGACATCACAAATAGACTAAATCTCAGTATATGTCAACCAATATGAAATTGCAAATTAGGCTGATTAACCTTTAAGAAAAAAATAGAGTAATTTGTAGAACGCATGGAAGACAATGTAACCCAAATACATTGGAAGAAAAAGTTATAAAGAAATACACCAGAAAAAAATGTAACCAAAATAATTATGCCACAGTAATACTGAAATAAGCATAGCTGAAAGGAGATTTGCTATACACAAAGGAGGATAAATAGAATGCATTGACCACTATCAAAATAATCATGCATAAAGACATAAGTAATATGATATCAAATAAATATAAATAGAAATACTATTCATATTAAAATAAATTGACAGATATAATGAAAGATTAAACATACACTCTGCAACAGCCTGCTTCAATAGATGGCATTTCTTTTAAATCTGTTCATAATTTAAATTTTATACTTAGCTTGATAGAAGACAGTAGAACAAACTCTTAAACCCTCCTCCATAAAAATCAGATGTATATGAATTACTGAAAAACAGTATTGATGTAATAATAGCCTATTTGTGGCATAGAAGAGATTCTTGATAGATGTTTAAATTTTCCTGTACATTAAAAGTGGCACATGGGGATGTAAGGATGACTTAGTCAGTAAAAGGCTTTCTTTGCAAACATGAGGCCATAAGTTTGAACCCATGTAAAGAAGACAGACATTGTGGTATGACATTTCATCTCAGTAATGGACAGGGGGATATTGATGGATACCACCTGAGACTCACTGGCCAGGCAGCCTAGCCTATGAGGTAAACACCAGGCCAATAAGAGATCCTGTCTCAAAAATAATGGTGAATAGTTCCCAAGGAATGGCACTTAAGATTGTTGTCTGGTTACCACATCCGCACATGTAAACAAAAATGTACACCCCTTCACATACAGACATACACATACACACACACACATATATATGTACCACATCCACACATGTAAACAAAAATGTACACCCCCTCACATACAGACACACACACACACACACACACATATATATATATAACATGTACAACACTGTGGTTATATAAACAGTTAGTGGGAACAAGTATATTTATATTTTAATACGGACACATTTTTATTAAAAAACACAAAATAAATAGACTGTTACTTTCTAAATTAGACAAATATATATTCTAGATAGATTCAAAATCAAGGCATGGAAAGTAGAGTGAACAAGAAAGCCAAGCATCAAAAACTTTCAGAAAGATTCTGAACATCTGTTTGACCTCAGATATGGAAACATTCACAAAGTACCAGATTGAAAGCATGAAGCATGAAGAGAGGATTTGTGAAGTCGATAACCTGATTTTTGAAGATGCATTTGCAATGCTTTAATAAACAAAAAATTTGCATTTAATACATGGAAGGGAATTAAATGGTAGCAACCAATCCACCAGAAGAGTGCAAGGTATTTAAACAAGAAATTCATGGGAGGAATGAACAATTTAAACTGCCAGCTTTGCTAGCAGAGAAAAACACGGGATGTGAATTTTCAATCTTCAGTTTGACAAATACGTAGATGACTATTTGACTGTTGATGGAAATGTTGAAAACAGCGATTTGTTCCTGGGGAAGGGACAGGCTGTGGAGAAAGTAAGTTATGTTAGCTGACCACTTATGGGGCACGCATCCTATCTCCCAGTGCCTGCCAGTGTTACCTTGTGTGACACAAGGGGCTTTGGGGTTGATTAATTAGTGGAGTTTGAGAGCAGGGAGCCTCCTGCAGGGAGGGGTGTCTAGAGCAGGATGGGCTTTGTGGTCACTTAGTCTTTCCTAACTCTTCTGGCTTCCACTGCTGCATCTCCAACTTCCTGCTTTTTCTGTCTTCACACTCTTGCCTCTCATACACCAAGTGTTGTGTGTGTGTGTGTGTGTGTTTGAGAGAAATCCAAGAAAATTATTGTCACTTATTGAATTGCTTTAATATATTACCTTAAGCTGGGTATTATAAAAAAATAAAAGCTTATTGTGCATAATTCTGGAAGCTAGAATGTTCTAGAACAGGACACTGGATTTGTCATCTGAAGAGAGCCTGGCCCTCACACAGATATCTCCAGCTTTTTGACAATGCAACTCAGTATTGCCATCTATAAAGTTCATGCTCTAGAACTGTAAAACTGAGTTACAAAAATAAGCACAAGTACTTTGTCCAGTTTGTGCTATGCTGCATGTATAAAAGTTCTCAGCCATGTGCAGCCATGTGTAGCCTGCAGGCCACAGGTAGGACACAACTATGTTATGACTTCTATGTGCCATCATTGGTGGGGGATGGGGCAATCTCTACAAGGACCTTTTCAAAAGGAGGAAAATCTCATTGAATGAAGTTGTGTCCTCATGGCCTATTAAACTCCTAAAAGCTCCAGGTCTTAATGGCTGGAGATGTCTTTCTGTATGCTGTGAATGTGTTGCTCTAATTTGGTTGATAAGTAAAATGCTGATTGGCCAGTAGCCAGGTGGGAAGTATAGTATAGGCAGGACAAGCAGAGAGGAGAATTCTGGGAATAGGAAGGCTGAGTCAGGAATCACCAGCCAGACACAGAGGAAGCAAGATGTGAAGTCAGAACTGAGAAAAGGTACTAAACCACGTGGCTGAACATAAATAAGAATTATGGGTTAGTTTAAATGTAAAAGCTAGTCATTGGTAAGCCTGGGCTGGCTAATGGCCAAACAGTTTCAAATAATATAAGCCTCTGTGTGTTTACTTGGGTTTGAGTGGCTGCAGACCAGGTGGGACACAGGAAAACTTCAGCTACACTTAATACAGGTAAACTGGGCCTTACATTTGAACACATGCATTTTTCTTTTGAGAGATGTAAATAATACATCGCAGCAGGGATGTATATACAGCTGTGTTGCCTCATGACTGGGACATAAGAAAATGATAAATGTTTCTATCAGTATTGCTATACTTACAGATTTTCAGTGTGACAAAGGAACAAATAGAAACATCTGTTTCTTCATATATCAAAAATGATAGAAGGGGAGGATTAAAATGCTACATAGAGAGTATTCAAATGAATATTTTAGGTACACATTAGAATAAGTGAAAAGGATAGGGACTTTTGAACATGCCTCACATCCCTTTTTGTTAGTCCCAAGGAAAAAAGAGGATCCAAGCAGGGTATGGGAGACATTTATTAGTCATAAGGTGGCTGCCTACCTTCACACCTCCCCTGGTCTTTCTTCTTTTTCTATTCAAAGTAAGGAGATGGTCTATGAATTTGATCTCTGTGTACATTATCATCTAAACCAAGACATCTTTTAAAATATTTTTATGCTTGAAAATTTCATACATTTTTAGAATGTATTTTAGTCATTTTCACTTTTTATCCTCAATTCATCTCTCTCATGCCCTCCCTCTCCCAATAAAACCCTGCATCCAAGCAGGTTTTCTTGCTACTGTCATATCTTATTTTTGTGTGGAGCCTAGTGTATTTAATTAGAGTCTCTTTATGAGCATGGATAGAAACTACCGATGAGTTTCTCAAAACACCATTTTAAAAGTCAAAGAAGCACTCTTGAAAATTGTAGTGTGAGGTAATTGAAAGAAGTATTTCTCAAATTTGTGTCCACAGGTGGAGGTATGTGTTTTCCAACATAGACCCAAATTATTCTCCACTCATCTTCACAGAAGTTACTGAAGTGCTGGAGGAAAGTGCTCCAGGCACTCTCACAGGGCTGCTGTTTTGCGATGATCACAGTTGGAAACAAGCCTGGCCCACTTCTCCTTCTGACTTCCATTCATTTACTTGAGCTAGAGAAATATCTTGAGACCTGGGTGTACACACAGAGGAAAGGATGGAATTCTTGCAGCAGGAGTTCTGAATAGGCTAGTCTACTTAATGACACAATCCTCTTCCTTTCACTTTGCATATTCTTACGTGCCATAGACAAAGAGTTGATTCTGGTCTATGTAGCGTATGTAGATACATTAGTCACTTAGCTGTCCATGGATACCACCTTCATCTCCAGCAGTCAGCATATGTGTTGAGCTTCCCTAGTGTGTATACTAGCACTATTATATAACATCATATATATTATGAATATATTATATCACTATTTATTGTGCTTCTCTTCTGTTTTTATGGCTACCAAAACTTTAACTGGTTTCTTTATCCATCTACCCACCCATCCACTTTTGTATTGTATGTCTTTCTTTTCCCCCTCTAAAATGTCAGGGACTATATTTGAAAGCATCTTTCATGTTTCTTTTTTTAAAATTCCTACTGGAGGGTAGGCCCTAGCCTTGTGGACTTTCTCACTTACAAAGATGTAGTTACATTTCACCTTAGGGAGATACTTTGACAAAGACAATGAAGCTGAGATGTTTAATCTATCTGACTGAGAGCCTAAGGTCTCAGAATCAGGTCTGTGGTCTGAATCCCTTCCGAAGATAATAACTGATTCTCACTGACATGGTCTTGACTAAAACAGTTTGGTTCATAGGGAAACAGTGTCTAACACTATCTTCTACTCTGAGTAGTAACACAGTCAATTCACATTTTCAGGATATCAAAGATTTCAAAGTTTGAGCTTCTTTTCAGCAGATTTTGACCAGTTTTTAATTTTTCCTGAATGATTATTGAATGTTTTATCTATATTGGCAGTGTTTGGCACTCTGGCATTTACTCTACTTGTATCTCAGTGATAGAGTAACCTATTATTTTAAAAAAAATGTCAGTTTGATGGGATAGTAAAGGATTGGCTAACCCAGTATAGCTTGGGGAGGTGAGTGATCAAAACAGCTCTCTCAAGTATTTGCTAACTGTTCCTATATGAACAGAACACAGGATATATTCCATGGGCCTTGTTCTTGATAGCCCATACCAGAGTGCTATGAAAGCAGCTCACACATAAGTTCTTTATATAATACCTCTTTGTTAGGATGAAATTCTACTTATGAAAATAAGTGTAGATTACTAATCCTAGAGAGATAGCCATAATCTTTGTCATGGTTACAATTGACTGTGAACATGACAGGATCTAGCATCATCTAGAAGACAAATCTCTGGCTATGTCTGTGAGGCAGGTTCTAGACAGGATTAATTGGAGTGAGAAGATCCATGCCAACAGTGGGCAGTACTAGGCATGGCTATATCACTGATTTAATGAAAATGAAAGAGACCTAAGCACCAGGACCTTTCCCCTGACTTCAGGTGTAATGTTACCAACTGCTGCAAGCTCCAACAGCTGTGCCTCCTTTCTCTGTTCAATGGTACACTTTAACCATGAGCCAGAAAAAACAAAGACAAACAAAGTACGTCATCCTTTAAGTTAGCTTTGTCATAAAACAAGAAACATGGCTAATGAACTACCCAAATACACCCAACTCGTGGAATGCCCTCTGAGAATCAGAGCACACTGGAGATGAACAGAAGGTGGAGATGCCTTTGACCTACTTTCTGTTGTTTTCAAGGCCTTGAACTCTAAAGACAACCCACAGCTCGACTTTCCTGTTACGGCTGTGACCTCCTGGCCTAAACTCCATGGCACTCTTCTAGAGCAAGGTTTCCAGTTAGGGGCTTAAAACTTTTTATGAGCTCTAAATACAAAACACCGTGGAAAAACATGTTTCTCTATCTGCGGAAGCATTCAAAATAGCTGTTGGTTTTCTGATCCCATTACTTTAGTAAAAATTTTTTCTCCTTTTATTTATTAAGAGATTTTCTATTCATTTTACATACCAACTACACATTCCCCTGTCCTCCCTCCTCCTATCTCCCAGCCTTCTCCCCAACCTACCCCCCTTTCCCACCTCCTCCAAGGCAAAGTCTCCCATGGGGAGTCAGCAGAGCCTAGTACATTCAGTTGAGGCAGGTCCAAACTCCTCCTCCCTGTACCAAGGTTGCACAAAGTGTCTCACCATAGGCACTAGGTTCCAAAAAGCCAGCTTGTGCACTAGGGACAGGTCTTGGACCCACTGCCTGGGGGTCCCCTAAACATTTCAAGCTAAATAACTGTCTCACTTATCCAGAGGGTCTAGTCCAATACCATGGCGGCTCCTCAGCTATTGGTCCACAGTTCATGTGTTTCTGGTAGTTTGGCTTTCATTTATCATGGTTGTCTCTGTACTTTTTCCAATCATGGTCTCGATATCTCTTGTTCATAGAATCCTTCCTCTCTCTTGTCGATTGGACTCCCAGGGCTCCGCCTGGGACCCGACCTTGGATCTCTGCATCTGCTTCCATCAGTCACTGGATGAGGGTTCTATGATGACAGTTAGGGTATTCAGTCATCTGATCACCAGAGTAGGTCAGCTCAGGCACCTTCTCGACTATTGCCAGTAGTCTATGGTGAAGTCATCTTTGTGGATTCCTGGGGACCTCCCTAGCACTCTGATTCTCCCTATTCCCATGAGGCTTTCATTTATCATGGTATCTCTTTCCCACTCTGTTCCTGATCCAGCTCGAACTTCCCACTCCCCTAAGCTCTCATTCCCCTGTCCCTTGTCCTCTATTACCCCCCTTCACCCCCAGTTTACTCTTTTGTAGGGCAAAGGATATGGTCAATAAGACAAAATGACAGCCTACAGAATGGGAAAAGATCTTCAACAACCCCACATCTGACAGAGGGCTGATATCCAGAACATATAAAGAACTCAAGAAACTAGACATCAAAATACATAGCAGTACAGTTAAAAAATGGGCTATAGAGCTAAACAGAGAATTCTCAAGAGAAGAATCTCAAATGGCTGAAAGACATATAAGGAATTGCTCAACATCCTTAGTCATCAGGAAAATGCAAATCAAAATGACTCTGAGATACCATCTTATACCTGTCAGAATGGCTAAGATCAAAAACACTGAAGACAGCTTATGTTGGAGAGGAAGTGGAGAATTCTACACTGTTGGTGGGAGTGCAAACTTATACAGCCAATTTGGAAATCAGTATGGTGGTTTCTCAGAAAACTGGGAATCAATCTCCTTCAAGACCCAGCTATACCACTCTTGGGCATATACCCAAGGAATGCTCAATCATACCACAAGGACACATGCTCAACTATGTCTATAGCAGCATTATTTGTAATAGCCAGAATCTGGAAACAATCTAGATGCTCCTCAACTGAAGAATGGATAAAGAAAATGTGGTACATATACGCAATGGAATACTCACTCAGCAGAGAAAAACAATGACATCATGAGATTTGCAGGCAAATGGATGGAACTAGAAAATATCATCCTGAGTGAGGTAACCCATACTCAGAAAGAAAAACATGGTATGTACTAACTCATAAGTGGAAACTAGATGTAAAGCAAAGGATAACCAGACTGCAACCCACAGCTCCAGGGAGGCTAGCTAATAAGGAGGACCCTAGGAAAGACACAGGGATGGCCCAGTGATGGAGAAATTGATGAGATCTTCATGGACTATCGTATAATTCAACACAAAACAAAATAGTACTTTGCCTTCTAAATCATGACGGACATAGACAATCACCTTAACATTCTTGTGTCAAAGTTGTAGCAACTTCTAAACAAGTATTTTCCACTTCTTCTTACAAATGAGACACTGGAACTCAGTGGATAAGCAGCCAGCTCTATTCTACCAAGCAACTTTGTGTTTACCATCCTGAACCTAGAACCCAGGTCCATTTACGGCTCCATTCCTCTTATGTCATGTCATTTTTTAAAAAAACATTTTATTATTTTTTGAGATTTGTTTATTCTTCTTTCATATATTACATCCCAAATGCAGTTTCATCCTCTTCTCTCCTCCTAGTCCCTCCACCTCACTTCCCCTCTCCCCCAGATCTACTCCTCTTCCATTTCCCTTCAGAAAAGGACAGGCCTCCAATGGATACCAACCAAACATAGCATATGAAGTTGCAATAACATGATGCACATCATCTTACATTAAGGCTGGATGAAGCAACCCAGTGGGAAGAAAAAGGACCAAAGGAAGACAAAAGAGTCAGAGACTGTCCATGCTTCTACTGTTAGGTGTCCCACAAGAAGACAAAGCTATACAACTGTAACATACATGCAGTGGGCCTAGGTCAGACCCACACAGGCTTCCAGATTGTCAGTTCAATCTCTGTTAGTCCGTAAGAGCCCTGGTTAGTTGATTCTGTGGGTTTTCTTGTGGTTTTCTTGACCCCTCTGACTTCTACAATCCTTCCTCCTTCCCTTCTGCCGGACATCCCCATCTTTGCCTAATGTTTGGCTGTGTGTCACTGCATCTGTTCCCATTGGTTGCTGAATAAAGCCTCTTTGATGACTTATGTTAGGCTAGACTCTGGTCTATGAGTATAGCAAAGTATCATTAGGAATCATTTCATTGCCTTTTTTTCCCTGTTGTGTTTGGTTCTATCTTAGTTATTTGGGTTATCCAACTCCTAGTTCCTGGCCCTCCACACTGTGTCATGTTTGGGCTGCCTCTCATGGCATGGGTCTCAAACTGGATCATTCATTGGTTGGCCAATTCCACAAGTTCTACATCACCTTTACTCCAGCACATCTTGCAAGAAGGACAAATTTTAGGTCTGAGGTTTTCTGGCTAGTTTGATGTCCCAATCCCTCTACTGGAAGCCTTGCCTGGTTAGAGAGGATGGCTGGTTCAGGCTTCATATCACCTATTACTAGGCATCTTAGCTAGGGTCACCCTTGCAGATACCAGGGAGTTTCCATTGCACTAGGTTTCTATCTCACCTGTGAAATGTCCCCCCAATATGGAAAGTATTTTGCTCATATCCATTCTTGACTCTTCCTTCTAGATACTCTAAGATCTAGTACTCAGTTAACCACCACTCTCAACTTCCTGTTTTTTTCTCTTTCGTTTTAATAACCCATTTACTCCATTTTGTGCTGAGACTATGCTTCTAGATTTGTCATTCACTGAAACATGCCAACCTTCCAAGGGCCGTATCTTTAAAGAAAATTGCCTACTCTTTCCCTAGAATCCACCAACTGTCTATAGCTCCCCATTCAGGGGTAGGAGCTCATGAGATCCTCCCCATCCATGCTAGAAGACTGATTGACTTGAATTGTTCAGGTCTTATGCAGTCAACCACAACCACTATGAGTTCATGAGTACAACTGTCCTGTTGTGTTTAGAAGATACCTTTTTCTCTGGTTCCTTTCTGGTTTCCTGTATTATATAGATGCTCTAAAGTAAACACATATATGTAAAAATTTGGTGCCAAGATCAACATATGAATGAGAACATGGCTGTTCCTCTGGGTCTGAATTACATCCCATAATAGCCTCACTCTGAATGATTGTTTCCAGCTCCATACATTTATCTGAAAATTTAACTGCATTTTTCTTTACAGAATCAAGTGCATGTATTTCTTTAGAATAGTACATAAGAAGCCACATAATAATGTTGCCATTGTTAGATAATTTCAATTATCTTTGAAAGATGTTCAAATACATTCCAGAAAAATTGTAATTCTGTTTTATTCTCATGACTTCTACTTTGTAAACATCATAGCTGATAGCACATCTTCAGTATTTCCATGTGACTCTTTGGAAAGTGTGAGCTGTTTTCCTTTATTATTTCAGTGAATCTTGTCCCAGCACCAAAGCTTTGGTACAGTTTGTATATAGACACACAGACAGTGATGTTATTGTTTGTGTGTCAGTAAGAGCAGCAACGAGAGAGGAAATTAAAAAGCAACAAGTGATGAAAACAGAGTGATTACATCTTCTCTCAGGATAAACACACCTGAGAATCCCAAAAGGCATTTATTTATGTCCAATAAATATTTGTTTCTGTACAATAGAATCATTTTTCATTGTTGCCAAAGAAGACTTAACCAGATTTTATGAGCACATGAGTTTGATATTTGTTAAGAAAATGAATTAGCAAGCTCTAAAAACTTTCACAAAGTTCTTCTAACTGTCTTCATTTAGGTTCTTCTGGAAGCTAAAGGTAGACTTTGGCAGGCTCCGTCAGAAAATGTGGCCTCTGCATTATTGACTCTCCTCTTTTGTTGTGCTGAAGAGACACCAGATACTTGGCTCTGAGAATGTGATTGGGCACATTTATCTGATCATTGGAGAGATGGCTATTATGGGATGTTAACAGACTCTATTATAGAGAGGCCCTATTTTCTATTTCTCAAAAGTGGATACTCCAAGCTCTTCTGTGCTCTGCCATTTTCTAGACATGTAGGGCATCTGGTGCCAGAACTAATGGTCTCATGAATGCATGGAATTCTACCTCTACTTATAGGCATGACCCTTTGATTCAAGTTCATAAAGCAGAAGCTCGCAAGTGTGACATTTGCTATATAAGCAGACACTCAATGCTTATTTACTCTGCTGTGGAAAATTAAAAACAAAACTATATTCAAAACTCTTTCTGTGACTGGTTCTATTCAGCAGTCACAGCAAGGCTGAGGTGGGCTTTGGTGTTTCTGTTTTGGAGCTAAAGACAGTTAGACTGAGAGAGATTGTGGTTATGAGAATAGCATCACTGGCCTGGAGTTTGAACTTTCTAATTCTTACACCCATGGTTTTTTCTGAGTACAGAAAGTAATTGTAGTTAAATTGAGGCTTAGATCAGGCCAAGTTCAATGATTTATTATGGAAAATATGCACTTAAATGTAGTAAAGAAGAATAGTACTGAAAGTCTTTCTTAGATTTCATGAGGCTCTGAAACATAACGTTTGAATGCTCAAATAGAATTTATTTCTTCATGCATAGAGCCAGAAAAGTCAGAGAATTTTCAAAACAAAAAATAAAATGGGAAGGCTTGAGTTCTCTGTGTGTATCATCATAGTATAAAAGGTGCAAACAAGTTTTTACTTTATTTTCCTGAAGAGTAAAAAGTCAGTTACTGGGCAAAGTGAAAGAAAGCATCAAGAAAGAGCAAGAAGAGGACCCCTGGTGATTTCTGTTTTCCACTTCAAATGCTCATCACTCTTCTCCCCACTAACTGAAGCTTTGAACTCTTTGATCCATATCTTCATTTTCCAAAATACACTGTCTGCGGTAAGAATTTTGAATTATATTTTAAATGCTGTGAGCAAGCAGTAGTTATTTTAAGCAGAAAATGTGTGTCAATTCTGACAGTTATTCAGAGAATAAAATGCCAGCTAGCTCAAAGAAGAGCCACCTCCTCCTAAGCCACACACAGGGAACTTATTTGTGTTCAGGTGAGTGATGATGACCTCATGACTATGTAGAGACAGATGAGGTTGAAGAGAACTAGTTGGGTTTGGAATGGGTTGAAACAAACAGAAATTTTGAAATGACTTAAACCCTTTAGCTACAGTGATTGTATGAAATATAGTTTATGAGAAGAATGTATTTTGGGGGTAGTCAGCAATTTGTTGAAGCTTTTGTTAGATATTTTTGGGCCATTACCAATATACCACCTTTATTAAGAGTGAGTTGAGCACTACAGGTATATATAGAGGTTTTCAAAGCATATTGGACCATTCTATATTGAGTTTTTTCATTCTGCATTAAGCTTTTTACTTGTTTTATTATACTTTCTTGTTTTTTTTGGGGGGGTAGTCTAATGTTATCTTTGTAGGCAGTCTTCCCTATCTCTATGATCCCCAGAGAGTCTTCTAGCTCCTCTATCTCATAGTGCCTTGCTTGTGCTTTTTTAAAACCTCCCTCTCAAATATGTATCACTTTCGTCACTTCACTTCTATAATTGTGGATTTACCTTCATAGTAAATGATGCACATCGCCATGAGTTCGAAGTGCTTTAGCAGTTGGGTTCCCAGTTTATCATCTAAACTCCCATAAAAACTAACTTCCCTCAGTTCACAAATCATACCCACTGTACTCATCATTGCGTACCAAGTACGCAATGAGTAATTATTTAGTATGTGGAAATTTTTACAGCATAGAGTTGTTTTTCTCTTTAGTTCTGACTCCTACTTATGATCAGATCCTGAGCAGATTCAGAAAGACAGGCCTTAGCTATGCAAAATTCATTTGCTGGAAGTTGGAAGTAGTCCATTTATTCTGAGCCTGGAATCCTCATAGTTAGTTTGGCAAAGCCATCTCTGTGAAAACCTCCATTTCTCGTTAAGCTAATAATCATCTTCTTTGCCTTGGCTCACTCATATCCTCTGCATTCTGACTATCAGACAGTGACATAAAAATACAGTTATAACACAATGTGATAATGGCCAATAGTGTTTTCTCTTCAGTATTCTCTTAAAGGATTTCTTTATTAGTTCTTTGGAAATTTCACACAACATGTTTTGATCCTATTTATTACCTCTCCCAACTCCTCCCAGACTTATTCCCTTTCTCTATCCATCCAACTTCATATTTTCCTTTTCTTTTTGTTTTGTTTTTCCACCTAGTAAGTCCAATTTTTGTTGCCCATATATTCTTTGATGTGTGGCCTTCCACTACAGTGCGGTTCACTTACTAGAAACATTCTGCCAACGCTGATTCTCCATCTCTCAGCAGCTATCACTTGCCAGCAGTTTATCAGTTAGAGGAGTGACTTCAGGTCCACCTCCCCTCTTCCTACTGGGATTTAGTCTGCTTTAAGTATACATACTGCCACAATTCTTGTGACTACAAATGTATATGTCTCCTGCTGTGTCCAGAGGACAATGTTTCCTTGTATCCGTCCACCAGTATTCTTTGGGAATTCGAGAGAGATCTCCCCTATCTTTAACTAGAGGTGTCAACTGTGCTTTACAGGACAAGCATCATTTTTGATGAGACTATGATATTGAGAAGATAAGTAGATTGAAATAGTCTAATATAGCTCAACATTTGTAGATTCTGTAGGGAAAATATACATTAATTCACTTCAGGCATCTTTTTATAACTCATAGCAGTTTGATTTATTTCAATTCTTTGAATTTCCGTTTCTTAGGTAACATGATGGTAAGAAATATTTGTTTTTCTAGATTTCAGTGGGAATTAAAGTGATAACCATAAGTAATATAACACTAGCTGGGGTTAAAGTCCTAAATAGATTGACACATTATGGTCCTAAACAATAGAAAACGATACTGACAAAAGATATATGAAATATTTTTGTGTGAACAATGTTTTTATTCCATCATTACAAGTACATCAGGAGAGAACTTCAGAATCCTTTTCTAACACAGAAAGTGTGTCCAATTGTTTTTGTTCATGTCTCCATGTAGTTCACATTAGAAATAATCTATCCATGAAATAAGATTGAACTATGTGTGAACAAAATATCCATAACTTATTTGTGGGATCTTAAGAAAATACTAAATTTCTGAAATTCAAACTTCTTTCTAAGTTGGCTATAATGATACATTGATCATAGAGTGGTTTACAGAGTTAGATATTATATATGAGCCACTATCAGCACTTAGTGTATAGTACATTCTGTGCTCCAGCATATTCCTACTATATAATAATAATACCAATAGCATGTCAACTAGTTTCAATTTGCTGTGTAATTTAGTGCTGCCAATCTATATTCTTTTCTGTTCAGTGTGAAGTGTGTACATCATAACTGAAGTAGAGACATTTAGTGATCACCCAACTTTTCCCTATTTATTTCTCAGGAATTGTATCACATTTTCACTTGACCTTGGAAATAGAGAAGAGAATGATGTTAAGTCTATTGCTGACTTTAGATTATGCATATACTCTATATGTTTTCATCTATGGGCAAAAGTATCAAAAGACCAATAGGCTGCCTTCAAATTCTCTTATTTCCCATAGTGACGGGCCACTGAGGCTCATCTGAGGATGGGTTGACAACAGGACAATAGACTCTCTCTCACCCTTGATTATGAGTATAATAGAACTCTAGTTATCCTGTGACAGTCATACATGAGGAAAAATGATTTCTCAATATGTTAAACAAATCTTTGTAGATGGAAAGAACAAGAATTCAAAACTAGTCTCAGCTAAATACTAAGTTCTAGATTAGCCTGGATGTGAGAACTTGTTAAAAAAAATCAAGAAATTTTGGAGTGTTTATCATATTTAACTAATAGGGCTAATTGTCACAAAGCAAACATTTGTATTCATTTATTCCCTTAGAAGGCTTTTATGGATAATTATTCCCTAGCCACTAACAGAGATGTAGTCAATTCACTTTAATAGCAGTGATATAATATTTCTTGCTGTATGAACTCAGAAGTAAGTGAAAGGCAAGGCAGTTTTAATATTGATAAAGAGTTCAGCTGTTAGGAACCATTTTTAACAGAGAAAATTGAGTTCTGATTTTTTTTTCCTCTTATCCAGAATCAATCTCTGGTGCATGAGAGTGCTTTTTGGAGCCTACTACCTATGATGGGACACCTCATGCAGCCTTGAGGCAGGGGAAGGGCTTGGACTTGCCTCTACTGGATGTGCCTCCCCATGGGAGGCCTTGCCTTCTTGTGGGTGGGAATTGGGGGGGGTGAGTTAGGAGGGGGAGGCTGGGGAAGGGAGAGAGGAGGGAAGAGGGGGATTTTTGATTGGTGTGTAAAATGAATGAAAAAATTCTTAATTAAAAAAAAAGAAAATACTATATACAAAATAAAATTACCATTGTATTTTATTTGAAGCCTGATTATTAGTGTAGAAACCTAATAAACCAAAAGCTAATAATCCTTTGTGGAGGTTAGTATTGAGATCGTCTTTTTTTTTTTTTAATTTTTAGCAATCCCCAAACAGTCCCTTAGTTTTCTTCAAGGTATCTCAAATATTGATACAAAGATTAGCTTTATTTTTTTATTTAAAAAATTTTTATTAATTGATTTTTCGATTCATTTTACATACCAACCACAGATTCATTCCCTGTCCTCTCTTCTTCTGCCCCCCCCCAGCCTCCCCCCCCCAGCTCCCACCCCATTCTCACCTCCTCCAAGGCAAGGTCTCCCATAAGGAGTCAGCAGAGCCAGGTAAATTCAATTGAGGCAGGTCCAAGCCCCTACTTCCAGTGACTGATGGAAGCTGATGTAGAGATCCACAGCTGGGTCCCAGGCAGAGCTCCAGGAGATTGTCTTTTTTTTTAAGAGGCATTTAAAAACAGAATAGGGAGACTGAGATGAGGTGGTCACTTCCATGTAAGACACCCTTATATCTAGATCCTTACTCTTCTGCTGACTGTCCTTAAAAACATCCTTCATCTGCAAAGCAGTACCTTAAGGACTAAAAGACATATAAATTAGTGGTTTACAGCTTGGATCATGGGAGAGAGAATGTAATTCAAATTTTATAACTTCTGTGTATTATCTATATGACTCTAGTCACTGTTACTAAGGTTTTTTTTAAATATTACATTTATTTGCTTTTTGTTTATTTATCCTTTTGTTTATTTGTGTGTATATTTTTTATTTTAATTTTATTTGATTAATTAATCAGAGAATGGGTCTCCCTATGTAGGCCTGGCTGGCCTGGAACTTGCTTGCTATGCATACCTGGCTAGCCTCAACTTCGCAGAGACCCACCTGTATTTGACTCCCCGGGTGTGGGATTAAAAGAACACTTTATGTTATTCTTGTTTCTTATATACTATTGCTGAATTAGTTTTAGATAAAGGGGAAAATATACCCTTGTCTGAGTTGGCATGGGCATTCAGTCTAGTTTTTCAATCTACCATCATCTTGGAACACTCATAACTTGTGAGAATCAATGTGCTTCTTTGATTTTGTAGGACTGCTATGCCCGAGTATCTGCGATGACAAATGATTAAGGATGGATAAATAATTTAGGATACCTTCCAAAAGATACTTACAGATCCAGAGAAATGGCTCAATAGGTAAAAGTGTTTGCCATGTAAGTATGACAACCAAGTCTGATCTACAGAGTAGAACAGATAAGCCTGCATTCACACACTCAAAAAAAAAAAAAAAAAAACATGCACTTTATCATGCAACCATACAGAATAATACTATGTAATATCACTTTTTATATTGAAAAAAAAAACCCATGTTTTCTTATCAGGTAAGTGAGTGGCACCACTGACCTTGGTTGCTGTGCCTGTTAGTTTTAATTATTGCTAGTGTTGACAAAATATCCAACAGAGACAGATTAAGGGAGGAAAAGTATATTTCAGTCCATCATGTTGGGGAAAGTTCAGTGATGGAATAGGCTCAGTTCCTGACAGTAGTCTGTTGCGGGTGTTTTACATGTAAATATATGTGTGCTCCACATTCATATGCTAACATTTCAGATCAACAGGATGATAACTGACAGTAGTTCAATATATCACTGCTATTGTCAGCTTATTATAAATTAAATGGATCAATGCTTTGATTAAAGACTGGAGGTGCCATCCAGTTATGGTGGCCAACGTGTTTGTTCCTATTGGCATTTTCTTGTTAACCATTGAACCATTTGGTCAGCATGCCAGGCTTCAGGATTAGAGGACAATAATTATAGCTGGTCAATTGATAAGAATTCTCTCAACCATCTTCCAGCAAGCCTGTTGAAATATCTGAAAGTGGTGCAATTGGAAATCTCCACCTGAGTGCCTCTGAAAATCATTCTTGGAGTGTGAAACAATTTAGCTTAACATCTATCAGAAATGGCACATCAATGTGGAACCATTTTCCTGGCACTCCTGGAAAAAATTGACAAACTGGTTTTAAGAAGAGATTTCCAGGTCCACAGATGAGTAGCAAGAGAGGTCCTACATCATCTCATCCCTAACCAATCGTCAGAGTAATTAATAGTTTCATTGTAAAACAGATTCTTCAAAACCTTGCCTGCTTTTTGATCTATTAAGAGAAAACAGAACTTCTATTTCTCAGGACTACATTTTTGAACAAATAAGCATTTGATTTATGTATAAAACTAGGAAATGAAACTGAGAGCCTGTTCTGTTGGTTTGGTCACATTTCAATGGGATTCTGAGCTCTTTACTTTGTTTCCTATTTGGTGCCAGTAAGGATATTTTTTTCTGAGCTGGATGCTATGTCTTACATACCAATCACAGATCCCCCTCTCTTCCTTCCTCCTGTGTTTCCTCTAGCCTACCCTACTAACCCACCCCCATTCCCTCCTCAGAAAAGGTAAGGCATCCCGTTAGGAGTCAGCAGAACCTGGTATATTCAGCTGAGGCAAGTCTAAGCCCCTAAACCAAGCTAGTGGGATCTCATGAGCTTTAGACCAACAGCTGTGGAGCCTCCATGGGACTGGACTCTGCATAATCAGGACAGTTGTGTAGCTTGATCTGCTTAAGGGGCCCCCTGGCAGTAGGATCAGAATCTATCTCTGGTGCATGAGCTATGTCTTTAAATATATATAATTTAAGGTATCTCCAAAACAGACTTCCTTTGACCTTTCTGAACTTTTCAAAAATAGGAAGATATTACTTAGCTTCTGGAAGTGTGCATTTCCTTACAGCAATTTTCCTTCAGTGGATTTTAAGGCAGAGTAGAGATTCCCAGAATAAGTCAGAATAAACAAGAGTAAATCAAAGTTCAGAAACATCGTAGGGTACAGAAGGACTGGAAATTTTCATACTGATTTGTACATTTCTGAAAGATAATTAGAACTTTCTATTTTAATTTGGCTCAAATTTGCTGTGAGTTGGCTACAAAACATAAAGTTAAAAGATCTTAAACTAAAAATTTTCAGAGCAACTGAAATAAAGAATGATAAAATGAAATGCTGATAATTTTTGGATCATCATTAGAGTGATATACATTTAGTGGCACAGCCTTATCTAAATGGAATGGCAGAAGTCATAAAGCTATCACAGCTGCTTGACAAAGATCCAGTAGAGCTGAGCCACTTGACGGCCACCACACCACCTTTGGTTTTAATCTACACCTGTTACATACTTGGGGCACTTTTAATATTTGTCCAATTTCAGGATATTAGATTGATAGAAAGTTCCGTATGAATCATTTATGCCTTCTCCCAGGAGTACTGCTTCTAAGCTTCCCCAGGACAGTCCTGAACACACTATGCCCCCTGCTTTTAGGGATATATCAGTATCTACTTGAAGGTCTTCCTTATGCCTTGGAGGTTGTAACACATAAAGAAGGACAGGGTTTCTTCATGGGGCTATGAGACATTCTTGAAATATCTGACCCTGTACTTACTCAGGAACAAGATCATCAAAACAAAGCAAACTCAAAAAGGTCAACAAGATTCAGTGGGCTAGAGGAATTGTCCACAGTTCAGATTACAAGCTTCTTTCCACTGTACACTCAGACAATTACATGGCATAAAACTCTGTGCTACATAGAGACATATTGATGAGCAAAGTATGGAGAGGAAAGATGATAAAAGTATGAGGTGTCAGAAACTCTCTCTCTTAAAAATGTTAGCTCATGCAGAGCCACTATAATGTCATATGACCAAGGAACAAGAAAATGCTAGGATTAGACATATAGACAAATTTTATAAAGATATAAATGTGAATATTGATTGTATTATGCCAGAATTTGAATAATAACTGTAGCAGCTTTGGCCTGAGGATTTTTCCTGGGAACTCTGACCACTGAGAGTTAATAATACACTGCTTGGGACATGGCAAAATGCCCAGGGTGGTTGAAGATTTTTGTTTTGGTCTAGTGTCCTTGAAGCAACCAAAGCTATCAGCCTGAGAACAGGCTGTCATATGCCTCTAGATTCTCAAAAATTTGGTTATGGGGTTAATGATTAAGAATGGTAACTGTGTTTATTAATGATGCCAAAACTTGAGGGAAAATGATTGGAAATGATATTTCTGTTCTGTCATAGTTTATTAATGATGACTAAAAGATGAGCAAAATGAAGTGAAACACATGTCCCAAAACAAAAATGATATGATGTATGTTTTGGAACATCATGAATGTATCTCTGCTAACTAAATTCTGTGTAAATAAAGAAACACTCTGACTGCTAGTTAGTCAGACTGCAAGATTCTCCCAACCACCATGGCCTGGCTCACTTCCTTCCCCTGCTGACTCTTTACATCCTCAGCAGGACCCATCCACTGCTGGGGATGGCTTCTGGCAATTTAGGAAAACTCTATTAGAGAACAGTGGCTGAGATACTTTTTGGGAGCAGGCTGTTCACACAGTACCAAAGTATCTACCAGAGATCACCCAGCAATTTCAAAGAACAATTTCTTTTGACATGGAATGGTTTCTAAGACATGTTAAGGAAGACATTCAATGTAACATCATCAATAGTGGTGATAGCTTACTGTATATGCTCTCATGTGATAGAAAACTAAGTTATATCTTTGCATACTATACCTATCACAACTGTTGCAACTTGAATCTGATGATAAGGAAAAAATTTCAGATTGTGCTTGATTGCATTTCCTAATGGTTAAATACCTTCCTGTTGAGGAGAACAACTTCTGTTAATATGTTCATCCCATGCACAAGTTGTCTCTGCAATTCACTGATTTGAGTGTTCAAATTATTTTGACATTAGCTTTATTCTTAGTTGACTTTTCCTTCCTTAGGCTAAACAAACTACTCATCTATCTGTCTTCTCAGTCAAAGCAACACAGACTGCTATAAAAGCAACAAGTAGTGTTGATTTAGAATTATCTTAGTAATTATTTTAATTGTCTTTAGCATGACTTTTAAAATTGACATGGGAACTCCCAGTATGTAAGTTGCATGAATCAAGAAAAACTTGTATCTTGCTGGGTTTGTTAAGAGTATGTTCTTTGGATAGCTCCCACAATCATTTAATGAACATGAGAAAATTATAAATCTTGTTTGAATATGGGTGATGCCAATCTATTCCAAACTTCCTAGAGCTAAATGTTGCTTATAGTGCCCAGTCACATGACCTGACCTGTTGTCCCCAAGTGGTTAATTATTTATAGTCAAACATTTTCCAGAATTTGTGTGATTCTATTACCAAATACAAAGGTGGTCAAATAGTCTTACTATGTTAATAGATCAAAGGAGAGTGGAACTATGAACATGACTAGTGTATTCCCCAGTTTTCTCAACACAATATGTTGAAAACTTTCCACGACCTTTTTCAGTCTGTGGGGATCATTCACAACAGATACCCAAGAGGAAATCTTAGACATTAGATTTGCCTCGGGGAGACAATTTTGGAAATTGTAATTTTCCACCCTAAATATGAAGAGTTTCTCCATGAAAAGAAGCCTTGACAAGGATAATGATAATATTACAACTTAATCTTTAAGACACTCAGCCTGAAGGCCTCTTAAATGGGGAACAGATGTCTTATGTATCTTCATATTTTTTCCTCTAAGATGTAGCCAATTTATATACGGGGCAGAAGGAAAACTCTTGCCTGATGATTTGAGTCTCTATCTAGCAAAAGAAAATCAATGTACTGATGTTTATTGAACTCTTAAGATGCATCAGGCACCTTGGTACTTTGGAAAACTCCATGGGTTTGAGAATATTGCTACCTTTATCCTGCTAATCAGAAGACTGTGATTTAAAAAGCCTGAGAGTTTCCTTAAGTGTGTTCCATTTTTTAAAAAAGGTGGCACAAAGGCTAAACAAAATATCAAGCAATCTAGATACCATGGAAAATCAAGGAAAACTACCAAATTATCCATGGATTGATTGTGTTTTATTATTAAATTGGTTTATATTCAGTGTACAAAAGAAAGAGATAGGATTTTGAATACTTCATCCATGGTTATTCTCTTGTTAATTAAGTAATGGTTATACTTCTGAGGATCCATGGAAACTGTTCTTTAGAGTATATCTATTATTTGACCTCTTTCTTTTTTTTTTTACATTTTTTTATTTTATAATTTAATTTAATTTTACATATCAGCCACGGATTCCCCTGTCCTCCCCACTTCCCACCCCCACCTTCCCTCCAGCCCACCCCCCATTCCCATCTCCTCCAGGGCAAAGACTCCCCTGGGGATTAAGTTCAACCTGGTAGATTCAGTCCAGGCAGGTCCAGTCCCCTCCTCCCAAGCTGAGCGAAGTGTCCCTGCATAAGCCCCAGATTCCAGACAGCCAGCTCATGCACTAAGGAGCACAGGGACAAATAGCCAAACTAATGGAAACACATGAAATATGAACCAATAGCTGAGGAGCCCCCAACTGGATCAGGCCCTCTGGATAAGTGAGACAGTTGATTAGCTTGAACTGTTTGGGAGGCACCCAGGCAGTGGGACCGGGACCTGTCCTTATTTGACCTCTTTCACTTACAACGTTTCTATTTTATTGTGTGTTGATTTTTGTATAGCATTAAATTGTACAAAATATTTTGCACTTAAATTTCTACTGCAGGCAGTCTTAGAATAATCAGGACATATTACCAGTTTGGATGGAATTAATGTCAAACTTGAAATGGAAACTAATCTTCTTCCACTGATAGAGAAGACTGAGCATTTAAATGTAAACATTATACAAATTGCAGAGCCCATGTCATACATGCTTCTTTTCCTGAAATAATCTTGTATTTTGGATATCTTTACAAATGCAATGAATTTAAGGAAGATTAAAGGAAGATTAAGCTTCCCCAACACCCTTCCTTGTGACAGTGATCACTTGCACATCAACATCTGGTCTTGTCTTTTTCCTTCTATTAATGAAACTCCCTCATTGTCACAAATGTCTTTAGTCACATGAGAGGTCAGATGATTGCACCATGCAGGGACTGTGTTTCTAGGTTTCTTGAGCACATATCTCAGTCATACCAGTAAGTGAATTACAGGAAAACGTGAGAAGATGAAAGGCCTTTATTACAAGACTGTGTCCTGGAAAGAAGACTATTTTCTTCTTCTCTTCTAGTCTTTGTTCTGAAACTCGGTGTTCTAGAAGGGCAGAGTAAATCATGTAAATGAGAAGAAATCACGAAAGTGAACAGTCGAAGAATGGGGGCGGTAGAAACTGGAGTCCCGCATATCCTGGAAAAGAAGCACTGCCTATCTACTGTGGATTATTCACAAGATTTTGGATTGAGAGACATATTTTACCTTCTTTGTATTACCGTATTTGAGGACTTTTTGTATCTGAGGCTAGTATATATTATATCAGGGTTTGCCAAATATATATATTTATTTGGCAATATAAGCCATACAAACCATTAATATTGTAGATTGTGTGTGTGCATACACATATGCATATACACATGCACATAAAGGTCAGATAACAAGCTCAGCTCTTGTGCCTGTGATGGCACTCACCTTGCCTTTTGTAATGGTCTTTCACTGACCATGAGAACCCCAAGTAGCCTGGCCAGTGAGTTCAAAAGATCTACTTGTCTCACTGGAATTACAAGCACATTCTAAAATCCATGGCTTTTTAATATGGATTCTGGGGATGAAACTCAGATGCATATGCTTGTGATGTCTCCATGCCTTCAGTTTACTGTTGAGATATTGTCCAGCCTATAAATTATTTTGTGTCATAAACTCTGATTACCAAGCAGATTTTTAGTGTCATTTAATGTGGTGTTATAAGCTTAATCATCACTTCATAATAAGAATATTTGGAGTGGCAAGAGAAATGACTCATTTGTTAATTGCTTACTATGTAAGCATGAGGACTTGAATTCAGATCCCCAATACCTAAATAAAAATGAGTGGTGTGGCACTCATATGTAACCCTAGTGCTGAGATGAAGTCAGAGAGGTTGATCTCCAAAGTTTAATGGCCAGCCAGTCTTTTTAACTGCTGATCTAAACAAACAAACAAAAAAAAACTAAAGCAGAGAGTCTCTGAGAAAGACGCCCAATGTACAACCATTTCCTCTACCTCTATGTACTTGTATATACACAGGCTTACTGCAAAACACAGAGTCAGAGTCACACAGAGACTACGTAAACACAAATTTCTATGGAGAATGAGTTTAGAGACTGGATAACTAAGGCTATTGAGACATTACGATGGGACTTAATCAATTACAATTGGTGTCATATGTAAAACTGAGATTGTTAGATTAAGCAACAAATATACACAAAGAAAGTGCAGAAAAGGCTGCCATCTATAAGTCTAGGAGGCCTTGTGTCAACCAAATGTTCTGAAACCTTGAACTTAGATCTGTTTCAGAATTGTAAGACAACAAATTGTTGCTTTAGCTGTTTCATCT
This sequence comes from Peromyscus californicus insignis, assembly GCF_007827085.1. Taxonomy (NCBI): domain Eukaryota; kingdom Metazoa; phylum Chordata; class Mammalia; order Rodentia; family Cricetidae; genus Peromyscus; species Peromyscus californicus. The sequence continues at coordinate 71,302,912 of NW_026294595.1, forward strand.
GTGGTACTAAGTAACAGAAGTCCCATAAAGTCAACAAGCCTGGGAAAAGAACTCTGAAGTCTCTTAAAGGCTCATTAAAGGAAAAGAAATGCCTTCATAGGAGTCCCATTATCTAAACAACATTTCAGGAATGACAGGTGAAAGCAATATTAGGAGGAAATATAAAGGACACCTTTGTATTAGCATTTTTTTTCCTATGATTTGGGGACAAAGCAGTGCCTAAGGTAGATTGAGTTTATGGATGTGTTATTTTTAATGCTTGGACTCTTATTTAAAACAAACAAAAAGTGAAAATAAGAGATTATGTTGTGGAAGAATAGTCGTCATTAATATTGGATAACAAGGAAGAGTCATTCTGAAAATCAGTTTGTGTGGTGAACTTAATGTCAAAATTATATAAGCCATGCAATTGAAGGGAGGGGCCTGGAGCTGAGAGTCTCGGGCAGAACAAAAGAAAGAAATAGCACCAATAAATGGACTACAATAAGACTGAACTTGAATAGTTCAACAAACAGGAAAATAGCCTTATTTCTTGAAGTTTGTGAATAACAAAGGAATTCAATGTAATTAAATATTGAGAGCTTATCACATACAAGGATAAGTAATAGTATAGAGTTTTAGATTTTATTCTAACAGAAAGCAGGTAGTTGGTTCAATCCATTTATCTCTATAGATGATCATTTGGACAGCTGGGCAGGTAACTGATAAAGTGCCGAAGAATTGAGGCTGGGATATGATGAAGAGGTGATAGCTGAAATGTTCCCTACTAATCCACCTATATTTCAGAATTCAGCTAAACATCAGCCTCGGCATGATCCCTTCATTTGATGTCAATACATATCTGCAGGCCTCTGATTTCTCTCAGAGTGTTTTCATCCATTTAATGTGGTACCTGCTGCATTGACATTATGTTTTTCTGTCATGGATGAACCTCTTCCAAAAATGTAGGGACATTCATCAAGTTAGGGACTTGATCTTATTAATCCACGTAATCTTCAGACCCATTGTAAGCACTGGCATCTAGCATGGTACATATTTGGTAAGTTATTAGCCGTGAGAATTGGAGGTTTATGTTATGGGCCAATTACTGCCTTCCTTTCTATACTAGTCATGAAAGTACTTCTGTCAGACCACCAGGGCACATGCTCCCCTCTCACCAATGTGGAAGTGGCTGTAAGGAAATTATGATCGCAGAAAGTCTGGTAGAAATGTTTTGAACCTGCGCTGACTGGGTTTGAGCCTTCAGAGCTAAGGCAAATCACTTTCAGTCTTTGCGTAGTTGTCTCAGTGTTTCTGAGGAGGGGTTAAGATGGCCAGCATTATTAGCACATGATGTAGTCTAGCCATCTTTTTTTAAAAATGTTTTTGTATATGGGTGATTTGTCTGCATTTATTTCTGTGTGCTGTATGCATGCCTGGCACCTGCGGAGCCCAGAAGAGTGTATAAGATGCCCTGGGACTAGAGTTACATGTAGTTTTGAGCAGCCAAGTGGGTGTTAGTAATTGGTCCTCTGAAAAGTGACCAATGCTCTTAAATATTGAAGTAATTCTCTATCCTTAGTGTAGCTGGTTTTGAAAGTGACAGCCTTTTTGCTTAAGGCAAGTGTCAAAGGAGCCTAATGGCTGCTACTAAAGAAGTCAAGTTGCCTCATGTCCAATGTCTCTGCTTATTTAAAGGAAAATGAACATCAGAACAAGTTCCTTTTGCATAAACATGACAGCCAGGCAGACAATGTAGGAATACAGTTACTGAATTGTCTCTTGAGTAGAAGCAGTGAGTCAGTTAAGGCACTCTGATCATAATGGATATAAATGTCTCTAGGGATACAAACAAAAATGAGAATTTCTAAAGACATGCAAAAGAGGAGTAGGGTGAGCTAAGTTAGAGGACAATATCATCTGTTTTCCTTGGCTCAGACATCATGGACAAAAGTAGGAGCTGCGATCTTGTGTAAGTATTCATAATTTTGCTTCTGCAAATAGTACCTAAAAGTTTCTCTTGGGATCCATCTTTCTCCCACTCTCATTTTCAGGGCCATGGCTAGTGTTGATTCCACTTCACTCTCCTGGTTGTACAGTGGAATAGTTTACCAATTAATTATAATGCTCATTGTTTTTCTGGACTCCAAAATGGAAGACTATAAGTACTACATTATTAATAACTTAGTAACTACAAGGCAGAGACTGAAAATAAGTCAATATGAGTAAAGGAAAAAGAAAGAGTAGGTCTTAGTAAGTCTGTGCCAAAGACTAACAGCCTCTCATATGCACATTATTTTGAGCCCAGTAAGAAGCAAGGCCATTCTCCACAGTTTTTTTTGTTTTAAAATTGTAATGGATCAATGTTTGGGAAAAGAATGTGAAAAATGAAGTGAAAAGATAAACATGAAGCAAGAAACATTGAAGGAAAATCACAAGGTGTTTCTCTTTGTAACTGAAACGCTATGGTTTGAGGTTAGAATAGCAACAGAGTCGTAAGAGTCCTCTCAGGGTCTAAGTCAGAGAAAAGTAAAAACTGGATCTTGAAGGAGCAGAAAGTGCTCTGAAATTTTTCTGTCTTTCCTTTCATTTTTGGGTGTTGAATAAGAGTTTCTTCCTAATTGAGATATTCCCTCAAGGAAGGAGGAGTGGGGTGAGGAGACCCAGAAAGTAAGGTTACCCAGCTGCAAGAGCTGAAATTTTCAAGATTTACAAGGGACCATCTCCAAGGCTACAGAAACAATAAACTAGTGCTGACTTGTAGATTTTGACGAGCCACGATGTTGAGGAGAGCATCTAGGGCCTGTTGAGCTGTCCCTAAGTCATGCAGAAAGTTCCAGAATTGAATCATTCTGTCATGGTCATCCCTGTTGGGCTAGGATTTCTAAGTGATACAACTCTTTAAACCATCCTTGATCCTGGAAGCAATCCTGATAAGGGCATTGGTTCACCAAGTGGAATTTGGTGTGATCACCAAAGGATCTATTGTGGTTTCACTGTCTGGGGTAAGTTGATCTGTGTGTTCCTTTTGTCCCTGGGATGGTCTCACACAAAACATCCAGAATCATAGAGGACACTAAAAGAAGGGGAGAAACTCACAAGAAATGTGACAAAAGGTATATGATGGGTGAGGTCACTCTGTATGCTGTAAATCTGTTGCTCTGATTGGTTGACAAATAAAATGCTGATTGGCCAGTAGCCAGGCAGGAAGGATAGGCTGGAAAAGCAGACAAGGAGAATTCTGGGAAGGCAGAGTGAGGAGATGCCAGCCCACTGATCAGGGAGCAGCATGTAATGACACAGGTAAAGCAACAGAACATGTGGCAACATGTAGATTAACAGCATGAGCTGAGTTTAAGTGAAAGAGCTAATCAGTAGTAAGCCTGAGATAATGGCCAAGCAGTTATAAATAATATTAAACTTCTGTGTGATTATTTTATAAGCAGGTCACGGGACTGCAGGGCCCGGCAGGACCAGAGAAAATTCTAGTTACAGGTATAAGTAGCAGTGTTAAACCTAATCTCATGTATCTTTGCTTATATTTTAGTTATAAAATGCTCTTAGCTGGGCTGTGGCACATGCCTTTAATCCCAGCAGAGCCAGACAAATCTCTATGAGTTCAAGGCCAGTCAGGTCTGCAGAGCAAGATCCAGGAAAGGCACCAAAACCACATGGAGAGACCCTGTCTTGAAAAACAAAAAATAAATAAATAAATAAAATAAAAATAAAATAAAATGCTCTTAAATCATTATTCTAGGTTGTAAAGCAATTGGAAATTGCCATTATATATGTTTCAATTAAAAAGACTCTAATGAATAAACCCTTAGATAATAACAAATTAGCATAGCCTGTTCACCACAGAAATCTTTTTTATAGTCTATCTTTCCTGTAGAGGATCCAAGAGATCTTGAATCACCCAGTAATTCAATTATCAGTGAAACTGTATGTACACACTGTTCCTGTTCTTTCTGTAGAGACCAGCTGGGAAGGAGACCACAATTTAGTGATTGCTCCAAAGCCATTAGGCAGAAATATTAATAGAATGAGTAGTAGCTGGAATATTTTCATGTCTAGTTTAATGTGGATGGGTAAATATTCACTTGGTGGCCATTTCTTTTAACACAGGGCTCAGTGGGAACACTCCTTCAAATTAAACAAGTCCAGTGGGGTATTTAATGTTGAAAAAAGCTATAGGCATGCTTCTGCAAGAAATCAATGAGTGGCTGTATTGCCTTAGTTCTCAACATACAGGAAAATCTCTGCATATTCAAAATTAGATTCTATATGACAAGGTTAGAAAATGTGGGACATTACTGTTAAACTTTGCCACCTAGAAGGGGAGTTACAAAGTCAGTCTCGTTCATTTCACAGATGAGGATACGAAAGCTGGAGAGATGAAAAGACTTGATAAGTGAGACAGAGGTAGTCAAAGGCAGAGATAGAATTAGAGCCTGAATTTCCTAAATCTTAGTCTTATGAATTTCATTCTCTATATAATGTGATGTATATGCAAATGAGCTCTAGTTTCAGGGTTTTATTCCTGAAATGATAAGCAAGGCGAGCCCTTATTCTAAGACAAAATATGTGTAGCAGATTATGGTACACTCTGACTATTAATCATTGATTTCTCTCTGGAAATTAAAGTATATTCTATTGATAAATATACGTACTTCCCCACACATATTATATATACTCTTGTCTAATTGTGTGATGTTTTATATACTCACAGAATGTCAGTCAAAACACATTTTATTCCTGGTGTTAACAATTGAACTCAGGGCTCAGTGCACACTATGCACATGCCCTGCATCTGAACTCCTTGCCCGGCCCTTCTTAAGGACATTATAACCATCAAAAGGATGGAACGGCAGCAGAACCACTGTTAGTCGGATTACTGTCCAGGTGAACTGACCACACTTTCCTTTGTTGTCTGGAGATGTTGGCAGGTGGAGAGTTATCCAGCCTGACACTGACGACTTCTGTTTATCATTTACTTTCGTGGCTAGGGAGGCTAGACTTTGAATTTTATGACAAACACTTGGAAACTTCTTCCTATAGAGTTAATAAAGAGACATTGATTTTTTTCCCCTTGATAATGAACTACAAACTGTCTTGGGTAACACAGTTGAGAAACTGGCAGTATTTTGGGCTGCCCGTCTTTAAGAACTTGCAAAATGGCTCTGTTTAGTCATTCTACCCCATCCCCCTTATCCCAAAACTATAACAGGCAGGATTTGGATGGATTTTCCATTTTTAGTGATTTGTTCCCTAATGATGAGCCATCAACTCTGGACCAGCAGGTCAGATTTCATTTACTCTGTAATGAGGCTTTGGGGACAGTTTTTTTTTTTGCTACTGATCCTACACTGCTTCAAAAGTGGCAACCGTGGCTTATGAATGTGACCATGCTGTAACTCTCAGAAAAAGTTGCTGATTATGGGAAGCATCAATGTCATTGCTATTTCCTTGAACTCGAGTCATTTTAGTCTTGTACCTCAATCCCCAAATGAAGTTCACAAACCATAAATAAATGTAGTAATTGCCCAAACCACAATGACACTAGCAAGTCTTTGATACATTTCTAAACAGTCACATGCTTCTCTTAGAATCAAAACACTTCAGAGTGACATAAAGCCTTAGAGGTCATTTTCTCCTGCTCTGTATCTCACCATTTAGTTATATTGTAACTGCAATATCAAAGGTCACTCTGTCTTTTGACATTTAAAGAAAATTGGTTTGAACTGACTTATTTGCACCCTGTGAAAGTACAGTCATATCAAAATGTTTGCAAACTTTCCATGTATTTACATATTCCCCTGTCAGGCCTTCTCACTGAGATTCCTAATTCCAATTTTACTTTTCTGTCAAGCATGTAGCAAGGATAGAGAGGATGTCTGCACTTCCCCTTGAATTAGTGCATATGCTGCCTGAGTAGGCTATTCATGGATATACGAGTGTTTATAAGACCATTTAAAATGGAAAGCAAAAGTTGTCCTAAGTTTAAAATTCTTTTTGCTATTCCTACAAGGGACAATTTTTCCTTGAGTTTCAATGACAAAATCTAATGTACCAAAAATGCTTTGAATTCTGTTGTACTTGCACACAATTATTCAGTATTTTTCAATGTGATTAAATAACTTCTTACCCATTTCCAAAAGCATGTTGAAGCAAGGATTCCTGTGAATGAATAAGCACATGCTGGAGGAGAGGAAGTTCTTTCTCCCGGGAACAATTCTGCTAGGAATGGATCCTCTCCTCTGTTTCTCTTTTTTGCTTTATCTTGTGTGTTACCCTCTTTTCCATTCCCTCATTGTTCCCTTTCTTCCTTTTATGATTCTCTCTCTTCTTTCTTTTCATTTTTTAACTTTCATCTTTTCAGAGAGGGCTAGAAAGTATAGTCTCTCATCTGTGCTACTCAATAGTGTGCTCAGTATTACTCTTCAGATAACACAATTGATACGAGTGATTTTTTTTAAATACCATTCCAGACCTTGCTCATATATTTCTTTAGTTATGTTTTTAGCTGCCGAACGTCAACTGACACTTACTTAGACTGTGCTTAAGATGGCTCATTCCACAGAAAGAAGTTCACAACTGGTATTGCAAGCCAGGACAAATACTCATGGGTTAGGTCATAGACTTCAGTGGAGAGGCTACTCTTAAGTTTGCTAAAACAGTGGTGGATGTGCTAACCAAATTGCCTTCAAACATGTGTGTTTATTTCCATAGTGTAGCATAGCAGCAGCTCAATACTCCACTACTTACAGAAGAAAAAACAAGCAAACACCTATATATATACCTTTAAGAAATAAAACACAGAAAAAATATAAGAGGGTGGAGTGTTGTGTAGCTATTCCCTCTAAATTGAAACATTTCCCTCAAGCGAGGTTCCTTAAGACTCAGGAAATTGCTAAAACCTGAAAAATTTATGAAGCATCCCAAAGGTTACACAAGCAGTAGCAACTACCTGAGAGACAAGACAGTTCCTGGAAATAGAAAGCATTTGGAGATACGTTTCAGTAATACCTTCTGTGAGTTTCTTATATACATACATATATATATATATATATATATATATATATATATAATTTATGTTTTTGATAAATAAATACACATACTGTGGAATTGCTGAAATAAGTCACTGATTTACTCAGCACCTCAAATAATGATTAAAAAATGAAGCATTATACTCTTAAGCCTGCATATTCTGTTTTCTGTACACTCCTGTCTCTAGTTGCCACTATTCCTGTGTCTGCTTCTATGAGTTATTTTGTTTTAGATAATACCTATAAATTAGAATATATAGATTCTGTGCCTGACTTGTGTTATGTAGCAAATAGCTTCCAGTTCATTCATGCTGGTAAAAACAAACAAACAAACAAACAAACAAGCAAAAACTTTTTAAGGTTTGAATAATATTCTCTTATGAATGTGACATATTTTCTATATCCATTCATCCACTGATGGTCTCTTGACTAACTGACAATAAAGTTGGGATTACAGAGGTCTCTTCAACATACTGTGATAGCTTTCTTTAGATATGTACCTATTATTAGAATTGCTGTTTTCTAATGATACCTTTGTTTTTAGATTTTGTTGAATCTTTATGTTGCTTCCCATAAAAGATGTCAATATATAAGCCTATCAACAGTGTGTAAACAGTCCCACATTGTCACTTACATTTATCTTTCATGTGTTTAATAATATCGTTTCTGACAGGTGTGAGCTGGTAGCTCACTATGAACTTAATTTGCATCCCCCTAATAATATATTGTATTAAATATATATATATATATATACATATATATATATATATATATATATGTATATATATATATATATAATCAAATACATATGATTCTGGTGTTTATTTAATGCTTGTTTCTACACCATCTATCTCTTTTTCAGAGGCTGTAATTATATGCAAATTTAATTACTTAGACTTTTTCTACATCTATACACAGATCTGTTATATTTTATTTCTGATTATCTTCATTTTGTGGATGCTAGGCAAATATTGCTCCTGGCTGCATATCTAGCCCTCCCAAATATTTTGTGCCATATAAAGAAGTTCTGACCTTTAGACTTTTGACATGTTGCTTTATTAGGCAGTAGCTGTGGCTGTTTTGAGACACATGCAGGCAGTGAGCTACTGGCTAGACATACCTGGGAGATATAACTTCTGAGAGAAAACTTGTCATTTGTTTGGGGATGCTACAAAACTGTGACCGTTCATTTCAACAGTTTTCTTTTCAATTTACAAATGTGGCCTTACACCAGAATCATTGGCTTTCTTACATCTATTATATATTAAGGCATAATTTTTTTTCCTGACTATACAAAACCCCAAATAATTCAGCCTTTCTTCCTTGCTCTGGAAGACTTTTTTCTCTTAGTTTTAAGTGAGAACATAAACTTTGATCTACACTAAATTTTTTGCATAGTCCTGCTGTTTTCTCATTTTAATGATTCTTTTGTGTCCCCTGACTGTGATAATAAATCTTTAAACCAAAGCATTTGATGATTGTCAAATGTCACAAAGTATCAGAAAAGCTTAATTTTAGCACTCACGTATGAATAACTCTGTGTCTTCTAGTCTGTTTGATTTGTATAACTTCATAATGCATTTTATTGTTTGTGCTTAATATTTCTTAACATTTGCAATAAGACAGTTTTAGGAAACCTGAAAAAGAAGTGCATAGGTGAAATCATGTTTTGACAGCTTTCTAAATCCTGCCCTTAGGGATTTTCCAATGGGATCCTTTCTACTGTCAATTTTAAAGGATATTAACTATAGTTAAGTAATTATTAAATGTAAGATCAATAACAAATAAGCAATTAAACTCAGTATTCTTTGATGAAATGACTATTGAAATTAAGATGACAGCACAGAATAGTTGTCAACTAATAAAAAGAAAAATATAATTTACACAACAGGAGATGTCATGTTTTGGGGTGTGAAAGCAAACTGAATTTATTCAAAGTACAATTTACCATTTGCTAGCGAGTACTAGTAGTGGCTTTATAAATCAATGCAGACAAAATAAAGAAAAATGAAAAGTGTAAAATAATTCAATGCCTCCATACAAAAACTAAGCAAAGGCAATTATTTTATAAATACATTCATGGCAATCTTCTGAGGAGATGTTAAATATGCTTTCTTGTTAGACTTTGGAATGTAGAATGTTATCAGTTAATATTTACTTCTGTGACTTCAATGTGCTCTGGTTGATTTTTTATTTAAGTCTGAATATCGTGTGTCTCAGATTGACCTTGTACTCACTATTCCCCTTGAAATGACTTTGAACTTGTGGTGCTCCTCTATCCACCTCCTGAGTTCTAGGGTTACAAGTGTCCTCTCCCTGCTATTTAGAATGCTTTTAACTAGTTCTAATTGGGTTTTCATATCTAAGTACAATTTGGTAAAATACTAGCCATTGTTATCACTATTTTCTAAATCACAGATAGAGACAGCTGTTATCATAAGCTGTTGGGTCTAATTCTATGTAATATATTTTATATTAGTTTGATATCATACCGGAAAAAAGTAGAATTGACAGGAGCTATTTGTTTTCATTCCTTACTTCCCTTTAGTGTTTCGTGATATTACAAAACAGGAATCAACTGATGAGGAGTTAGAGTTTGGTAGTGGATGTTTGGACAGATGCCAATGAGTAATTGTGAGATGAAACAAGTAGGGATGGCCTTGCATCCATGTGGTATTTCATTCAGAAAGAGTCACAAATATTCATGTGAAAATCGATTACAATGTGTGTCTATAAGTAGAGAGAGGATCCTGGCATTTGTCTTGTAATGTTGTATGGGGTGCTGTGAACATGACAAGCTCTTTATGACAGAATTTCCCCCACAGCACTCTTTAGAACACATATTTAAGCAAAGGTTACATAAGGTTCTGTTTTCCTCCACTGGTTTGAATGTCAATAACATAGACATTACCTCATTGTAGTATAATCAAGACTATGTTGTGATTCACAACAAGTCATCACTCAGTGAAAAAGACAACCTCAAGTAGGAAAAACTGGGAAAGACCGACAGATTCATCAGTTTATTCTGTCTATGACGTAATTACTTTCATTACTTCTGGGTTAGAAACAAGTTGTCTTCTGAGAATGAAATGATATAGAATGGAATATATATATATATTTATGTATGTATGTATATATGTATGTATGTATGTATGTATGTATGTATATCACATGTCATGGCAAAAACTGAGAAAAGGGAAATCCAGTTTAGCATTGTTAGCATAAAGGGAATGCAGAAAAGAGCCTGGCTTGAGAATACAACAGACGAGTCTGCTGTGGTGTTGGTGCACATCTGCTTTGTAGGATCTGAGTTTTTTTTTTCTTTTAATCCTTGATGGTATGCCCATTTCTCCTGCAAGTTTTGTAAAAGCCAAACTAAATATGTCTTTTAAATTTTTCACATACTTGTTCACCTGAAAAATGACAATTAAAATGTTCTAATCGATTCTGTGCCAAGCATTTAGGTATTATTTCTTAATGTTTTTTCATTAAATATATGTGTATGAATATTTACAGAACATTACCAACTTCCCAGAATACTCCCTGTGCTCTTGCACAGTAGTTATTGTCCCAGGAGATTGCATCTAATACCGTGAGTTTCCTGTTTATGAACTTCATATAAACGGAGTCAGCTAGAAGTGGCATTTTGCTTTGTTCTAATTAATTTCATTCAATGGAATATTATGCTTTAATTAATTCACACTTATTGCTTCAGGATATTTCTTATACAGATTTCTGCTAATCAGGTCTTGGTGATAAAGAGAGCTGTCAGTCATTTGTTCACTTATTCATTCTCTATGAAATTAGTAGAAGACAAAGCAAAGAATTATATTCACACCATCAGGGAGGTTTGTGGCCACAAAGAAGAAAATAGTCATCACATTTAAGAATGTAACATTTTATAAAATATAAATGCTATTAAAATGTCAGCAAAGTATTTTTGAAAATTAAATAGAACAGCAGGAAGTTAAATGGGGCACAAACATTGAAAGCAACATATTTGACAATATGTTAGTGAATGTCTTTGTGTTTTAACATAATGGTAGTCATCTATTCATGTTTGGTTTTTCAGTGCCTAATGGACTAAAAGCTTGGTATGACCCATATATCCTCACACTGAGCAGTCATGCATTTAGTGCTGGTCACTCAGTTCAACTGGATATGTGACAGCAACTCCATCTTATGTAATGAAACATTAGAATGAGTAGGTTTGTCCCTATGACACACTTGTTTTATGTTACCCACAAATATGGATTTTTTCAAATAGAAATAACTTCTTGTCATCCCAGTCCTTCTACTGTGAGATGAATGGAAGAGACGAGAATCTCTGGAAATTCATGGGCTAGCTACCATGTTGTACACTCTACAATTGTTACCAAGTTATGCTGTCTGACACAAGGTGGAAGGTGAGGACTAATACCCAAGAATGTTCATGTCCTCATACCTAAACACACACATACACACACACACACACACACACACACACACACACACATACACACACACACACACACACACACACACACGCGTGCGCACGCACACGTGCACACACACGCACACAGTGACATGAGTACTCACAACAAAGATGTAAGAAAATAAAACATACCTCTCATTGTGGTGTATGGCTTTAATCTCAGCGTTCAGAAGGCAGACATACCCAAATCTATGTGAGTTAGAGGACAGCTTTGTCTATGCAACAAGCTCAATGTCAGTCAAGGACACACAGTAAGACCTTGTCTAGAAACAACAACAAACAAACAGAATATGTATTCGGAAATATTATCCTCAAATATTTGTTTAAGAATAGCCTTCCAAGGTGGTCTCCTCCTTCAGAAATAATAGTTCCCAAAACTGGCTACAGAGGTAATGATCTTTGAAGAAGCTTGACACTATAATTTAACCCGTCAGCACAAATGGGCTTACAGTTAGATCCCTTTTGACCCCAGATGATTAAAAAGGCATGTTGCTCAATAAAACACTGGAACTATGCCCCAACCCCACTTTGAGTTCATCTTCTATTGTTGTGTATAACACACTAATTGGATTTATGACTGGGATGGAATGATAATGTTTCCTTCCGTCGTTACTTCATTCCTTCTTCCCTCCTTCCCTTCTTCCTTCTTTCCCCCTCCCCTCCCTTCCTTCCTATCTCCCTCCCTTCCCTCTTTTCTTTCTTCTCTTGTTTCTTCTTTTATTTCCCTTGCACCTTCTTCCTCTCCTTCCTTGCCTTCATCTCTCTTTCCCTTCCAACCTGGTCCCTATCAGTAAATTTTGTCTGTTAGAAAGGAAGAATCAACCTGTGTCTTAATTTTTAACATTTCCAATCTTTTATCTGCAATCCCACAGTGAGTATTCTTTATGTTTCTAGGTTAGTCTTAGGAGAGTTTACTCAGGGGATGAGAATATTGGGAAATGGGAGGGTCAAGCTGAAACAGGGACAGAGTAGGAGGGCAGGGAGGAAGATACCATGATAGATGAGGACATCATGGGAATAGGAAGAGGTAGGGTGCTGGGGAGGTTCTCAGGAATCCACAAGGATGACCCCACCTTGGTCTGCTGGCAGTGGTCCAGAGGGTGCCTGGACTGGTCTACTCTGGGGACCAGTCTAGCCAATAACCTAGCTGTCATCATAGAGCATTTGTCCAGTGACTGATGGAGGCCGATGCAGAGATCCATAGCCAGGCACCAGGCTGATCTCCGGAAATCCAGCTGATGAAAGAGAGGAGGGATTCTGCAGGTGAGGGACGTCAAAATCATCATGATGGGAGGTTGTGCAGAGATGACGGACCACACTAGTGGAAGCCCATGAACTGTGGACTGGTGGCTGTGGAGCCCCCATGGGACTGGACTAGGCCCTATGGATACGGAAGACGGTTGTTTGGCTTGAACTCTTTGGGGGGCACTCAAGAAGGGGGATCGGAATCTGTCCCTGATGCATGGGCAGGCTTCTGGGAATCCAGTGCCTGTTGTGTGATGCCTCGTACAGCCTGATGAATCCCATGATGCAGTGGGAAGGGGCTTAGACCTGCCTAAGCTCAGTGTGCTGGGCTCTGATGACTCCCCATGGGAGACCATGATTTGAGGGATGTGGGGATGTGGGGTGGTTGAGGAGAGAGGGTTGGGGGTGGGAGGAGGGAGGAGGGGGGATCTGTGGGTGGTATGTGAAGTGAGTAGAAAATTTCTTAATAAAGAAAAATGAAGAAAAAAAAGGAGAGTTTAGTAGCTTTGTGCAAATTGGGGAGAATTGAAACATTAGCAACCTGTTAGAGGTATTTATCAGACTCTTAAAGTTCGTTCACTAACTCTCTTGCAGTACACATCCCTTAGCTGCCAAAAGCCCATTGATTGATTGTCACATCTCCACTCTTTCCCTAAAGATTGTTCTGGAGTGACTTATGCCAACTCATCCAAGATGCTTGTGGTCACGTGTCACCCTTCTCTTCTTGTTTCAAAGGAAGTAAGTCTGCAATGCTGTTTGGACTCCAGAAGTCATCCTGAGAGTATGATGAATTATATTTTACAGGAACTCCTCCTCCTGTTTTACAAGCCCATCATTCCTGTCAGGTCCTCTTATTCTAACCAGTTTCTTTTGAGAAATTTCCCCTAGTTAACCAAATGAATGAATACCAACATTGGGCTCTACTTCTAGAGAAATGATGTTAAAATGGATAGGTAATAGAAACTGGTATAAAAAGGAGGAGTAAAGGCATGCAGACCCAAAACCTCATCCAAGCCAGGAGCTGGCAAAGATCCAAGATTCTACTTCTAAAAAAATTTAGCATATTGAATGCAATTATCTAAAAAAGCAGTGGGATTAATCAGATACTTGCAAGTCATAAATTAACAAGACTGAATAGACTAAACTAATAACTAGCAGCAAAAAGATATTAATATTAATGAATCTAGCTTGATAAAAATATTGTATGTGTGCTGAACATGTTTGGGCATACCTGCAACCATAGCACTGAGAGGATTATAAGTTTGAGAATAGCCTGAGCTACCTAGTGGGACCCTATGTCAAAAGAAATCGCATACAAAACCATAAAAACTTGAAAAACTTAAAAGTCCATTTAGAAATTTGAGAATTCATTCAGAAAAAAAGTCATATTTAAGTAAGAGAAATTTATCCTTGCTAGAGAGAATTCAGACAAGATGTAGGTGAGAAGAGATGCATTACAAACAGTTTTCCAAGCTCAGGAGAGGCCAAAAGGGGCCTTAAACTATAAGCAAAAGTAGAGGAGTGGGGGAAGTGGGAAGTTGGTCATCAAATGAAAGCCACATCCTCCATTTTATTGTGTCAATGATACATGTACCCAATTTCCTCATGTAGGTTGTCATTAAGACAACGATAAAGAGAGTATTTCTAGAAGTGAAAATAATTTGAACATTCAGAATAGACATACCTCTAGAATGTTATGGAAGCAATGGCTTAACTCAGGTGTCTATAGACTCCAGACAACAGACAAATTGTGCCCCTTGTTCTTTTATATGAAAAGTTTAACTGGGACACAGACGTACCCATTTGTTAGTAAATTGCTTGTGACTGTTTTCAAGCTAAATGGCAGGGCTGAGTGGGTGCAACAAGGAGCATATGGTTTGCAAAGAACAAAGTGTTGAGCGTTTGTATCTTCTTTTTGTATCTTCGCAGAACGGTCCCAGCTGTCCTGTCTCATCTGAATGGAAAGCAAATGACTTAAAACAATCTCAGGTCTCAAGTCAGCATCTTCTTCTGAAACTCCATGGAGCTCCAGTCCTGCTTAAAAAATTTGTCTGTCTCTAAGAAGCACTGAGGATTCTTTTACAAGGACTAGGTCCAAAATTTCCACGAGCAAGGGTGTCAATGCTAAATTGTAAGGCTTAACAAACAAGGGTACAAGGACAGGTAATACTTGACCATAGAAACAGATTACAACCTGGAGGAAATACATACACTGTCATCTGAAGAAGATATTTGAAATAAAATGATTTTATCATTACCATTGTTAGCCAATAATCCATTTTCACTCTTTATAGCAAACATAGTGGGATTATATATCTTACAGTAAAATATCCTTTCTTGTATAACAATGTATTAGACAGCTGTAATTCATCAGATTATATTTACAATGATTAAGATTGGAAACTCTAGTAGATGTGTTCAACACATCTTTAAGAGACAGGGGTGATATTTAATAGTGAATTTAGCAACTGCTTTTAATCTGTACAAGAGTGCAATTTTACTACACAATATTCATGCTTGTGAATGTGTCTTGTACTAACAAAAGACCAAACGCATGCTAAGTATATGCCCTAACCCTGAACGGCCACTCCAGCCCTTTGTTTATTTTTTAAAATATTTTTCTATTCTTTGAGGTTATACTATAATTACAACACTTTCTCTTTCCCTACTGAAAACACTCTAATTAATTGCTCCTCGCCTTACTCTCTTTTCAATTCATTTCCTATATGTGTGCATGTTTATGTATTCCTAAAAGATGAATACAACCTACTCAGTCCATATAATGTCACTTATATGTATATGTAATCAAGGAAATTTCTTTTTGGAACAGATGGTGACCATTAGAAGAAGCCACAACCTATCAAAATGCAGAATTGTGGAGCCCAGTTCAACTGATACATCTGTAAGACACTTCTGTACCTAAAGCCATAATGGTTTGTCAGATCACTGATTTGTAATTTAATCATTATGCTTTTGTTTCCATGTACTTATATAAGCTTAATTTACTTTTTATTGCTAATTTTTAAATATAAGATTAACTATATATTCTGAATTTTTCTTTTGTACTCACATGAAGACATAAGGCTGGTCCTGTCTCTGGAAGCATTTATAAATATTCCAGAACTCATGTTATTCTGTAACATTACCACAAAGACAAAAATATGGTTACTAATTTCATTTTTATTTTTTAACAGTATATGTATTGCATAAATTCTGTTATTTTCAAATATTTGAAGTTTTCTTTGTGTCTATTGACTTATATTTCAATTATATTGTGATCAGAAATATTATTGTGAACTTTTGTAATGATATATAGTGAGATTTTTTGCCAATTGCAATGTATATTGTTGCTATCATTTCAATGTATATGTAGATTACATATTCTTTAATGTCATGCTCTATGTATTTGAACTAAATCAAGTTGAGTGATGGCGTTTTCAAATATTCACTCTCACATTTTGGCTGTATACTCTACTTACCAATTAGAGAAATGTTGAAATTCCCAACTATACTGTGGATTTGCTCTTCGTCTTTATGTTCTCTGTGTAATGCTTTGCAGGTTTTCAAGCCTGATTATTTACATATGTCTTTAGGATTACAGCTTTTTCTAGTGAACCTTTGACATGATGAAATATAGTCATTCTCTAGGAGAGTGTTTTGTGAGTTGACTTCTATGTGAAATTGGGTACATCAATGTTTTTTTAACTCGCTGTGGGGTGGTAGGCATATGTCTCACTCTCATTCTTTTCTTTCACTCCGTCTCTCTGTATTTAGATACCTTCCCTAAATAAGATGGATTCATATCTTTTTTTTTAAATTCAATATTAAATCTCCTCTTATTCATGTTCTGTTTTATTTAATGTGAGTTTTGAAATAACTAGTTTAATATCTAAAATCTTGCAATTAATTTTCAATTATGCTCTTCCCATTTGTTTCACTCACGTTGTGTATTTTTTACAGTGACCGTACACACTTTTTAACTCTGCTCATTTACGTTGTTGAAGCTTTAGTCAGCACTGTAGGATTGTTTGTAGAATCACCATAGCCATTCCACGTTTCATATCACAATCTTCCAGTAATGTCCTGTGTTTCCAATGTGTTATATACATTTTTATCATTCATTTTGCATACACAATTCTGAGACAGGTAAATAAATATTATTTTTCTTTAAAAATTTTATTTGTGTGTGGTATATGTGTATGTGGGGGGTGCATTCCTTTGTGTGTGTGTGTGCACAAGTGTGTGATATGGAGAGAAAAGGGTGATGTCTAGTATTTTCCTTACTTTTTGATTCAGGATCTTTCACTGAACCTGGAGCTCACCAGTATTTCTAGACTTGCTAACAGCAGCCCCCAGGCTCCTCCTGTCTCTGCCTTCGCAGTGTTACTATATCCAGCTTTCAAATGAATGTAGGTGTTCATGCTGTGCAGCAAGCATTTCACCCAGTGAGCCATCTCCCTATTTTCCCATTTTTCTTTAAGCAGTTAGCTCTCTTTTGAAACTCTTGACAGAGAAATGAATAGGTAACTAGGTCCGCTTACTTATAAACTTGCAATTTTGAGTTCTCTTAACTCCCTACAGATGTGACTATTGAAAGATCTATCATTCCCTTCTGTTTACAACATGCATTTCACTCTTTCTTCTTGAGTTCTAAGTTATTGACATCAAATTCATTCAATATGAGTGTATCTAAAGATGTCTCTTATCTACATCATTTTGAGAAAATATTTTTCACAAGTCATAGTATTAGAAGGCTGGCATTTACAGTCTTTCAGCAATTTATAGATGTTATTTCATTGTTTTCTAGTCTACCTACTTCTGATAAAAAGTGGACAACAATTTTTTTTTTATTTTCATGCATACAATGTGTTTGTTATTTACTAATATTTTTAAGACTTTCTCCTTTACTTCAGACATTCAGAATTTTAATTTAGATACAACTCAAATGTGTGTGTGTGTATTTGTGTTTTCTATGTATATGTTTATATAATCAAATAATTTGGTGATTTTTCTAGATTGGTAATTGGACATCAGTGAAATATTTTCTTCTTTTTAATTATTTAAATTTATTGACCTCTCTTCAGCCAACAATTTCTTTATTCTGTTGTCGTCAATCTGATTATTTTTTCCACTAAGTGAGTAATTATTTTATACTATATATTTATCATTTTTAATTTAAAATTATATTTTTCTGGATTATCTATTTGCCTAAGTATCATGAATGTTTTAAAATATCCTAGTTCATATTTATAATACTATTTTAAATATTTTCCTGTTTTGGATGGTTTTACTTAATATATTTATTTGTACCTTAGACATCTTTTATATTTTAGCTAGTATAAATATATGAGGATTTATTTTGACACTGGTGGTTATCTCTTTCCTTTTTCAAAAGAAACTTCTATTTTTTAAGTTTATAACATCTCCCGCTTCCTTTTTCTCTCCCCAAAGTATTCCATCTATTGCCCCCCCCAGCCACTCTCTGTCAAATTCATATCCTCTTTTGCTTTCTTTTTATCCTTTCATTGAAAATAGATTTTATTCTTGTGTCATGTAGTATCTTGATTATGGTTTTCCCTCCTTACACTCCTCACAGTTCCTTCCACTTCTCTTCCCATCCAAATTCACCCCTGTGTGTCTCTCATTAGAAAATATACAGGCTTCTAAGGAACTATAATAAAGATAATTCATATCATACAATGTAACACAACATAATATAATATAATATAATATAATATAATATAATATAATATAATATAATATAGCAAAAAACTAACACATGTAAATAGGGCATAGGAAAAGAGCCTAAAGGAGAAAAAAACACAAGAAACAGATATAGATGCAGAGATGCACTCATTTGCAACAGGAATCTCATAAGAACAATAAACTGGAAGCTAATCTATATACAAGGGACCTTTATAGTAAAAGAAGAGAAAATACATGTAATTAAATAAAATTAAAGGCCTGACATGACATCATGAGACAAGGAACCACCAAAGACCCCATGGAGTTTGTTTTCTGTTGGTCATCTATTGCTGGGCATGCAGCCTATCCTTAGGAAGAATTTGTTTCCCAATTAGATTTCCTTAAAGAAAACTAAATTTTCATTTGCAAGTGGATTATCAGCTGGGCATAGCTTCTGGCTTAGGAATGGGGCGTGTGTCCACTTCTTTCAGTTCCAAGACCCAGTCTAGTGTAGACCTGTGCAGGGCCTGTGCATGTTGTCACAGTCTCTGTGAGTTCATATGTATGTATATCAATCCTGTTGATTTAGAGAACCTTGTTTTCTTCGTGTCTTCCATCCACTTTGGCTCCTACATCCACTTCCTCTTCTGCAGGGTTCCCTATGCCCAAAGGGAGGGGTTTGATGACGATATTCCATTTATTATTGTTCTATATGTATATATACACACCCAGCTAAATGTATTTGTATATTTTTATATCAATACAGTATGTGTGTGTGTGTGTGTGTGTGTGTGTGTGTGTGTGTGTGTGTGTGTGTAAAATTAGTCCTAAACATATAAACTTAATGTTCTCAATCTGGATAACATCACTTGTGTGTGTGTTTTCATGGTTGACCATTTGGTATTGGATAATCATTTGGTGTGTTCTTCCCCGGGGGAGAATATTTCCCTCACTCTGTCTATTTTTTCTGTTCATTGATCACCTAAACACAACTTCATTGCCTCCCTCCATTTTCTCCATCATTGTATCATATTTATTCTTTTTACATTCACTTCTTTGTCATTTGAGAATATACTGCCATATATTCACTGCCACTTTGCTTACTATTGAGCATATAATATGCACAAATATTTGCAATTACATTAAATTTATATTAGTATGTATATATATATATATATATATATATATAATTTCTAAGTAAATAATTGTTATACTAGATACATTGTTTTCTCAATAGTTGTTTAAGGCTTTTAGACTCTTCCCTTATATAGACACCACACCTTTCTTTAGAATTTACATACAAAACTTAGGTAAGTGATTTTGTGATGAGGTTTCTACAAGGCTTTACTCTTTATCAGTTTTCTTTTTCTTTCCTTCAGTATTCCATTGATCTGACCACTTCCTGTGCTCCATAAAAATTGTTCTAGGGAAGACATAAATGTATGAATATGTCCATTCCAGGAAAGACAATACAGTTTATGAACAATAATAAAACAGTTCTTTTCACAATGCATAAGAATCAATGCCACAACTATTCCTACAAATCTGTGATGTAAATTTACGATATCTATCTATATTAATTGAATCCACATTCTCTTAAGGCAATATGTAACTATGAGAGAATAAAGAGAGAATAATGTAGAGATGGATTTCACTAGAAGGTGATAGTCTAGTGGAATCAATATATTAGCACATTAATTGGCAGAGTGTGTGGCTAAGAGAGTTTTGAAATTCTTTCACTTCACAGGTATTTTTAAGTAAGACAAATGTCCTAGCTTTTTATGAAAGGTGACCTCTTTACAGAAATTAAGATGGCATGCTTAATAGGTCTGGCAGTTGCTGAGGTTTATACATCTAATATATTTTAATAAAAAGGTATTCTAGCCAATAGAACTGGTCCTGAATTTCATCTAATGCTTTCACTTGATAATTATTTAATGCCCTTCAAATTAATTTTAATATTGTGAGCCTTTAAAAAATATTGATCTTGCCGGGCGGTGGTGGCGCACACCTTTAATCCCAGCACTCGGGAGGCAGAGCCAGGCGGATCTCTGTGAGTTCGAGGCCAGCCTGGGCTACCACGTGAGTCCCAGGAAAGGCACAAAGCTACACAGAGAAACCCTGTCTCGAAAAACCAAAAAAACAAAACAAAAAAAAAAAATATTGATCTTGTAAGAATGCCTTGATAATAAACTATATATATATATGTCAGTTAACACTCAATATTCAATGCATTTTATTAATATATTCATAATGTAAACAATAAGCTTGCCATCATGCTATGATATATAGCATAAAAAGAAAATGGTATTTTTTAATTTAAAATCTTATTTTTCTTTCTGTTATTACACATACATTATTATTCCTACAACACTACTTTGTCTACCTGTTGGCAAATTTTCAATGTATTACTCAGGACAAAGGGAAATCTGTTTTGCTAAGTTTCAGTGGCATGAGAGAATAATGAAGGGCTTATCCATAAGTCATACATTCAGAGCAGAGATTGGTACCTCATTTTTATGAGGCACACTCATTCATTGTGACAGTCAAGTTACAGTCACTAAATAGCTGCTGCCCAATATTTTCATAACAGACACATTATCCTCTTTTCTATCACATCTCTAAAATGCAGCCTCATCACAGAACTGGCAGGAAAAAATACATGACTTCATGGTGGATTGATATGCCCTCAATAATATCTGAAAGAAAGGAATCAGCATTATATGTTGTTTTCACAGTAAATATTTTACAAGACTAAGAGAAATTTATACTTTAAGGTTGAGTAAATCCTATTATGATCTATGGTCACTCAAAATAGATTCAGTTGAAATTTAGAGAAAAACTGAATATCACAATAAAAATGTATCTGTATTTTAAAGGTTTATCTTTATTTTATATGTATTTTATATGTTTTGCTCACAAACACACACACACACACACACACATACACACACACACACACACACACACACACACACACACACACACACACACGTGCATGTGCATGACTGGTGTCCTCAGAGGCCAGAGGGGGACATGCCAGATCTCCTGGTACTGGAGTTAGAAATGGTTGTAAACTCATGTGTAGGTGCTGCAAATTAAACCCCTTTCCTCTGGAAAAACAGCCAAGGGTCTTAACCACTGAACATCTCTCCAGCCATAACAGACTTTAGTTTTAAATTAACTGAATGCCATCTCCAACATGTTCTTTAAAAAGTTATTGAAAGTAGCACCAAGAAGTGGGCAATGTTCTTTTCTTTGAATCTGAGTAGGCTTATAATCAGTAACACAATGGGAGAGATGCTGTTTGACCCTGATATCTCAGTCATCAAAGATGATGCAAAATTTCCCCTTGACTGATGGATTATCTTCTCAGGAGACTGAACCATGCATGATAGAAGAAGAATAACTATGCAGAGGCCATCATGTTATGAGGGACAGACTGCATTAGGATTTTTAGTCCTCAGCCTCAGTAGAGAGAACCAGGACCACTTGTCAGATGAGATGACAACTTTCAGACATGATAGTTGTTGCCAGGAATGTCAGATACTTCTTTGGGTCTTCCCACATGTGCCTCAGATATCGTGTATCAGAGTTAAGACTCCACTTAAAGAAGTTTCAAAATTGCTGACTAATAGACTATAGATGTACAGCACAATGATTGTTAGGATTGTAGTCTGTATCACAAGACTAATTAGAATAGGATCTGTAGTAATAGATTAATTTCAGAGCTAGAAGTATTTTCTTGACTTTACATAATATTCCTGTCTATCATTCTTATTTTGGCCAGTTTCTTTTCTTTTCTTTTGTCCTTTTACACATTACTGTAGGTTAGGCTCCACTCTAGTGAAGAGGTTATTGGTCTTTTGATTAAAGTACACTGCAGTTTTGGGAGTATCTAGGTGCAATCCAGGCTGTATCTGTTTGATGGAATCATCATGAGTATGTACATTTGCACTGATTATAGCTGTGGGAGAGATCAGGAAAACTGAGTACTAGCTTTACAATGTATATCATTCATTTATTCCTGCTCTATTTATTACATTAGAGATCATAAGCGGATGAGTGCAATTCTGCTATGGGTCCTAAAGAATCCAGCTAGCAAAATGATTGCAAATACCATTGCCATGTGGCAGGAAGAGAATACAGCATGAATATAGAGCAAAGCAATGGACCATGTAGACATCAAGGTCTCAGAAAGCAGCAGGCTTAATCTCTTCATATGCATTAAAAGTCAGTTTACACTGTGTCAAAGATTAATGAGCTAATCGTGTGTTCAAAATATTTTAAAAGTAATTTTATCCCATGAATATTATCATATTCTTTAGTAAAGTAACCAGAGTTTTCTTTAGAGCAAATATGGTTATTTAAATCTGTTCATGAGCTGCGGTTCTTGCTCCTAGTATGTTAAGCTGATACTGGTTCAACACTTGCTCCTAGTATGTTAAGCTGATACTGGTTCAACACTTGCTCCTAGTATGTTAAGCTGATACTGGTTCAACACTTGCTCCTAGTATGTTTAGCTGATACCATCCAACTCCAAATAGGATGAAACTGAAGTAAAACGATGAAAGTCATGCATTTCTTTTCTAATAGGCTAAAGATTTTAAGACTGGTATAAAAGAAGAAAGTTTCCCATCTCCTGTTCCTCTTTCCATTATAACTTAAAGGAAAATGAAATTGAAAACCATAAAAACACAACGAATTCATTAGAATCTGTATTAAAACTAGTCTATTGCTCCTTAAGCCTTTTCTATCAATGTGAGTATACAAGCTTCTTTATGCTGCTCCAGGCCTTGAAAGAATTGAGGCAGGAACATAAATATACATAGAATTATGCCCTCAAGCAAAATTCCAATAATGGTTGGCCCAGACCTATTTTTTCCTTTTGTCTTTAAATAGAAATAAAGGAGCCAATTAACATTGCTCATGGCTGTTTTCATTCTTTTCCTCTACTGTCAGAGATGCATAGAATGCTAAACGATGAAGATATTTCCCATATCATGAAGTCTAATAACCTGAATTTCAGATATGGAAAATAAATTTATGTAAAGAGCAAGGGATTTTATGGGTGATATAGTGCTTGAGGATTCTGCAAATGACAACTGACAGCCCTCCCCAACCAAAGTTTATAATAAAAGATGTATGCAATCAATCTTGTTCTGCTTCCAATGCCATTATCAAGTTAGACATCATGACAAGAAATTTAACATGGTAGACCTCAACAAGTTTATAGATTTATAATATTAGAGTTTTCATTAGATCAGAGTTTCCACAGTTTTTCAGTCTTTATTTTTGTCACAATTACATGGGTTTCTAACATGTATACCTAATATCATGTTTTTATCTAAGCTTGAAGAATTTCCATTGCAATGTAATAGATTAGTACAAATTTGCATCTTAAACAAACATATATAAAAATATGCACATACTCACGCACGACACATACACACACACAGAGAAAGACAGAGAGAGAAAGACTATCACATATTTTCTGTGACTCAAAAGTCTCAGAGCTAAGTTAAACCTTTTTTAGAAATATAATCTAAGTTTTATTTAGGAATTGGATATGTTCATGTCTTAGTTATGGTTTTGTTGCTGTGAGGAGTCATCATGACCATAGCAACTGTTATAAAGAAAAACATTTAATTGGGGCTGACTCACAGTTCCAGAGGTTTAGTCCATTATCATTATGGTGGGGAACATGGCAGCATACAAGCAGATGTGGTGCTGGAGAAGAAGCTGAGAGTTCTACATCTTGATCCATAGACAGCAAAAGTGAGTGTCATGCTAGGACTGACTTGAGCTCCTGAGACTTCAAAGCCTGCCACCACAGTGACACACTTCCTCCAAGAAGGCCATCCCTACTCCAAATGAGGCCACAAGTCCTGATATTGCCACTTCCTAGGGTCAAGCATTCAAACACATGAGTCTATGAGGGCCATTCCTATTCAAACCACCACAGACCTAGAAAACTAATTGGCAATATATGCACTTTGAAACTCAAATGATAGTAATTCATTCTCTGATAGACTGACAATCTTGGCTTCTTAAATACTGACCAGAGAGACTTCAGTTCCTAGTTATTGTTTTTATCCTCCAGAGGGCTCTGCAATTCCGTGAAGAATGAATGTCTCTCTAATGGAACACTCAACAGCTGAGAAATGCTCTTGTTCACAGAGCAGATAGCAAAGGGGAAAGGTATTAGCTATAGTGTTCAAGTCTAGTCTAGACAAAAAGGAATGAACCACTAACTCGGGCTGTGACTCTCACAAACTGTTTTTCACTAATTGACTATCTTTGATAACAGCAAATGGCATATTTAAAATGAAGTTTCCAGGCAAATCTCCAAATCCAGATGAGATTGCAATAAGGAGAAAAATGGACAGCCTGCTTGGCAGCACACCAGCATTCTTTGACCTCAAGTAAGTCTTCTTCACTAAATACTACTTGCTAGCTAGCTTCTGTATCAATCAGCAGAGGGTGACAGTATCTGAGCCCCAACCAGGAAGTCATGACTGGCCCTTATCCCATACCCACTTCTGCACAAACATCTTCATGGAGCAACCCAGTGAAGTGACATGAGTAACCACAACACCTGAAGTAAGGCTGAGAACTCTGCAAGGACCTAGCTATACAGCAGCCAGCTCCATCAGTAGAAGTGGATCTGTTCCCTTGAACTCCAAGGGAGAGGAAGGAGAGCTATAAAATGTTGCTCAGTTTAATTTGAATGAATAGAATGCCAAAGAACAGATGAATCCTGTGGAAATCCTTCTCCTAGTATATCAGGAGGATAGACAACATCTGGTCACCATTGCCTCACTGAAAGCCCTCAGTTCGGCCCAAGGTCACTAAGACATTTGCCCTCCAAATAACGTTTCAACTCCTTGTTGGCTTATATCCTGTGTTCCTAAGCAGCCATCAATGCTGCAAGAATGCAGATTTACCCCGTGCAGAGGAGAGGAGAAAGAAAGGGAGGAAGAAGAGGCAGATGACAAGGTGAGCCATGAGAATTTGGATGTGTCACTAGAAGGAACCACTGTAAAACACATCAGAAGGTCAGCTCCCCAGAAGCAGATTGATCCAGCTAAGAAACAAAAGCTTAAGAAGAGGAGGAGATAGTGAAGCCCAGCCCTCTAGTCAAAAGCCCCAAAGAAGGGAAAACAAAGAATGTGGTGTTTAAGAAATGAAAAGTCCACAATGGCATCTCCTGTGTCCAAGGAAAGGCATCCCCCAGCTCTGCTGTGGCGTAGGTGTCCCAACCCAGCTCCTCCACCTAAGTCTACATGTAACAAGATGTTGTCAGGGCCACACAGAAGCCCCACATCCCAGCTTTCCATTTTCAGCTGGCTCTAAGAGAAAAGCCCAGTGAATATGGGTAGAGCCACAATAGCCACAATAAAATTTCCTAGATCAGAAAACAAAACAAATCAGAAAGTAAGAAACATTAATAAATAGTTTTAAAATCTCACCCTGCATACTGTGACTGTGATGTAAGCAAGGAGGGACAATAAGTGTGTGAGGTTTAGGCTCTGCACTCTGATGTCAGCAGTTGTCTCAGGTAAGACAGTGAATAATCAAGACCGAAGACAATCAAAATGCCCACCAAATTTAAACAGACATTTTCACTGTCTTATATGGGAAATGATGACTACTGAAGTGCCAATGGTGCAGATGTGTTTTATTTTTAATCAAAATGTTCCGAACAACAAAAGGATTAACCAGCTCACAAAAAGATTCAACAGTCCATCCTTAATGCCATTGTTTAACAAGCGATTATTTTTCCAGATTTACAAAATTAAGACAATTAAACATAACTTTAAAAATTTGGAACATAAGACGGCAGCTTCTGGCACATATTAAAATTTTACATTTTTTTTCTATAGAGATGAGAATTAAAGTACTACTATCTACCATATCACCATGAAGTGGATGGAAAGAGAATATAATAATAGCAACCTTGTTCCAATTACCCAGGTGTTTCCCAATTGCCTGGAGACCTAGGGGTGTAATCAGAATGATCTGAACCTTATACATTCCTTCTGTTTAGCTTTGTTCAAGTAATAAGCATAGTCACCTGTCAGTTGGTCTTAAATAGGAAATATCAGGTTTTATCATCATTGCAAGTGTTTATTTTGGAAAATTCCATGGACAGTAGATGAATACTAAGGCTTATAATGCAGAATACTTTTATAACTCCTTGTTTCTTAGTTATTTGGCTGCCTGCATAGAGATATTTTAGTATTTCCTCTATATGAACTCACTATGATGGATTTAACACAATCTTCTTTTGCTATTTGAAAACATTTGCATTTATACATAGGGAACTATTATTTTGTCATTAAAATGTGCTTTAGAACTGCATAATATTAATACTATTTCTCCTTTCAACATATATAAAATCTATACTAATCTGTGCTAGCCATCAACTTATTCATACCTATTGTTTTACTTGTTTTGTTCTAATTTCTCAGAAAGTAACAACTTTAAGGAGAAAAACACATGTCCTTTGTTATTCCCTATAAATAAGCCAAACTCATTCAGTGATTGTAAGGATGTTACACATAAAATACAGGAATCTTCCAACATTTCCATTGGCAAATGATTTAATAAATCAGCTACAATATGATATATTACAATAAAACTGAATATTAAATAATTAAATGTTGTCATTTTGTAGATTAAAATCAATTGACTAATAGACAAATTTCATGTGGTTCTCCAATATTATGCCAAAATTTAATACAAAGAAGATCCACATGTGTTTATGAAGTGGGTTACCCAAATATATTTCATTAGAAGCAAATTATGGCATTTGAACTCTCTGATCCTATTCATTTTATATAGAAAAAAGTATTATGAAAATATATGGAAAAATGTAGTGATAAAAGCAATGCAAGATCTCTGGAAAGAAGTTAGTTAATAGGGAAAATAGAAACCCTGTGTTTGTGGTAATGCTCATTTCCTATTTCATTCTCCAGTGGTGTGATCAATGGGCCATGGATACATTTATGCACTCACACAATTCATTTTTTATGTTTTCAGTTTTATCATTTCAGATTTACAGAAAAATTTAAAAGAAGGTACTTGGTTTTGTTGTGGAATATAACTTTAGGCTAACTGTGTTACATTTGTTTATGCTGCATTTGTTTAATTGTGTAAAGATGTGTTGCTGTTTCCTCTTGCCTGCTGAAGATACCTGATTGGTCTAATAAAAAGCCTAATGGCCAAAAGCTAGGCAAGAATAGGATGGGAGGAGCTGACAGGCAGAAAGAATAAACAGGAGGAGAAACCTAAACTCGAGAGAGGAGAGAAGAAGGAAAGAATGAGGGAGAAAGAGAGGGACACACCTGGAACCAGAAGCTAGGGTGCCACCAGTCAGACATGGAGACAATAAGAAAAAAGAAAGAAAGAAAGAAAGAAAGAAAGAAAGAAAGAAAGAAAGAAAGAAAGAAAGGAAGGAAGGAAGGAAGGAAGGAAGGAAGGAAGGAAGGAAGGAAAGAAGGAAAAAAGCACCAAGACAAAACATAGATTAAAAAGAAGCAAGTCAATTTGAGTTAGAAGAGCTCGTCAGAAATTAGCCTAAGTTAGGCCAGGCATTCATAACTAATAAGCCATCTCTGTGTCATGATTTGGGAGCTTGGTGGCATCCCTTTCCTTGGTACAGGCTTTCCATTTATCCTCTGTACTCCCTAGTGTACAGCCTATCAATTATCAATACTGTCTGGCATGTGATACATGCATTACAATGGTGACCCTTTACAGGAGTATCATAGTTGCCTGAAGTTAACAGTGTGCATTAGAATTTACTCTTCATGTTGTACACTGCGTGGCTTAGAGAAGTGTACACTGTCATGGCCTGCTATTACTGTAGTATCATATTGAATATTTTCTCTGCTCTACTCTGTATTCACTACCTCTTTATTTTTAGCTTGTAGTCCATGAAAGTGCTGCTGTTTTAGCTACCTCCCTGGCTTTGCCTTATCCGAAATGCCAGAGTTTAAATCATGCAGCATGTGCTATATTATACATATCTTTTTTCACTTAGTACTTTGCATTTAAATTTCTCTATTTTTTTCATAACCTGGAATTTCACTTCTTTCACTGCTTACATTTCTATTTATTTATTTATTTATTTATTTGTTTGTTTGTTTATTTGTGTATTTATTTATTCATTACTTATGTATTTATTTATAGAAAAGGTATAATGTAATTCAGCAACTCCAAATGGTCCCGTCTCCACAAAACTCAAGTCCAAGTGTATTAAACACCTCTACATAAAACCAGATATACTGAACCAGATAGAAGAGAAAGTGGGGAACATTCTTGAATGCATTGGCACAGAAGGTGTCTTTCTGAACAGCACACTGAGCTCACAGGCCATAAAATCAACAATTAATAAGTGGGACCTCTCAAACCTGAAAAGTTTCTGTAAGGCAAAGGACACTGTCAATTGGACAGAGTAGCAGCCTACATAATGGGAAAAGATTTTTATCAACTCCATATATGATAGAGAACTAATATCCAAAATATATAAAGAACTCAAAAAACTAGATTTCAATAAACCAAACAATTCAATTTAAAATGGGGTACAGATCTAAACAAAGAATTCTCAATAGAGGAATTTCAAATGGCTGAGAAACACTTGAAGAATTGTTCCACACCCTTATCCATCAGGAAAATGCAAATCAAAACTACTTTAAGATTCCATCTTACACCTGTCAAAATGGCTGAGATTAATCACACAAGTGGCAGCTCATGCTGGTAAGGATATGGAGCAAGGGGAACATCCCTCTATTGCCGGTGGGAGTGCAAACCTGTACAGCCACTTGGGAATCAATCTACCTCATTACCCAGATATACCACTCTTGGGCATAACCCGAAGGACTCTCCATCTTACCACAAGGACACTTGCTATACTGTTTATAGCAGCTTTATTCATAGTAGACAGAACTAGGAACAACCTAGATCTCCCTCAACTGAAGAATAGATAAAGAAAATGTACATTTACACAGTGGAGTATTAAAATGACAGCTGTTAAAAATGACATCATGACATTTGCAAGCAAATGGATGGAAATAGAAAAAAAAAATCCTGAGTGAGGTAACCTAGACCCAGAAAATAAATATGGTGAGTATTCACTTATAAGCGAATAATAGCTGTTAAGTAAATGATAATCCAGCTACAGTCCACAGACCCAGAAATGTTAGGTAAAGAGGGGGGCCTCTGGTTGGGGGAGGGAAAATGCATAGATATTCATGAGAAGGGGAAATAGAATATATTCTGTGGGTGGACTACGGGTAGGTGGGAGCAGGAGTGAGGAGTATCAGAGGACAGGGAAAGGGATGGAGGGGGAAAGGTGGAATTGGGAAGCATTGCAGGGATTGTCTGGAACCTAGTGCAGTGGAAACTTCATGGAATCTATGAGGGTGACCCTAATGAGGACTCCTAACAATGGAAGATACCGAGTCTGAAGTGGCCATTTTTGTAGCCAGGCAAGTCTTCTAGTGATGGAACTGGGTTGCATTTGGTTGAGTTTTTGGCCAAGGGATTGCTGTGGGGATCCCTACACAATCCAGGCTGATGGTAGGACAGAGGGTCATTCTGACAGAGGGGTCTCATTGCTCAGGACAACATCTACACATTTTGTTGAACATAGAGAATTTGAGCTGGTGCCTGCATGGAACCTTCATCTCTACATTCTAATCTCTCTGGCACAGGAAGGTAATCTGCAGATCATAGAAAGAGAAACCTGGCCACCAACATAGCCACAACCCCTTTGTCTACAATCTTTCATGCTTGTAAGTTATGCTGGGACAATGTTGACACAGAACTTGGGAGAGTGGCCAACTGATGTTTCATTTTAACTTAAGGCCCACACCACAAGACAGAGTCCATGCCTAACACTGTCTGGGTGGCCAGGAACCAGAGACTGAATAAACCAGAGACCTGGGTAGTACCAAACACCATGACAGGACACAAAAAAAACAAAACAAAACAAAGCAAAAAAACCACAATGAAATAATTCATAATGATATTCTGCTGTTCTCAGATCTTATCAGTGCCTTGTCAGAAAGGATTCTTCAGGTAGTAGATGGGCACAGATGCAGAGACCCACAGCCAGAATATGAAGATTGAGAAAGCATAAATTTGAGGTCTCCATCAGGTCCCTCCCTTCAGAGATCTTAGAATTCTGAGGAAGAGGAGGAGGAAAGATTGCAGAGTAGGCAGGAATGGAAACACCAGGAGAACATGATCCCACCAAATCAACTAAGTATTGATTAAAAGAGCTCACAGAGTTTAAAAGAGCAAGTTAGGATCCTGCAATAGCCTGCAAGAGGTCTCTGAGTATATCTTAGGGCTGTTAGCTTGACATTTTTGTGGGACTCCTAACAGTGTGAGAAGGTATATGTCTGACTCTTTTGCCTGCTCTTGGGAATTTTTTTCTCCTGTTGAGTTACCTTGTCTAGAATGGGTATGATGGCTTTTACCTTACCTCTTGTTTTGTCCTCTTTGGTGTTGTCTCATGGAGGCTGTTCTTTTCTGAAAAGAAAACAGGAGGAGAATGGATTTGGGTAAGAGGGGAGGTTGGGAGAAAGCTGGGAGGAGTGAAGGGTGGGGAAACTGTGGTTAAGGTATATTATATGAAAGAATAATCTATTTTTGATAACTATAAATAAAATAATATTTTCATAAAATAATATCATGTAATTCAAGAACTCTAGATGGTCCTATCTCCAGCTTCATAGTGTTGGAATTACAGAAATATGATACCACATCAGCACTAGATAATATTTTGCTGTGTGATGCCAGCAATATTTTATTTTATCAATAATTCACTCACCAAGGGACACTTTGGATGCTTCTAAATGTTGGCAGTTTTGAGAAAGATACTTATAAACATCATGTATTGGGTTTTGTGTACACCTAAGGTATCCACTTTAAGGAACTTGTTTGATGGGCCATTTGTTCATTTGATGATCTTATGTTCTGAAGTTGCTAAACCATCTTCCAGAGTGACTGATCAATTTTCTCCCCCATCAACAATGAAAAATGTTTTTGTTTTCCACTACAGCATTTAATACAGGTAGGTGAAGTTGTGGGCATTCCTACAGAGAGCATATATACACATTTTATCATTTATATGCTTAATATACATCTGTGTAAAATCAAACAATTATGCCACCTGTCCTCAGTACATCTCAAGGCACAACCCATGGATTCTATGCTTTGTAAATATTATCAGGGAGTTATAACATATATAGATGTAAATGTAAATTGAAAGAGTCTTAGAAATTTTTGAACAATTTAGTGAGTAATTTCATGCTTTTTCAATTTAAAGATGTAAAAGCTGGAGTTTCTATTTTATGTAACATTTTGCTTTATATCAATTGAAGAATGTATTTTCTTTGTCTTTCTCAATAGACTCTTTGGCACATTAGAATGTTTTCCAATCCATTATTACAGACAGTTTGCAAGCAAATGTTTCATCTTTAACTAAGCATTTTAAGCTGATTCACAGATAAAAGACACAACTGTTTGAGATATAGTAGTAGGTGTTTTGACATAAATGTTTTATTTTGTGATTCCTAGAATTAAGCTTTCATATCCTCATCTCACATAAGATATATGACATAAAATTCACCATATTAATGAATGATTAATAAATAAATGAATTCTTTTGATAAATTTGAAAAACTCTAAGGCAACTGATGACAAATTTGGGGTGTGTTGAATATAACTCATATGAAAAATTCTTATTCCAATCTTGCTCTGATTGGACCTCCAGCAACTAGGGTTCAAGAACATATTTAACTTTTGTCAATTTTATGCTTGATTGGGACATGGTTAATTTTAGACTGTATTACCAAATTAGCAGAAGGTATTAATTACTTCATATAGCATTTTAGACACTGATATTTGTAGCCCAAACTCCAGTACAATAATATATAACACATAAGACAAAAGGAACAGGAGATAATGCTGCCGTGAGGACCAGTCTTCAGCAGCTCAGGGATTGGGGGATCTACAGAGTTGGCAAACTAATCACTCAACATTACTTTTCCATCTCATGGAGTAAAACTTAATTCTCTGGGGTAGTGAGTGGGGCAAAACTTAACTCTCTGGGGCGAGCAAAAAGGGAAACACACATATATGCACACACACACACACACACACACACACACACACACACACACACACACACACACAAAAAAAAAAAAAAAAAAAAAAAAAAAAAAAAAAAAAAAAAAAAAAAAACCCACACTTCTTCAATAGGTCAGGATCTCATCTAGGATGCTGATGAACGTGAAACCTTTAACAGGCCAGAGAAACTGAAACGATACAGAGCAGGTGAACTACTGGACAGACAAACAGACACTCAAAGACTTTTCTGAGGGCCAAACCTTAGTTCTTCATTTAATTATTCTTTCTGTTGCTTGTTCTATTTCTATTCTGTTTTTGTTCTTTTCTTCTGCCCTAAGGTCTCCCTTCTGTCTCTTTTGATATCTTCCTTCTAGCTAACTTTACTTTTTCCCTCAGCTTATATATCCCAGCAAATCTTTAAGCAGTACAAAAATTGCAATGTGGTTACATTCTGCTTATTTATTTATTTATTTATTTATTTATTTAACTTTTTTATTAAGAAATTTTTTATTCATTTTGCATACCAACCACAGATCTCCCTCTCATCCCTACTCGCTACCATCCTAAGTGAGGTAACCCAGACTCAGAAAGAAAAACATGGTAAGTACTCACTCATCAGTGGATACTAGATGTAAAGCAAAGGATATTCAGACAACAACCCACAGCTGCAGAGAAGCTAGCTAACAAGGAGAACCCTAAGAGGGATGCATGGATCGCCCTAGGAAGGAGAAATAGATGAGACCTCCTGAATACATTCTATTTTTAAGTGAATGATTACAATGAATACATGTAAAAAAACAACATGTTTTCCATATTTCTTACATGATTAAACATTTTATGCATTGTAGGTGAAAAACAAGTTGTCCCAAGAACCCAAGGAAGGAACTTGTTACAGATTAACAGAGTATAAGCAAGCAAGGTATTTTTTTTAGCCAATTCTGTTGCTGGCAGGCTGCATTTTGTGGTTATAAAGAAAGAATCAATCACTTTATTATTTCAAAATGTAATCTTATAAGAAATCTTAAAAGAATCACAAATATAAACTTTTATACATGAAAAATTATCAGTTAGCTCTACTTTAAATCCTCGGGGTGCATACCTATTCATCAACAGCTATATTTTATATATATATATATATATATATATATATATATATATATATATATATGAAACTGAGGGCAGAAATGAGTACAAGGAATTAATCATCACCTTTGATCACCAACCCATCCTAGCAAGAAAGGTACCTATGAGCACTGGTTTGTTTGTTTTGTTGTCAATTTTTTGTTCTGTGATCTCAATGAGCCCCTCACTCACCTATTGAAAGTGTGCCTTTCTAAACTTTAAATTGTTCCCCAAGATTTTCTACCTCAAAGTCATTAACAAAAACACCTTAGCCTAACCTTACTAACAATTCTACATGTCTAAATTCTTTCTAAGGGTGGTGGTTGAATCTGCTCCAGCAGCAATGCTTGGAAAAAGTCAATCATTATTATTGTAAGTTCCAGTAACACTGCCCAGTGAGAGGCTAGAAACCCGCTGAGAATTTTCATACAACCCATAGATTGCGAGGAATGTGGTGACCATGATGGCAACAATCAGAGCTGTGCTCAATAACAGCATGAGGTCCTCAGGACACAGTTTCCAAGGCTCACTCAGGTGTAGCTTTGCCAACTGTCCAACCATGTTCCGTGAGTTCCAGTGCTGCCTGCTGATGTGCTTGCATAGCCCCTGACAAGGAGAGATGGGATTAGCACTATCCGAGGCACAACAAACGTAGTCAATAACTGTCTTAGTTTCATTGTCTGTGGCTGTGATAAAAGACCTCGACAAATTCAACTTAAGAGATAGATTGTTTACTTGGCTCAAATTCCTTTTGTAAGTCTGTCATTGCAAGGAATTCAAGTTAGAACTTGAAACGGCTAGTCATATTACTGCAGCCAAGAGCAGAAAGCAGCAAATTAATACATGCATGTTTGTGACTAGTTGGCTTTCTCCATTTTTCTCTATTTAAAAATTATTTCTTTTATATTTAATATAATTATATTATTTACCCTTTCTCTTTCCTCTCTAAGCTCTCCCATAAAGCTCTCATTGCTATTTTTCAAATAGATGGCCTTTTTTCATTAATTATTGTTACATATATACATATTTATATAATTCCTAAATATATAGTATTCATATATATGCATATCATATATATAATTCTTAAATATATAATATATGATATGTGTAGATTGTATGTATTATAATATATTACAATATATATTAATAATACACATTCCGAAATTCCTATATATATATATATATATATATAAAATTCCTAAGTACATAAGTACACAAGTGATATAATACAGCCTGAGCATTCTCCTTTCTAAAAACCCCAGAATACCAAGCCCATGTAATGGTGTTACCCATATCAATTAACTTAATTAAGAAAATCCCTCATAGGCACTCTCAGAAATCTTTCCCAGGTGATTCTAGATTGCATAAAGTTGACAATCAAAACTAATATAACATAACATAACATAATATAACATAACATAACATAACATAGCATAACATAACCACAGCAACTTTACAGGCTATATACCAATGCAACCTAATTTCATATGTATAATTCTGAAAGTGAGAATAGTGATACCACAAAACCCATCAAGAAGATAAATTAGAAAATATCTCTGAAGTAAGAGCTAAGTACATGGATGAAAAGCATACCATTTGGAAAAGAGTGCCCAAGACACCCACATTCTGTTCCTTCTGTAAAAAGGAAACTAAGGAAATTTTTTAAGAGACTGAGGCAGAGTGACTCTGATAGTTGGAACAGTAGGAGCAGCAATGGCCAAGCTATTACAGTTAAACTGAGGTGGTTAAATAAAAAATGAAGGATTGATTCTTTTTCTCCTTTAGGCATCTAGAATAGTAACAAAGATTAAACCTTCAAAGCAATAGAATACATGTTTTTCCCTTGGGAATATTGAATAGCTCAAGAGAAAATGCCTTCACACAGTGACCCCACCCAATAAATAGGTCATCAAAATGTCTGTGAGACAGCGCTCTGTTCACTAGTTCAGGGCACACATAAAACATTTAGGGGCAATGATTTGTGGGTTGTTGGTTTTTTTTTTTTTTCAATTTTTTAAAGTTTTCTTCTTCTCTCATACTTTACATGCAGACCAGTTTCTCCTCGCTTTACTCCTCCTATTCCCTCCCCCACCTCTCTTCTCCGCAGAATCAACTCCCCCATTTCCTTTCATAAAAACAACAAAAAAGAGCAGGCCTCTCAGAGATATTCCTGAACATGGCCTAACAAGATACAGTAAGACTGGGCACAAACTCTCATATCATGGCTGGATGTGCCAATCCAGTAGGAGGAAATGGGTCCCAAGTACAGGCAAAAGAGTCAGAGACAACACCTACTCCCATTGTTGAGAGTCCCACAGGACCATTAAGCTCTGCAACCATAAGGTATATGCAGAGGTCCTAGCTTAGACCCATACAGAGTCCATCACTTCAGTTTCTGTGAGCCTCTATGAGTCCTTAAGCCTTCAGGCTCTGTGGGCCATGTTCTCATGGTGTCCTCAGCCCCTCTGGTCCCTACAATCCTTCCTCCCCATCTTAGGCATGGCTCTCCTGACTCTGCCTAGTGTTTGGCGATGAGTCTCTGCACTTTCTCCCAACAGTTGCTGGATGACATCCCTCTGATAGCAATTGGACTAGGTTCCAGTCTAGGTCTATGAGTATAGCAGGATATCATTAGGAATCATTTTACTGACTTTTTTCCCAGTCATATTTGGTTCTCTCCTGGGTCTCTGGGCTGTCCTGCCTCTGGGACCTGGCCATCCATGCACTATCAGGCATGAACTCCCTCTCATAGCATTTTCTTAAAGTTGAACCAGTCATGGCCTGGTCATTCCCACAAGTTCTGTGCCACCATTGCCCTAGCACACCTTGCAGGCAGGACAATTTGTGGGTTTTTAATGTTTAA
This sequence comes from Peromyscus californicus insignis, assembly GCF_007827085.1. Taxonomy (NCBI): domain Eukaryota; kingdom Metazoa; phylum Chordata; class Mammalia; order Rodentia; family Cricetidae; genus Peromyscus; species Peromyscus californicus. The sequence goes on from NW_026294595.1 coordinate 71,339,471, forward strand.
GTTTGTATATAAAGTAATAGGAGTTACAGCATTTTCATACATATGTGTCCTTAAGGTATGTCCTAATACATCCTCTTCTCATATGCCCTCTATATTTCTATGTTAGGCTTCTCAAGGGAGAAAATAGAATCTCTTTCCCTCAAAAGCCACTGATTGCCTATCATCTTAGGTTGGGGCCTAGGTGAAATTTTTTCCATCCATAGCAGCATGTCCACTTTGTGTTGTCAATATGCTAGTCTTGTTCAGGAGGCCATGTTGTTGAAATTTTGTGGTCACAGCATGTATTTTGGGTTATTCATCCTATTGAGGGAAGAGGAGGTTCCTTATAAACAAATGGACATGAAATAGTGTGGAAATAATACAGATCATCTCTATTTCTCAAGCTTTATAATACATCTTTTACTATTAAAGGTTAGTAAAAGAATGAAGAAACCAATAGGCAGCATGAAAATACACTAGCCCCCAAAATGACATTGTTGTAACTATAAATTGGTAAACAAATTCTGAATTACTATATTGTGTATTTGAAGGGTAATTGTTCATTCTCCATTTTGAAAAATAATGTATGGTAAGGAGGCTGAATAGACACAAAACATCTATAGAACATACTTGTTCAGGGTAACTAGTTCTGTTATAATGATTTCACTGTCCTTAGCTCTTAGAAGCAATAATAGGGCCATTTGTCCCCCGCCTATATGGTATGCATGGTGTGCTTCAGAAAGAGATAGGCAGGTATTGACACCAGTGTAGTATTCTTGCCATTTCTCTTATATGGCTTGTCAGAAGTCTAAGGCAAAGTGAAAAATGAACCAACTAGCAATGGAGTGAAAAATAAGCTTGCGTGTTTTGAGTCTTAATAGACTGTGGTGATGTCTGTGAGACACTTTCATTATATGTTGATTGTATAGGCAATAGTGGGTGACTTTTCTTTCAGTAAAGGAAAAAGTTTGGGAATGTGTATGCTTGTTGTTCCCCAACCAGGGATATCCAACATTTAGTACACATGGTGGTTGTCAGTATTCCAAGAGAATAAATTGAAGAGAAATCTCAGGGCACTACAGTCCTGGAATCTCATGTTGTGCAAAACTCTCAGCTATAAGTCACCTGTAGCTTTTACGAGGTACAATAAGAAATCCAATAATTCCAAATAAATCATCTAAATATCATCCTTCTAGCAATCCTTCTATATATCCATCTATACAGCCATCAGCCAGCTAGCCAGGCAGCCAGATACTGAAAGATTCTAATGCAAACAGCATTTTATACACCCTTTGAAAATAGGAGAAACAGAACTATAAATCAAACAAAACTCTAAACTATAGTAGGAAATAGATCCATTTTCTCTAACTTTGTCTCTATTGGGTGGAAATTGAGGAACAGTTTCCACCTGACAGGTGAGGAATAGTACATAAAACTGATTTATGATAGAAGCAGGATTTAGTTAAATGGAAAGATGAGCAAATATCCTGTGTACTGGGTCATGGATGCAGAGAGTATTGTATACTAGTAGAAAATTCAGAGGGTGAGTATATTGACCTTACTTATCTATTTTATGTTACTAAGTGTTGTTCTTGAGGCCTTACGTGAGTTATGGAAGCATTTTCCCACTGAGTTGTATCCCCAGCTCATACCGACCTTTCATACTACATAGGAAAGTAAAGGGTAACAACTACTATGAAGTGTGCAATTCTGATTATTGGGTAAAAATTAAGTGAATTTTTACTACCCAGTTTATTTTAGTTGCTAAATTATTTTGCAATCTTTTCATATTTTGCTTATTTGCTCTTCTTTTAGCTTTCAACTTATTATCCAGAGCTATAAGAAAAGTTAAGGTGTTTTTTCCATCATTTAACAACCTTAAGACTATCCATTATAGGGTGTAGTGGTCTCTCAGGGCAGTGCATGAGAAATTCAAACTATAAATATAAAGGAGTCAGTTCTTTAGGCCTTCACAGTTCCTGCCGGTACAATTAGCTGACTCTCATCCAGCATTCTTCACTATGTCTGGGCAAATGTTAACAGCATTTACCCTTGTTGATCGGCATGGCAGACCCCTACCAATTCCTAAACTGCAAATTAAATGCTTGAAGCTGAGCAGAGATCAGATTAGATACTTCACACTTTGCAGGCATCAGCTCAGCAGGAGCAATCATCTTTAAGCCATCTTGAAGAAGTGAGAACAAGCTGCTCTTGTCTAGAAACCCATTACAGAAGAATCTAGAGGAGCTGCGATGTGATCTTAAAACTAATTTCCTGTGGGCTGAGAGGTGCCTTGGACACAACAAATAATAATAATGTACTATCTTTTCAAAAATGCTTTATGCACACACTAATATGACTTACTGCTTTACAGGCAGAGTTCGATGACATCTACTAGAGCTTTCTAAGTCAGAATTAATATCACAGTGCTATCATTTCACAAGAGACTCTTGAATGTTCCCGCCAGAGAGAATGCTCTCTAGAGATACAATTATTCCCAGTACACCTTTGGGCTCATCTTGTGATGAACCTTGTTAAGAAAAGTCATCTCCCTAGGGGAATGTACAATATGTTACTATCGATAATTTAAGAAATCACAAACTTCATGGTTTTTAGATGTATTGATTATATTCTATAAAAATATTTATTTTTCAAAACTGTGTGTGTGTCTGTGTGCAATCTTCCCCATCTACCCCACTTTTCTCCTCCACAATTTTCTCTCTCTCTCTCTCTCTCTCTCTCTCTCTCTCTCTCTCTCTCTCTCTCTCTCTCTCTCTCACACACACACACACACACACACTTTCTTTTATGTGACCCACTATACTTAATTAGGGTTGCTTGCAAGAACATGGGTTGAGAATTATATTTTAAAACGAGGCAAAAGGAATAGAGCTATTTTAATTCAGTATTCATGGGTTTGGGAGCACATTTTATAAGTAGTTAAATGACCAAGTATCTAGTACTATTTTTTCATTATATTATCCAAATTTTCTTTGTGATTTGCTTCCATGGTTGTATTAGAATTCTGTGGCTCTTGAATATAGTTATGACTTCTGCTGAAGAGCCACAAAACTTATGTACTGCTAATGTCCTACACACAGTACTAAAGTCTCTTAATTGACTTGAGTTTTCCCTATAACTAACCATAGTGAAACTGTTGTTTTCTAGCTCTGTAGTTATTTCATTTTGACTGGAGTGAGAATATTGACTGCTTAAGACAGGATTGCACTCAACTTTAAGGGAGACATTATTTTGATTGATCATTTGTGAGTTCTGATCCCTTCACATTGTTATAGGTAAAGGTGGGCTGAAACCTAGTTCTACCTACAGAGGGAGTCATCTAGAAATTTGAAGGAAGAAAATTTGTTGAAAACAGAAGGTCTTAGAGAGTTGATACATGAAGTAAAAGCCAAGGATAAATCACAAGCTTGGCATCCAGTGTCTAATAAGAACAGAAATATTTCAGAATCAGTGATATAATTGGGACAAGGGAAATCATGCAGTGTTTCCAACAAAACTGACATTTCATTATCTGCTATAATCTCTTCTTTATTACACATGAATAAAATGACTATTCATGGTTTTACCTCCTATACATAGACTTCCTCCCTATACCTTGCCTTTGAGCTTTCATCCCTTTTCAAGAGTTTCTTTTCTTGAGTGTTCCATAAATATCAAAAGTAATGATATAACTCCATTATACCAGCTTCTCCTAGATGATATTTTTTTTAAAAAAAATGAGATTATAATATAATTACATAGTTCCCCGTTCCCCTTTCCCCCTCCAAACCCTCTCATATGCTTCTCCTTGCTCGCTCAAATTCAAAGCTTCTTTTTCAATTAACTGCTATTACATGCATATATGTATCTGTATATACATAAATATTCTTAAATACAACTTACCCCATTTGTATAATGCTACCTACATGTATGTTCTCAGGTCTGATCATGTGATATTGGATAATCAATTGATGTTTCTACAATGGGGAAGACTATTGATGCTGCTCTATGAATTCCTTAGTTGCCTATAGTTCTTTGTATACAGTGAGGTCTTGTGAGATTTTGCCCACACACTTTAGCATGTCTATTGGTGTCCTTGTCTAGCTCCTGATTAGGAAGTTATGTTGACCCTATGGGTACAGATTCTGACATTCATTACTAGAACACACAGTGGGGGTCTCACAACAAACTCCCTGATCCTCTAGCTTTCACAATCTTTCTGCCTCCTCTTCCAGAATGTTTCTTGAACCTTATGTGTGGAAGTTGTTTTGAAGATGAGTCCATTGAGACTTGGTTCTATAACTATGTATTTTGATTGGTTATTGTTATCTGTAATGTTCTGAAATGGTTTCCGCCTGTTACAAAGAAGTTTCCTTGATGCAGGGCGAGGACTACACTTACCTGAGTGTAAGAAAAAACACTTAAAATGTACTTAGGGATCATGCTGGTTTAATGAAGTGTGGATTTATGGTCTTGTCCAACATCCATGACATCACTAACCATGAGTAGTTAGCCCCGTTTGTACGATCTGTCTTGTTGAGTGGATGCTAATTTTAACAAAGAGCTGTTGGCTTAGTTGTTCAAATAACAAATGTTTCCTTAATCCTACATCTTTTAATACCTATATTTTGTCTTTCATACCTGGTATTTAATCACATATTGATTACATTTGTTGAATACTTGGCACATCCATTCACTTGCTTTCATTTTTTTTTTCTAAACATGACCCAGGGTTGCTTGGCATTACATCTTTGCTGATCAGCATAATTCTTGGTGACTTGTCTGTCTATCATCTGACTTGTTTTTTGACAAACCACCCCACACTTATTGATGTTGGTGAAAATGTAAATTTAATGTGCATAATTAATTTTGTCAATCTCCACATTAAAATAACTCAAAGGCTTTCCAGTGCTCTTCGAATAATGTCTATTATAAATTTAATTGAAGGCTGCCATAAGTTAAACTTTGCTTATTTTTATGATGTTATTTTACAGTGTTCTTTCCATTTACTTCTAACTCCAGATTTGTTGTCCTTATCTTCTTTTTTCAAGCTTAATAGTAGCCATGTGTTATCTCTTCATATGAGTATCTTTTTTTTTCCCTCCTTCTAATTTTTAGTTATCTAATTTGGTTCCATTGATTCCCAAACTTCTCCAAGAACTCACTCAAAATGTACTGCTCTCAGACTGATTGCTGTTCCTTCTCAATCTGTAAGAGAACAGAAAGTGTCAGGCAGTGGTGGCACACGCCTTTAATCCTAGCACTGGGAGGCAGAGGCAGGCGGATCTCTGTGAGTTTGAGGCCCACCTGGGCTACAGAGTGAGTTCCAGGAAAGGCACAAAGCTATACAGAGAACCCTGTCTTGAAAAAGAGAGAGAGAGAACAGAAAGCATTCTGAACTTGCCACCAGTATATTCTCAGGATCTATAACAACAGTGTTTGCAATAAACAATATCAAATAACCAAGTTACTGAATGATCTCAAACATCACCTTGGACTGTATAAAAGCTTAAAGTTACCTAAATCTATACCTGGCATTTTATTATCACCCTCTAGGTACATATTTCTAGCTGATGATGTCAATCTTCCATTCTGTATCCGAGTAGAACATTGATTGACCTTTATAGACATGAAGCCATTGGCTAAGGCCAGGAGATGACACATAGGGTAAAGCTTATTTTTCTTTCACACTCTTGATATTAGAAGCTAAATTAAAGTAATGAATTAATGTCTATACATCTTTCCTAAATTTATGGGTTTGTTTCTACATCCTTAATTGCCCTTAATGAGCCTCTTTCTTGTCTCTTTTAATTAATCAATTAATTAACTGGCGTGTGTGTGTGTGTGTGTGTGTGTGTGTGTGTGTGTGTGCACTTGTGCACATGTAAGCATGTTCACACCATCAGTGCACATGCAGAAATAAGAGGATAACATTTGGGAATCTGTTCTAGGAGTTTATCTTTTGAGGTAGGGTTCTCAAGGTTTTTGATTCTATCACTGTGCAGCTTACTCCAAGCAAGCTGGTTTGTGAGCTTTGGACAAATACTCCTGTCTCCACTTTTCCATCTTATAATAGGTATTTTGGAGTTATAAACACACACCTGAGGCTGGAACTCAGGACCTGAGGCTTGCATGGTAAACATTTGTATGCATTGAGCCATTTCCCTGGCCCTGTGTCTATACCATTAAATATGTTTTGAAACATAGCAATTCTGCTTCTTATAAAAATATGTGATTCTGGATGGGGAAATCTAGAGACACAACTGAACCAAGCTCATAGGAACTCATGAACTTTAGACCAATAGCTGTGGAACCTGAACAGGACTGGACTAGGCCCTCTGCATGTGGGAGACAGTTATATAGCTTGGTCTGTTTGAGTGGACCCTGGCAGTATAATCAGGATCTGTCCCTGGTGCATGAGCTGGCTTTCTGGAGCCCATTACCTATGGTTGAATGCCTTATTCACCCTTGATGCAGGGGGTAGGCAGCTTGGTCCTGTCTCAACTGAATATACCAGGCTTTGCTGTCTCCCCATGGGAGAACTTATCCTTTTGGATGAGAGGATGAGGGGTGGGTTGAGGTGGTGTTAGGTGGTGGTGGGGGGAGTGGGAGGAGGAATGAGAGGGGGTTCTCTGCTTGATATGTAAAATGAATAAACAAAATTTAAATAAAACAAAAACAAAAAAATGTGTAATTCTGGATTTATATTTTTTTAAAGATTAAATTTTATTTTAAATTATGTGTATGAGTGTGTACATAAGAGTGCAGGTACATGCAGAGGCCAGGGACATCAGATCCTCCTGAAGATGGACTTACATTCACTTATGAGGAATCTCTTTTAGTGCTGGGAACTAAACTCTGGTCTGCTGCAAGAGTCTTATGTGCTCTTAACTAAGCCTCCCAGACTTATACTTTTATTAATGGTTATAAGAAATACTAAAAGGTTTTTAGTGAAGCTGAAATGTGAACTTTAATATCTATATTTGACCTTGGTTTCTGAGAGCCTTGAGCTGGAGAGGGAGAGAAGGAAGGAGAAAAGGAAGGAGGGAGAGAGAGAGAGAGATGAGAAGTCACTGAACTATCAGTTCATCAAACACGTTGACTTACTGAAACACTGACACATTTACTGTGAGTTCAAATTCACGCTGGGTTTACTGTCCCGAGCCAATGGGTCCCCTCAGTTATGAACAGTTTCCATCTTATCCAGAGCAGAAATTCTCTCAGAGATTATTTATAATAGCATGTGGTAAGTGTTGCAACATACTGACACCTAAACAACTGTGTTAGGAAGTAAAAAGATCAAGATGAGAAAGCTTAGACCATGAAATAAAGCTACCCTGAAGAACTAATGTGTAAAAAGGAACCATACCCCTACAAACAAGTTCCTGTCTCTGCTTTTGAATTCTGTGGTATGTCATAGTCATCCCTTTACACACTGGTTTTCTCTTGCTGCTTTCCAAAATCTACCAAACCTCTTTTACTCCCTACTTTCTTTTTTTTTTTTTTTTTTTTTTTTTTGGTTTTTCGAGACAGGGTTTCTCTGTGTAGCTTTGCGCCTTTCCTGGAACTCGCTTTGGAGACCAGGCTGGCCTCGAACTCACAGAGATCTGCCTGGCTCTGCCTCCCGAGTGCTGGGATTAAAGGCGTGCGCCACCACCGCCCGGCTTACTCCCTACTTTCAAATGGTGACACTCATTCTAATTTTTCTGGGAAATAAAGAATTTCAGAGATAAAAGGCCTAAATATTTTCAACACCATCTATTCCACTGAGTGAAGCCGAGACCTGAGATGCTCTGATGCCTGCTTAATTTCATGTGGGGTTCCACTCTTAGGCATGATCATTACACTCTAGGTATGCGCATTTCTGCCTTGGAAACTTCATACTTGTTCATGACTCACCCTAAAATTCTTCCCTGGAATGTCTGGAGCAATGCTTGTTTGTTCCTTTTTCTTTTTTCTACAACATTGAGGTCACATATAAGCAGTTACAGCTGATTTAACGTTAGACACTCTCTATATTAAGGAAACTGCATCTTCTACGATGTTGTGATCTCCCATATTTGTTTTTGTTTTCTTTACAAATTCCCTACCAACCGTAGTTACCCCTTATATTTTGTTTGCTATTTGCCTCTGTGCTCCTCTCAGAACAGAGATGCCAATCATCTTGTTCATTATTGATATTGTCCTACTTCTAGAACAGTAAATAATGTATGAAATCTTGAATAAATAATTTCAAATGAAAAAACAGTTTGAAGGGGTGGAATTTGGAAAGTCATTTATGTTTAATAAATAACATCAGATGAATAAATTAATATTGGGAAAACAATAATTAACAGTGGATAATCCTATGAAGCAGAGAAATAATATTCAAAGCCCATATTATGACTTTGTCGTTTTGTGGCTCTAGTAGCTGGAAAAGTGTAGATTCGACATGAAGGGATGAAATGAAAATAGATACTCGTCCTGCAAATCCTTTCACATCCATTAAATCCCAATTTAAGTCTTAATGATGTGTAGTGGTGCTTTCAATGTTCATTTTATGACAGAGTCATGTGATAGAACTTTCTTCAGAGTTCGAGCCCAATGCAGAAGCAAATGTTTTGGATATCTATAGAAGACACAAATGATGGATTTTAAGTGGTAACAGCAGCTATTTCTAGATGTATGAGTTTCATATTTTCTATCATTTTCATTTGTTAGACCGATGAAGTATAATACTTTAAAAGTCACATTGTAGTCTTAAAAATAGGGACAGGAAAGTTAAGAAAAGGAAATTTAAGAGTGCCTTTAGTTTCATTGCAACTTCACGAGCTGTTTAGAGGCTGTGTATCTGTATGTTAAACACAAAGGCTGAGCTGCCGTCAGCAGCTTTCCTAGTGTGGCTTGAACTCCTGTCAAGCAAGAGGATATGCATTCATCTTCATCAGCTGTAAATTTAGAATCTCAATTCAATTTAAAAATATTTATTGAACCTTTAATGTGTGTCAGGCAGTCAGCCAGGTATTGGAGTCACAGAGACAAACAAGACACAGCCTATGACCCTGCGGCTTTCTGTTTGGAGGGAAGAGCAATGTGTTTGTGAAGGAAAAAGATGAAATGAAAAGAAGCAAATAAAGACAAGCCAATAAAATCAAATTATTTATTCCAGCGAGATCTGGTGTGGGCGCAGCCCACCCCTACCTTGTCTACCACTAGGTCCTCTGGTGCCCAAAGGCAAAAGGCAATCAGTGGTTGTTTGTTCCACTTTAAGTTAATGAAGGACAAGTGGAACTCTGCAAATATTCTCGATGTACGTGGTTTGGGAACCAGAATGCTCCTTCAAATGAAATACAAGTTTCTAACCCTACCTTGAGACATGGATATTGGTAATGAGTTTCATTCATAAGTGGACTCTGCAAATTTAGAAAGTGAACTCATACTAAACAAAGGCTTTATTCCATAGTAACAGAGTTATAAGGCTAGGTAGGCACCTTCAGCACTGGGATATAGTCAAGATATACCCTTTCTTTCCATTATAGTATCTATGAGTTTGAAGGATGAATGTATAGAATAGACAATCTGTAAAAGGAAAACAATACAGGTTGTGAATCAGAACAGCCAACATTTTAACCGTAGCTTCCCAGCCTCTAGATGGGTTGCCCATATAAATTTATTTTTTTTCCTTTTTTATTAACTTTCATATATACATTATATATATATAAATTATTAAGTATGATATATATGAAGGTTAATAAAATAGAATATATATATAAACATATGCATACTTTTTTGAGGATTTCATACATGAGTATTGTATTTATGTTTACCCTTTTCTTTTCTCCCACACTCCTCTCATTTCCACCCAATCCTCAAATGTATGACCTCTTTTTCTTCAGTTTTGTTATGTATTCGAATCAATAGTGCTTAAAGATACCTCAAGTTGGCACCAAAATGTGTCAATGTTACACTAAGGAGTGAAAAAAGACTTCCTCTTGAGGTAGTTTAGAACAAGAGTGAGAGCCCAAATGTGAACTCCCCACTTCTCACCCTATGTATTCCTTCTATCAGTCTGAAGTTGGTGCTCTGTGGCCTGTCTCATTGTCTGTCTGCTGTGTGTGTCTTACCTGTCCCTGTTGCTTGTATGTCTAGAACAAGGGACTGTAGCACGAATCTTAAATGGTTTTATTAATTAAATCAAACCTGAGACCAGTTATTGGGGTGAATGCTGGAAGATCAGAGAAACAGAACAAGCCACAGCTACCTCACCTTGCCAATTCCTCAGCTGACCCTGTTTCCTCAGATTGGGAGGCTCTGAGCCCTCATCCAGAATGAATCTCAGCTGGACTGCTACTGGAAAGCCTGAAAGCTTAACCAGCCAAATGCCTCTAGTTCCTGGTTTTCACGCCTTATATACCTTTCTGCTTTCTGACATGACTTCCTGGGATTAAAGGCGTGAGTGACTATGGTTGGCTGTTTCCAGTGTGCCTTAAACTCACAGAGATCCAGATGGATCCCTGTCTCCCAAGTGATAGGATTAAAGGTGTGTGTGCCACCATTTTCTGGCCTCTATGTCTATCTAGTGGCTGTTCTGTCCTCTGACCCCAGATAAGTTTATTAGGGTGCACAACACTTTGGGGAACACAATACCACCATAAGGGACTTTTCTCTATGTTCACTTAACAGTACAAAATATGTTGTATAGGAAAGGAATGAGGAGGATATATTTTACAGAAATCTTTAATGGAGTTGCTCTATTGACCTCAACTGACTCAAAAGAGTATTTAAAAGAGGGAATAGATGTGAAATACCTATATCCATGTCTTGCTTCCAACACTTACGGGATATTTGTTTTACTTAAGTTTTCTTTCAACCTGTTAGCTATGTGTAGTGGGTAGCTGTTCCAGGTTTAATCTGGAAGTACTACCCCTAGCGAGGCTTCTGATAACTGTCATGCCTAGCTATGACCTGCCCCTGGGGTGGGGCCGAGACAGGAGCCCTTAAGACCCAAGATCTGGACATGCCTGGCTCTTGGTGATCCTGAATGCTGGATGGTAGACCAGAGTTCTCCAGAGATCCCCGCTGGACTGCACCTCACCTCTCCCGGATTCTGTAACCAACCCCTTACTGGCTGTAAGTTACCCCAAAATAAACCTCCTTTTTAACTGTGTGGAGTTGCCTTGTTAAATCCCCACATTAGCTTGGTTCAGAAAATCATTACCACAACAAACACATAAACACAAATTATTCAGGATCAGTGGAATGGAGGGATACATAGTTTAATACTGAGGCCATGCATTTAGCTTGGGATATAAGAGCAGAATACATGGGAAGTGCAAAGAAAAGTAAAATTGGTTACAATATTATCTTAAAGACAGGTTGAACTCAGACTGAATACATAGAGCAGATTGAATGCATGTTTTTAGAATGATCTTGAGGTACAGTATTAATTCAGTTGTAAGGTCTGTTAAAACTTGGACAAAACCAAGGCATAGCTCCAAAAGAAATTATTGCACATACACACAATTTTTAAAGACAACCTTCTGGGTTCATTTAGTGTTGCTTGTATGTGTATGTGTTCAAGGTTGGCCTCTTATCAGGAGGCTTGTGTCCAGAGAAAACTTATTCTCCCTCTTAGAAGCCATTCCTTGCCTGTAGCTCTTTATTAGGGATGGGGTCTTGTAAGATTTGGGTTCATTTTATTTATACCCAAAGATGAAGGTGCATTCCTAGCCTGATGGCAGAAATTAGGTGAGATGATGTAAGAAATTTCCAAATAAATTTGGTGTGATCTGTGTAATGTGTAACTTTCCCTGAGATGCCATAGCAAGCTTCTGCAGGTAGGGAGGCTTGAAAAATGGCAGTCATTTTCTCACAGTCTGGAAGTTCTGAGCTCACTCTGAAGTTGGTGGTGAAGTAGTTTTCTTCAGAGGGATCTCTTTGGCTTAAAACTGTCCATCCATAGTACCAGACATGAGAAAATGGAGTTTTTGGTGAGGAGAGTCCAAAAGAAGCCCAAAACAATATAGGCTATTGGTATTCCTCTCGATTGCCACCAATAAGTTGAAGGTAAGTCTTTAGTACTGAAGAAACCCATGCAGTTTGACATGGGACTCAAAGGAACTGAGCTGGAACTGACCTGAAAGTCTTGTCCCTGATGACTAGCTTTCATAGTATGTAAGGTAATATGCAACCTGCCAAGGGAGGGAAAGAATCAATAGTCCTACCCAGCTGTAAAGTATCAATAGCATGGTTGCCTAAACAATACCTGAACAATTCCAACAGCTGCAACCCCAAATGTAGAACAGGGCATGCTCATGGGGCCCCTCCTTTAGATAAAGATTTGCAGGCAATTAACAACATCTGAGAGAGGGAAAATTAATCTTTCCCAGGGATGAGCCCTATAATTGAGTATACAATGCCAGGTCATGGAGAGCCCTAGAAACACACACATAGGTAACAGTTAATGGACTCAATAGGATATATATATGTATATGAGGGGATTTGTGGATTTGGGAGGGAGTGGAGGGACAGAGATGGATAAGAGGGAGGAGATGGAAGAAGAAAATTATATAATTATGTCTTAATTAACAATTTTTGTTTCCTCATTCTTTCCCAACTTGTTTTCACATGGTTGCTCTACTGTGCATACCTACAGTCACTCATCTCATAAAGACGCTTGCCATATTGGATTATGAATCCCAATGACCTCATTTTAACTTAATTACCCCTTTAAGGAACACAGTTCAACAGAGTCACATACTGAGAACCCGAGTATTGGAATTTCAGCATGTAAACTGAGGGGGTGCAGACTTAGCTCTTAAAAATATGTGCCTCGAGAGGCCGGCCCCCAGCTCCCATCTTGCTCCGGACGTCCCTTTTGGAATACTGGTGAGTACCCTTCCTTGCCCCAGGCCCCATCCCTGGGCACCAGCCACTCCAGGGAAGACCTGCCCAACTCGGCCCCAGGTTCTGGCCACCGGGCAGGTTCCCTGCTAGCCCCACCGGGAAGGATCCCCTTCTCCAAGACCCCTGGCAGACCCTGCAGTCTCCACGCCCTGCCCCCACGCCCATCCGCCTGAGCCCCAAGCCTCTTCCTGAGACTTAGAGGCCGGCCCCCAGCTCCCATCTTGCTCCAGACTTCCCTTTTGGAACACTGACTTCCCTTTTGGAACACTGGTCTGTCTGAACCAAGTGTGCGGATAAGGCCAAGAACGAACCACAAGGAGATGGGCAGACGTCAAGGCAGAAACATATACAACAAAATGAATAGCAATACAGCATCACCAGGCCCTAGCCCTCCTCCAACACCTAGACCTGAACATCAGAAATTGGAAGAAGCAGAAGAAAACAGCCTTATGAATGACATCATGAAGAAGCTAGAGGCTTGCGTAGAGGAAAAGACAAAAAAATGTGAAGAACGCTGTAAACAACTAGAGGAAAGGGCAAACAAATTAGAAGAAATCAATAAAGTCCTGGAAGAAAACAATAAAATACTGAGAGAAAATCAAGAAAAATCAATGAAACAAATGAAGGAAACAGTCCAAGACCTGAAAAGGGAAATAGAAAAAATGAAGAAGACACAAACAGAGGGAATGCTGGAAATAGAAAATCTGAGAAAACGATTGGGAACTTCAGATGCAAGTATAATCAACAGAATGCAAGAGATGGAAGAGAGGATCTCTAGCGTTGAAGATACAGTAGAAGAAATACATTCATCAGTCAAAGAAAACACTAAAACCAACAAAGTCATGAACCAAAATGTCCAAGAAATTTGGGACACCATGAAAAGACCAAACCTAAGAATAATAGGGGTCGAAGAAGGAGAAGAATACCAACTCAAGGGCACAGAAAATATATTCAACAAGATCATAGAAGAAAACTTTCCCAACTTAAAGAAGGAAATGCCTATGAAGATACAAGAAGCTTATAGAACACCAAACAGACTAGACCCCCAAAAAAAGTCCCCTCGCCACATAATAGTTAAACAACTAAACGTACAGAATAAAGAAAGAATATTAAGAGCAGCAAAGGAAAAAGGCCAAGTGACATATAAAGGCAAACCCATCAGAATAACACCCGATTTCTCAATGGAGACTTTGAAAGCCAGAAGAACCTGGACAGATGTAATGCAGACACTAAGAGACCATGGATGTCAACCTAGACTAATATACCCAGCAAAACTTTCAATCACCATAGATGGAGTAAACAAGACATTCCATGACAAAGCCAGATTTAAACAATACTTATCCACAAACCCAGCCCTACAGAAAGCACTAGAAGGAAAATTCCAACCTAAGGAAGTCAGATACACCCTCGAAAACACAGGCAACAGATAAAGCCACAGCAGTAAACCCCAACGTATAGAAGTACCCACACATCACCACCAAAAAATAACAGGAATGAACAATCACTGGTCATTAATTTCCCTCAATATCAATGGACTTAATTCACCTATAAAAAGACATAGGCTTACAGAATGGATACGAAAGCAGGACCCATCTTTCTGCTGCATACAAGAAACACATCTCAAATTCGAAGATAGACACTACCTAAAAATAAAAGGCTGGGAAAAGACTTTCCAATCAAACGGTCTTAAGAAACAAGCGGGTGTAGCCATCCTGATATCCAGCAAAATAGACTTCAAACTAAAATCAATCAAAAGAGATCAAGAAGGGCATTACATACTCATCACAGGAAAGATCCACCAAGATGAAGTCTCAATTCTGAATATTTATGCCCCAAACACAAGGGCACCCACATATGTAAAAGAAACATTACTAAAGCTTAAATCACATATAAAACCCCACACGTTAATAGTGGGAGACCTCAACACCCCACTTTCACCACTGGACAGATCTCCCAAATTGAAACTTAACAGAGAAATAAAGGACTTAACTGATGTCATGACTCAAATGGACTTAATCGATATATACAGAACATTCCATCCTAACAAAAAAGAATATACCTTCTTCTCAGCACCCCATGGAACCTTCTCTAAAATTGACCACATACTTGGCCACAAAACAAATCTAAACAGATACAAAACAATTGGAATAACCTCCTGTGTTCTATCAGACCACCATGGTCTAAAGTTGGATTTCAACAACAACAAAAACTACAGAAAACCTGCAATCTCATGGAAACTGAATAATACCCTACTGAATCACCAATGGGTTAAGGAAGAAATAAAGAAAGAAATTAAAGACTTCCTAGAGATCAATGAAAATGAAGACACCACATATCCAAATTTATGGGACACTATGAAAGCAGTACTAAGAGGGAAATTCATAGCACTAAATGCCCACATAAATAAGTTGGAGAAATCTCACACTAGAGACTTAACAGCATACCTGAAAGCTCTAGAACAAGAAGAAGCACAGTCTCCCAGGAAAAATAGACGCCAGGAAATTATCAAAGTGAGAGCTGAAATCAATAAAATAGAAACAAAGAGAACAATACAAAAAATTAATGAAACAAAGAGTTGGTTCTTTGAGAAAATCAACAAGATAGACAAGCCCTTATCCAAACTAACCAAAAGACAGAGAGAGAGCATCCAAATCAACAAAATCAGAAATGAAAAGGGGGACATAACAACAGACATTGAGGAAATCCAGAGAATCATCAGGTCATACTTCAAAAACCTCTATTCGACAAAACTGGAAAACCTAAAAGAAATGGATAACTTTCTGGATAGGTACCACATACCTAAGTTAAATCAAGACCAGATAAACTATTTAAATAGTCCAATAACCCCTAACGAAATAGAAACAGTCATTAAAAGTCTCCCAACCAAAAAAAGCCCAGGACCAGATGGTTTCAGCGCAGAATTCTACCAGATCTTCAAAGAAGAGTTAATACCAATACTCTCTAAATTGTTCCACACAATAGAAACAGAAGGAACATTACCAAACTCCTTCTACGAGGCTACAATTACCCTAATTCCTAAACCAAACAAGGATACAACAAAGAAAGAGAACTACAGACCGATCTCCCTCATGAACATTGATGCAAAAATACTCAATAAAATACTGGCAAACAGACTCCAAGAACACATCAAAGCAATTATCCACCATGATCAAGTAGGATTCATTCCAGGGATGCAAGGGTGGTTCAACATACGAAAGTCCGTCAATGTAATACACCATATAAACAAACTCAAAGAAAAAAACCATATGATCATCTCACTGGATGCAGAAAAGGCATTTGACAAAATCCAACACCCCTTCATGATAAAGGTATTGGAGCGATCAGGAATACAGGGAACATACCTAAACATAATAAAGGCAATTTACAGCAAGCCAACAGCCAACATCAAATTAAATGGAGAGAAACTCAAAGCAATTCCACTAAAATCAGGAACGAGGCAAGGCTGTCCACTCTCCCCATACTTATTCAATATAGTACTTGAAGTTCTAGCCAGAGCAATAAGACAACATAAGGAGATTAAGGGGATACAAATTGGAAAGGAAGAAGTCAAGCTTTCCCTATTTGCAGATGACATGATAGTATACTTGAGCGACCCCAAAGATTCCACCAAGGAACTGATACAGCTTATAAACACCTTCAGCAACATAGCAGGATACAAGATCAACTCAAAAAAATCAGTAGCCCTCCTATATACAATGGACAAAGAAGCGGAGAAGGAAATCAGAGATACATCACCCTTTACTATAGCCACAAACGACATAAAATACCTTGGGGTAACACTAACCAAGCAAGTGAAGGACCTATATGACAAGAACTTTAAGTCCCTGAAAAAAGAAATTGAAGAAGATGTCAGAAAATGGAAAGATCTCCCATGCTCATGGATAGGCAGGACTAACATAGTAAAAATGGCAATCTTACCAAAAGCAATCTACAGATTCAATGCAATCCCCATCAAAATACCAACACAATTCTTCACAGACCTGGAAAAAATAATACTCAACTTCATATGGAAAAACAAAAAACCCAGGATAGCCAAAGGAATCCTGTACAATAACACAACTTCTGGAGGCATCACGATCCCTGACTTCAAGCTCTACTATAGAGCTACAGTAATAAAAACAGCTTGGTACTGGCATAAAAACCGACATGTGGACCAATGGAATCGAATTGAAGACCCTGACATTAATCCGCACACCTATGAACATATAATTTTTGACAAAGAAGCCAAAAGCGCACAATGGAAAAAAGAAAGCATCTTCAACAAATGGTGCTGGCAAAACTGGATATCAACATGTAGAAGGCTGCAAATAGATCCATATCTATCACCGTGCACAAAACTTAAGTCCAAGTGGATCAAGGACCTCAACATAAATCCAGCTACTCTGAACCTGCTAGAAGAGAAAGTAGGAAGTAGTCTTGAACGCATTGGCATAGGAGACTACTTCCTAAATAGAACACCAGTAGCACAGACTCTGAGACAAACAATCAATCAATGGGACCTCTTGAAACTGAGAAGCTTTTGTAGAGCAAAGGATACGGTCAACAAGGCAAAGCGACAGCCTACAGAATGGGAAAAGATCTTCACCAACCCCACATCTGACAGAGGACTGATATCCAGAATATATAGGGAACTCAAGAAATTAGACATCAAAATGCCCAACAGTCCAATTAAGAAATGGGCTATAGAACTAAACAGAGAATTCTCAACAGAGGAAACTCAAATGGCCGAAAGACATTTAAGGAACTGCTCAACATCCCTAATCATCAGGGAAATGCAAATCAAAACAACTCTGAGATACCACCTTACGCCTGTCAGAATGGCTAAGATCAAAAACACTGAAGACACCTTATGCTGGAGAGGATGTGGAGCTAGGGGAACTCTCCTCCACTGCTGGTGGGAATGCAAGCTTGTACAACCACTTTGGAAATCAATATGGCGCTTTCTTAGAAAATTGGGAATCAATCTCCCCCAAGATCCAGCTATACCACTCTTGGGCATATACCCAAGAAATGCTCAACCACACCATAAGAGCACTTGTTCAGTTATGTTCATATCAGCATTGTTTGTAATAGCCAGAACATGGAAACAACCCAGATGCCCTTCAACTGAAGAATGGATAAACAAAATGTGGTACATATACACAATGGAATACTACTCAGCAGAGAAAAACAATGGCATCATGAGGTTTGCAGACAAATGGATGGATCTAGAAAAAATCATCCTGAGTGAGGTAACCCAGACTCAGAAAGACAAACATGGTATGTACTCACTCATAGCAGGATACTAGACATGAAACAAGGATGACTTGTCTGCTACTCACATCACCAGGGAGGCTACCTGGAAAACAGGACCCCAAGAAAGACACAGGGATCACCCAATGACAGAGAAATGGAATGAGATCTACATGAACAGCCTGGACATGAGTGGGGGTAATGAAAGGCGAGGGTTGAGGGAAAGAGAGCTTGGGGGAGCGGGAGATCCCAGCTGGATCAACAACAGAGAGGGAGAACAAGGAATAGGAGACCATGGTAAATAAAGACCACATGAGAATAGGAAGAAGCAAAGTGCTAGAGAGGCCCACAGAAATCCACAAAGATACCCACACAACAGACTGCTGGCAGAGGTCGAGAGACAGCCTGAACTGACCTACTCTGGTGATGGGATGGCCAAACACCCTAATTGTTGTGCTAGAAACCCCATCCAACTACTGAGGGATCTGGATGCAGAGATCCATGACTAGGCCCCGGGTGGATCTCTGGGAGTCCAATTAGCGAGAATGAGGAGGGTTTATATGAGCGAGAGTTGTTGAGACCAAGGTTGGATAAAGCACAGGGACAAATGGCCAAATGAATGGAAACCCATGAACTATGAACCAATGGCTGAGGGGTCCCCACTGGATCAAGCCCTCTGAATGGATGAGACAGTTGATTGGCTTGATCTGTTTGGGAGGCACCCAGGCAGTGGGACCAGATCTTGTGCTCATTGCATGAGTTGGCTGTTTGAAACCTGGGGCCTATGCAGGATTGTTTGGCTCGGCCTGGGAGGAGGGGACTAGACCTACCTGGACTGAGTCTACCAGGTTGACCTCAGTCTGTGGGGAAGGCTTTGCCCTGGAGGAGATGGGAATGGGGGGGGTGTTGAGGGGAAGGTGAGGGGGACGGGAGGGGGGAGAACAAGGGAATCCGTGGCTGATATGTAGAACTGAATTGTATTGCAAAATAAATTAATAAAAAAAAAAAAAAAAAGAAATGAAAGTTAGTAGTTAGACATTACAATAGAAGTTGTAGTCATATTAGATATGTTTTAAAAATTGAGCAGATATATTTTAGACAGGTCATCTTCAAACCCTTCAGAGATCTACAGAATATGGCATTTAAAATGTTTTAATAACTTAGAAAATTTTTCTTTTTTGTTATGATTATGAGACATGTCGGCTCCTGGCAGTACCAATCTACTTCAGAGAAAATATGGGCATTGAAGAAACTGCATATGGAGTTAACTTTCATTGTGGCAAAAGTTAGCCACTGGACAACAAAGTATCCTTGAATCAACTGCTGACAAAATGGACAGACAGGACATGAAACAAAGGACTACTGATTCTTGCCAAAACGAGTGTGGTTATGGCTTTATCAAAAGGCATCTTCTGAGGCCAGGACAATATGGCACCATCCCTGAAGTGGCCTTCGCAATTTGGAAAAGGTACAGTGCCCTTTTCTTCGAAGGCAGCTGAATAGGCAGTGGGCCGATGGCTTCTGATGTGCAATGGAACAGCAGCTGAAACAGTTATTCTTGAAGAGTAACTAAGCTCACGCCTCGCAATAGTAAACTGGCATTTGACAGAGGGATGTGGAGAAGAACGGGATGTTAAGATGAAGCCATATATACACAGCCAAGAATGGACAGCTGAATTAAAAAATCAACAACAATTTCCAGAATTTAAAATCCTGAATCATGACATGACACTAGTGGAATTCAGGTGTTTCTGGTACATGGACTGCTCTCACCCAATGTGAGGTTGAACTGTCGACCTTGTGTACATCCTACTTCACAAATGAGTCTGTCAGATATGCTAAGCCTATAGGCTGAAGATGATGCCCCAACACTGTGGAGAAACCTCAGGTGACTGTCCAGGCAGCTGGCTGTTTCTGTCAACTCACAAATTTTTTGGAAGTTGCTTGCATGCACTTTCTGTTTTTATTTTTGTTAGCTAATATTATTTCCTTCTTGGGTCTCTGAGGGAGTTGAAGATTAGTTAGTTATAGTTGAAGGTTAGTTAGTTATAGTTGAAGATTAATTAGGATAGAAAGTGAATTAGATACATTTTGGACTTAACAAAATAGGATAGATAATGAAATTATTTTCTCTGAATTTGTCAAATACAAATGGACTAGACATTGTTTAGACATTTATTACTTGTATATATTGTATATAGTCATTGTACTTTTGTATATAGTTTTTCTTTTGTTAGTTATAACCTTTTTCTTTTTTTTCCTTTTTATTAAAATAGAAAAGGGGAAAAAAAAAAAAGAAACAACACAAATGGGGGGGGCGTTGGGGGGAAGGTGAGGGGGACGGGAGGGGGGAGAACAAGGGAATCCGTGACCAATATGTAGAACTGAATTGTATTGCAAAATAAATTAAAATAAATTAAAAAAAAAAAAAAAAAAAAAAAAAAAAAAAAGTGAGCACAGGACTTTAGCTTAGTATTCTCTGTGCAAATGGGAAGTTTGAAGCCTGAAACACACACACACACACACACACACACACACACACACACACACACACACACACTGTGGGGAGTGTAATAGAATTTGGAATATTTTTTTTTTTAAATCCCGCTCCAGCTAAGCAAAATGGTTATACAGCTTTCAAAAGCTTTCATTTTGGAGGGGAGCTACATGTCTTGACAGTTTCTGAGGGTGTCAAGTCTAAAGTCAACACTACATTTTTTGTGTGTTTTGAACATTATATCACTTTTAAGTAGAAATTTTTGAGATTAAGAAAAAGTATTAGCACAGGCGAAACAGGTTTCTGCATAGACAATAATAATGGAATAATTCGAATTACACTTAAGCACAGTAGTGTGACCTTTACAGCTGTAAAATAAAGAGCAAACCTGTCAATGAGCAAAGCGATGATTCATATAGTTTTCGAAACTTCATTCCTGAATTGAATTTTCTTGAAGCCAGGAGTTTGCCTTCCTTGTAAGGATAATCTTGCTGAGATTAGGATCTGCTGCACAAAGATGAAAAGCCTACATAAGAAAAAAGTGTTCTTGAAAATGCTTCCCAAATCTATCGTCTGAGAGTACTAGTCAGTTGACCTCCAATGTCATAGCTCATTCATGGGTGGGGTGTTTAATAAAGTGAATTTGCTGTCTTTAGTTACTATAGACTCTCCATATGTTCTCTTGGTCTGTATAGCTAATGCTTTACCAACGTAATTACTGATGTACTTTCATGGAATAAGTCAGATGCAAAAAGAATCAGAGTCTTAACTAAAATTTTGGTGATGTTAGAGAATTGCAGAAATAAATGTTGAAAACATGGTAGCTGATCTATTGGAAGGGGACAGAGATTGGTACTCATTGTGTTAAGTAACAGAGAAGCACATAATCAGTAATTGCTTAGAAGGAAAATTGTATCAGGCAGAAACTTTATATATCTTATTGTTTATGTATTCATCTACTATATCGATGAAAGCTGTTTTGACTGATATTAGATATGAAAAAGTATCACTGACATTTATCCATTCTCAGAGCTGGGGCTTTATCTATGGATTTAAAAGAGCTGCATGCTTGGCTATATCTGATAAGTCAAATCAGATAAGATGCTTAATATGGGATTCTCCATTGTGTGTTTGAAGAGATTCTCCCATCGCTATGTTTCTCTCTGTGGCTTCCATGGGAAATTAAAAGTTAATTTTGTCTTTGCAAAAAAAAAAAAAAAAAATATGTGCCTCTTTTCTCATTTCTTCAGTTGCTATTTTTGTAGCACTTTAATAAATAACTTAAAATCTACTAATAAATGAAAGATTTTTCCAGCTCCCTAAGCTAAGGAACAGTATAGACATGGCTTGGCATCATGAATATTTTCCTTCAAGATCAGCATTTACTCTTATCCGTAAATTTGGTCTAATACATATATATTATAAAATTTTATACCTGGTAAGAAATGGGTGACTTTATCAGCTATTTTTAAATGCTTTGTTTGTTTATAGATAGACAAACTTTAAAGTGGAACAAAATTGGGGTTCATGGGCTACTTTCAATTCATTTTACTACCCTCAAAACTCAATTCCGTCTAACACGCTGTATAAACCAGAAACAGGTGTAATAAAACTAAGTATATAGACGTGCCATGCTGAAGAACTTACTGATTGTCCCAGGCAAGCTCAGACAGGTGCAATATTACCACCATCATGTTCTGTGCATAGGAAAATTGACATAAAGAACAGCTCAATGGAAGAGATACAGTCTGCAGAGAAGAGTTTATAACACTTGTCATAATGGATCTGTCAGGAGAAAAAATGTTTACAGTTCATTGCAGAATATAAAATGTTTGCTAAATCAGCAGTAAAAGTCTGAGCTCAGATAAATTTGTAGCAAGGGTGGCAACACAACATGATATAAATACACTTGGCAGGAGAGCGGGCTTTGGGGGGAGGGCAGGGGCAGCAACTACTTAGTTCAGAGAAGGATTTGATTTATGTCATAAATAAAAATAAGAAGTATTAGGAAGATTAGTGCATTAGAATGTTAACACAAATCAAGACGCCCCATGCTGAGCCAGAATGCATGTACAACAAACTGTGCCGAACCCAGGTGAGTTGCTGTTGCATCTTGTCGTCTTGTCTCCCTGAAGCTGGCTTTAAGCCATGGAGATTCTGTATATGGGCCAGCAACGTTATTCTAGTCTGTGGCAAATACAGGTCCAGTTGGAGGTGGATTGCTAGGAATCATTGCTTACTTGGCTTTTGACTTGGCTTCTTTTAAATTAGCAGGGACTTCTGGTTATGAGGTTTAGGAAAAAATGGCTGTGTTTCCAAAAAAATTGTTAATGATTCTTTAAGAAGTGACTGTGGGTGACGAGTTTCAAAATATGTTTAAGGATCTACAAGATATTGAAGTGAATATTCTGGCAGTTATGTGTTCTTAGGTGACTTGCTCTTCTTACCAGTAGTATTTAAGACAAGGCAATCTACACACTGAAATGAGATAAATCGGGCTCATTCTGCCCGTCTTTAGAATTGCTCGTGAAGTATATAGACTCTATGTTATTTCATTTCCTGTGTGTTTGTTCACCTGGGAAACTGCTTGCCTTGCAGGCAAGCACATACTCCCAGGTGAACACAAGGACTCTGCCACATACCTTTACAAAAATGCCCACTCCCTGGCTTGGTTGTCCTCACCTGTGTACTCTGAGGACACTTCCCACTCTCTAAAGGTTTAAATCTTTGGTTCACTGCTTCTTTCCAACGTTATCACTTCCCAAATGACTAATGATGTTAATACCCATGTGGCTGTTGCATTTGTTACCATGGACTCTGATTATTTGTCTTCTCTGATCTAATAACAATGGCCTCCACCCGTCATTGCCCAGTTGTACTACAAGACCTGTTATACTCAAATGCAATTCCTCCACAATCCATATTTTATGAATGACTTAAGTTTTTAGATTATCATCTCCTATTTTCTCAATTCACTCCATTAATAAAACACCCAACTCTAACAAACTTTTCACCCAGCCTCGGCCTCAAGTCACTTGACACCATCTCCTTCTATGTCCCATCTCCTCTTCTTTTCACATTCTTAGCTCTTTGTATTGTTCTATTGGTCTGAAAATATAGAAAATGTGGAAAGGTTTGCTATACATTGCCACCCAGCACTCTGCTTTCTCACCCACATATTTTTCCTTGCTTCCTGTCGAAACAGGAAAACAGTTTATACTGCTCTCAGGTGTTGTCAACTACATGAGTACAGTATTGGACTCATTTTGTGTTACCTGCCTAAGAGCTGTTAATTCTCCATTTTCCCCTTTATTATTAATTTACATTTTCTCATGATTCCACGTTTCATGAAATCTCCCATTTTCACCAGCAATAACAGAATCCTCTTTGTTGAATGCAATCAGACTCTCCAGCCATTGTTAGACTATTTTTACATTACACCACAAATCTTCCATTATAAAGTGTTACCATTAACCTGTGACTAAATCCAGCAGTTCTCATTCTAGTCCTATGCTAGTCATTCTTTGTCAAATTTTATTGCAATTGATTGCTACTTACTTAAATGTTAATCTGCCCTTCCATTTTCCTGTAGGGCATTAGAGACTCAAGTCTCTTGGAAATTATGCTAGTCTTTTTGTTTCAGTGTCCATTGCAATTTCTCTCTTTTTCTCTGCAACAACTACAATTCTCCATTTCATAGCATTGTTTTTACATATTCCCTCTCACTATAATTGTTCTCAGGGAGGCTACTGCCTATTTGTTCTTGACTATAAAATATATGTGTTTCTTTTTCAGAACTGTCCGTCTTGAAATTCAGATGCTTGTATCAAATATAATACACAGCTTTTCACATGGATGCATAAAATGTAAATTTCGTGTACCCCCAAAACCTAATTCCATATATCTATATCTATATCTATATCTATCTATCTATCTATATCTATCTATCTATATCTATATCTATCTATCTATCTATCTATCTATATATATATATATATATATATATTCATTAGGTTAAAAACCTCATCCTTTTAGATACTGTGAAAACACAGGAAAATCAAGTATTAATGAACTTGATTTGTTCATTAATTGATATGTAGGCTTTTCTAGTACTCATTCATAAGTGGATGCTAGATATAAAGAACTTGGTTTGTTCATTAGTTGATATGTAGGCTTTTCTAGTACTCACTCATAAGTGGATACTAGATATAAAGCTGACTACAACCCACAGCTCCAGAGAAGCTAGCTAACAAGGGGAACCCTAAGAGGGACACATGGATTGCCCTGAGAAGGGGAAATAGAGGAGATCTCCCTGAGCAACATTTTTTGAGATTGTTATCAAGAATTAACTCACCAATATTTATAGAATACAGTGACAGAAAGTGTAAAAGTTATGGGGTCCCCAGAGCTGATGGCTTTCCTCAGCTGATATCAACCTTTTCTATTCTTCTGTGTCTCTTATGAACTTATATGTTGTAAATAAGAGTGATTAAGCAATTTTCAGAATTGCTAATATCAATTACTAAACCTCCTATGTGCTGTTGAATGAATTATACATCAATTCATATACCATACTTTATTAAAGTTGAGTAAACAGTGGAAATTATTATAGATGATGGATTTCACAATCTCTCTGAAACCAAACCCAATGCTGTTGATCAATTTTTGTTGTAACCCAGAATCTTATGTAGACATGTAATGTATAAACTTGTACATCTTCCATCACACATATTCAATCAGCCAATACTATACATCAGTTGTATCTTCAGAATAAATTCCTAAGAAGTTAAAATATTACTCATTTGCTCTGCTCTTATCCTACTTTTAGTCATTGAAAGATGATGCTAAAGAGCTTTCTGTTACTTCTTTGTCCACCTATGTTATTTCAAGACTCCAATGAAATGCAGAAGCAGCTGTCTGTGAAACAATTCAATGAACATCTATTAAGAGCAACATTATATCAGTGGTGGTATTTTTGACACATGGGAATGATGAAGAAACTTCTCCTAGAATTCTAACATAGTTATTTAATTTATTACATTACTTGGGTTTTGAGGGAAAAGTAAATTGTAGATTTAGAAGAATTGAAAAATTAAAAACTTTACAGTTTTAAAAGTCATTCATATGTATGTTGTGTGCTTGGGTGTATGTATTTGAACAAGGTATGTGTTACATTTGTAGAGACAGACTATGGAGTCAGACCCTCTGTAACTGGAATTGCAGGTACTTGTGAGATGCCCAATTCGGGTGCTGTGAATTGAACCAGGTCTGTTACAGCCAACACTACTACTAACTGATGAGCTCTCTCCTAAGCTTCAAGAGTTTGGAGGTATTTTTTAGAATTTTCAACCACATAAAATCTTCTGAACTGAAACAAAAGCCTTACTTTGCGGTGATAAAGAAGAATTATATGAGACACATGTAGGTGAAACTGTCCTATAATTCTCTAAGCAGCACAATATTCTCATCAGAGAACTAAGGGTAAAATCGTGTTACTTTTGCTACATGTGAATTTCTCCAAATGTGGTATGGGTTGATTTTCTCGGGAAATAGATGCTAAGATAAAAGCTAGAAATTAGTTTTCTTTGTATAAATCATGTGAGACATACACACATAGACAAGCAGGCACACACACACACACACACACACACACACACACACACACACACACACAAAGACAGATCCATACACAGGCAGACACAGATACATACACAGAGACACAGACACATACACAAACAGACAGACACAGAAACACAGGGACAAACACAATTATGCACATACACACACACAAACATATAAACACAGACACACACACAGACAGGTACACACACAGGCAGAAAAACACACACATACACACACAGAGACACACACATCTACTCACCACCAGAAATGGAATACAGGAGAGATCAGAACAATTATTGCATTGACGTCCAACTTGTTGAACTAATGGTTTTTTACTGGTGTTATATGTAAGAGTAATCGATAAGAGGTTACTTAATGGAAGAGGAAAAGTGCAGTTTGAATGCAGTTGCGTCATTGTTAAGCCTACTCCAAGACAGGTAAGTACTCAAGCTTCTTCAGGCCTCGCAGAAAGCTTCACATGTCTGGAAAGTTTTGTCCCATATATGCCTAGAGTCTCATCTTAACTGTTTCCTGCTTCTAGCAGGCTGAGAAGGGATTTTCATGAAACTTGCAAGTTTCAGTCTTCCCAGACCTGAGGAACTTGTCTACTTCCCATGTCTTATGTTTGCTCCCTCCCTCCTGAAGAAAAATTTCAATTTGGAAGAAACTACTACAGAACAGTGTGTGGCAAGACATATCCTCTTTCAGCTTAACATTCATAGAAGTGTGAAGAACAACAGGACTGAACAAAAGGTAAAGTTATTTTCACCCGTACAAGTCTATGGGAACTCTGGTTCTTAAGCAGTCCTTGATATTATTCCTTGTGAAAGTGTCAAGGTCCTGTAGTCTCTCACCTGTCAGTTGTATGGCCTCCTTTGGAAGTGGATCTGACATTACTTTAACCAGAGTTTTGCAGATGAGACAATCCCTGAAGATAATGACCACTAAGGTTGGATGTTGCTGACTACACTTCCAAACGCTGGGGCAAAAATCAGACAGGGAATCTGGATGTCACATTACATTGATTTCCATAACTCCTAATCTACTCAGAGAAAGCAGAGACCTCTATTCTTTTGTTCAGTCAGTCAAGAGAAAGGTGCTGAGTTCTTGTTCAGGATCACATTATGGTCAGCATTGATGATATAATGAGGAATGGGACTTGGTCCTTAAACTTGCTTAGTTGTTAGAAATGGCAGAATATTTGTGTATAAACAAGTAAGGATGTTCTTCTAAGTGTCAATTGAGAAATAAAAAAGTGCTGTAGATGCACAAAGAACAGAATGAACACCTCTTCTTTGGAATTTAGGGAACAATTTACCTTGTCTGCCCCATTCATTTATGTCTAAGTAGCTGAGCTGTTTCTAGAGACAACAGAAAAGACGTTTCTTGTCAAATACATCATTCTGAATGGATGCACATTACACCATTTTAAATTGTTGGTTAGGGAAAGGCTTTGTCTCTAGATGAGTGTGTATCCCAAAATATCCATTTAGCTTATAGCACATAGCAAATGAAGTCTCTGGTACAATAATTGTGAGTCTTTAGGTGTGCATGTTGAGGTATGAGGATTCCTTGAGTTGCAAAAAGTTTGTGTCTGAAGAAGTCATTGAAAATATATTAAGGAAATAATAAAGAACTAAGGAAATTTACTGTGCAACTAGTTCAACAGGGTGCCCACATAAAAATAATCAACAAAATTCTTTCTGATATTTAGTAGTAAAAGGCACATACTCTCAAAGAAAAGCTAATGTATATGGGGACCTACCACATCTGTGATAATTAAGTTTATTTATTTTTAATCATGTTAGAAACATGAATAAACAAATGTAAATATGTTTCAGAATAATCTTTTGTACACTGTGAAGATGTTTCACTCTGATTAGTTTAATAAAGACCTGAACAGCCAATAGCTAGGCAGGATTTCCAGGCACAGAGGATGTTGCGAAGAAAAAGGGTAGAGTCATGAGGAGACATGGAAGAAGCATGACATGTAGGACATGAGGTAACAAGCCAGGAGCCATGTGACAACACATAAATTAATAGAAATGGGTTAATTTAAGTTATTAGAGCTAGTTAGAAACAAGTGTAAGCTATTAGCTGAGCTTTCATAATTAATAATAAATCTCCATGTGGCTATTTGTGAGCTGACTGACAGAACAGAGAAAGACTTGCTACAAATGGTGTCTAATGTGGGGGCACATATTTCCACATAAGAGCTGAAAAAGTTAAAAAAAGGTTTCAATCACATAAAACTGAGCCAAACTCATGAGCCCTGCAGTCTCTCATGCAGGCCATGATACAGAGACTGGTCTTTCGGCCACTGCCTGTGGGTTTCAGCTGCCAGCATGGCATGAGCTAAGCTGTGCAGTGGTTTAAGATTTTGTTCATGCAGATAGAAATTGTTATAGATACACAGTAAAGCAGGTTCAGATGGAATAAAACCTCTAAATAGGTTATAGTGTGTTAAAAATATGTATAGGCTTAAGAAAGAAAATAAAATGGGTATAGACCATCATAAAAAAGTAAATAGTTTATAAATAATATAAAAAGAATAAACCATGTTGAAATGGGAAGTACACAGGGAGTCTGGATCCTGTATAATGTTGTATTCACTTTAAATTTTTTGATTGCTGATGAGCAAGCAATAACTGCTGCAAGACACTGAATTATTAAAACTACTAAATTAAACTAACCTATATATTTAAAAAATGTCTTAACTTTGAAAGGGACGTAAAAATATTTTATGTTGGGGAAGAAGTTATGCTTTTGTTTCCACAGAAAACAAAATGCTGTGAATTCTTTTAAGGTTGATAGAGATCAGACTTGATCATGGGAGACCCCCTGAAAATCCTGGCCACAGACATAAAGAAATAAATCTAGGAAAACTATAAGACAGTTAATGTATATTTTACCTGCTCAAACATACAGAAAAAAATCATCTTTGACTGGCTTGTGTACAATGCACAGTCCATATTTGTGTTAATGTAGATATGTATGCTAACTTTGAAAGTTTATGTGTTTTCAGAGCAAGGGGACCAGACACCAATGATAATGGGTGGCCTAGGTGATCCAGCCTCTTAGAGTGTCTCTGTTGCAGTTTCCTAAGAGTTCTGTATCCAGAAGAGCTTCAAGGCTACTGGCTGGGATAGCCCAGCCTCACAGACTATTCTAGTCAGGACTTGACTATTACCTTAATTTTCCCAGGGTACCTAAAAAATGTCAGTGTCCCCAGATAACCAGAAGCAGTCTAGAGAATATATCACCCACATTCCCAAGAGATGAGGTGGGTGGTTTTTGGTCATTCAGTGGGTAATGAATGTTTGTCATTATTTAGGTGGTTTGGTTACAAATTGTTATTGGTCATGGTTAAAAAAAAATGAAAAAAAGAGATTAGATTCAGGAATCTCATTCTAAAATGCAAAAAGGAGGATATGGAAATGATAGGATAAAAGAGAAGATTATTGAATCTACCTTTAAACTAAAAAAAGCAACTACTAGCCTTAAATATTTTACATTGGTATAAATCTTTATATACTGACACAAATTTAAGGTTGTTTTTGTTATTATGTATATATGTTTCTACTTTTATTTAAGATATTTTTTATGTATTGATACAAATTTAAGGTATTTATGTTATACTGTGTTATATGTTTCTATTTATTTTCTAAGGTATTGTACCTATACAGTTCATTAAAATATGTAAAGTAAAGTTCTAGTATTTGAAACCTATTTAGGATAATGAAGAAATACAGATAAGTAGTTAGTCATCTATAACAATCAAGCTTATAGTTATGTTAAGTATATTTTTAAGGTCAATCAGAGACATATTTTAAATAGATAGATGGTCTTCAAACACTTCACAGACCTACAGAATATGGCATTTTAATTTTTTAATCACATAGGATTTTTTGTGACACTGAGACACCTGGCAGCACCAGTCTACTTCATAAAAGGATGATGTGCACTGAAGAACCTCCATATGGAGTTTGCCTTCATTGTGGCAAAAGTTAGACAATTGGGCAAGAAACTGCCCTTTCCTCTACTGGTGGCAGTATGCTGTCCAAACTGTACACAAAAGAAAGGCACTGCTAAACTTTGCCAAGACAGGGTAAGACAGTCCTTCACAAATTCTTACTTCACAGAAAAGCATGTTAGATATTCTAGGCCCATAGGCTGAAGACAGATGTCCTAACATTACGGAGGAACCCTGGGGTGACTGTCCAGGCAGCCAGATGTCTGACATTTCATACTTTTAGAAGTTGCTTGCTCTGCACTTCATGTTTACTCGGGTAGTATTATATTCTTCCCAGCTCTCTTATGGGATTGAACTAACTATTAAATAGTTATAATTATAGTTTTTCTTAGTCATAATAGAAAATAAATTAGGTACAGAACATTGAACTCCTCAAAAGAGGATAGATCGTGGAATATTTTCTCTAAATTTGCCAAATGTTAATGGATCAGACACTGTAAATGTAATTATTACCTGATAATTGTTCTAATTGAATATAGTTTTTCTATGTTAGAGTTAAAACTTTTCTTTTTTATTTAGACAAAAAGAGGGAAATGTTGTAGAATAATCTTTTTATACATTGTGAAGATGTGTCACTCTGATTGGTTTAATAAATTGCTGAATGACCAATAGCTAGGCAGGATTTCCAGGCTTCCAGGAAGAAGGGCAGAGTCACAGAGACACAGAAGAAGCGTGACAGGTAGGAGATGAGGCAACAAGCCATGAGACACATGGCAGCACCTAAATTAACAAAAATAGGGTAATTTAACTAATAAAAGCTAGTCAGAAACAAGCCTAAGCTAATAGCCAAGCTTTCATAATTAATAACAAGTCTCTATGTGGTTATTTGAGAGCTGGCTGGCAGGACAGAAAAAGAATTGCTATATGAATCACTTCTCTGTATTAATCACTGATGTCAATAAATAGCTTAAAACTTCTGGGATACCGTGCTTGCTTTGGCAGCACATATACTAAAACTTCTGGGATACCTTGAAATACAAGGCTAAAGAGTAGGAAATACTAAAATTTATATAAAACATACAAAAATAAAGCTTGATTCTACCTTAGACTCTGGGAAGTAATACCGTAGAAAACCAGATTTTGATCACAGGCATCTGTAATCATTCTTGAAACTCTGTAAGCCTTAGCTTTCTTCCACTGATGTAGAGGGGAATGGGAGGTCTGGATCAAGAACTCAGTTGGTACAGTACTACTATGCAAGTGCAATGACCTGAGTTCAGATACCCAGCATGCACATACAAAGTAAAAAGTACTGACATACATCTATAATTCTGGTTCTGGAGAGACACAGATAAGGCGGTCCATGGGGCTTGCTGGTCAGCAAATAGCCTAATTGGTAAGCTCCCCATTCAGTGTGAAACTTTGTGTCTGATAATAAGGTAAAGAGTGATTGACAACACAGCTTATGCCAATGTCTGCCTTCCACATTCATATTCACACATGTGTACATGCAACTGTACACACATACATGAACATGATATAT
Organism: Peromyscus californicus insignis; assembly: GCF_007827085.1. Taxonomy (NCBI): domain Eukaryota; kingdom Metazoa; phylum Chordata; class Mammalia; order Rodentia; family Cricetidae; genus Peromyscus; species Peromyscus californicus. The sequence goes on from NW_026294595.1 coordinate 71,371,223, forward strand.
ATATATATATATATATATATATATATATATATATATATATGCATGCATGAGCCTATACACACAAAAGAAAGAGCAATTATGCTAACCCAAAATGTTGCAACGTTTAGATAAACCAACTCATACCAAGTGGATGGCTCCATAATTTCCAACAAATGTTAGACTCTTTGCTCTTCCATACCCCAAAAACACTTTATATGAAAATTACAACTGGATATCACAATGTTTAATAGAGTCAGCTCCACCAGTGAAAGAAAATAGCACTTTCATGCTAAGAAAAGTTAATGTCAATTCTGATTATTATATAGCTGCATAAATATCTATCATAAATATCATTAATAATGACCCATGCTGTCATATTCACAGGAGAATAGAGTTTCTTGTATAAACCAAAAACTTATGAGGCTTTGTTAAAGAGCAGGAAGATAAAAGACTTGGCCACATGAAGGCTAGCACTTTACTTTTACTAGAATCCCTGAAGTATGACCCCCAAACAACATTGTAAGGGAATGGTGATTACTTAACCTCTCTGAAGTTCTATCCATATAAAATTGGGCATTAAATATCTCAAATCCACAGAGACTTTATAAGGTTTAAACAAAATAATATCCATTAAGTCCTAGGCATAATAGGTGTTTCAATCTGTCCTTAAATTCATGTAGAGTCTATGGGTCTTCTTTTCTTTTTTTTTTTTTATTTTGCAATACAATTCAGTTCTACATATCAGCCACGGATTCCTTTTTTCTCCCCCCTCCCGCCCCCCTCACCTTCCCCCCAGCCCACCCCCCATTCCCACCTCCTCCCTGGCAACGCCTCCCCCACAGACTGAGATCAACCTGGTAGACTCAGTCCAGGCAGGTCCAGTCCCCTCTTCCCAGGCCGAGCCAAGGGACCCTGCATAGGTACCAGGTTTCAAACAGCTATGGGTCTTCTTACACTGTGCTCTGGAGATTTCACAATTTAATCTCTAAACTCAGTGACTGTGTAGCTCATTTTCATCTTCTGTCATGAAACTTCGAAAATGATTTCTCTAATGGCACCATTTTCCTAAAGAGCCAGTTGCAAAATTAACTGGTAAAATTTATACCTATTTACCAAATAGTATCAGTGTTATAGTAATAATAATAATAATAATAATAATAATAATAATAATAACAATAATAAAGTTTCAAACATAAACATAGGATTTCAGATATTGTACCAAATCCTAGAAGTACTCCCCTTGTTCATTCTAAGTTACAGATGAGAATAATGTGCTCAGGAAATGGACTTAACTCTCAGTACTTAGGCACTCATTCCACACATGGTATTTACTGGCCCTGTACAAGGTATGCCTGACATCAGGTCATGGTAAATTTAAGATCCACTTCAGTCTACAATGTAATAGCTTTTATTGCTAATTATTCTACTGTGATAAGAAAGAGTTTCATGTAATCTGTGATTTTGAAATACTTGCATGTAAGACTATAAATTTAACCTTGTGACTTTGACAAGTTCATTATTCTGAAATGTTGATAGTACTTACAATTGCCAACTGATGCATAATGTGAACTCAAGAGTTAGCCATCTCTGTGTCTCCTTCCTTCCTTTGAAGTGCTGGAGATCAAAGCAAGAGCTCTGTTTTCATTTTTAAACAGAGCCTTATGTAGCTCAGGCTGGACTCAAATGCCCCTGCTATCCTGAACTTTCTTTGTACTGGAACCCTAGGGATCATAGGCAATGTGCCACCCTGCTGACACCTCTTTCCTTGATTTCTAATCTATCTGCTAATAACCTATTTGTTGTCAGAAGTAGAGTTTCTTGTCTTTGGTATCTGACATACCTTCATAAATGTTGATAATTTTTAATATTTTTAAGTTGATAGAGTTTAGTAAATAGCTGTTCCAGCACAGACTACTGAGAACTGAATCTTGCCTAACATGAATTTTTGCTCTGCGTATGTATGAACTCTTGATTTGTTCTTATCAATCTTTTTAGTAGACATTATCATTATAGCCACTACACAAATAACAGTCCAGAATTCTAGACATAAATAATTTGCCATAATTTACACCCATAAAAAAAATACAAGTATGAGGCTTTTAAACCAGGTGAACTGGATGCTCAAAAATCTTGTATGTTATGTATAAGAGAAGATCAGATGTGAAAAACACTTAGGTGCATGCTCTTTATTAATATTTTTTCATTTCTTCCTTATTCTCAGGTCTCCGTTTATTATACTACATTATTAAACGCTGTGGTGCTGTGCATAGATCGCTATTATAGAGCCCTGTGTGATGATCAAGTAAAATGTCACTACCCTGAGTAAAATAGGTCCCACTGCAGCCTCTTCAAAGTCCTTCTTGCCCTTGTCAGCAGCAGAATCAGCAGCTGCAGCGAGGGGTATTGGTAAATATGTCTGTGGCATCATATTTAAAGCAGACTTTTGAGGTCACTGCTGTAGGGAATAGAAAATAATTTTGGATTTTCATTCAGGATACATTTCTAAATAAGTGAAGCTGGAAAGTAGACTATGTGACACCTATAGATATCTTGAATCTTAAGACAGAGGAAACAAAATACATTAAGAAACGTTTTTAAAACTCACCCTTATATTTTTGGTTGTGAGCCTAGCCTTTAACGGCTGAGCCATCTCTCCAGCCCAAGAGATGGCTCAGAGGTTAAGAGCACTGGCTGCTCTTCCAGAGGTCCTGAGTTCAAATCCCAGCACCCACATGGTGGTTCACAACCATCTGTAATGAGATCTGATATTCTCTTCTAAATAAATAAATAATCTTTAAAAAAAAAAAAAAGAATCATTTTAGCCGGGCGGTGGTGGCGCACGCCTTTAATCCCAGCACTCAGGAGGCAGAGGCAGGCGGATCTCTGTGAGTTCAAGGCCAGCCTGGTCTCCAAAGCGAGTTCCAGGAACGGCGCAAAGCTATACAGAGAAACCCTGTCTCGAAAAACCAAAAAAAAAAAAAAAAAAAAAAAAAAAAAAAAAAAAAACCTCACCCTGCAAAGCATGCTGAAATACCTTTAACTTTCCCTCATTAAAAAAAAAAAAAAAAGCTAGGAAGACGTTAAGTGAAACCCACACAAAAATTTGCTTTATTCATATCACTTAAAATCAAACAGGAATTTCTGCTTTCACTTACCTAACTCTAGCCATAGAAGAAAATGAACACTATAAATAGAAGTTAAACATTAAACTCATTGGAATTTACAATGGAACTTTCGCATAAATCTTCCTTTAAGTCTGATTGGGGGACTTATACTTCTGGTCTACATGAAGCAGCACCTTCTTAGCATGTCCAGTCCCACCGGACATAACCCAGATGCTGCAAAAGTGAGAAGAGTGGGAGGCTGATAAAGAAGCAGATCCACTAGGATCTTGGAATTCAAGGGATGAATTATTAGTGAGCTTCTACAAGGCAGATGCCATTGTCAGTGTGCTATAGAAAGTTCCCATCAGGAACTGGCAGCAGAGGAAAACAGCTGTGGAAAAGCCTGTCACCCACAAGTGACAAAATGACTTGGGAATGGGTGACTTAAGAAAGCAGAAAGCAGTTTACCCTAGGTGGGGAGAAGAAACCACAGGCCCATTTGTGGCCCACTTGAGGCATTGTGCAGTTGGGTGCTACTATGGTGAGCAAATATATGGTGAGGTATGAGACAGAGGGAGAGGCAGAGTGATTCACGGCCTGTAGAGAGAGACAGATCTGAAGAGGTGCAGGTGGTGAGGAATGGGCTGATGTAAGAGGCCTGCTTGCCAGCCTGGGCCATGAACATCTACAAACTGCAACATATCTAGCCTAGCTAAATAATTGCTTGATAATATTCTAAACATATAAATTACTGTGACCTCCACAACATATTTGAGAACTGGGGTGCAGTGTCCTCACATAAAGAATGATGTCTGATGTCACTGACTATCCGTGTGATTATCCTACACTAATCTTTCCACCCTGTTTATTGGGGAGAACAGGGGTGCTGATAATTTTTACCTTTCTTTGTTTCCTTTAAATGCACAGCTTCCTGTTCTTCAGTCACTTAAACCAGATTGTCATTGAGGCCTATGTCAAGAACAGGAAATGAATAACCCTGATTTCTTAATGACTTTCAGTGAATAAACAGATTAGTTTTCTGCCATCCTATACAAATTATCACCACAGAGAAAAGGTGCAGGAAGGAGGCATTTGAGGAGCAAGAGTCTCTCATGCTTGCTACTTGAAGAGTCCTTACTTAGCAGCATTCTTAACACTGCAAAGCTTTTGAGTGTATTTTACAGTACATATCTTTTAGCCGAGGTATGAATGTATTTTCATTTAGCAAAAGGCAGCTTGTAATGTAGAAGAAAGAGGCCCTTGCTTGAAAAAGTACTAGAATCAAGAGTGTTACATTCCATACAAGTGCTCAAAATATTTATAAAAGTGGATAACACAGTAAGTTTAAGCCCTAAAAACTACATGAAGATATAGCTCAGTAAAAGGTTTTCCGTGAAAAGCTTCCCATTTAACAACAACGCAAGCAGCAAGTGCAGTGAGGGATGGGAGTATGTTCATTTCTTTACCCTCACTGTGTGTAAGCAAGAACATCAATGTAATACACCATAGTTTGAGATTAATACAAAAAAAGTTGTTCCTTGGGGCTGTAGCTAGAGTTTTCCTGCCTGGCCCACAGTCAGGACAAATCTCTGACACCCGCCAGTCCCACAGCCATTCAGACCCAACCAAATAAACACAGAGACTTATATTAGTTACAAACTGGATGGCCGTGGCAGGCTTCTTGCTAACTGTTCTTACAGCTTAAATTAATCCATTTCTATTAATCTATACCTTGCCACGTGGCTTGTGGCTTACCGGTACTTTACATCTTCCTTGTCCTGATGGCGGCTGGCAGTGTCTCCCTCACCCAGCTTCCTGTTCTCTCAATTCTCCTCTCTGTTAGTCCCGCCTATACTTCCTGCCTGGCCACTGACCAATCAGTGATTTATTCATTGACCAATCAGCAGCACATTTGACATACAGACCATCCCACAGCACTTCCCCTTTTCTTTTCTTAAAAAGGAAGGTCTTTTTGTAGCTGGAGTCCTGCTGCCAAGTCCTGCCAGTCCCAGAGCCCACTTATAAAATAAACACACAGACTCTTACATTATTTAAACTGCTTGGCCATTAGCTCAGGCCTATCATTGTCTAGCTCTCACTCTTATATTCAGCCCATTTCTATTAATCTATACCTTGCCACGTGGCTTGTGGCTTACCGGTACTTTACATCTTCCTTGTCCTGATGGCGGCTGGCAGTGTCTCCCTCACCCAGCTTCCTGTTCTCTCAATTCTCCTCTCTGTTAGTCCCGCCTATACTTCCTGCCTGGCCAGTGACCAATCAGTGATTTATTCATTGACCAATCAGCAACACATTTGACATACAGACCATCCCACAGCATGGGGCAAGGCAATGTGTCAGAGCTTCATGGCCACCATGACCTGGTTGTAGCAGGTATTTTGAGGGAATTTACTGGGTAGAAGGAATCTAGGGGAAAAAAATCAAAAGCGGAGCTAAAGAGGAGCACTCTGAATCACACCCTCTCCATTCAAATATTCATGAACTGATGAGGCAGAGAAATTGTTCTGCTCCATTACAGTATCTGTCCCTGTTACCTCTTCCACACATGTAAGCAGCAAGCACTCACTGACAGACTGTGACCCTGGGGAAGTCATTCATTTCCACTTGAACCAGCTGTTTCAACTAACTTGTGCATGTTGCATTTACCAAAGGAAAATTATACCTTTTTTTCTTTGATTCACCGAGGAATTTTTATTTGGAAAACATTTACTTGAATCTTTCAGCTGCTATGATAGACTTCACAGCAAGCTTCTCATTATGAGAGGGGAACCCCTGCAAAGTCCTAACCTTCTTCAAGGTCTCTTGTGGTGTCAGGCAAGGGGGAGTAAGAAGGGAGGTGGATGGGCAAGAACATTCTTCTCTACTTAAAATTCACCAGGGGCCACTGCTGAGAAGGAGTGAAAAGCAGTCTGTGGGGGGTAAATTGGTGAGAAGCAGAGCCATCTCAAAAGTGTTCCAATCTTGACCTCAAAATTGTTTAAAATTATTTCTTCTTGTTTGGGGGTTATGATATAATTACAACATTTACCCTCTCTCTTTCCTCCCTCAAAAACTTCCCCTATAGCTCTCCTTGCTCTCTTTCAAATTCATGGCCTCTGTTTTCATTAATTGTTGTTACACACAGTGCACACATACACACACACACACACACACACACTCATGAGTGTGTGTGTGTGTGGGGAGGGTGGATGGGTGGGTGTGTGTGTGTGCATGTGTGTTCCTAAATAAATAAATGCAGCCTACTCAGTCTCTATAATGTTACTTGTATGTATGTTTCAGGGCTGTTTATTTGGTATTGGATAAAAGACTCAAATATGATTTTCCCCCAGGAAGACTATTTCTGCTTCTATGAAATGAGCATGGATGTAGGGTAGAGTTCTATGACATTCTAATGAACAAGAAGTGACAACCCTCTGTGCCAAACAAAACCTACTCTTTTAAACATTTAGGAAAAGAAAAGAACTTTTTCACTTTTTAGTGAGGCAGTGACAAGGTTTATGCACTATTAGTAGGACAATTTGGGAACACTCAGGTTTACCTTTCAGTAAATGTGAGAGATTCACACCAATACAGGCAGCCATATACCCCTTCTCACATCCTTTTTTATAAACTATAACAAACTAATCCAAACTACAATAAGGGATTTATATTTCCAGTAGAGAAACTGTTGATGGCATTCAAAAATTGTCCTGCTGTGGGATATCATTCTGTATCCTGTGAACATGTGTTGCTCTGATTGGTTGATAAATAAAATGCTGATTGGCCAGTAGCCAGACAGGAAGTATAGGTGGGATAAGCAGACAAGGAGAATTCTGGGAAGAGGAAGGCTGAGTCAGGACTCACCAGCCAGATACAGAGGAAGCAAGACATCGAGGCAGAACTGAGAAAAAGTACCAAGCCATCTAGCTAAATATAGATAAGAATTATGATTTAATTTAAGCATAAGAGCTAGTCAGAAATAAGCCTGAGCTAATGGCTGAGCAGTTATAATTAATATAAGCCTCTGCATTGGGGGGACATGAGTGAAAGAGATTTGTCCTGACTGCCAGCCAGCTAGGACACAGGAAAACTTCCAACTACATCATCCTGGTATTAAATGGGCATTCAGTAAACATATTCTTCCTGATAAAGTATGTGGATTAATTTACAGACTGTGATGTGACCATGCAGTGGCATCATATTTATTTGGCAGCAACTGAGTAGGTTTAGAATTTTGGGTGCAATGGAGGGTGAAATGAGTGAAGGCAACACTGTGTGTACCTTCTGCTATGTTTTGCTTGTCAGGGCACGTAGAACACATTCTAAGAAGAGTGAGTCCTCTCATGACTTAGAATCAGATTTGGGGAGATTCAGGGTTTAATGTTAAATGTATTTGGAAATGTGGCATGATATGAAGCAAAAAATTACTTTGAATTCTCAGAACCCATCAAGAAAGTTTGATCCAGAGGAAATGCATATCAGATTGAAGCAGGTCGGAGGGTATTAAAATGGTCTGGTTTGCTAGTTCACTACTGTTAGCAACAGGACTCAAGGGAATGAGTCGCAGGACCTTGAGATCCGTATCTTTGCTTTGCATGGAGTTGCTCTACCCTTAAATGGGCTCTATATTGAAAATCAATGATGTTAGCAAGCAGAGGAGAAGCTGTCAGAGAAATCACATCTTCAAATTTGGCATTTATTAAGCAATCATATTTTATTAAATTAAAATGCTGGCATTGAGATAGAAATGAAATTGACCACGGTTAAATACTAATCTGCCAAGGAATATGTAAACCTAGCTACTCTAAAGAAGAGGTTTTGAAAAAGTTCATAGTTCTCATTGATTTCACTAGCAATCTACAATGCAGGCAAATGTGGCATCTGTATGAGTTACATGACTTGTCCTTGTCCTCCACTCCTGGAAGACACTTGTCCACTTTATGTTTCATTCCACCATTTCCTCCTCACAGTTTTTCCCCTCTTCATTGCCAGTGATAGAAGGGATAAATTGTGCCTGAATGGAGCTAGTTTGCTTAATCTCATCTTTTCAGGTAAATGTCCATTTTCCTTCATGAAATGCCTCCTCTTGGAGACCCTTAATGTTTGGTGAAGCCAAATCAAAATAATGAATTTCTTCTGGCAGATAAAAAATATAAATGGAATTGTAAAGTATAATATTGTCATTTAACATTAGTGCATGGTCTAAATATCTCATTTAAAGAAATTGACAATATCAAAGTTTCTGATTTGGCTTCTTGAAAAAAAAAATCCTTCTTTTGAATTAGTAGAATTTTCTACCTTTGTGCCCCAAACACTAAGAGCATTTCATGTACTTCATAAATACGTACAAACAGTTCCCACCTTACAGTGGTTGGATTTATAATTTCTTCATTAGTTATGATTGTGAAAAAGAGATATACATGCACCAGAACAATAATCTGAAATTTGATCTTTTACTAGAATGGCAATATGCAGCATGACACTGTTTTGATACTGATCAGAACAACGAAGCAAAGCTTCTAGTTACCCACAATCAGAAGAAGGGTCAATGGCCTGTACTCTATACTGCTTTATGTGCTTTATGTGGCCAAGGTATGATGTTTGACAGTAGGTATAATTAGCTTATGGTATTTTTTGATGAATTTATTGTTAGATAGCCTCATCAGAGGCTGAAGAGCATGTCTACTGATATCATGAGTTGTACTTTATTATGCATGATTGCATGATGCTTCTCTCTCTGTCTCTGTCTCTCCTTATCTCTCTCTCTCTCTCACACACACACACAAATTATGAGTGATGGTTGTGTTCTAGACAATAAAATGTCAAGATTCATCATCTGTAAAATCATAGCTTTACTAAACTAAGCCATCTTCTTTGTTTTTATTGTACAGTTAAAATTTTAAAAAAGAAACTCTAACAGAGGTATGATGAGAGACTCCTTACTTCTTTACCATGTTCAGAGGAACTTTCCTTATTTTCAGGTCTTTACTTAATAGAACAATATTGAAATTTCAAGGTTGCATTTTTTCCCCACCAAAGTGTATGTGAAGTTTTGCTAGTGGCTTTTTTGACACTACTACTTGGACCACTCGAAGGACGATTGGGCAGTTTCATACTGCAGGAGGAAGAAAAGGCATGAGATAAATGGTACAAGAGGAATTGTAATGAGTGAGAAGTATCTAAGTCTTTACCCCAAATATGGAACAATTGAATAAATACTATTAAATATCAATATTAATATTTCAATTCCAAAAATGCAGCAGTATTCCCAACTTACAAAATGCCACACAAACTTTAATCTCACCTAATCCTCACAGGAACAATGATGTAATTGACTAACTGATAATAGTGTAATGAAGATATAAGTGAGAAAATTGAGTTACCAACGATTGAGCAAGGGCATTTGGGCTGATTTTCTTTTCTTCCATTTGGAAGCACAGTTACTTTCTCACTGATTACATTTGAAAATCAACATAGGGAAAAGGCAGAATGGGTCCTTGGCCACTGTTTCTTTGTACTGAGGAAGGAGTACCTTGAAGAAGAATCTGGGTGGTGATGTGACAAGAAACTGTGCTCTTCCACTGCAAACAAGTCCAGCTGAGCGAATACCTGACTCCAGGCACCTCTATTTTGTCTTTTATCTTGACGAAGACAAAGCACAGAACATTTTCAATCTGCTTCAGTGGCTTTAGGTTCCCTAATAGCCAATTCAATTAAAAGCCTATTCACTGCCACCATTTCTATTAGATTAGATAGCTCTTTGAAAGTAAAAGTGAGTTGAGCAGGGCAAATCCCTTCCCGAAGATGGACAATTCAGTATGGTGATTGACATCATTGTGGTCTTCTGTGGAATGGCTTGACATTCATTTCCTAGGTTTATAGGAGTGATTGGTTGCTAAGAGAATAGAAAAAAAAACTAAACCTAAGTAGACAGCTTTAATGATTACCTAACCTAGACTTTCCCAGCAAAGGCTAAGATCATAGAGTAAGCTAATAGCTGAGATGTAGGGAAAAATTAATCATGAGATGTAGCAGGAAATGTTTGGGTCTCCAGGGTTTCATACATACTTTTATTCCTTTTGAAATAATTAAGAATTTTGACTTCAGTTTATAACACTCTGGATAAAATAGAAGAGAAAGAAAGTGTAGGCTCTGCACATAGCCAACTGAATTTGTGCCTAGCAACATGAAGTGCTTTTTAAGCCAGCATGGAATAGTGTGTAAGCCATAGAAATGGGATTAGGCCATGAGTTCTAGATTCCCCAGTAACTACCACTGTGATTACTACAAATCATTTAAGCTTTGCAGGGTTTATATAGATTAACAAGGCAAAGGGATTGTTCTGTGTTCAGTAAAACCTAGAAATAGATGTCTAAAATCCTTAAGTAACACTTTAATATGTGAATATACCTAAATCTGGTACAGCTTCATATATTGGCATTATCCTTCTAACCTTAGTCATAAACCACAGACTTTACTGCTAAACTTTCTGTCCTGTGAATTTCTAGATCAAGACAACTCCTAATTGAGAGATAAACTTCAATTTCAATTAACACAAAGACTGACAACACATAGAACTTGGAATGCCATACAGGTCAGGAATAGCATAAAGTCCAATATCTAAAACCCCAGGCTGGAAATATAGGCTGTGGTAGAACACCAGGTCCTGGGTATGACTCTAGCACTGCAAAATAAGAGAAAGAGGGAGGAAGAGAGAGAAAGATTGAGGCAGAGACAGAGATAAGACAGAGAATTTAAGATCACCTTAATGACTTTAAGGTATGTATATCAAACTATTCATGAGTTATCAGTAGTCTCTGTTCTCAAATGACTCACTATAAACTTTGAATCTATACGGTCACAACAAGGGATGAGCATTTTTTGATAATCTAGAGCTCGTGATCATAAAAACAAGAGATGGTATTGTTCTACAGAAAACTATGAGACAATAGTACATAGCTTTCCATCTTGACTGTAACTTGATCCTGCCCATTCAGCCTTTCAAAAACATAAACTTAATGCTTGCAAATATCTAATGGAAATAGTAGGAGATAGGTGCTTCTGACCACCCTCATGTCCGATATTGTTAAAAACATCCTTCCCCACCCACATCCCTATAATCAACATGTAGTCTTCATGCAGTCTTGCAGTGGGGCAGGTAAATGCCACTTAAACTACTCGGTTGGGACTATGAATATTAAGAGTTCCAAATTAAACCCATATATGTTCAGCCAAACTGGATGGATGAAGAAGGTGATAAAGATAAGTTATTGAAAAATCTATATTGTCCCTCATCCATGCAACTGAGTCTCCTTCTGTTGGAGGCTCTTCTAGTACTTCTGTTGGAGTACTCTTTCTAGTAATGCTATTCCTAACTGCAACTTTACAAAGAAGTCTACTATGTCACAATTTTGCAGCTGAGCATCTCCCAATAATGGAGAGTTAGTTTCTGTGCTTTTTCTAGCGATGTCTCATACCACCAATCAGCAAAACCACTGCTAGAAGTAATCTGTGAACAATTGAGTTTTATTTTAACAACAAGTTAGAGAATTCCTTTGCCCTTTAAAAATTTTTTCACAGCTTCTTTTGGCATTTGTATGGTCCATCTTGGTATGAATTTCTCAGATTATAATTTCATATGTAATCTCAAAGAATTTCATTTTTATTTAAAGATTCTGTATTAGTAATAGAGAAAGATACAATAAAGAGATCAGATTAAACTAATTTTCCTCAAACTATCCCTTCAGCAAGATTAGGCTCAATCATAAACCACACTAGTTTCTCTATGGCTGCCAGTCACATAAGACACATCAGTGATATTGTCTTTGTTGGCCCTATAAATCATATAGTTTCCTGCATCAGTGGATGGCAACAAGGCCAAACAAAACAAACACATTTCCTTGCAGAGAAACCATGTGGACTCTGTGTGTAGATGTCAAATATTAATGAGCCTTCTTTCTAAACATGTGTTGACTGTATTTACAGTGATCAGAGACCTTCAAGTATTTAAGAAAACAACAACAATAAGGCATGTAGCCATGATCTTGGTCAAATAAGACAACCTTTTGTTACTTGGGTTGCTTCTTGGAGGAAATTCTAGTGCATTATTTTCATATATTGTGCAAATACATATTTTATTAATAATGGACATCATTTAACTATAAAAACCAGGCAAATTTTCTTCTAGAAATGTACTGAGGCAATTACTAGTGACACCTCACCCCTGAAACACATGTACCTTGTGCACACAGGACAGAACTTTTATGGATGACCACATTTCCTTACATTTGCTGTTTCATGCATTCCCACACCTGGAATCATATCATGGGCTAGTGAGAAAATCAATGAATCTTGAGAATGAAGTCCCCCAGGTTTCTAACCTATACCTGGTTATTTAAACTTGTTGAAGTTGTGTCTAGGACCCTAGTGAACATGGATACAGTCAACACTAATAATTAACTCCTTTTTGTCCCATGAGTCCTGTTGATAAAAGTTTCATACAATACTATATGAGGCAAGTTGAACTGATTCATTTCAGGCCTGGATTGGCTAACTTAATCACAGTGGATTATGGGAAATTTTTGCTGAGTACAGAGAGAGTGTCAATGTGAGGAATGTATATGTGGCAATTCTCCCCATAACCCTGACATGTCTGTGTATTTTACAAGCAAAGACAGTGACACTTTTGCTGTGCTCCATCATTTCACAGATGATCATCAAACAGATGGTCTGAGAAGACAGAGATGATGATGCTAGCCTCCAGAAAAATGTATGGGTGTATCCTCTAAAATATAATGAAAACATTATCTCCAACCTGGGCAAAATCAGTACATTTTACTATTATTCATTTTTCTAACCACACACTACATGTTTAGGTATTAAACAGACTTTTGTTGAATATTTTTATATTGGAATTTAGGTGTCTGAGAACTTCATAAATAATAATGATCTAGATGTTTCTAATGAACATTAGAACTGCACAATTTCTTCTTGAAAGAGGATTCTTGCATATTCTGCCACTTTGTGGCAGTAAAAGTTTTAGTCTGAGTAAAATTTCAGGTCTTTTGACATTCTTTTATTTGTTTTTCATTTTATTTTATGCATAAATTTTTATTTTAAAATATTTTTATTTGATAATTTCAAACACTCATACAATGTATTTTGATTATGTTTACATTTCAGTCTTCCCCTTATTGTCTACTGTGTTTATGTCTTATGCCTCCAAATTCATATCTTGTTTATTTTTTTAACATCCTACTGAAACTGAGTTATGCTTCATATTGTGTGTGTGTGTGTGTGTGTGTGTGTGTGTGTGTGTGTGTGTGTGTGAACCCATCCACTATAGCATGGTTGACCTACCAAGGAAAACATCCCTATTGAACATTAGCTGTTGAAAGTTGCTTGGTTAGGGATGGAGACTTAAGTCTGTCACTGCTCAAAGTTCTTGATGAAGAATGTGCAATATGATAGAATTATGTTAACAGATAACTTCAGTTTTTCTACCTTGTGTTTTGTTGCTGTTCTTGATGGCTTATGTATTTCTCATGGCTGGAAATCCCCATTATTCTCCTCATATTTGTTCCTGAGCATGGAAACTCTTTCCTTGAGAGGAAGATGTAGAGTTCTTTTTATTTTTTCAATCTTACACATAAAGAAGTTGAATGAACAAATTTGACTCTTCTTTACTGATATTAAAAGAATTAGAAGATCATATACCACATCATTAGGTGTAGATTCTTAAGGTAATATGTAATATATGTAAATATTTAACCAAAGCATTTTTTAAATAAAATTCAATGTGGAAGGATGGATTAAGCTTCCTCTGAAACAACACATAAGCTAAACCCCAGGGTCAAAGTATAGAAAGTGTAGTTCTAGGTCAACAGATTCAGATGATCATTCCCAAGGCATATTCATTCACATCATTCAGGTTGCAAGATTTGGCCTTTGGATTTTTTTGTTTAGTTTTGTTTTTGTTTTGGGTTTTTTGTTTTGTTTTGATTTTTTAAGACAGAGTTTCTCTGTGTAGCTTTGTGCCTTTCCTGGAACTCACTTTGTAGACCTTGTTCCCACATGTAATTCAGTACTAGAATTCAGAAGAGTTTTGTTTTCTTATTTGATCATTTAATATCATACCATGAAAGTGGCATGTGAAAATGCCTCCCATATTCCACCAAACAGATTTGGTTTCATCACTGTACCAAATTTGAAGGGACCTAAGAACCGTAGTTTTCTATGTGTGTAAGGAAGATAGCACTTACATATTTGTCAGATAAAAGTTAGAAAATGGATCCCTGGGCACCAGCCACTCCAGGGAAGACCTGCCCAACTCGGCCCCAGGTTCTGGCCACCGGGCAGGTTCCCTGCTAGCCCCACCGGGAAGGATCCCCTTCTCCAAGACCCCTGGCAGACCCTGCAGTCTCCACGCCCTGCCCCCACGCCCATCCGCCTGAGCCCCAAGCCTCTTCCTGAGACTCAGAGGCCGGCCCCCAGCTCCCATCTTGCTCCGGACTTCCCTTTTGGAACACTGACTTCCCTTTTGGAACACTGGTCTGTCTGAACCAAGTGTGCGGATAAGGCCAAGAACGAACCACAAGGAGATGGGCAGACGTCAAGGCAGAAATATATACAACAAAATGAATAGCAATACAGCATCACCTGGCCCTAGCCCTCCTCCAACACCTAAACCTGAACATCAGAAATTGGAAGAAGCAGAAGAAAACAGCCTTATGAATGACATCATGAAGAAGCTAGAGGCTTGCGTAGAGGAAAAGACAAAAAAATGTGAAGAACGCTGTAAACAACTAGAGGAAAGGGCAAACAAATTAGAAGAAATCAATAAAGTCCTGGAAGAAAACAATAAAATACTGAGAGAAAATCAAGAAAAATCAATGAAACAAATGAAGGAAACAGTCCAAGACCTGAAAAGGGAAATAGAAAAAATGAAGAAGACACAAACAGAGGGAATGCTGGAAATAGAAAATCTGAGAAAACGATTGGGAACTTCAGATGCAAGTATAATCAACAGAATGCAAGAGATGGAAGAGAGGATCTCTAGCGTTGAAGATACAGTAGAAGAAATACATTCATCAGTCAAAGAAAACACTAAAGCCAACAAAGTCATGAACCAAAATGTCCAAGAAATTTGGGACACCATGAAAAGACCAAACCTAAGAATAATAGGGGTCGAAGAAGGAGAAGAATACCAACTCAAGGGCACAGAAAATATATTCAACAAGATCATAGAAGAAAACTTTCCCAACTTAAAGAAGGAAATGCCTATGAAGATACAAGAAGCTTATAGAACACCAAACAGACTAGACCCCCAAAAAAAGTCCCCTCGCCACATAATAGTTAAACAACTAAACGTACAGAATAAAGAAAGAATATTAAGAGCAGCAAAGGAAAAAGGCCAAGTGACATATAAAGGCAAACCCATCAGAATAACACCCGATTTCTCAATGGAGACTTTGAAAGCCAGAAGAACCTGGACAGATGTAATGCAGACACTAAGAGACCATGGATGTCAACCTAGACTAATATACCCAGCAAAACTTTCAATCACCATAGATGGAGTGAACAAGACATTCCATGACAAAGCCAGATTTAAACAATACTTATCCACAAACCCAGCCCTACAGAAAGCACTAGAAGGAAAATTCCAACCTAAGGAAGTCAGATACACCCTCGAAAACACAGGCAACAGATAAAGCCACAGCAGTAAACCCCAACGTATAGAAGTACCCACACATCACCACCAAAAAATAACAGGAATGAACAATCACTGGTCATTAATTTCCCTCAATATCAATGGACTTAATTCACCTATAAAAAGACATAGGCTTACAGAATGGATACGAAAGCAGGACCCATCTTTCTGCTGCATACAAGAAACACATCTCAAATTCAAAGATAGACACTACCTAAAAATAAAAGGCTGGGAAAAGACTTTCCAATCAAACGGTCTTAAGAAACAAGCGGGTGTAGCCATCCTGATATCCAGCAAAATAGACTTCAAACTAAAATCAATCAAAAGAGATCAAGAAGGGCATTACATACTCATCACAGGAAAGATCCACCAAGATGAAGTCTCAATTCTGAATATTTATGCCCCAAACACAAGGGCACCCACATATGTAAAAGAAACATTACTAAAGCTTAAATCACATATAAAACCCCACACACTAATAGTGGGAGACCTCAACACCCCACTTTCACCACTGGACAGATCTCCCAAATTGAAACTTAACAGAGAAATAAAGGACTTAACTGATGTCATGACTCAAATGGACTTAATCGATATCTACAGAACATTCCATCCTAACAAAAAAGAATATACCTTCTTCTCAGCACCCCATGGAACCTTCTCTAAAATTGACCACATACTTGGCCACAAAACAAATCTAAACAGATACAAAAGAATTGGAATAACCTCCTGTGTTCTATCAGACCACCATGGTCTAAAGTTGGATTTCAACAACAACAAAAACTACAGAAAACCTGCAATCTCATGGAAACTGAATAATACCCAACTGAATCACCAATGGGTTAAGGAAGAAATAAAGAAAGAAATTAAAGACTTCCTAGAGATCAATGAAAATGAAGACACCACATATCCAAATTTATGGGACACTCTGAAAGCAGTACTAAGAGGGAAATTCATAGCACTAAATGCCCACATAAATAAGTTGGAGAAATCTCACACTAGAGACTTAACAGCATACCTGAAAGCTCTAGAACAAGAAGAAGCACAGTCTCCCAGGAAAAATAGACGCCAGGAAATTATCAAAGTGAGAGCTGAAATCAATAAAATAGAAACAAAGAGAACAATACAAAAAATTAATGAAACAAAGAGTTGGTTCTTTGAGAAAATCAACAAGATAGACAAGCCCTTATCCAAACTAACCAAAAGACAGAGAGAGAGCATCCAAATCAACAAAATCAGAAATGAAAAGGGGGACATAACAACAGACATTGAGGAAATCCAGAGAATTATCAGGTCATACTTCAAAAACCTCTATTCGACAAAACTGGAAAACCTAAAAGAAATGGATAACTTTCTGGATAGGTACCACATACCTAAGTTAAATCAAGACCAGATAAACTATTTAAATAGTCCAATAACCCCTAACGAAATAGAAACAGTCATTAAAAGTCTCCCAACCAAAAAAAGCCCAGGACCAGATGGTTTCAGCGCAGAATTCTACCAGATCTTCAAAGAAGAGTTAATACCAATACTCTCTAAATTGTTCCACACAATAGAAACAGAAGGAACATTACCAAACTCCTTCTACGAGGCTACAATTACCCTAATTCCTAAACCAAACAAGGATACAACAAAGAAAGAGAACTACAGACCGATCTCCCTCATGAACATTGATGCAAAAATACTCAATAAAATACTGGCAAACAGACTCCAAGAACACATCAAAACAATTATCCACCATGATCAAGTAGGATTCATTCCAGGGATGCAAGGGTGGTTCAACATACGAAAGTCCGTCAATGTAATACACCATATAAACAAACTCAAAGAAAAAAACCATATGATCATCTCACTGGATGCAGAAAAGGCATTTGACAAAATCCAACACCCCTTCATGATAAAGGTATTGGAGTGATCAGGAATACAGGGAACATACCTAAACATAATAAAGGCAATTTACAGCAAGCCAACAGCCAACATCAAATTAAATGGAGAGAAACTCAAAGCAATTCCACTAAAATCAGGAACGAGGCAAGGCTGTCCACTCTCCCCATACTTATTCAATATAGTACTTGAAGTTCTAGCCAGAGCAATAAGACAACATAAGGAGATTAAGGGGATACAAATTGGAAAGGAAGAAGTCAAGCTTTCCCTATTTGCAGATGACATGATAGTATACTTGAGCGACCCCAAAGATTCCACCAAGGAACTGATACAGCTTATAAACACCTTCAGCAACATAGCAGGATACAAGATCAACTCAAAAAAATCAGTAGCCCTCCTATATACAATGGACAAAGAAGCGGAGAAGGAAATCAGAGATACATCACCCTTTACTATAGCCACAAATGACATAAAATACCTTGGGGTAACACTAACCAAGCAAGTGAAGGACCTATATGACAAGAACTTTAAGTCCCTGAAAAAAGAAATTGAAGAAGATGTCAGAAAATGGAAAGATCTCCCATGCTCATGGATAGGCAGGACTAACATAGTAAAAATGGCAATCCTACCAAAAGCAATCTACAGATTCAATGCAATCCCCATCAAAATACCAACACAATTCTTCACAGACCTGGAAAAAATAATACTCAACTTCATATGGAAAAACAAAAAACCCAGGATAGCCAAAGGAATCCTGTACAATAACACAACTTCTGGAGGCATCACGATCCCTGACTTCAAGCTCTACTATAGAGCTACAGTAATAAAAACAGCTTGGTACTGGCATAAAAACCGACATGTGGACCAATGGAATCGAATTGAAGACCCTGACATTAATCCACACACCTATGAACATATAATTTTTGACAAAGAAGCCAAAAGTGCACAATGGAAAAAAGAAAGCATCTTCAACAAATGGTGCTGGCAAAACTGGATATCAACATGTAGAAGGCTGCAAATAGATCCATATCTATCACCGTGCACAAAACTTAAGTCCAAGTGGATCAAGGACCTCAACATAAATCCAGCTACTCTGAACCTGCTAGAAGAGAAAGTAGGAAGTAGTCTTGAACGCATTGGCATAGGAGACTACTTCCTAAATAGAACACCAGTAGCACAGACTCTGAGACAAACAATCAATCAATGGGACCTCTTGAAACTGAGAAGCTTTTGTAGAGCAAAGGATACGGTCAACAAGGCAAAGCGACAGCCTACAGAACTGGAAAAGATCTTCACCAACCCCACATCTGACAGAGGACTGATATCCAGAATATATAAGAAATTCAAGAAATTAGACATCAAAATGCCCAACAGTCCAATTAAGAAATGGGCTATAGAGCTAAACAGAGAATTCTCAACAGAGGAAACTCAAATGGCCGAAAGACATTTAAGGAACTGCTCAACATCCCTAATCATCAGGGAAATGCAAATCAAAACAACTCTGAGATACCACCTTACGCCTGTCAGAATGGCTAAGTTCAAAAACACTGAAGACACCTTATGCTGGAGAGGATGTGGAGCTAGGGGAACTCCCCTCCACTGCTGGTGGGAATGCAAGCTTGTACAACCACTTTGGAAATCAATATGGCACTTTCTTAGAAAATTGGGAATCAATCTCCCCCAAGATCCAGCTATACCACTCTTGGGCATATACCCAAGAAATGCTCAACCACACCATAAGAGCACTTGTTCAGTTATGTTCATATCAGCATTGTTTTTAATAGCCAGAACATGGAAACAACCCAGATGCCCTTCAACTGAAGAATGGATAAACAAAATGTGGTACATATACACAATGGAATACTACTCAGCAGAGAAAAACAATGGCATCATGAGGTTTACAGACAAATGGATGGATCTAGAAAAAATCATCCTGAGTGAGGTAACCCAGACTCAGAAAGACAAACATGGTATGTACTCACTCATAGCAAGATACTAGACATGAAACAAGGATGACTTGTCTGCTACTCACATCACCAGGGAGGCTACCTGGAAAACAGGACCCCAAGAAAGACACAGGGATCACCCAATGACAGAGAAATGGAATGAGATCTACATGAACAGCCTGGACATGAGTGGCGGTAATGAAAGGCGAGGGTTGAGGGAAAGAGAGCTTGGGGGAGCGGGAGATCCCAGCTGGATCAACAACAGAGAGGGAGAACAAGGAATAGGAGACCATGGTAAATAAAAACCACATGAGAATAGGAAGAAGCAAAGTGCTAGAGAGGCCCACAGAAATCCACAAAGATACCCACACAACAGACTGCTGGCAGTGGTCGAGAGACAGCCCGAACTGACCTACTCTGGTGATGGGATGGCCAAACACCCTAATTGTTGTGCTAGAAACCTCATCCAACTACTGAGGGATCTGGATGCAGAGATCCATGACTAGGCCCCGGGTGGATCTCTGGGAGTCCAATTAGCGAGAATGAGGAGGGTTTATATGAGCGAGAATTGTTGAGACCAAGGTTGGATAAAGCACAGGGACAAATAGCCAAATGAATGGAAACACATGAACTATGAACCAATGGCTGAGGGGTCCCCACTGGATCAGGCCCTCTGAATGGATGAGACAGTTGATTGGCTTGATCTGTTTGGGAGGCATCCAGGCAGTGGGACCAGATCTTGTGCTCATTGCATGAGTTGGCTGTTTGAAACCTGGGGCCTATGCAGGATTGTTTGGCTCGGCCTGGGAGGAGGGGACTAGACCTACCTGGACTGAGTCTACCAGGTTGACCTCAGTCTGTGGGGAAGGCTTTGCCCTGGAGGAGATGGGAATGGGGGGGGGGTTGGGGGGAAGGTGAGGGGGACGGGAGGGGGGAGAACAAGGGAATCCGTGGCTGATATGTAGAACTGAATTGTATTGCAAAATAAATTAATAAAAAAAAAAAGTTAGAAAATGTTTTATCTTATCATAAGAGTGTAATGGTTAAGTCATTCTTGGTTCTCAACATCTGGATGGCAAAATAAACAAATCCGAATAGAAAACACATTTCCCTTAGCCAGAATGGTCAGCTCTCTGTGGAGAGTTTGTGAAGAGACTGAACTACAAACAAGATAAGAGAATACTCACACCTTCCTTTAGATGATCTAACAGCAGCAATACTCAGCCTCATTGTTTTTCAATGACATTATTTTCAAGGTGATTTTAACAATATTTCACATTAATTCTTTCATTTGATAATTACAAACTATTCTAAGTTAAGTTGTATTATTATTCACACTTGTGGAATAAGGAAAAATAGTTAAGAGAAAAATAACCCATAAATGAATTAAAATAATACTGACTTAAACTGCAAAATACTATATTTCATGAATAATTTTTATAAGAAACAAAACATTGCATGCTTTCTGTCATATCATTCCTCGCTTCTAATTGTTATGCTTGTGGCTTTGGTTGGGACTGAATATGTGGATGTAAAGAAACCAAAAATGGGCCAATTAGAAAGAAAAATAAAAAGAGGTTTTAAAGAGAGAGGCATGGAAAGTACTGTAGAACACATGTGACATGAAAGTGGAACAGAGAATTCTATAGGAGATAAGGGATAATCAAGGCTGGAGGGACAGGAGAATGAAGGAAAAAGAAAATTTTCTATTACCCTGTTAAGATTTCAAATATCTGATTAGAAAGGAAAAGTGTCTATTTTCACCACCATAAAACAGATAGCCTATGGCAACAGTAAAAACTGTGCTATTTAATTTTAGTCAAGTTAATTATATGACCTTTTACACCAGGTTTGGTGCCAAAACGTTAAATAAGGTATTGGCTGTGTGGTGTTGGGGTTGAAGTTAACATCCCCTAAAAGACAGGGTGTTCAGTGCCTGGTCTACAGCTGGGGGTGCTGTTGTCAAAGACAGATATTTTAGGGGGTAGGGCTTAGTTCGACAAAGTGAGTCACTGCAGTGTGGCTTTGAAGCGCATACCTGGTCCCAGTGTTTTCCCTTCTGTCTTCCTCTCTCTTTCTGAGGTGAGAAACCTCAGAGAAGTGGACTTGCCTCCATGATACTCTGCCTCACAGGGGACCAGAAGTAACAAGCCAAGAATGGTGACATGAACTCTCCAAGACCACAAGCTAAAAAAAGTCTCTTCTCTTTAGGTTGTTCTGTCAAGTGTATTGTCTCAGTGACAAAAAAAATCTGTTTAATCCATCAAAAAATGTGCTATCACCACATGATGGAATGATGATTCAGCAATGGAGGTCAACTCATCTAAGTATAATTTGATTTGATGGAGTTAGTATTTTGATGCTGTGTTTCTGAACTGTTCAGTTAGTTATGCGCACTGAGACAACTAGCAGTCCATGTTGCTTTGGCTCATGCTTTTACTCCTAGTTAATATTTTGAGACAACTAACTACATTTACATGGAATCAAGGCTTAGTTATTGAAAAAAAGTTGCTAGTCAAATTAAAGCATATTTAGGAATGTAATTGAATAGTATAGCTAACATTAGAGGTTACATGAATGCTTCAACTCATTAAATCATTACAACCCTGAAATACCTGTCACCATCAACACTTAATAGACAGATAAGAAAATTTATGTTATTATCTTGATAAAACAATCTTCGTATACTTAGCTAATTAGAAGTAAAACCTAAGATTTGCACTAGTTTGATGAGCTTGATTTCTACATGTCTTTGCTATGTAGAAATCTTCCACATATTGTATAAAATAGTGGGACCATCTTAAACTATCAATTATTTCTGTTAAACTGTCTGCTTTTTAAAAAATAGTTAATGACATATCCTTTGTGTTAAACTTCATTATTTTCTACCCAAAAAAAGGAGAGTGAAATCTTTATGAAAAAGCCTCCTTAAACATGTACTTTACTTTACTGTTTTAACAATACACTGGGCTATTTTCTGTAACAATGTTCACATCTGCACACCCTGGTAAAATTCATTTTAATCCTATCTGTTTGCTGTGGTATATGTATAGCTCAGATTATAGGAAAATACCTAAAGACCCTAGGGGAAGCTAGTTCAAATTCACAGAAGAGTGATTTAGAATAAGAAAGGAGGGCAAGATTCCTAATTCTACATGGATTCAGAAGAATTACCATTTAGATTCGCTGCTGACCTGGCTCAGGAGATTTGTTTTGATATTAAGGAAATTTTTTTTTTATATCAACATCATCCCTTCAAGCTATGCTGTTATTGCATATTTCAAAAAATTGCAAACTAATAAAAATCTAAGGGAATCCTTCAGGTTTTAGAGAGTTTAAATTCCACATGTGCAGGCTGTCAGCTTTAAGTAAGTCATGCAAAACTCTATTTAAATGATTCCGCCTTTCCCTGAATATAGGAAATGGGAAATGTTATTTGGTAGTTAGAATAAAATGCTTTGAATGTTGAGGAATAGATTAAACTTGCTCACAGTCACTGAGCAGAGATAATAAGAGATGATTTGAAAGTGGAAATAGTCATTTGTGATGGGCTTTGCTGTTAACACGCTAGCATGTGTGATCGCATTAGAGAGCATGGGTGAATCCAGTGAGCAATCTTGCGTTTTTGTAAATGAGTCAGTCACCAGGAGCTTTCTTCCTGCTGAATTTCTCCCAGCTTGCCCTTGACTCTCACTACCCAACCAGCCCAACAGGGACACAGAGTAGAAACACATCCATGAATGCAAATCAGGAAGCCTGTTGAAGGAGTCCATTGAGCAGAGATTTAGCCTGGTGATTTCTAACTGGCAATCAAGAACCATGCTAAAAGAAGGTACAGAATGTATTGCTTCAAGAATATGCAGTTAAGAGTTTCAGGAGATAGTTTGGGGTTATACAAATCTGACTTCCTGGCCAGCTCTGTCTCAGTTTATCTGTATCAGGACAGGTAATAATTTCTTTGACTCTCAGTTTTCTTGTTAATAAAAGAGAAATTGCTTGTTTGATATGCATCTCATCATCATTTGAAATATGCCATGCAAGCCAACATTTATAAGATACATAGTTCCATAACAAACTTTCAAAAATTCTGCTTAAAAGTCAAGACTAAAATAATAATAAAAAAACCTGTCCAATTTAAGGGCTTTGAGTATCTTTTGAATAATACAATCAATATGTTAAACATTCTAAATATTTTTGGATTGCTGATGAATTACCTGTGTACCCAGCTATGCGTTTTTACTGTTGAAGCCTGAAGTGCCCACACATGAAGATGTCTAGAGACATTTCTCTAAAACACATATAATTGTTCCTATTATATATAATTACCATGTCTCCATACCTCTTGGCTTTTTAGCAGCCTACCATTTCTAGAATATGTAACTCCCTGTATCACGTATTTCCCTGGTCTCTATTCCAGGGTTTGGGGAATTCTGCCAGCAACTGCCTTTTTCTTTCTTTCTTTCTTTCTTTCTTTCTTTCTTTCTTTCTTTCTTTCTTTCTTTCTTTCTTTCTTTCTTTCTTTTAAATCACTTTTTGACTACCTTTTCCTGTGAAATGTTTTCTATGGCTAATATATATCCTGTATATATATATATATATATGACTTACTTTCCAAAAATATCTGTTGCTTCCTGGACAAACATGCTATACATTTTCATAAAACATTAGAGGTGGGGTTGTAGGGATAAAAGTAGAGGGTAGAATAGCAGGGTACAAATGATCTGAAGGGAGAAATAGGAACAATTGGCCAGATCTTTAATTAGGGAGGAGTGGGGACAGAAACATAGAAGAAATTATCTACCTAAAAATATCTATGATACACATAAATTGGTGTATAAAATATATAGTTTAAATGAAAATTTCCCATCTGGCCTAATAATATTCTCTCAAGTAGGGATAGACCACCTAACAAAACTCCAACACCATGAAAAATCCTGTTTTGAGTTGTTAATCAGGTCAGTCAAAGAGACTCTCAAAATATTATAGGTTATTACTATTGCCCTTGGCTCTCCTCCAGAGATGGAAAGTAAGTGTGTATTGCTGATGACATCCTGTACTTCAGACACAGAGCCAAGAGGCCTTTGAGCTAGAACTGACCTGATACCTCCTTCCTGAGGTATTTCATGCAACCAGAAAACACTCTTTACCATTCAAACATCCAAAGGAGGGAAGCAACTAAAAGCGCTCCCCAGCTATGGTGCCTCCAAATCACAAGAATGACCAGCATGGCCAAAGGGTGCAGTAGTGGCACATATAGCTGTGTGGTAACCAACAGCTCTCTAATTGGACTTAAGACACGGTCAACAAAGAGGGAATTCATGCCTGGTACTGGAAACCTAGCCAACTACCTGGGTTAGTGAAGTCAATGATCTTGGAAAATAGTCTATACTTGCCACTATACTAAACCAGCATAATCCTTAACTACATTCTTAATATTTATCCCAATACCCACAGATGTGTTTAGTCTTCAATCTTCTTCAAAGAAGTTCTCCTGGCAACAGATAGAGACCATTAAAAAAACTACAATCAATCCAAATGCAGAATTGTGGAGCCCAGTCCTAACTGATGCATCTACACTATAACTTCTGCACCTAAGCCTAGGGAATCAGGGACAGAAAGATTCTAAGAGCTGGAAGACAAAAGAGTGTATTGTGAGACTGTATCTTCTTGGGATGTCAAAAGTAACACCCATAAAGTCTTACCAACATGACTGCTTAAGTATGAAGTGAGGAAGAATGAAAATTGACATTCTAATGTTGAAGGGGGAAGCTCGTGAAGAGACCACAACCCAACACAAAGAATTATAGGCAAGTAAGGAATGCTGAGCATGAAAGAAATAGTGTTTCCTAGGGAAGAGCATACCGATTGGTTATCCAACACCAAATGGTCATCTGTGAAATAATATAATACAATAACAATATACAGAATTAATAGGTTGCATTTATGAATATATATATATATAACAATAATTAATAAAAACAAGAGTCCATAAGTATAAAAGAGAGAAAAGAGGTTTATATGGGAGGATTCAAAGTGAAGAAAAGGAAAGTGGGAGTGATGTAATTATACTATAAATTTAAATAAGAAAATATTTTTTTTCTAGAAATTGAATTAAAATCTAAGAGAATAGGAATTTTATTTTCTAAAATTTAGTACCTACCAGGTAGCTCTCTAATAGTTTCTGCTAATCTTCTGAATTAATTATTGGACTTATTTAAGTTATCAATTAAGGGTAGTTAGAGAAGTTAAGTAATTATCTGTATAACTTAAATTTACATCCAAGTCTAGAGTGTTTTAAATTTCTTGGGAGAAATATTTCCATATTTTGCATTCAGATTATGGGAACCAACAAGGAAGAATTTTTAAAAGTGAAATAGTCACATTTATAGATGTGACTAACTCCACCATCATGACCACCATCCCCTAAAATCTACAGTCATATTATACAACTTTATTCTCCAGAAAATTTTTATTTATGTAGTCAGTATAGGGGTCAATATAAATGTTATGGGCAAACTTTAAGATGATCTCTATGATTCTTACCCATCTTGTATATATCCTGTATAGTCCCCTTTCGTAGTGTGTGAGTGGAACTTATTAATATTGTATTTTATGATTATTATGTTGTACTTGTGTTATTTGGTCAAAGACATAGTTTAAATGTAATTAGTATCCTAAATAAGATGAATTTGAGTTAATTCAAAGGGGGGGATTGCTCTGGATGAGCCTGACCTAAATGAAATAAATTCTTCAAAGAAATCACCTAGAAAGTGTAAGACAAATTGCTAAATGGTCTTATAAAAAACCCAGAGCCAGATATTGAGATAAAATTTGAGAAACCAGGAAAGTAGAAAGAAGCCAGCCACATTCTTATTACTTGGAAATCCTCAGCCAAAGAGAACTACTTCCTGTATACCCACACCTATATGTCTTTCTGTTCTGCATCTCATTTCCTCTCTCTGCCCAACTACATCACTTCCTGTCTATCTGTACAGACCTCCAGACCTCTATGGTTAGTGCTGGGATTAAAGGCATGTGTCACCACGCTTGGCTCTGTTCCCCAGTGTGGCCTTGAACTCACAGAAAGCTTGATGAATCTCTGCTTCCCAAATGCTAGGATTAAAGGCATGTGTTACCATTGTTTGACTTCTATGTTTAATACAGTGGTTGGCTTTTTACTCTGATCCATAGATAAGCTTTATTAGGGTGCACAATACATTGGAGGACACAATATATCACCACAAGGAAGTGAAAAAATTACTCCTGCTTACAAGGAAGAAGACTGATATGAACTTAAAGTGAGTGAACCATGTATTAAGGAACCAAGATCAGCCTTTATCAAGGCATTGCATGGGAAATAGCCAACAAAGCAAAAAATTCCTTCCAATTGCAAGAAATGACTTGTATGACAGACAGTCATCTGGACAGAGAGATTGAGTCTCCAGGGAAATCACAGTACTACAAGGTGCTTTGATTTCAATCTGATAGGACCAAGACCTGGTCATCAATCAAGCTTCACTTAGACTCCTAAACTACACATGCTGTGGAACAATTCTTTTCTATACTATGAATACATATTACTTACATTGATTAATAAAAAGCTGATAGGCCAGTAGCTGGGCAGGAAGTTAGGTGGGAAGGCCAAACTGAGAATGATGGGAAGAAGGAGAGCACAGACAGAAGTCCCCAGCCAGTCACAGAGGAAGAAAGATGAGAATGCTGTACCGAGAAAAGGTACCAAGCCATGCATCTAAACACAAATAATAATTATGGGTTAATTTTAATGTAAGAGCTAGTTAATACCAAGCCTGAGGTACTGGCTGAGCATTTATAACTAATATAAACTTCTGAGTGATTATTTGGAAGCCTGCTGCATGATGGGGCATGACACAGTAAAGCCTCTCATTACAAGTGGCACCCAACTTTTGGCAACTATACCCACATAAAAGCTGAGAGAGTTAGCCAGAGGGTGGTGGCACACACCCTTAATCCCAGCACTGTGGAGGCAGAGCCAGGTGTATCTCTGTAAGTTCGAGGCCAGCCTGGTCTACAGGGCGAGATCCAGGACAGGCATCAAAAACTACACAGAGAAACCTTGTCTTGAGAAAAAACAAAAAGCTAAGAGATCTCAGGAAAGGATTCTAAACACAAAAAACGGGAGTGATGTATCTTCTTGGTAACCACCTTTTCTCTAGTAGACTCTGTTTTCGAGCAGCAAGCTGAGGCGTGGCTCCTTTAAGAGATGGCTTCCTGACTCAGTGTAAACAGTAAAAAAACACATGGCTTTTTTTCAAAGGTACTGCTGCCATACACTTAATTGGACTTTATGAGCAGCAAGTAGCACACTACTCCATGGCAGCATGGACCCAGAAACTTCCCAGAGTTGGAGCAGTAAACATGGCTTTCAGAGCTGGTGGTAAACGAGCCTCCACCATGAGACTCGCTTCTCAAGGAACCAAGGAATGGGGCAGAGCCAGGCATCAAAGCTATTGCTTTAGTCCTAAACACAGTTTCTTAGCAGTTTAAATGCTCATGTGGTCAGAAAAAGATAAACATATGTGGTAAAGACAGATTTAAATGGGGAAAAACATACTAACAAATCTCTAGTCAGATTACAATTAGTTTAAAAATATACAGAGACTTGGGAGAGAAAAAGAGAAGGTATAGACAGTAATTAAAAAAGAGATGTACAGTTTTGAAATAATTATGTAAAGTCCTTAAGAAGGGAGTAAAGTAATATAAGAAAAGCCACATAAAGATGGAAAATGCAGAGTCTGGATACTGTGTGTTATTGTGTTGTCTTTGAATTGTTTGACTGCCAAGGAAGGAGCAATGGGTGCTAAGAGTCATTTGATTATAAATGTTGCTGGATTAACCCAACCTATATATTTTGAAAATGCCTTGACTTCAAAATTTAAGTCAAAAGACATGTTACTTTGGAAAAGAGGTTCTCCTTTTGCTTCCACATAAAAAAGGAGGCTGTGCATTCATTCTGTGTTAAGAAAACTCAGATTTGATCCAGGAAGACGCCACTGAAAAATCTCCAATGGGATTGTATGTCCCAGATGATTCAATGTTTCAAAGTGCCTTTTTTGCAGTTTCCTCTGAGTTCTCCATCTAGAACAGCTTCAAGGCTGCTGGCTGAAATGAACCATCCTCACAGAATACTCCAG
Source organism: Peromyscus californicus insignis (assembly GCF_007827085.1). Taxonomy (NCBI): domain Eukaryota; kingdom Metazoa; phylum Chordata; class Mammalia; order Rodentia; family Cricetidae; genus Peromyscus; species Peromyscus californicus. The sequence goes on from NW_026294595.1 coordinate 71,400,013, forward strand.
TCAATATTTGACCATAATCTTAATTTTTTTTAAGATCCCCAAAAGATAACCAGCACCCCCAGTCAACAGAATGTAGTCTAGAGAACTAGGCCCACATTCACAAATTATTGGTTATAAATGTTTTTTTTTTTCATTTAAGGGGGGTTGGTTACAAATTGTCATTTGTCATAGTCAATTTCTTTCTAAAAGAAGAAAGGGGAATATGATATAGAAATGATTGGAAAAAAGGGTAGATTATTATGATTGGGAAAAGTGTAGATTATTGAATCTACTTTAATCTAAAAAACAACTATTAATCATATGCATTTTACATTGGTATGTATTTTGTTTTATTGATACAAATTTAAATATAATTTTGTTATACTCTACGTATATTTCTACTCTTGTTTAGGGTATTATGTTAATGCAGGTCATTTAAAAATGTCATATATATAATTAAGAAACAGAATAATAGTCATCTATAATAGCAAACTTATAGTCATGTTAGGTTTGCTTTCAAGGTCATACAGAGATATATTTTAGATAGATAGGCAATCTTCAAACACTTCAAAGACTTACAAAATATGGCATTTAAAAGATTTTAAGAACTTAGGCTTTTTATGACAGTGAGACACACAGGTCGGCTCCTGGCAGTACCAATCTACTTCAGAGAAGATGATGGACATTGATGAAACTCCATATAGAGCTTACTTTGTTTGTGGCAAAAGTTTACCACTGGGCAAGAAAGTGCCCTTGCTTCCGCTGCTGACAGTATGCTGTCCAAATTGCACAAGCCAAACACAAAAGAAAGTGACTGCCGAACTTTGCCAAGACAAGGTGGGACAGTCTCTCAGAATACCCTGCTTCACAGAAAAGTCTGTCAGATATTCTTGGTCTGTAGGCCAGAGTTGGATGCCCTAACATTGCAGAGGAACTTTGGGTGACTATCCAGGCAGCTTGAGGTCTCTGTCATTAGGTAATATTTCACCCTTCTAGGGTCTTTGATAGAGTTGAAGACTAAATAGTTACAATTATAGCTTTCCTTACTTATAATAGAAAGTAAATTAGATATAAAACTTTAGACTCACCAAGATAAGATAGAACATTAAGTATTTTCTCTAATTTTGCTGAATGCTAATGGGTTAGTTAGTGTTATTGTAAATCTTAATAACTGTTTTCCCCAAAGGGGGGAAATGCTGTGGAACATTCCTTTTCCACACTATGAATATGTATTACTCTCATTGGTAAATAAAAAGCTGACAGATGAGTAGCTGGGCAGGAAGTTAGGTAGGGAAAGCCAAACTGAGAATGATGGGAAAGAGTGCAGAGTCAGCAGTCCCCAGTCAGACACAGAGGAAAAAAGATGAGAATGTTGTACCAAGAAAAGGTATCAAGCCATGCAGCTAAACATAAATAAGAATTATGGGTTAATTTAAGTGTAGGACCTAGTTAGTAATAAGTCTGAGTTACTGGCCAAGCATTTATAATTAATATAAGCCTTTTAGTGATTATTTGGAAGCCTGCTGTGGGTCAGGTGGGACACAGAAAAACCTCTTGTTACACACACTCTACCTATGGTAATTTATTTCAAAGTCATAGAAAGTGAGTTTAAATTAAATACCAAATAATTATGCAAAATAGTAATTTAATCAATGAAACATAAGTTTACTTGGATGGGAGGGAAGGTAATATTACTGTGAAAGAGTCTTAAATTCCATAAAGATTGGTACTTTATACCAGTGTTTTACTCCAACCTACTCAGCTGTGTCATACGTAATTTTTCTGCATTTTTCCCCAAAAGCAGACTCTGAAACATGAGTTCATATACAAAAGATTCACTATGACAGTGCTGTAAAATATAGGACAAAACAGAAGAATTCAAAGAAGACAGAAATTCCAAGCAAAATCTCAGAATTGGCTGAATCTCATTCATGCTATTTATAATACAATTAATCTTAAACTTCATGTGCACTTAGGACAGGAGTTCAGGTCCTGGTAACAGTGCATTCAAGAACAGAATCTAAGCTATTTTTGTGAAGTTAAGGACAGTCAGTAGAATAGAGACACAGATGCAGATGTTTCTTTTTAAAAAGTGACAATTCCCTTCAGATTAGTAAAAGGATGTAAGAGAATCTAGATTATATGTATGCTCATGATGTATACCATGAATATGAGCCATTGAAAGTATTATATATTATATTTTATATATATATTATAATAAACAGCTTAATATACCTTATAAAAATAAATATCATAAATTTTCTATGGTTATCAGTCTTAAAAGGACACTAGTGTTGAAGCCACCATTTTATTTGCAACCTATAGATTGAGTTCTAGCAAAGAAAAAGCTAAGAAAAGGAACATGGTGGAGTCCTAAGCTGTGGGCTATAATACCAAGTAAAGATGTTTAACCTTGCTCAAAAGTTCCAAGTCTCAGTTTCTAAAACCCAGTTAGAGAATTTTGAACAATGCCAAAATAAATAGTTGTTGCTTGTACAGTCTTTATGAAGATGCACATTTCAGATGGTTAACATTTCATTAGGCTAGCACGAGCAGAGATCATTTCTTCTTCAGAACAAATTTATTTGTTTTCCTTTTCCCCTCAGGTTTCTAGTCAAGAAAGAGCAAAAAGTATTTATTTCCCAAGTTTTGACTAATGACCTGAAATACCGCAGAAACTGTGAGCATTTTCCCTCTTGTGTTTATTTAGATACCAACTCAGTGGCTATATAGGCACATGAAATCAAACATTAAAGTAATAGGAAAGGACTACTTGTAGCCTCACTATAAATAGCCGCTATAAAATCTCAAGTTGAATCTCATCATAGGAAGCTATCATACTCAGATGGGTGGATACTGGACTGCTTTCCAAACTACAGTGGAATAGTTTAAAGCATAGTTGCAGCACTAACAGCTGCTACCCATTCACATTTTGAAGTGCTCATTAGTAAAGTATGAGACTTATGGTCCCTAGAGGAATGTTTTGACAACATAGAGGACTGTTTCATTAAAATGGAGGACACCAGAATGCACACCAACTTCCCCAGATAGTGAGACAAGCTGCTACCCTTAACATGGGAATCCAAACAAACTGAGGATCAAATGTGCTGCCCTGACTCATCAGCAGCTTAAGTAGTGGGTGCTGCTTCCAACTTCTGCAAATTCCCAAATTCCTGGAAGAGAAAGCTGAGCAAGGACTGTAAGCATCTTTGGCATAATTCTCAAGTTTGGAGAAGTTCAAATTCCATGTATATATAACTGTTACTTGAAATTGAAATGATAGCAATATATTCTTGCTGCAGAGGATAGACTTTCCATATTCCACACCTGAGGTACTTAATTGAAGAATCATGTTTTGACTTATTTGATTTTTCTACTTCAAGAATGAAAGACTCAGGTTAAAGATATTACCCCCACTTGCTTCTCATACTTATAAGAACATTTATTTCTTCATGATATTGTAACACTCTTTATTGGTGTTTGGTGATTACTCTGTTGAGCAAAGTACATGGATCAACTCCCTTTGCCCCAACAAGCCCTTGACAGTAGACAGTACTATTCTGGAATGATAAAATGGTTTACTAGCCAAACTCTGTCCATTGTTTAATGTTTTCTTTTCTAAATTCTATAGTGTTTCATTTATATATTTTTATTCTCAACTACTGTGCAATTTCTAGGAATAGAAATTGTGTCACTTTAAGTCACAGCAGACACTGACAACATGCAATGCTTAATAAATATTTACTAAATTAAAGAGTGAGTACATGCATCCTAAAATGTTAGTAAAGATAATGACCGTATTCAATACTGGGATTAGCAGTTAAACATGAGCAGTCTGATCCTGCTAACTAGGTGTTTGCATGTCTATTGACACTATCTTCAAGTGCAGTTATTGTAAATGGGATGAGAAACTTATTCTAGTAGAAACTCAATCAATGTGAATTCTCCTTCCTTTCTTCTTCTCAGATCTGTGGACCTTCCTTCTATCAAGAGAACAAACTTCAGCAAATAGAGACACACTGCCTTGCCTCATCCTCTAGGTGCTTCTTCATACTAGAGGGCTCATTTAATGATTTACTGTGAATGAATATCATTTCCCTTGGTAGGAAATCCATTTGAAAAAAAACAAATTAAGATCAGTTGCTTGATGCATTTGTGGGAACTGATCCAGGAAAGCTCATCAAGGAATTACTTTGTCACGGTTTCTTTTTAACAATCCAAACTACCTTTTTTCTTTTCAGTTTCTGATTGGAGTAGACCTTTGCTGACTACTATTAATACCATTATCACTAATGAAAATAGCATTAAGCCTCATAAAGCATACAAATAAATAATGATAATGATATTTGTGTGAACATATACATATATCTGAAATATGTATTTCATTTTTACAGTGGAAATCTGAATTCATAATATTTCTAGGGTACAGATTTGAATCATGCATGAAAAAGTCTGATCTTGATGGTAAGATTTAAAGCTATTAAAACATTAGCAGTCTGAAGATGTAAAAAAAAAATAGGAACTCTCATGCATTGCTGGTAAATATGACAAAAATGCAAGTGCTGTGAAAAAAATAACTTGGCCCCTCCTGGAAATGCTAAACACAGAATTATCATCTAATCTATAGATCCCAATCCTCAGTTTTGTAACCACTAGAATCAAAATCTGAGACTCAAACAGATAAATTTATGTAGATGGATTTTTAGATAATAATCACAAACCACAAACTGTAGCAACCTCAATGTCTATCAGCAGATGAAATGTTGAACAGTGTGGCAAATACAGGTAGTCGAATGTTGCTCATTTGAGAAGTGGTGAAGGTCAGAGGCATATTATAATAAAGACCAATCTTAAAATGTCTTGCTAAATGTCAAAAGCTAGCGACATTGCATCAAATATTACACAATTTCACTTCTTGTTGTGTGATATTTTGTTTGTGTTCTGACAAATAAAGCTTATCTGGAGAGGGTGGAGCTAGCTACTAGTTAACCATAGAAGCCAGGCAGTGATGGCTCAAACCTTTAATCCCAGCATGTGGAAGGATCATGTCTTTAATCCCAGGATTTAGGAGACTCAAGCCTTTGATCCCAACACTTGGGAGGCTCATGTCTTTAATTCCAGCACTAGGGAGGTGGAAACAGGAATATAAGGCAGGTTGAGACAGGATCATGGTCCCCAATTTAGTCTGATGATTGGTAGAGTTAAGAAGTCTCTAGTGGGTGTTGCTCTGCTTCTCTGATCTTTCAACTTTCACCCTTAATACTGGCTTCAGGTTTTTATTATTAAGACTAATTATGAGTGGGACTATGGATTTTTATTGTTAAAACATTCATAGAAACAACGTTTTTTTTTTCTAGTAATAATCCCAACAGAAAACCCCTCCATTCTGGCGTATGCAGAAGGTGTGGCAAAGGCTGACATTGGACCAATGAATACAATCAACAGGAGACAGATAGGGTAACACTTTGCTGTTGGAAAACACCTAGGAGGGGTCTCTCACAGGCCCCCATGTCAAACTTGGTTCAGTCATTCCCTGTCACCATGGAGAAATTCCTTCCCAGAGCAATTAAAGGATTAATGCCTGTTGTAAAAAATCTTACTGCTCTGGATGATAGAACAGCTTTAGAAAATAAAACAAAAATTTCAGAAGAAACCATAAATCAAAATTGATAAAGATTAGATTTGAAAAAGAGAGACCTCTTGACTAGAAGAGGTGATAGTTCAACAATGAGTGTGACCATTCAATCTAAACTAATTTATAAAACTAACAAATACTTTTCATTTCATCAAGATAACTTGCTGAAAGGGAAATTTCCCAAAGTTAGGCTTGGGGAAGGTTTTGTTTTTGTCTTTCCAGAAATATAAAAACAACAACCATCTTGAGGAATTTAAATGCCTTTGGACAAATAAGCATTAAAAGAAGGGAGAACCACCCAGAAAAAAATTACCAAGAAAAGGAACAATCTAACCTAATGTGATCTCTGAAGTCTCCCTAAAGATGCTGGGGCCCCACAATGATGATTCCACCTGGACTATGGTAATGTTACTAGGTAGACAAACACCACCTAAAGATTTGCTTTGGACTACAAACTGCTCAGGAAAATTTCAAAGTGGCTGACTGAGATGATCCAGGCCCATAGACTACTCTAGCCAGGACTTGAGACAAGTCCTGCACTTTCCCATTACACAGAGAATGGACAACAAAAGATACATCTAGCTCTCCCAGGACTTGAAAATTATCCCAATTTTTAGGGTCCCTTAAAAATGCTGTTGACCCTAGACAGCAGGAAGTAATTTTAAGAACGTGATGCCCATATGCCTAATATGTGGAGTGGGTGGGTTTTTGGTTATTTAGTGGGTTATGGATATTTGTCATTGTTTAGGGTGGTTGGTTACAAGCTGTTATCAGTAGGGTCAGGAAAAAAATCTGAGCAAAGGAGATTAGATTTAGGGATCTTTTCTAAAATGAAAATAGAGGGAAATAGATATAGGATAAAAGGGTAGATTATTGAATCTACTTTTAAACCAAAAGCTCTACTAGTTTTAAATATTTTACACTGGATTGGATTTTTGTATACTGATACAAATTTGAGGTGATTTTTGTTATACTGTACATATGTTATACAAATGATAGGATTAAAAGGTAGATTATTGAATCTGCTTTTAAACCAAAAAAGCAACTGCTAGCTTTAAATATTTCACATTGGTATAAATTTCTTGCATGAAATTTAAGATTATTTAATACAAATTTAAGGTTATTTTTGTTAGAACATACTGTACAAATATTTCTACTCTTGTTCAAGGTATTGTACTTATACAGCTCATCTAACAATGTAATGTAAATTTCTAGTCCTTGAACATTATTATTACAGACTATTTAGGTTAATTAAAAAATGAAGGTTAGTAGTCACCTATTACAATCAAACTTGTAGTCATGTCAGGTGTGTTTTCAAGGTCCAACATATATTTTAGATAGGCAAGTGGTCTTCAATCACTTCAAAGATCTACAGTGGCATTTAAGATGTTTTCAGACATGAGTTTTTTTAATTTTTTTTATGACAATGAGACATGCCTGCTCCTGGTAGCACTAATCTACTTCAGAGAAGATGATGGGCATTGAAGAAACTTCATATGGAGTTTACTTTCTTTGTTGCAAAAGTTAGCCACTGGACAAGAAACTTTCCTTTCCTTGACTTCCCTTGTCTCAACAGTGTGTTGTTCTAATTTGGCAAGCAAGACAGAAAAGAAAGTGACTAACAAACTTTTCCAAGACAAGATGGGACAGTCTTTCAAAAATCCTGCTTCACAGATAAGTCTGTCAGATATTCTAGCCCTGTAGGCTGAAGATGGATGCCCCAACATTACAGAGGAATCTAGGGTGACTATCCAAGCTACCAGCTGCTTCTGTCATTTCTTATTTTTTTAAGTTGTTTGCTCTCCAATTCTTATTTACTAAGGTAATATTATATTGTTCTCAGGTCTCTGGTGGAGTTGAAGACTAGATAGTTATAGTTTTCCTTGTTACCAGATTCACATAAGACACTCATAAAAGAAGTGTAAAATGTATAAGGTTGAAAGACATAAAAAGATAGTTTGGGGTTGGTAATGCAAGTTAGGATAGAAAATGAATTAGGTACAAAATTTCAGACTCACCAAGATAGGATAGATAATGGAGTATTGTATTGGAATTTTTCAAATGCTAATGGACTACACATTGTTAATAAAATTATTGCCTGTACATATTTGTATATAGTTATTGTACTTATTGTATATAGCATTTCTATGTTAATTAAATTCTTCTATTTTTGTTGAGACTAAAAGGGGGAAAGTTTATGTAATATTTTATTTGTGTTCTGACAAATAAAGCCTGCCTGGAGATCAGAGACCAGAGCTAGGCACTAGTTAACCATAGAGGCCAGGCAGTGGTGGCTCACACCTTTAATCTCAGCACTTGGGAGGCACAAGCATTTGAACTTAGCACTTAGGAGACTCATGCCTTTGATCTCTGCACATGGGATGCTCACACCTTTAATTCCAATACTAGGGAGGTGGAGACAGAAATATAAGGCAGGTAGAGACAGTATCTTGGTCCCCCATTCAGTCTGAGGATTCGTAGAGGTCAGCAGTCTCTAGTGGGTGTTACTCTGCTTCTCTGATCTTTCAACTTTCACCCTTAATACTGGCTTCAGGTTTTTATTATTAAGACTAATTATGAGTGGGACAGTGATGGAACACAACTTTAATCCCAGCACTCAGGAGGAAGAGGCAGGCAGATCTCTGTGAGTTCGAGGCCAGCCTGGTCTACAGAGCGAGTTCCAGGACAGGCTCCAAAGCTACACAAAGAAACCCTGTCTTGGAAAAAAAAAAGACTAATTATAGTCATGCTCCAACTTCTATTGTAACCAGAATTTGGGGGAATCCCTTTGTGGTTGTGAGGTAATACTTGGAATAAAAGTCTATTTGGGATTCTCTTAGTTTCATTAAAAGAATAATAATAAGAATGAACTTAAGCAGGGCCTTTAATCCCATCACCTGGGAGCCAGATCCAAGTAGATCTATGTGAGTTAGAGGCCAGCCTGGTCTATAGAGCGAGATCCAGGACAGGCACCAAAACGAAAAAAAGGAATGGACTTAAATGGAAACTTGAGGACAATTTTATCAGAGTTTACAAGAAACAGAACAAAATCAGAGAAAACACACTGAAAATCTCAGTAGCTACTCAGATCAGATGAACAGAGGGAAGGGGGTGGGGAAAACACGTGTTACTGGCTTGTATAGTGACTACATGGTCATCAGATGGGGTGGGGGTGCATTTAAAGAGTGAGTAAGGATGCCAAAATGATCAGAAAAAGCACATTTAGATCTGGACAGCATCCAGAAGAAAGAAACAGCTAAAAAAAAAAAGGGAAGTTGCTCCTTTCTGAGACATGTACAGAGCCAGTCCAACCTACCAGTGTTGTTGCAAGGATCTTCACTGGTGTGACAGATATTTGGGAGAGAAAAGCACAGTATCTCATTAGTGCAATAATCTTTCTGCCTTACTCCTTAGCAAGACTTAAGGTGAGCCTACCTTCCTAGGGATGGCCTCATCTTAATAAGTGGTGGTCTCACCTTACTAAAGAGTGGTCCCTTGCCAAGATAATTGACACAATGCACTGGAATGTTAGGTCTCCACTCAGGTCAGGGATTCTACTGTCTTGACAAGAGGAACTTTTCCATTAATGGACCATTATGCTATACTTATAGTATGAAATATCCACAACAAAAATGATACTAAATCAAATTAAAATATAGAATAAGAGAAAAAAGAAAAATGCTAATGTTTGGTGAATTTCTATGTGTAATGATGGAAAGTTTTGGACATATGTGGTAGTGGTTATATAAGTTGGGATTATAATTAATGTCAGTTAGATTTTATATAGCTACAAATGTACTACATATACCATGGAAATAAAGGTAAACCTGTCTAGGGGCAAAGGGGGAGAATGTTGTGGGAGTGAAAGGGCGCTATTAGGGTATTCTAGTTTGGGTTACTATTGCTGTGATGAAGCACCATGACAAAAACAACTTGGGGAGGAAAGTGTTTATTTGACTTACTTTCTTCATAACCATTGTTCATCATTGAAGTAAGTCAGGACAGGAACACAGTCAGACAGGGCAGGAACGTGGAGGTGGGAGCTGACTCAGAGGCCATGGAGGAGAGCTGCTTACTGTATTGCTCTCCATGGCTTGTTCAGCTTGATTTCTTAAAGAATTCTGAACCACCAGATAAGGGGTAGCCTCATCCACAATGGATAGGGCTCTCCTTCATCAATCACTGCTTAAGAAAATGCCCCATAGGCTTGTCTACAGCCTCCATCTTATAGAGGCATTTTCTTTCTTTTTTTTATTAATTTTTTAAAATTTATTTTACATACCAACAACAGTTTCTCCTCCCTCTTCTCCTCCGATTCCCTTCCTCCTACCTTCTTTCTACCCGCCCCTATGGACTCCCCAGAAAGGGTAAGGACTCACAAGGGAGTCAACAAAGCATGGCATATCAACTTGAGGCAGGACCAAGCTCCTCCCCGCTGCATTAGGCTGAGCTAGGCATCCTACCTTTAGGTTCCCTCCTCTCAGATGGCTATAGCTTGTGTCAAGTTGATATAAAACCAATCAGCACACACAGCTTATCAACAAAACAAATATTCATAGAAACGACTCATTTTCCAGAATCCTATGCATCATGTGTATTTCCTTATCAAGTGAGAGTTCAGGCTTCATAAATCTGTTTGAAAAGTTGTATCCCTTACTGCAAATCAACTATTCTTCTCTTCTCTCTTGCTGTTAAAGTCCCCCATGTAACTAGTTTGGCCAATGAAATTAAGAAGGAATTTTCTGCATTGAGCTTTTAAAAAAAAAAAAATGTATGACATGTTCATGAGATGAGAAACGTTCTATGGAGAATCAGCCCTGTCAATCAAATGTGTCCTAGACTTGGGCTAAATGTGGTAGAGAAGAAGATGGCCATTAGTAAAGGTCAGAAAAAGAAACTAGAATTCTGCGTATTGCTTAAAAGTCTATAGAATTACTATGTTTCTCTGCTCCAGCATAAATAAGCTTTGCCATAATACTAATTTGGACAAGAAAAAAACTTTAGTAACGTGTTTTATAGCTCTTTTCCTTATCTAAGAAACTAAATATTCTACACAGAGGTTCTTGGGTCATCTTGGGTCATGAATGAAAGGTGGAATAGAGCTACAGCTGATCAAGTATCCCACTAGTAATAAGCTCATGAAATTTTAGAATTGCTTGTGGACTTGGCATTACTTAGATTAGCCTGACTACTGGATCAAAAAAAAAAACCCAGGCTAGGATAAGCACATGTCTTAGCACTATAGACACAGAGATTGCTTCAGGAATCACAGTCTGAACTTCTTTACTAAGAATTTCCTACCTAGATCATTTTAAGACAGTATTTTCTTGAACTATAGTCTTTGGAGGAATTAGTGCCATTAGAAACTAGACATAAGACAATGATGTTCTATGAAAACGGTTAATCTCTTATGGAAAGAAAAATAGGAATTCAATATCACTAATAATTTAGTATTAACAAAAAGCTATCACCTTTCCTAATTTAGTTACAGGAGCCAACAAACTATTCCTCACTCAGATAATTTCCATTTTTCTTTCTGTTCAGATTTGTATTGCTTTGCCAGCACGAAAGGAAACTAAACATTATACATTTGAAGCCAGAAAAGGTTAAAAAGCTTCTGTAGCTACAGGATTTCTCATTACTTTAAAAAAAAACAGTATCATATCATGTGTATGTACCACATGAAGTTATTCCCCAACTTGTCTGTATTTAAAAAGCCCATCTCTGGAGATTAATGTTTTGTTCAACATAATTTGGGAAAAATATTGTTCTCTAAATAGTTTAGAGCTTCAAAATGGCTTCTATCACAGAGGGTAAAATTTCAGTTCTTTGTAACTCATAATAAATATGAGAACAGCAATTGAAGATACTAACAAAACTAGGTACTCTTAGACACCAAAATAAGGGGACAAATACCTGAGAAAAAGTCACAATGTGATCCCAATAGGTACATGTGAGATTAGTGCACTGAACTTTGAGCCTGTAGTTTGTTATTGAAAACTCCAGAGATGTCTTACCTTCATGTTATATCTACATATAAAGAACCAGGTGCCTTTAGGCTGGGGAGATGGCTCAGTGAGTAAACACGTCTGATGCCAAGCCTGATGACCTGAGTTCAATTTCATTTGGTAGCAGAACAGAACCGAGTCAAGCAAGTTATCCTTTGACCTCCACACATGAACTGTGGCATGTGTGCAGACACACTAAATCAGTAAATCATTGAATCAGTTAAAACAAAAACAGGTGTTGGCCAGAATTTTAGTGATGATGAGCCATGGTTCTTCTGCTTAGATACGTCTTGTAGAGCATCATCCCAGATTGCCTTCATCCTTCATCTTGTGAAATCTTGTCTTTCCAGCCATCTTACTACACAAACTCTTTCTGCATCTCATTGATAACACACCAGACCCAAAGTACACCATCAGACAGTCTTTCCTTGGATCATGTAACTAGACTTAGAGGGCTAGTTTTCATATATTAGAAATATAACCTACAAACTCAAGAGACAACTGTGGGAGATTTCTACTTTCTGCATAGAAAAAGAGAAGTAAGCCTAGAGAGATAGTGCAGATGGGAGAAGATATTTAAAAATCTCATTTTTGTTTTCTACTTCCCTTTGGGAGAACATTTTATGAGTTGCCATTAATATAAATAAAATTCAAATGGGTCCTAATAATATTTTGTTATGTCTTTTTAGATAAATTAATTGGCTTTTGGGCATTTTAAAGTTTCCAAGTAAAAACACTTGAGTGGGGTCCTAGGGAAAGGATAACTATACAAGCTAATGAGGAATCTATAACGCTGTTTCATTATCTATGAGGTATTGAATACTTCAACTCTTCATCAATTTCCTCCCTGGTGAGATGGGGATAATGAGACTAGTGATTATTCCACATATTTACAATGACGATTAAATAAATGGATGCATGTAGGGTACCTAGATATATCTCTAATAGTTCTACTTTGAGTTTTATAAGGAAACACCACAGTGACTTCTGCAGTGTCTGGAGCAGGTTTCTTTGGCCCTTTTGTGCAGTCTAAGATAGTTCACAGCCAAGCCTCTGAGAGTATTCCTATGTAGGTTGTTTTATGCATACCTTCCTGCCTGTCTTCTAGAATTTTGTTTTTTTCCTGAAATGTCCAGTTACCTCATTTTCTTCATGGTCTTATTTCTGTTTCTTCAACTCACAGAAACCAGCACTGCTGCTCAGAGTCTCTTGCAATGCAACTCTCTTCAGTAATTGCTTCTAGGCAAAACTCTGCCAAAGTGAAGATTCATCATGTCTGCTTTCCTAATTCTGGAAATCAAATCTGTGAGCAACTTGTCACCTACTGTCTGCAAACAGCATTGGAAAAGTGCATAGTTATTTCTGCTTTTCTTTAAAAAATACCTTTTATATTTCTTTTTTTGTTATTTTATGTGACAAATGCTCATCCTATAATGCATTCTGATTATTCTCATCACCTACTCTTTCTTATTTTTTATCCACGCTTGTAAACCCTCTCTTCCCTAAAGAATCCTTTCCCACATGAGATTAGAATAAGAACAGGTCATAACACACAAGCAGAAGGGAAAGAGGCCAAGAAAAGGCACAAGGAACAGATAGAAACACATCGACCCACTTGTTCACACTATCAGGAATCCAATAAAAGTGCAAAATCAGAAGCTGTGATATATATGCAAAGGACCAGTAGGGTAAAACAAGAGAAAAATTATAATAAAAATGTTTGAAAAGAAATTAAAAGAGAAAGAAGAAGGAAAGAAAATGCCCCGACAGGACATTATGAGACAAGGAACCTCCAAAGATGCTGTTGAGTTTGTTTTCTGTTGGCCCTCTGCTCCTGGGCATGCAGCCAACCCTTCAGTGTAGTTTGTTTCCTGAAGAAACCTAAATTTGTTTTTAATTTTAAAAAATTATGTAAAAAACCTAAATTCAGCTTATTCCATCGTCAGTTACACAGGATTTTCATCATTATTGCTGCTTTTATAAATTATTAGTGTAGAGGATCCCTTGTTCTGGAAGCTTTAGCAATTGTTCCCATTAATATTGTTCCTGATACTACACTGTGTTGTGACTGGGGCTGTGTATTACAGTAATTTCTATCATCTCCAGATGAAATTTGTACTGCATCACAAATTATTTTGTCCTAAATTAAATTATAGATATATGTGTTCTAAAAGAAAATGTTCAAGGGTTTTATTTATTATCTGTTGCTACTTATGAGTCTCTATCCTGTATCCCATTTTTATGTTATTACTTCAAGTTTATTTGACAAGTTTTTTTTTAAATATAGTGGTGAAGATTCTTTCTATTTTTACTTTATATATATAGTGCAGGACTAAAAGGCATTGTAATTCTTATTGTCTCTGCCTGATAGAGGAAAGGGAAGGAAAGTTTCACCAAGGACTAAAGATTCCAGTCATATCTTCCATCAATCCTCAAAAAGTTCCTTGTGCATTCCACTACATAGGGAAATCTATTCCTATGGGGATTTAAAACATTAGGAGGTCAGCGTGTTAGTATGAGCTCAAATACATAAGCTTTGTTGCCAGATTAATATCAGTTCAAATCCTGTTTTCTCTAGTGGGGGCATGCTCCTTAGTGACTGTTTCAACTCCCAATTTCAATTTTAATTTTTGTGAATAAGAGACATTAATGTCTTGCTTCCAGAATTTAGTAATTTCTAAATGGGTTTATGAGTATAAAATGTGTATTCAGTCATTTTCATGATGCAGCTGAATATATATTATTATATGAATTATTGTTATGTGTATTCTAAAATCATGTAGCCCTTTTATATTATACTCCCTATATGTTCTCAAACAGACTCCAATTCTCCATACCTTATATACTCATGTTTTATCAAAAGAATTAACTTGTAAGTATTGTGGAGAGCCAGAGTGAGTCAAGACTTTCTCAGAGGCCCCACTGAAAGAACCAAGGGAACTTTAGCTCTGTGTCATTGTCTAGGAGTGAACTTGACAAGGTCAGTCTAGGGCAGCTGGAGCCAGTGCCTCAAAGGAGTCAAAGCTGATGTTTATGGGGACTGAACTCTTCCTCTGGGCTGTAGTTCTCAGGCTTGGACATCTGTGTCTGAGGTATCTTCTGCCAACACTGTCTGACTTAACTCTCTGCGGAAATTGGTTCCTCCCCCAACCCAAACAGTATACAGGATGCTGTACTTCCTAATAAAATTGTTTGGCATGAGTCATCAACTTATGCAAGACCTACTGGTACCAGATATTGTTTCTGTCCTCTTTCTTTATTGTTATCTTTATTTCTCCTCTCTGATCCTCTCATTCGATATCTGGCTATTTGGTACCCTTATTCCTGCAGGTATGAGTCAAAATACAGTTATTTAATTATTTTTTTTTCTTTTTTGAACAGATGAATGCATGGCTTGAGAAAGATTTTTGTACTAAGATATTGGAAAATCAGCATTAGATGGGACATGTTTAGAAACTTTATGACTTTATGAAATTCATAACATTGCGAGTTTATGGAAATAAATGTTGCTTCTCTCTGATTTTCAAATGTCAGGCAATAGTTGAAGTTAGGTTATATTGAATCCTTTGCCCCCCCCCCCACTCCTTTTTTGCCTTAAGGGTGCACTGTATTTTCAGTTTCCAGTTGACAGACCTTTATCTCTCTCTTTTGAAATTGCTTTTCACATAACACCTGAATCACTACAGAGAATCACCATGATTAATCCATGAAGGCCTAACAAATGGAAGAGTAACCACTTATCCCTGCTCAGTTTCCTCTGTGCAGTGCACACATGATGTGCTGGAGTTTCATGAGTTTGAAAGCTATGCCATAACAGAAGCTGAAAATTGTATACAGAGATTCTTCACCTTTGCATTTAAAAACCTGTTCACATTAAAGTTTTTCTCAGAGTCTATGCAAAGAACTAATTATAGCTAATAATGAAAAAATAAAATTGATTTTACAGAAAATTAATATTGTTGTAGATCCTCTCATTATTTCATGGAGTTTTTTGTTTTTTGTTTTGAACTGGAAGTAAGGGCTAACACTGTATAGGAACAACAGCAACAGAAGTTCAACTGTTGGTATTTGAGATTTTAGCAAATAAAAAATAGTCGGTGCATTTCTTAAACATTCAAATACGTTTTCTCATACAGAAAATTAATTCTCTGACTTTGACTAAAAAAGTCTCGTCTGAATTCCCTGGAATAATCAGGTCAACTATCAGCAATTAAGAGATAGAGATGGGGACATTAGAAAGTTTGATTATATCTATAACCTGTATTAATCCTCTTCTTTGATTATTAGTGGTATTTCATTCCCTGTCTGTCTGGGGCATCTTTAATGATAGTTGTTACCCATCTTCAAATGTCATGATGCACCATGTATGTAACAGTGGTAATATTTTTTATTAATTAAATTCAGTTTTTGAACATTTTATACACACATTTAATGCATTCTGGTTATTTTCAGCTCCCTATTCATTTATTTGCCTCCCACTCCATCACCCATTTTTCCTACGAATCTCTTTCCTAATCACACCTTTTTATTTTGTTTTGTGAACCTCTAAAATTACTCGACCATCTCTGCGACCATTTGTTTGGAAGTATCCATAGGAGTCGAGTAGGATCACCAGTGGTTACACAACCAAAGACAATGGCTCCCTCTCTTCTGGTTCTGTTAGTAGAAAATAGAGTTCAGCAAGAAGGGGTAGAGCCTTATGACACTGTTGACACGGCCAATCTTGTACAGGCCTGAGGCAGGTGCTCTCAGTTCATTTGAAATGGCTGTGAGAATCCTAGTAGATGACCTTTTCCTGGACTTCCAACTCTCTTCCACCATCTATTTTAGAGCTTGAAGAGGGTGGTATAAGTTTTTCATGGAGCTAAACCTCAAGATGTCAGATGTCATGTTTTCTTGGCACTTAACAGTCATGATTCTCTGCATTCGCTGAAAAGAGAGGCTTCTCTGATCAAGGCTGAGAGTAGCATTCATTATGTAGGTTTAGCTAAACAATAGTAGTAAGGTTCCCTGCTAGAGTCTGTGAGGTCTCCAACAAACATTGGGTCACTAAACTACAATCCCACTCTTAGCTATAGGGTATCTGCCTAGAAGTTGGCAAAGGAGGTGCCAGAGACATCCCCAAAACAATGGCAATTTTTAGAAGAAAATATTAGTTTCCAGAAAAGATTATGTGCAAATCTAAGGGAGATCTTTTAACCTTTATCTTCATCATAGATGAAGGGATGATCTCATTTAAGCACACTCTACACAAGAAACTAAGCCTTCGTCTTGCCGTGTGATCTTTCACACCTTAGTGTCATACTGGCTTCTGTTTTAATTTCTTGAATTGTGCTCTGATTCAATTCTGTATAAATGTTGAAATAAGAACTCTGAAAATTTCTCTCATGCTTTGTGGTGATATTTTGTTTGAGGTCTAATAAATAAAGCTTGGCTGAATATCAGAGTGAGCAACTAATCCACTAGTTAGCCATAGAGGCCAAGCAGTGGTGGCACACACCTTTGATCTCAGCTCTTGGGATCTCACACCTTTAATCCCAGCACTAGGCAAGTGGAGATGGGAAGTGATATGGCTGGGTTGAGAGAAGAATATAAGGAGAGAGGGGACAGGAGCTCAGCTCTCTTTCAGGCTGAGGATTCTGGAGAAGTATGAAGTCTCTCCAGTGGCTGACTGCTTTGCTTCTCTGATCTTTCAGCATTTACTCTGATATCTGTCTCAAGGTTTTTATTATTAAGGCCAATTAGAATTCATGCTACAGTGCTTTAGTAACTCCATAACTCCATTCTATCACATTCTAGCCCTGGATTTGAAATGTAGCTAAGGATTCTTTTAACACTGATGCAAAGACCAACAATAACACCTTCCTTTTTACTCCCTCAAATTTTGGGACATCTTTCCTCTGCCTCTACCTTCTGTTATAGTCGGCTGAGGAAACAAGTAGTGGTTATTTTGAAGAGCCATTTATAACATGACTGACCTGCTGTGGGATGTTCTGTATGGCAAATGTGCTGCTGATTGGTCAATAAATAAAACACTGATTGGCCATTGGCTAGGCAGGAAGTATAGGCGGGACAAGGAAAAGAATTCTGGGAAGTGGAAGGCTGAATGAGAGACACTGCCAGCCACCAAGATAACAAACAACATGTAAAGATGCTGGTAAGCCACAAGCCACGTGGCAAGGTATAGATTTATAAAAATAGATTAATTTAAACTGTAAGAACAGTAACAAGAAGCCTGCCACGGCCATGCAATTTGTAATCAATATAAGTCTCTACGTTTACTTGGTCGGTCGGAGCGGCCATGGGATTGGTGGGTGAGAGAGATTTGCCCTGACTGTGGGCCAGGCAGGCAAACTCTAGCTACACTGACCTTTATTTTCTTGGTGGGGTGGGGGAAATATCTGAGGTAAATCTTAGGATTATATATGGATATTATTATTCACAGGATGCTCATACATATTCAGAAATGTTATTCAATATCTATAATTAGTTCTGAAATTTTAGATTGATGACTTGGGTTGTATGAAGTAATTTAATTGATAATAGAAAATATAAAAATTCATAATTTAGAGAAAATATCTGTAGAGTAGGAGTTGTTCACTTTATCTGGAGATTAGAGAATAATATCTTGAGAAAATATATTTATAGAAAGAGATTTGTGAATGAGGAGGTATGACTAGAAAAGAGGAAGATAAATAAAGATTCAGTTGCTTTGGACTTAATCTACATTTGTATTTTATAACTGATAAATATTTTTTCAGGATTATGAAAGCTGGTTGTCAAACACAGGCATTATTAAAATTTCAATTAAGTAAGTTATATTTCAAACAATGGTAGTAAATGCAGTTTATCTTCTGGTTAATATGCTGCTTTTACTATTCATATCTCAATTCTATTTTAGGTGAAATAACGAATGCTGTACTACTGTGCATCTTGTCAAACTTAATATTCAGTGATGTCATGTGAGTCATTGACTACGATGCAGTGATGGAAGTATCATCATTACTTAATGTGGCAAAAGGTATAAATTATAGTAGCCCTAGCAGTTTTTTAAGGATCGAGTTCTTAAATATTTATCTCCTGCCAAAGCCTTAAAGAGTTATGAGTTTATTGGCACGTGATCAACTTACCAATTGCCCATTGTCCCTTTGTGATGACCGCCATACATAATGAAATGGTAATAGGCTTCATTGTGTGCACATCTTGTGTAAGTAACTAAAGATGCAATGAATTCATGAGTACAATGGCCATCTCATGCCAGAAGACACTGTTTCATAGTACTCTTCAATAACCTCTGGCTCTTACAATCCTTCCACTCCCTATTCTAGATGTTCCTTGAGCTTTAGGGGGTATTATGTCTATAATAGTTGTCCCAGATATGGCCAAGAACTCCACAATCATTTGTACTCCACATTCTGATGAATTGTGAATCTCTGTATTAACTGTCACCCACTGCAGAAAGAAGCTGAAGAAGGCTAAGAACAGCAACAATCCATGGGTGTAAACATAAGTATGTAGAAGGAAGTATGACACAAAGTCCATTTAGTAGAAACAACAGTATTATGTTCTCCCCTAAGGCCTCTGACTTCTCCCACCATGGGCTCTTTACCAGGGCTATGGTATCACACATGAGTTCATTCTTATGGAGTGGACTGCAAATCCAATATGAAAATAATTAGTTGTAATCATAATTAATAGTTAAGCTATTATTGCACCTGTTGACATATCTTGTCAGGGAGGTCATTGTTGTAGCTCATGTTCATGTAAGCAATCATAATTAAGTAATTTTTTTAAATGACATAAATAAAGGGTAGGGCTTATTGGTAAGAAGAGTTTCATCCAGAGAGAGAGAGAGAGAAGAGTGTGGTGACATTTTATTTGTGCTGAAATGTGGTGATATTTTATTTGTACTTTAATAAATAATGCTTGCCTGGAGATCAAGGGGAAAAGGCCAGTTTTTTAAGTAAACAAAGAAGTCAGGCAGCATATGCCCTTAATACCATGGCAGGCAGGATCTCTATGTGTTAAAGGCCACACTAGGGAACAGAGCCAAGTGTAGCGATACATGCCTTTAATCCCAGTACAAACCATAGAGACCTGGAAGTCTGTATAGATAGACAGACAGTGACAGAGCTTTGTAGGAAGAGGAAGTGAGATGGCTGGTCTAAGAGCCAATGAGAGGGCAGAAAAGCAAGGCATATAAGTCTGGGTAGACAGGAAGTCATGCTCTTTGGAAGCTGCGGAGTTGGTGAGGTGAGGTTAGCTGGTGGCTTTCTGTGTTTCCTTAATCTCACTAAGGCTTTAACCCAAATTTCTGGCTCCATTTTTTAAAATAAGACCATTTAGAAATTAATCTACATTTGGTGTCCAACTGTGGGGCAGGAATTCATAAAAAAGCCAATTGCCTGTGGCCTTGCAGGCCCCAACTCCACCAGAACTGCATGCTGCATGTGGCCGTAGCTGCAAGCGGCCAGAGCTGCAAGAAGCTGGACTGCTTGTGGGCCTATAGAACCCCTGGCTCAGGCCTGGTTGCATGGCTCAGGCCGGAGCACATGGCCAGACTTTCTTTAGCTTTTTTTTCTCCTGGTGGGTGGTGGGCTCTCTCTCTCTCTGTCTCTCTCTCTCTCTGGATTCCCATTTTGGATGGCCACCACACTAGGTAGCTGCTTTTAAATTCCCTCAGATTTCTACTGTTCTATGCAGTTGACAGACTTGGTAAGTCAATTCAGATATCTTAAAGAGTGAAATTAGTTAAAAGAGAATTTTTTCCCACATTAAAAAATGGAAAACATTTTTACAAGGGAAGGAATTTGGTCTCTGTTGGATAACACATTAGGCAGTCTGAAAATGGAACAATTAAAAGAGAGGATAGTTAATATTGATGGGATGGACATAACATCAATTATCAATGTTATTGTTTGATAATCTTTATTTTAGCATTAAAAAGGTTAGTCAGTTTAAGTGCCAAGATAAAAACTTTAGAAAAACCTGTTAAAATAAAACATAGAGAAATTCAGACCCAGACAGGAGAATTTAAAGGTGAACTGAAATCAGGATTGACTTTAGAAAAACCTGTTAAAATTAATTATAAAGAAATTCGGACCCAGACAGAAGAATTTAAAGGTGAATTTATTTCAGGATTTAATTATATGGTTACAGAGAGACAGCCTGTTTTCAAACAACCAAACTTAATCTATACTGTAACCTTACAGGAACTACCTGCACAAAGACATGCTCAAGCTAATTGGACTCCAGTAGAAATGTTAGATTGAAGGAGATTTTTAAAAGCTATAGTTTTATATGGTATGCATTCTTCATTTGTAAAGCAGATGTTGAATTCATGGTCAACTTGTAATAGAATTATCCCTCAGGACTAGAAAGAATTAATTGTGCCTAGAGGCCAAGGCACAATTACAATGGTTTAAAGAGGAGGCTAAAACAATAGAACAACAATGTAGGACTAAAGGTTTGGAAATTTCCCAGGACCAGCTTCTTGGAGAAGGTGAATATGCTGATATACAAAGACAAAGTTTATATGATAACCAAATCTTAATTCTATGCTGGATGGCAGCTCTGAATTCCTGAAACAGAATTGAGGAAGTAGGGAAGAAATTTGAATCATTTATGAAAGTTATACAAGGCCCAAAAGAATACTTTATGGATTTCTTACAAAGGCTGCCTTTAGCAGTAAATAGAATGATACCAAATTCAGAAGCTAGACAGATAATAATTGAATATTTGGCTTTTGAGAACACAAATGCAGCATGCAAAAGAATAATAAAGCTGTTAAAGGTCATATCAGCACCCTTGGAGGATTGGATCAGGGACACAATATTGAGCCTCATGACCATGAGATTTGGATAGAAGATGTAATTTCAAAAGCTTTGAGGAGAAATGTCAGATGTTTTGGTTGCAGTAAGCAAGGTCATTTGAAAAGGGAGTGTAAACAGGGTGTTCCTAGAAAGAATTTTTATTCAAGGAACAATGGCAACAGAATGCCCCTCCCTTCTGGATTATGCAGAAGGTGTGGTAATGGTAAACACTGGACCAACGAATGCAGATCACCAAGGGGCAGACAAGGTAATCCTTTGCCTCTGCCCTCAGGTAACTTGCACAGGGGCCTCATGCAGGTTTAGTTCAGATATTTCTTGCCATCATAGAAAAAAACCCCACTCAGAGCAATTAAGTAACTAAATGCCTATTGGAATAAACCAGGTTGCTCAAGGTGATAGAACAGCTGTAGCAGAGAGAACAGGAAATTCAGGAGAAACAATAAATTGAATTTTTTGGCAAACTTCTATAAATGAACAAAGACCAAAATTAAAAATACGAATAAATGACCTTTTCTTGGAAGGTTTAGTAGACACAGGTGTGGATGTGACCATAATTGCATGAGAATTTTGGCATCCAAATTTCCCTCTTCAGGTTTTAAATGTTCAACTGTTAGGGGTTGAAACATTGTCTCAAGTGAAAAGAGTGCAAGATGACTTAAATGTATAGCCCCAGAAGGATAGGGAGGAAAATTAAAGCCATACAAGGCTAATACAGCTATGAATTTATGGGGCCATGATCTATTACACCAATGGAATACTCAGATTAGCATTCCTCCAACCTCAGAAACAAACCATAAACTAACACATGTTTCTGGGAGAAATATTAGGAGGTATTATTATAAAGTACAAGAACAGGGCACAACAACTGCTGATCTTCCAAAGATACCAACAGCTCTACCTTTAAAATGGTTAACAGACAAGCCTGTATGGGTTCAGCAATGGCCTTTAACAACAGAGAAACTATAGGCTTTAGAAGAGTTGGTACAAAAGCAGTTAAATGTTCAGCATGTTGAAGAATCAGCCAGTCCTTGGAATTCTCCTGTACTTGTTATTAAAAAGAAATCTGGTAAATGGAGAATGGTAACAGACCTAAGAGCAATTAACAAAGTAATTCAGCTAATGGGCTCTCCACAATCTGGAATTCCTTTGCCTACTCAGTTACCTAAAGGATGGCTTCTTTTAGTTATCCATTTAAAATACTGTTTCTTTTTCAATACCCTACAAGAAAAGGACAGAGAAAGATTTGCCTTCATGGTACCTACTTATAATAATTCTCACTGGTCAAGAGATATCTATGGAGAGTTCTCCCACAGGGAATGTTAAATAGCCCAACCTTGTGCCAATATTTTGTATGACAGCTATTGGAAGTAATACTTAACAGTTTCCTAAATCTATAACTTATTACATGGATGGTATTTTACTAGCTGATCCAAATGTAGATATTTTAGAAAGAATGTTTGAAGAAGTAAATAAAATTTTGCCGTATTGGGGATTACAAATTGCTCCTGAAAAGATAAAAATGGAGATTCTATTAATTATTTAGGATATAAAATAGGTCTACAAAAAATTAGGCCCCAAAATGTGCAAATTAGGAGCAATCAATTACAGACTCTTAATGACTTTCAAAGATTATTTGGAGACATTTCGCATCTACCAACTGTTGTTAGGGTAAAAATGATGAACTGAGAAATTTGTTCAACATCTTAGAAGGAGACAAGGACTTAAATAGTACAAGAGAAACATGTGAGGAAGAATTGGCCTTGGTGAAAAAGAAAGTACAGAAAGGACACGTGGATCGTGTTGATCCAAAGCTGGATTGCGTTTTGGTTATTTTACACTCTAAGCATTCTCCTATAGGAATTTTAATGCAGAGGGAAGATATTATATTGGAATGGATATTTCTACCAAATAAACAGAGTAAAAAATTAAAAACTTATGTGGAAAAGATCTCTAACTTGATATTAAAAGGAAAATTCAGACTTCATCAATTAGCAAGTATAGACACAGCATAAATTGTAATAACTTTAACTAAGGATAAAATTGACAAATTATGGGCAGAAAGTGAACCTTGGCAAAGAGTTTGCAGTAATATTATGGGAGAGATTACCAGTAAATATCCCAAAAGTGATAGAATTCAACTTATAAAGAGAGTTGACTGGATTCTGCATCACATTGTTCAGGAAACACTCATATCTGCGGCCCATACATTTTATACAGATGCAAACAAACAAGGAAAGGCAGATTACAATTCAGAAAGTTTAAGTCGTTCAAAGTCCTTTTAATTCAGCTCAAAAATCAGAATTGTATGCTATTCTGTTGGTATTAATGGTTTTTTTCTGAACCTCTCAACATAGTTACTGACTCTCGGTATGCTGAAAGGGTAGTCTTACATATTGAGACTGTAGAATTTATCTCTGATGAGTCAGAATTAACTTTGTTATTTATTCAGTTACAAGATATAATCAGGAATAGGAAGCATCCTTTATATATAACTTACATTCAGTCCTATATTGGTCTGCCAGGCCCTCTAGCACAAGGTAATGACAAAATTGATAAACTTTTGATAGAAAATGTGCATGAAGCCTCAGAATTTCATAGAAAACATAATACCAATAGTAAAGGTTTAAAAAAGGATTTTTCCATAACCTTGCAACAAGCCAAGGAAATTATAAGGAAAGGTCCTACTTGTTCTTTTTACAATCAGACTCCACTACCAGCAGGATGTAACCCAAAGGGTACTCATAGGAATGAAATCTGGCAGATAATATGTACACCATACCATTGATATTTGTTCAAGGTTTCAATGGGCAACTGCTTTGAGTTTTGAAAAAGCTGATTCTGTAATCAGGCATTTGCTAGAAGTTATGGCCATCATGGGTATACCTGCACAAATTAAAAGTGACAGTACTCCAGCATACGTGTATGGTAAAATGAAACAGTTTTCTGCTTATTACAATATAAAGTATTACAGGTATACCACATAATCCTACATGCCAAGCAGTCATAAAAAGTTCAAATTGATCTCTAAAATATATACTAAATAAACAGAAAAAGGTAAAAAAAAAAACCAGAAATAGATTACATAATGCACTACTAACTAAATTTTCTCATTGCTAATTAGAAAGAAACAAAAGCTACAGAGAGACATTGGATAATAGAACAAACTACAGAGTTAAATCAGCCTATATACTTTAAGGATGTGCTGACCTCAGAATGGAAACTAGGATATGTGTTATGTTGGGGTCATGGTTTTGCTTTGTTTCTACAGGAGAAGATAGGCTGTGGATACCATCAAAATTGAAAAGGTTCAATTTGAACAAGAGAGACCTCTTAGAAGAAGTGATAGTTCATCAACCAGCATGACCATCCAATTTAAACTAACTTATACCACTAAAAACTGCTTTTCATTTTATCAGATATAACTTGCCAAAAGTGATCCTACCCAAAGTTAAGCTTGGGGAAGGTTTTTTGCTTTTGTCTTTCAGGAGAATGAAGGCTAAGGAATCTGAAGAACACCAGACAAATGAGACATCTAAAGAAAAAGGACAAATCATCTAGAAAAAAATGTCCCCCCAAAAAGAGTAACTTGGCCTATTGGTATATCACATATAAAATACCATAAGTCTTTCTAAGTGTTTGTTTCTGCTCTTCTCTACAGACACTTAACACAAATGGTCTTTTGGTAGTCCCAGTTCAATTAAAAATTAAAGCTGACTTTGGAGTTGGAGAATGGCTCTCTCCTTCTCTAAACCCAAGCATGTTGTTAAAAGGAAAATCTCTGTATCATGTCAGAAGAAAGAGCCATCTTCTAATACGGGACAGAAGAAAACCCAAAAATTAAGTGACTATTCTATTGCCACTAGTCTCAATTTTTGGTTCTATTTTTAATCTTTAAACTTTTCTTAAGGTATGAATTTTATATCAAAATTTATAAGATTACTATATATGCATTTTAAACTGTTGTTATGATATTGATTTTCATGTAGAGTACTAACTAACTCTAGAAAAAAAGGCTTCATTTAGCTGCCTATACATGTTTTTGTGTTGGAGTCTCTATCACTTTTCTGCAGGGAATCATGACCAGGCCTAACAGTGAATTTGAAGTCTCCAGAAAGATGATGGGGTCACAGAACAATGATTCTGTGGAATGGAAAATTATAATACCTCTAAGTTGACAAACATCACCCAAATATCAGCTTTGGACTACAAACTGCTCAGAACAATTACGAGATGGCTAGCTGAGATGATCCAGCCTCATAGACTATTCAAGTGAGGACTTGAGATAAGCCCTGGACTTTTACATATGCAGAGACTGGACAATAAATGACACAGCTGCCACTCTGGGACTTGACAATTAACCAAAAGTTTTCTTTTCAGGATCCTGTAAAGATACCTTTGCCCACAAACAGCAGAAAGTAATTTTAAAAACACAATGCCCACATTCCCAAAAGGTGAGGCAGATTGTTTTTGGCCTCTCAATGGGTTTTGGGTTTGGGATAGTTGTCATTGTTTAGGATGGTTGGTTACAAGTTGTTAATGGTCAGAAAAGAGGCTAAACAATGGAGATTAGATTTAAGGTTCTTGTTTGAAAAAAAAGAAAGGAAAAAGAGGATATGGATAAGAGGCAGATTACTGAATCTACTCTGAAAAAAAGAGATATAGAAATGATAGAAAAAAGGGTAGATTATTGAATCTACTGTGAAAACAAAAAAAGAGAGGTAGAGATATGATATAAGTAAAAATATAGATTGTTGAATCTACTTTTAAAGACAACTACTAGTTTGAAATACTTTACATTGGATTGGATTTTTATATATTGTACACAAATTATATATATATATATATATATATATATATATATATATATATTGATATTGTTAGAAAATGCTGTATATATATATTTCTAATCTTGTTCGGGATGTTCATTTAATACATAACCTTGTGTATTCAAACAGAGATATGGACCATGAAGCACTTGATTCATAAACAGTCACTTCTTCCCACTCTTCTACTCTGCTCCTCTACAGAGACAATATTCCTTCATTGGGGAAAAGAGCAAGAGGAAATGATGAGAGGAGGCTTGACTTTGAAGTTATCTTCAATCTGCTACTAACTTTCAAGATTTTATAGATCATGAGAGGCAAGGAAAAAGGGATAAGAGACCAAAAATAAAAGAGTAAAAACAAAAAGACAAAATGGGAGAATCAGAGTGAGAAGATCTGGTTGTTTGAAAGACCAATGCCAACCTTATCTGTTAGAAATGTCAAGCACAACATTGTCAATGCAAATTTCATTTTAAGATAAGTTTGTTCCTTAGTGAGTGTGATAGAATATACAGACCAAGTAAGAACACTTGTTCATTTGCTCTACAGGAGTCTATTTAGAAGTGAAGGGTATCACTAAGTCATGTAGAAAACAGCATGTTGAGAAACTAATTAAATGTTTGTGAATGAAACTAAAGAGAAAGATGGGAATAGGGCAAGTCTAATGGTTATCCTGAAGGCAGACAAGAACTTCAGACAATCTAGGATCCTTGTGTGTGGTGTTTATATCAGTCCATTAAAGAGGTCACAAACCTTGTTTAATTGTAGTGGGTTCCAACTCACTCTGGTGTTTTTAAAGTCAGTGTAGAGACCACTATTTCTTATAAAAATGTTTCAATTTGTCTTTATTCCATGGTGATCACAATACAATGGCTAATAGTAAAATAATGCTGATATAATATCTCATTGATTATGTTTTTATAGGATGGGTTTGAAGGATATTGTTATTTTGTTCTACTGTATCTATTGTCCATTGTGGCTTGCTTTGTTCTTTCTCTTAGCAGTGTAAAAGTGAGCACTGACCCCAAGAGACCATTTTTCTTGACCTCCATTTAATCTGTTACAGCTGGATTAGGGCCAGACTCAACAGGGGCTAGTAAGGAAGTCCTGGTAATCATAAAAGAAAATTAAAGTTTACCAAAGGAAACTACTCCCCTCCCCCTCAATCTTATCTTCCTCCTCCTTCTGGTCCTAGTTTACCACTTCCTTTCTCCTTCTTTTCCTTCTTTCTCCTCTCTTCCCTCCCCCTTCCCTTCAACTCTCAGAAAGAGAAAGCACAATGCTCCCATATGCATTTCTGGATAGACAGAGTAACTGCCAGACGTCATACACCCAGACAGACAAATAGTCAAGATCTACTGGGTATGCTTTCTCTACTGGGGAATGAAAACTCCTTAAGCAAATGTGTCAAGGCTCAAGTGATACAGTCTTTAGTCCCACTTGTTTTGCTCAAACTGGTCCCTCCTCACCCATACACATCCTTACCATCTTGTCTACTGCCCACATTATCACTATTATCATCATTAACACCATTGATAGATTTTGGCACTAGAACAATTCTATGAATCATTTTGGTTTATCACAACATGAAAACATTCAGCAAGCTTATCCATGGCCCTTGGGATAGGCTATTGACAGTACCACATATCTTTCCAAACAAATTACAGATCCCACTTCTAGTTATCTTAGATATGTGTATCATAGTCAGAAAACTACCCCCTGTCAACCACTAAGGACAAGTTGTATCATTGCTTGAATTTAAGTCATATCCTCATGAAAGACTTATGGAATCACCAACAGGCCATTTGGAGGTAGAATTACTTAAAACCCCTATGTTTTATGAAAATCAAAGTTTCAAGATATAACTTATTTCTTCCAAACTGCTTACTCCCTGTAATTAAGTCTGCCTTAGGAATAACTGTCTCATAACTGTTGCAAATCAAGTATTATGCCACTGAAGTCTTCACTTCCAGGGAGCCTGTGACATCTTATCTGTTAAAAAGATGATGATTAAAAACAGCTCTTCTTTTCTTTTTGAAAGACAGCTTCACTGAATGGACATTACCCAAGCTTGTATTAAGGGAAATGGGAGTTGAATCAGCAGCACTTGTACAATGTATAACTCCGATTACTATGCTCTCAGGAGCATAGGAATTTGCATGGCTTAGCAGACTGGAAGCTGTAATGATAGAGCTAAAAGCAAGCTGGCAGCTCAGGGAGGTCTAAGGATGTACTAGACCCAGAGACTTCATATTTCAGAATTCAATTCTTGAGAAGCAGACAGTGATTTTGAGGGCAAAGCTAATAGCGCTTAATTCATTGGGTGTTCTTTGTAAAATGCTATTATTCATGCTAAGGTAATTTGCTATTAATATGGATGTAATGTACAATGGTATCAAAATTTCTACTGTAATGCAGTCTTCATAAATGTCTATTGCCTTTCAGCAGCTCCTGTTTCATGGTCTGAATTAACCTCTTTGAAAAGGAGAGAGAATATTTCTCCACAGCCCAGCACTACGTAGTTGCAAGTGCACTGGGGGCTGAGAGACTATTAATTACTTAATATTGGCTCTGCCTTCATCATATAGGTACACAATTGGACTCAAAGACTTGTTTATTATAGACTCCATTTTAATTCTGCTAACATGATATATATAACATGAGATGTTCCTGTTTTTTGGACCACTGATGTGTAATAACATTATTTTGTTCCATTGATATTTACAATTTAGAAGTCAGGAGTTTGCTATGTTTGAGATGCAAGACCAAGTTAATAGTGAATTAAATGTCACCTGACAGCAATTTTAAATGCAGAAATTTAAAAAATATCACCATGTTAATTTTCTGAAACAGTGGGTTGTACTTTGATTCTTTCATAAAGAAATATAACATATTCCACAATATTCACTGCCCCTTCATTCACTAGTCTTTCCTCCTACCCCAAGCCCCTTTTCTATTAACAATCTCTCTTCCACTTCAACATCTTTTACTATGCTGTACTTATTGTATTGTACAATATAGTGGATTAATTGTGATATTATCATCACAATTGTTCATAAAACTTTCTTGGACCATATTTAAAACCTCATGTATCCCTCTCAACCCCCACTTTCATACTTTTACTTTGTTCTAGTTTTTTAATATAGACTCTTCAAATGAGAGAAAATGTCTGATATTTGTAATTGTATGATGTCTTAGTTAGGACTGCCATTGCTATGAAGAGACACCATGACCATGGCAAATTCTATAAAGGAAAAACATTTAATTGGGGTGGCTTACATTTTCAGAGGTTTACTACGTTATCATCATGGTGTGACATGTAGTGTGCAGGCAGACATGGTGCTGGAGATGTAAGCGAGTATCCTACATCTTGACTTGCAGACAACAGGAAGTGAACAGACTCACTGGGTGTGGCTTGAGAATATATGAGCTCAAAGCCTGCCTCCACAGTGACACACTTCCTGCAATAAAGCCACACCTCTTAATATGCCCTTTGGGGGCTACTTTCTTTCAAACCACCACATAGGGCTATCTTATATTACTTAACACAGTGGCGTCAATTTTCTACAAATGATATTATGTACAAATATAAATAAAGATGTTGCATTTTCTTTGTTCGCCATCCTTCGATGGGCATCTAGTCAGAATTGATAACATGATTGTTCTGAATAGTGCTGCAATGACTTTGGTACACTGGCATCTTTATTGTGTGCTGACTGAGATTCGTTGGCTAGTCCCAGGAACTGTACAGCTTGATAATAAATAGGCTTAGGTTGTTGAGGAATTTGGATACTGCTTTTCATACTGGCTGTAGTAATTCCTATTATCACCAAGAGTATATAAAGATTCTACTTCAGTAGCGTACTTGCCAATTTTTTTTTAATTTCCTTGATTTCTTTATGAAAATCAATCTCACTGTAGTGAGATTTAACTATTGATGTAGTTATGATTTGTATTTCCAAAAATATATTTTTTCATGTACTTTTTGCCAGTTGGGCTTCTTTTGTGAACTTTCATCTGTTTGTTGATTGGACTCCCTGCTCTTTTGATATTCAGTATCTTTCTTACCTATTCTGGATACTGATTCCTTTCAAGTGACTAGCTTGCACATATCTTCTCCTATTCTGAAGACTAACTTTTCTCTCTGCCAATTGTTTCCTTTGAAGAGCAGAAGCCATTTAATTTTATGCAACCCCATTCATTATTTCTTAGTGTTTCCTGGATGAATTATTTCCTTATTATATATTGAATTCAGATATCCATTACTTGTGCTGATGTCATAATGCTATCTCTATGTTTTCCTTTAGAAGTTTGAGACTTTGCATCTTAAATAAACATCTGTGATAAATTTTGTGTTGACTTTTATACAGGGAGGGAGATGGGGTTTGAGTTTCTTTCTTCTCTTGGTAGATATGTAGTTTTACCAATATTTGTTTTCTTCAAATATTATTTTAGCTTCTTTATAGAAAAGCAGATAGCTACATGGTTTTATTTCTGGCATTCTCTTCTATTTTACTGATATCCATATCTATTTTGTTTCAGACCCATGTTGTTTGTGTTCCTATGATTCTGTAGGATAATTTGATATTATGCACTGTATGCACTGTGGTTATTTTATTATTATTATTATTTTAGTATTGCTATTTCTGCTTAGGACTGTCAAGACTATCTGGCATCTTTTGTGGTTTAGTGTCAGTTTTTGGAGTTTGTTCCTTGTACTATAGTGAACATCATTGGAATGTTTATAAATTTACTTTTCATTGTGTGTGTCTGTTTGGCTTTGTGCATGTGCATGAAGGTATTACGGAGGCAAGAGGCAATAAGGCCCCTGGAACTGCAGTTTCAGAAAGTTATGAATCACCTACCATGTGTGCTAGGACTGAACTCTGGTCCTCTGGAAGAGTAAACTGTGATCTCAGCTTTTGAGCCCTCGCTTTAGCCTCCTGCTGTTGGAATTTTGCAAATAGACTTGACAAAACAGGATCCCCACGGAACTTGTAATCTTCATAAGTTGTTTTTATTTTTCAAATCCTACCTTTTTTGCTCATCTGTACACTTAAAGCTTATACTTCTTATATTTTTGTTAATGTCCTGTGCTTCTTATTAAACTTATGCAAACACCTAAAAAAGCCCCTGAATGCCCTTATCCCCTTCAGTGTGTAGCAAACTACTTTGCACAGTCTTCAGAAAAATGCTGAGTGAATTATGGGTTAAATGGTCATGATTTGTATCTGCTGTACCTAATCAATGATTCTAAAGCAACAAGAAACAGACTTGTTTATTAATCAGTTCCTTTGCTACATTGGTGCCCATCTTCTCCTAATTTCAGTAAGATGTGGATTTGTGTGATTGATTCCTGTCTTGCTAGGCTCTTGTTGCTCTTGTCATCATTAAACAAAGGAGGTTGCAAAGAATTTCCTGTGTGACGCTTTCATAAATCAGGTAATAATTCTACATTTTGCACAGATAAATCCAGTACAACAACATTGCTTACCTAGAATATGTTCATATGTTATTTTGTGGCAAAAAATAACATTCTTGGACTGAGATGCAATGCAAATAGATGTTCTAAATTTGCAAATATTTGCTTGGAACTGACACTAGATTTCTTTCGTGCCATAACTTGAACATATTTTAATATATTACCCTTATCAAAGGACAATGGAATAGTTTGTCCTGCTAAAATAAAATTATGAATAAATAAATACAGCTGATAATAGTAGAGAAATATGACATAAATAATGGAAAGCTGAAAAGTAATTATAGAAATTTATGGCTATCAGATTGAATCTAATATGATATTAAATTTTACTGGCATTTCAAGAGCTGTCCTAATTAATCAATCAATAATTGCGGCTATGATTACCAGCTGTGATTATGATTAATTTGCAATATTGATTGATTCTCCAATAATTCTGGTGTGCCCTTCCATATAGAGTCTCTGCTGCATTAAGTTGGATTTGGGAGGCATAGTTATTAAAAGTAAATAATCAAACTCTTTGCTCTCATTAGGAATCTGTCTTCAGGGATAAGATTTGTGATGGTGGAATCATGGACAGGTTCACAGTAGGAGAAGCCTGAGAGAGGACAACTTTATAACAGAGATTATTTTAATAAAGCAGACTCATTGCAGAGAGACAGTGTATTTTATAATGATTCATTTACTTCATGCTCACATTCATCACACCCCCTACTAGTTGAGCCTCCTTTCATTATAACAGTATGATCTCCTCAGCCCAGCTCAATCACTACCTCTTTCAGTCTTACGAGGAGAGAAAAATCAATGTTTATACTTTTCTAAATTTCACATTAGAAAAAAAAAGTTAACTATGCAGTTCTTTCAAGAATTACCATGTCCTTAAGCAGAGGGTACACATCTGGTCTTACATCATGAACAAGAAAGTCTTGGAAGTCATTTTTGCAGATACATCATGGACCAGGTTGAGGTATAAAGACATATTCATGGAGAGCAGTGCAGCCTGGAAGGGAGCACGTTACCATTACAATATCCATAAATCACAAGTAGAATTTCTCTTAGAAGTTTTTCACAATGAAAGTCATTAGAATGGTGGGCTAATTGGAAAATTCTGAAAATCTGAATCATTTTCCACAAAAATGAAAAGGAGTCTCAGTGACTGCTCCTAGAAAACAGGAGCTTTGTTATGATGTACTTCAACTGGAGGTCATTGAAATGATAGTACCAAGATATTGAATAAAGAATTTTTGTATGAATTAACAATGGTTAAATGAACCCCTCTATATATTGTCCAGGAATGAGGCTTGCCATATATTAGGAATTAATTTAATACAAATATTTACATATTTATCACATACATGATATTTCATTATAGACATAGAATTTTTCCAAATATCCCTATTAAGGGAGCACACCACCAATCTCATTTGATAAATATGGAAGCATTGCCTTGTTGACCGTATCCTTTGCTCTACAAAAGCTTCTCAGTTTCAAGAGGTTCCATTGATTGATTTTTTCTCTCAGTGTCTGTGCTACTGGTGTTATATTTAGGAAGTGATCTCCTATGCCAATGCGTTTAAGACTACTTCCTACTTTCTCTTCTAGCAGGTTCAGAGTAGCTGGATTTATGTTGAGGTCCTTGATCCACTTGGACTTAAGTTTTGTGCACGGTGACAGATATGGATCTATTTGCAGACTGAGTCTACCAGGTTGATCTCAGTCTTTGGGGGAGGCTTTGCCCTGGAGGAGGTGGGAATGGGGGGTAGGCTGGGGGGGAGGGGAGGGGGGCGGGAGGGGGGAGAACAAGGGAATCTGTGACTGATATGTAGAACTGAATTGTATTGTAAAATTAAAATAAAATTAAAAAAAGATAAAAGATAAAAAAAATATGGAAGCAGTATTAGAATGGTTAGTAACGTAGTCAGATTCACAGAGTGGGTAATTTACCCAGAGAACTTAAGCTTAGCTCACAATACTATGCTCTTAACGTGTGGGAAGTTCTGGTTAATTTTCTAAATTTTACTTATCCGACAAAATAACATGCTAAATTGTCTGAGTTTACAGTACAGGTTGAACTTGAAAACGTGTTTTTGCCAAAGTCCATGTGTCCCTTTCCCTGCCTATTCTACAGCTGTCATTCTTTCACTTACCTCCAGAAAATGAATGCTCTGCCCAACTTTTTCTCTTGACTTTAACTTGCTTGCATGACATGGGATCTATTGTTAGCTTCCATTTCCTGCTTTGACATACTACCACGATTTAGTGGCTTAGAACGATACAAATTTGTTGTTTAAAACTCTAGGTGGGATTAGTTCACACTCAGCATCATCAGGGTAATGATGAAGGAGTAGTCCCTTTGGGGTAACATAGAGGAGAATCCAGGTCCTTATTTTTCCAATTCCCAGAGGCCATGTGTATCTCTTGGTTGTTGGCCACTTACTCCATCATCAAGTCTAGCAGCATGAGATTGCCATTCCCCCCAAGTGATTCTTTGATTACATTAACCTTTCTGACTAACTCACTTACTTCCCTTTTCTAAGGAACCTATAATTAAATACATAAGACCCATCAAATAATATAGGCTAACACTCTTATTCTCAAGGTCCTTAACTTAATCACATCCCCAAGGTCTCTTTTGCCATGCTAAGTAAGAGCCATGGGAGTTAGAGTCTGTGGAGCAGGATATCAATATCTCAAGGATACATTAGTCAGCTCTATAAACCTTTGTATGGCTTCTTCTGCAAATTCTTGTCTTTAGATGAACATTTACTTTCAGTTTACCAAAACCACATCATATTTTCATTCTTGGGATTGTACTAATAATGCATACATGAGAGTATACAACTTAAATTATTTTTCATAACGTTAATATTTATGCTTGGCAAATACTGAAAAACCACATCGATATCATTTAATTACTTGAATAGTGATTATGGTAGTTGTTAAAAATGTAATTCACTTACATTTGCCTGACTGCTGTGTATTCAGGGCTAGCTTTCACAGTGTTAGAAGGTGCTATGCAGGCTACTGGAAATAAGTGGGATAGGGAGTCAACAACAGTCTTACCCAGTTGTGAACTCCATAAAGTATAATCTTGCTTGTCCTGGCAAGGCATTCCCAGTGGTGGGATCGTTGCATCCACATCTTGAGGGTAAGAAACAGGTGATTTATTGGTTTTAAGTGCCTCTCCATAGGAAGGAATTCATGCCTGGTACTGTAAGCCTGTCCTAGAATCTATGGTATTTAAGAACTATTATTTTTAAAAAGATGGTAACAAATAGGGTTGTATATTGAGACCATAATTTGAGGTTTAATTTATAATTGCTATTTATGCATTGACATAGACCAATTTGCTAAGCATGGCTTTGTGAAAGGAGCACAAGTCAGTTTTATAGTGTTCATTTTATTTTTATTTTTTGTAATGAACTAATTAGTATGATGATCATAAAATTCATTCCTAACTATAAGAATGACCCGGTGTGGAGTTCTATAATCTCAGCTACTGAAAAGTTGAGCTAGAGAATTATAATCTCAAAGCCCACTTAGGCTACACAATAAGTTCAAGGCTAGCTAAAGCAACTTAGTAAGAACCTGTCAAAACAATGATTAAAATGAGGGGAGCTGATAATACATCTCAGTGGAACAGCTTTTGCCTGGTATGAAGGAAACTCAGGGTTCAATCCATAATACTGTGAAAAATAATTCAATAATTAAATAGGAAATTTCATTCTTTCTATTTGGGGAAATAAAATAAAAAAGAAGTGTTTTTCCTATTATTCATTATTTAATCTGCTGATTCATCTCCCCAGATATATTGGTCATTGAGATTTAGGTAGTTTATTATTAGTATCTAGACTTCCTGACAGGTAAGATTTAAAGCCTGAGATATTAGGTACCTGGTTAACAAAATAACTAAACAGGATTGCTAATGTGGAAGGCTCAAACATTTAACTAAATCATAATACTTCCACTTGGGAAACATCACCAAGGGCCAAAAATAATTTCTATAAAAATGAGTTAATCAAATAGTTTTCAACCTACACAGAGATGCAGAATGCTTTCAACTCTGGCAAATTATTGGGCTTCTGCTTAATCCCCTGCTGAATTCATATCTTACTAATCCTGTACCGTTCTCTGAATGATTACAGAGCTCTGAATCACTAATGCTCTAATAAAAAACAGTTGTTATTCCCTTGACAAAGAGCATGCTTGAAAAACCACATAATATCCTGCATCTTAAAAACAGAGGTGAAAGATGGAAAACTAACGTTATTAGAAGAGAAAATAAATTATTTCAATTCAATTATTTACTCAATTAGAAGATACATTTTGAGGCTTCACTATCTTCTGCATTTGTAAAATGATAAAGAGATTTTTCTGATTTGTTACAGCCCCATCTTCCAATGTTTATCATTATTAGAAAAACCAAAGAAGGGTCAGAGTCATGTCCTCACACACCTCCCACTGACAGATACCTAATGGATAGAAAACATGTATTTTTCATGATGCAAAAAAAAAAAAAAAGCTTTCAAATAAGATGTCCAAAAGAAGTCTTACATCTCACAGTGACATTCCACAACAGCCATCCCTTATGAATTCAGACCACTTTCCTCCTCCAGATCATGCAATTGCACAGGCCTTCTCTTTCCCCCAAATCCTTGAATAACAAAGTAGCTTTTAAAGTGCCCCTGAAGTTCATGGTCTAGTTGTTCAATCTGCTGCCACTATTTGGTGACAAATAAACAAGAGAACAAGGACATTCATCACTCTTTAAGCTTGGATTCCAACTCTATCTATAAAGAGACAGAAAGCCCCCTATAGCTTATGTCTACGACCTAGACATTAGGCCTTGCCCCAACACAGAAATGTGTACTTCTTTTTGCATGGAAATAAAGGTTCTTCCATCTAGAATTCAATAAAATGAATCATATTCTTTTTCAATTATGTTGATATAAATTAATTAATTAGTTAATTAATTAAAAAAGAAAGACTATACAGCTGGTTGAGCTAATGCTTCATGACAAGATGGGGTAAGCACAGAGGGAACATAAATGTGTTAGAGTTTTAAAGACTGGGTTTGTAAGAGTATTATTCATATGTGATTTCACCAAAGTGCCACTCAGCTCTTGAAACACTGAAGTTTGATGCAAAACAAATGGTGTGATTATCACATTTTAGAGACATCAAAACCCCAAAATAAGTCTATGTTCATCTACACTTTAACAAGCTCTTGACAAACACCAAACCTCTCTTCTTTGGGTTCTTCTTGTCCAGCTAATACTGAGATAAATATTGTATATGAGCTTATTAACTAGAAATTTGAGGTTATAAAGACAAGTCAATGTATCCATGTACTAAGTACAAATGGCATCCGAGAATATCCAGTTCATAGAGTCAATGCAAAGGAAAAGCAATATTAGAAAACTACAGCTAAAATAATTCTAATATATACTTGGTCTCTATAGAAAATATGAGAAGGATGGGTGCAGAGGAGGCATTGTGATCAAAAGAAAGAGAAGACAGAAAATGCCTCACACAGTAAACATTGGTGAGGACTAGATTCTTTTTTGTTTGGGGCATCATTGCTGTAGGGTTGCTACTGACATCATTTGGGAACAGGGCAGGAAAACTGCTGTAGTCTCACAGTGTTCAGAATGCCTCCCTACAAGAAAGAATCTTCCAGCCCAACATTTATGTAGGGCCAAGTCAGAGAAACCCTCTTCTTAAATGTGTTCATAGAAAAAAAAAACATCTCTCTACATAGCAACTTGGAGCCTTTATAGTTTTCCATTGCTTTGAATTTGCAGGCTAATGATCAGTCTTATCAATGCCAAAAGACCTCTCTTCTGTTATAATGTTATAATTCTACTTAAACTTGTGAATCTAACTTCATATTTACTACCAGCATTGTATAAAGACAAAAAATATTAAACATAGGTAAGATTATTTCTTTTTAAAATGCATTCATTTATTTGGGGGAAGGGAACATATGCCATGGCACACATGTGGAAGGCAGAGAAGTACTTTCAGGAGCTGGATCTCTCCATTCACTATAGGGATTTGAAGATAGCTTCTCATTGGCTCAGGATTATCATTATTAGGGAAAGGAATGGAGAAGGAGTTGTATTTGTACATCCATCATACTTACTACTTTATTATAACTTGAGCCCATGAATTGAGTCCATATTAATGACCAGAATCAATAAAAACTCTCTATAATATTATACTATGACTCTCAACAATGAACTCAAGATTGAAGGCAAATTCCAAAAATTATCACCCACTCCCCCCAAAAAAAGAAAGGAGAAGCATTTTCTACATGTGGCACAATGTAGAAAGTAAAAGATAGCAAACACAGAGAGGAAGGATTTTAAAAGCAGTTAGGTGAGGCGATGTTGAAAGTAATGTTAGGTGAGATAGTGATGATGGGCTCTGAGACATCTCATAGACTCATATAGAGAACCTTAACTGAGTCAGTTTCTCTCCTACACTTACCAGGACCAGGATTAGGTGTCATAAATTTTAAGTAACAAATCTTTTGGTTTTATATTTTCCTATAATATGGACACAGGTAAGTTAATTTAATGAATTAATATGAGTGAACAATTGAAGGGAGAAATAAAAATTCTAGGCAGTGGATGGTTATATGCATTCTTTGCTGTCATCACTTGCAAAAAGGCACAAAACAAAGATATTAAAATGTTTATGATCCTTGCAAGCTTCCCTGTGGGAAAGCATTCGCATGGCCATTTTACAGAATGTCTGCCAGCATATGTGCCTCCTGCAGCAAAATGAAGCTCAGCAGGAGTAGCATAAAACCCACTTTCTTTAAACCACCTAACCTTTGGACAAATAAGATAATATTGTGAACATTTGTATTTTGTGAATCAAATTTTAGAAGTCAATGCTTTTCTTTCTTCTCCACTCCTAATAGAGAATTTGCAATTTTAGAGATTCTAGAAAAAAATTCAAATTATTAGAGTATGATTGTATAATGACTATGATTAGCCAAGTATAGAAAATTACTTTTGAAATGCCCTGCAGAAACTAGCTAAATATTAGATATGTTACAGAAAGTTCAATGAGATATTGCAAATGTACTTAACTGAATATTTTCAGATATAATGTTTTTGAAAGAGGTTAATGAATATAGGAGAAAAAAACAGAAACCAAAAATATCTGGTTCCAAATTTATTATAAACAAAAATATACCAATGAGATGGCTTAGCAGGCAGGGGTCCTGCCACAAAGCCTGACGACCCGATTTTCATCTCCACACCCCACGTGATGGAAGAAGGCAGCTGACTCCTGTAAGGTGTCTGCTTTGTACACATACCATGATACTTGGGCACTGATATGTACACACACATACACACACACACACACACACACACACACACACACACACATGTGCAGACACTCAAACACACATACTCACATACACACATAAGTACAGACATGCATTCACATGCACACACATACTCAAGCAGAAACACATACATACATATACACACAAACACATGTGCAGACATGCATATAGACCCACATACTCACACACATACCCATGCAGACATGCATACACACGCATAGACATACACACACACACACATACACACACACAGTCATACATACACACACTCATACAATGAAAAAATTAATTTTAAAAAGGTGGATGTTTATGTAGAAAGAAAACTTTAATGAAAAATCAAAATGGTAGCTAGGATTCACATATAAGAGAGAACATGCAGTGTTTGACTTTCTGGGTCTGGGTTACCTCACTCAAAATAATAATTTCCAGTTCTGTATATGCAAATTTCATGATTTCATTTTTCTTTGTGCTTACCATTATGTTGAATGATTATGAAGGGATTTTTTTTCAACTTTTTCTTCCTTTCTGTATTTTTAAACATGTTTACAATCTAAAATGTTTTACTGTTAAGAGCAAAGAAAAATGAAAGTTATTATTTAAACCACCCCGTGGAGAACTTTTTCTTTATCTAATGAATTCTTAAAGCTATATTATTTGCCAACTGTTCTGTTTGGAGACAGGGAGAGAAATGAATGTGTAATAAGTGAAGGCAGCAGACAACAAAATGTGACCAAATCCATAAATACCTTCTTTTTAGCCAAGCAATTTTTTTGTGACTAAGACAACTGGAATCAATTACTGTGGATTTTCATTTTGTAATATCTTCAGAAGCTCAACTTCCAGAACTAGATCTGGGGATAAAGTCACTTGCAATGGGCAGAGAGGCTGAAGACAAAAAAGAAGGCTGATTTGATCAGAAATTCCTTCATTTCACGAATCATTATGCTATCACCCTGTGCTTGAGGATAAGCAGTTTAGGTAGGGTCATGATTTAGCAGTCCCTAGAGACCATACTGTCTAATTAGCATGACTCTCAAAAAACCTGAGCTCAGCTCATTGCTCACTGGGCCTACAGGATGAGAATACATGTATTTCTCTACTGTCAGCATCACACCAGCTTTATTAGCCCTTTGGTGAGCAAGGTACAAATAGAAGTTTATTTTATCCAACCTTGGTCTCAACAATAAAGCACAGGGACAAATAGCCAAATGAATGGAAACACATGAACTATGAACCAATGGCTGAGGGGTCCCCACTGGATCAGGCCCTCCGAATGGGTGAGACAGTTGATTGGCTTGATCTGTTTGGGAGGCATCCAGGCAGTGGGACCAGATCTTGTGCTCATTGCATGAGTTGGCTGTTTAAAACCTGGCGCCTATGCAGGATTGTTTGGCTCGGCCTGGGAGGAGGGGACTAGACCTACCTGGACTGAGTCTACCAGGTTGACCTCAGTCTGTGGGGAAGGCTTTGCCCTGGAGGAGATGGGAATGGGGGAGGGGGGTTGGGGGGAAAGTGAGGGGGACGGGAGGGGGGAGAACAAGGGAATCCGTGGCTGATATGTAGAACTGAATTGTATTGCAAAATAAATTAAAATAAAACAAACAAACAAACAAAAGAAAATAACAACAAAAAAAAAGAAGTTTATTTTAGTCTCTGAAAACTCAATGGACAAGAATTTGGCCAACCTAACAATATTTCCCTAAGAGTTGAAAATGACGTTAATTCTACTGCTCAAAAGCATGAACAGACTTTATGCCATGTTTTATTTTGTAAAATATATGTACTGTTTGTTTGAGGTGAAAAGCATATGCTGCCTACGAGGGAGGCCTTAGGAAAATGCCAGTTGCTTAACTCTGTCAGTCACTTCATCTTTAATAAACACTGCTTTTAGGCCCCAGGGAGGTGCCTCTGTTGGTAGTATTTCCCACACAATCATGAGGATGTTAATTTGACTCTCTAGCATCCATGTCAAAAGAAGGGTTCCAGTGGTACTTGTGTATAATCTCAATGTTGGTACAGGAAGATAGAAGAGTGCTGGGGACCGCTGGCCAACCAATCTAGCTGTGTTAGTGAGCTTCAGGTTCAAAGAGAGACCCTCTGGTTTATATTTTTATGGGATGCCTGTGTATACGAATCTGTGTGTCTTATGTGTATATGTTTTCTTATGTTTTTTACTTTGGATACTTTTTTTTCTTGTTTACTTTTGTTTGTTTTGCTTTATTCCAGTTTATTATTATTATTTTAGATGCCTGTTTTTCATTTCCCAAGGAGAGACAGGAAGGATATGGCTTTGGATAGCAGGGGAGGTGGGGAGAGTCTCAGAGGAGTTGGGGGAGAGGAAATCATAATCACAACATATCATATGAAAAATATATTTTCAATAAAAGAAAAGTAGATGGGGCAAAGGTAGAATACCGAACTGAAAAAGTGGATGTTGAGTGTCTTTCTCTGGCTTCCACCTATCCAGACATGTACACATATACATGAACATAGAACACACATATACATACATAAATGGTACTTTAAATAGTAATTTCTCATAATTTTTGAACCTAAGGAAACAAATAAACATGTAAATCCTTCCAAGAATTTTTTTTACATATACATGAACATAACACACAAACATACACACACACAAGCACACACACACACACACACACACACACACACACACACACACACACACACACATCGTACTTTAATTTTTCATAACTCTTTGGGCTGAAGGAAATAAGTAGGCATATAAAGCCTTACAAGAAGTGTTTTTAATGTACCACAACATGCACATGTCTAGGATAGTCAGCTAGAGGCAACTTCCTCAACCTGTAAATTCTTACATTTAATGATTAGTAGACATCTCAGCCTGGTGTCTCATAAAAAAAAAAAAATCAACATTCAGAACACCAATTTTGTGATCTCACAAGATTTCAAACCTAAGGAATGAATATCTAATTTGCTATGAAGCTTCAGAGACTTCATATTCTAAACTCAGATTGGTAATGTTTTTTTGTGTTTTTTTTTTTTTGTTTTTTTGCATTTCTGCATTAGTTAAACTGTTTTCTTTAACTCCAACATCAGAGATATGGCTCTGCAAAGTGCTTGAACTTAACTTCCATGATTGCTCATACATGATTCTTCTTGCTGCTAGTAATAATTAAGCTTCTTATTACCACCTTTGTCAGACTGTGTGGCTTGATAAAAGTAGACTTTGGAAAGAAAGTATGGCTCAATTTTTTAGAGTCCATATTTTTCAAAAGTAGGGTGATGCAGCTTTAGAACCATAGCTTATACAGATAAGCACAGAAATGGATATAAACTGCACTTTAGAACTTGCTGGAACCCAGGCCTTAATATCTGAGTCGATGCATCATAAGAATTCATCATGGGAGAAGCTTCTTTGAATTAAATGAACTCCAGGGACTTGAGAGGTGAATGCCTGTAGTACACATTTCTGTGTTAGTTCTTTCTGTGTTACTTCAACTCATACACTACTTACATCTTTAAGAAGCCTCTGGTTATACTTAATGTTGCCATTCAGTTTTGTTTCTTAATAATTTCCCTGGTTTATACTAACATTCTGGCTGTTGATTGTTCTCTAAATTATGTTGCATTCTAAGCAATGCTTCTGAGAGTGGACTGAGGTATTTTCTGCAGTATATAATGGGCTAAATTCTCATTGGAGCAAAAAAAAAAACTTTTGCCCTTCACACATGGGTTCAGGTACACAGGACTCTGTGACAGACTTGTCAAGTTGACTCAAATACATATATACACATGCATGTACTTATTCACTGTCATTTTACTGTGATTGTGTGCTTTAGGATTTTATTTTCTAAACAATAGTTTGTGGGGTGTTAATTAGTTTAAAGATGGATGGTTAAAACACTCCAAGAAAACACTGAAGAGATCTCATGCCATTTTCCTTGAAACTTTGCTGAAATATCATGTCATCAAAAGACCATAACTTTGGATTACAGAGCTCTGATTTCAAACAGTGTTCTTCATGACTTGGGCTATTTCTTAAGCTCTATGAATCTCAGTTCCAACTTACATGAGTACTTTTTGTTGCTGTCATAAAACAACATGGCCTAAAGCATTTTACCAAAGAGTTTCTTTTGGCTTTCATTTCCAGGAGATTCTATAATGGCCCTGGCAGCAAGGGAGCAGACAACCTGGGCCAGGAACTGTCTTTTCACCTCAAGTTCTCATAGAAACTACAAGTGGGGTGAAGCTATAGACCCTCAAAACCCTCCCTAATGAACTTTCTCTATCACGGCTGTGCCTCTTTAAGATTCCATAGCCTCCCCAAACAGCACTGCCAACTGGGGAGCAAGTGTTCAAATATCTAATATTTTGGGGGTGTCATTTTTCATTCAAATCACCACAGATCAATAGATTGGAGCAAGTATATATGTGTGAATTTTAAGCACCAAATAATATAATGCCCAGATATCTGATTCAAGGTTTGTCACATGTTTCTCTAGCCAATATTAGAGTCTTAGTCTTCTCTAGTTTTTACTTCTGTCTTTAGCCACACAGTTCTAAGCAGATAACGCCACATTTTTATCTTGCAGACATTACCATAGATTTTCCTAGGGGTTGGTTTCCAGTCACTGCACTGAACTCGTTTCTTACTTGAGCAACTTCAGCTCCATTAAGCTTGATTTTATTTATTTATTTAATTTCTGTAGTGGACATATCCCACAGTCTGAGCCTATCCCTCTGCTTCTGGCTAGTAGCATATTTTCTAGCCATTTATTGGGTTTACTTTCTCAACAACTTCAAGTCTTTGCTCAAATACCACAAAACTCAGGGAAAGCATTAGGATAGCCTACTAAAATTCACATGAATATCACTCAATTTCCATGCACACATCATGAACTTTATTCTTCTCAATAAATGATATAACTGAAA
Organism: Peromyscus californicus insignis; assembly: GCF_007827085.1. Classification (NCBI taxonomy): domain Eukaryota; kingdom Metazoa; phylum Chordata; class Mammalia; order Rodentia; family Cricetidae; genus Peromyscus; species Peromyscus californicus. The sequence goes on from NW_026294595.1 coordinate 71,444,050, forward strand.
AGCTTTGCTTCTGTATATATTCCTTACCCAATGGAGTAAAGACCACATGAGCTCAGAAACATTTGTTTGGCATAATAGCTTGTTCCCAGTATCTAGGACAATAGTTGATACATAATAGATGCTTATTAAATATTTGTTGTTGCTGGAGAAATGGCTCAGTGGATAAAAGTCTGTGTTATTCTTGCAGGAGCTCTGAGTTCAGTTCCCAGCACTCAAATCAGGTGAGTCACAATGCCTTATAACTCCAGTTACAGTAGTGTCTAATACTTTTTTCTGGCCTCCACTGACACTTCTACTCACTTATACATACCCAAACGGAAACACACATAAATAAAAATAGAATCACTCTCTTTAAAAATTAATTATTGGTTGAAAAAATGAATGATTTCAAAATGAAATTTTTTAATAGGTACCTGAAAACAACAAAGACTACACACTGTGTTGAAATGAATATATGGTAGAACTGGGTGGATGGTTAAAGACCACTATTAATAGAGTAATTCTATAAGGGGATTTAGAATTCTAGACAGTCATTAAAAATCCACATAGCATAATTTTCTAAATGCACTTAAAGCCAGGTAAATGAATTGAGGTGAATAGCAAAGGTAAAGGAATTGGACATTTAGGGATGTATCTGTTCTTTGAACCTCTCTAACATTGCTGAGAATACATTTGTAGTGGTTTGAATGAAAATGGCCCCCATAGGCTCATAGGGAGTGGCACTATTACGAGGTGTGGCCTTGGAGTAGGTGTTACCTTGTTGGAGGTAGTATGTCACTGGGGTGAGCTTTGAGGCTTCAGAAGCTCAACCTAGGCTCAGTGACTCCCTCATCCTTCCTGCTGCCTGAGGATACAGATTTAGAACTCTCAGCCACTCTCCAGCACTCTGCCCTTGTCCAAAAAATGCTTTTCTCCATGACTAACAATAATGGAATAGGCCTCTGAACTGTAAGCCAGCTCCCAAATAAATGATTTCATTTATAAGAGTTACCATGGTAATAGTGTCCCTTCACAGCAATATAAACCTTAACTAAGACAGAAGTTGGTACTATGGACTAGGGTACTGCTGTGATAGGCTAGATCATGCTTTTTTTTTTGTGGAGGAATATGAAACACTTTAGGACTTAAGACTAGAAAGGTGATTGGACACTTGAAACAGGCCTTAATGGGCCACACTAGTAGGAGCATGGAAGATAATGGTAGTGCTGATAATTTGATCTGTGGAGGCCCAGCTCATGAGGTTACAGAGGACAAGAATATTAATATATAGCCTAGAGGTTATTTCTTGTGATATTTTGGTGAAGAATGTTGTGGTGATATATTATGTCCCCCAATATAATGTGCCTCCCAAAAAAATTTACCTAAGGATCAGAGGAAAAGGCCAACCTAGTAAACATGGAAGTCAGACAATAGTAGCACATGCCTTTAATTCTATTACTTGGCAGGCCAGGATCTGTCTGGATCTCTGTGAGTTCAAGGCCACACTGGAAACAGAGCCAGGTGTTGGTGGCACAAACCTTAAATTCCAACACTAGTTAACCATGGAGGTCTGGAGGTCTGTAAAGACAGACAGGAAGTGACAGAGCTGGGCAGCAAGAGGAAGTGATGTAGCTGGACAGAGAGAGCAAATCAGATGGCAGAACAGCAAGGCATACAGGCATAGGTAGACAGGAAGTAACTCATTCATTTTTGAAGCTGCAGAGTTGGTGAGGTGAGGTTAGCATGTGACTGTTTCTATTCCTCTATCTCTCTCAAGTTTTCACCCCTATATCTGGCTATGTGTTTTCTATTAATAAGACCATTTAGAAATTCATCCTCACAATGTGGCTGCTTTCTGCCCTTGTCCAAAAAAATCTACCTGAGCCTAAATTGAAGAGTTATAGATGAATAGCTTTGGCAGAGGATATTTCCAAACAACCTTGCACTGACTGTGCTCTGTGGTTATTAGTGGCCAGACTTATGAAGATCTATAATGAAAAGGAGCAAGCTGAGCAAAGAAAAATATAAAATGTACAGTTGGAGGAGAAAAGGAGCACCAGGAAGTGTAAATAGATGAAAGAAAATCCTGTTGCTCATTGGAGTACAGGGAGTGGTGACCTCAGAGCCAGACCCTGCCCAGCTAACCTTCCAATTTGTGAAGAGGAAAAAGAAATTAAAGAAAAGTTTAGGGCTGCGTGTGGTGGTTCACACCTTTAATCCTTTTACTAGGAAGACAGAGACAGGCAGATCTCAGAGTTCAAGGCCAGCCCAGTTTACAGAGCATGCTCCAGGAGAGCCAAGTTTAGATAGTGAAGGAAAAATAAAAGCAGAAAACTGGTGAAAATGTAATTGAACAAGGGGGGTGTGTTCCAACCATAGCAAGTAGCAGAACTTGGTAGATTTGGCCATGCAGTTCTATCTTTAGAGTCAAGAACACAAGAAAGGGGTTATTAAATCTCCCTCTGTGTCTAAGGAAAGCTGCTGAGGCAAGGCATGTGTAGGGGGTGTCCCTGAATTAAGGCCTAGAATGGCCATTGCATGAAACTATGAAGGTGAAGCCTGATTGCCCTGGAGACCCCAAAATGTTGGAGATGCCAGAGCCATGTGATATCTCCTGAGGAATGCTGCTAACAGGAAGTAGAAACAGCCTATGAGAAAGATGTATGTTGCAGTCAATAAAGCTGAAAGGAGTTGGAGATCTGAGAAGTACTTTGACATTACACATACAGGTGCAGTTTGGAGTTTGCCCAGCTGGTTTTGATCTTGTTTTGGCCCATTATTTATTTATTTATTTATTTATTTATTTATTTATTTATTTATTTATTTATTTGTTTGTTTGTTTGTTTGTTTGTTTATTTATTTATTTATTTATTTATTTATTATGCTCTCTTTCCTCCCTATTAAAATGGTAATGTATATCCTGTGCCATTGTATGTTGGGAGTATGTGATCTGATTTTTTATTTTGATTTTATAGGGGATTACAGTTAAGAGATTGTCATGAGTCTTAGAAGAGACTTTGAACTTTGGACTTTTAAACAGTTCTGAGACATTTATAGACTATGAGACTTTTGAAGTTGGACTAAATGTAGTTTTGCATTATGATAGGGCTGCAAGCTTATGGAGCCATGGAGTAGAATGTGGTGGTTTGAATTGAAGAAAAAAAGAACATATATATATATATATATATATATATATATATATATATATATATATATATATACTTACCATGGCTTAAATGTTTTTCTTATTTCTATTTATGCCATGTATCAGAGCATTGCCATAGTTCAAAAATCATGAGCTCCAGATTCTGTGTTGGTTAAAACTTAACCCAAACTTGGATTCCTCATTTCTTAAGTCTTTACACTTAGACAAGTTATGAAACTCAGTAGGTTTTCTTATATACAATAGTGAAAGTACCAATATCTATCCTTCTAAATCACTAGAAGGGATTCAAATATTCAGCATTCTTCTTTGGGAGAACACTTAGCTTATAATGTGTGCATAACATGACAACTCTTGTAAATGATATTATTATTATTACTTATTTATTGTTATCACATGTTATGGTAGTTTGAATGAGAAGGCCTCCCCCATATGCTCATATATTTGTATGTTTAGTCCTCAGCTGATCAACTATTTGAGACTGATTAGGAGGTGTAGCCTTGTTGGAGTAGGTATGTCTTTGTTGGAGAGGGTGTGTCTCTGGGGCTAGCTTACAGTTTCATGTGTAGCTTACAATGAAATGACCATTATGGCAGGGATCACGGCAGCAAACTGAAAAGGCACTGGAGCAGTAATTGATAGCTTGCATCCTTATCCACAGGCATCAGGTTGGCAGGTTGGGGGCTGGCACGGGTTTTTGAAACCTCAAAGTCACAATCAGTCATAACCCACCTCTAACAAGGACATTCCTCCTTCCCACACTGCTCATCCATTGGGAACTAAGCGTGCAAATACACGAGCCTATGGTGGCGATTCTTACTAAAACCACCACAGTACTTTCTTCACATTGTTTTTATCATTCAAAACCAAAACAAAACCCATGATCTGTTAAGTCAATTAAGAATAAGAAAAGTTATTTTTTAATTTCATGTCCAGTATCCCTCCATTGAAGTTCTCCCCTTCTTTATGAAACCCCAAACTTCTCACATTTTTCTTCTCTCTAAATGACAACATTTTACCAGGTATGAGTGCTCGCAACAAATTCTCTCAACTTCTTTTTGCCCTCGAAAATCTGTATTCCTCCTCCCTTATTTTTAATGGACAATATTTCATGATTCAATATTATACTTTGAAGTTATTTTCCCTCTGACCACTTCAAATGCATTGGGCTCCTTTCTCTCTGCTTACATGGTTTCGAAGAGGTTTAAAGCAGCTCAGATGACATTTCCTGATAAGTTGTTTTATTCCTGAAGCTTCTTTGAGGATTGTTTTTTATTATTTATTTTTTCATTACCCACTCTTGGCAGCTGCTCCAAACTTTTGAGATACAATAAGTAAGTAAAAATTGGGCATATTTATAGTGTTCAATGCGTTATCTTGACATATGATGGAAAGTAACATCGAACATTTTTTTTTCATTTACCTGTTGGCCATTTTGTGTTTGTATTTGTGTTTGTATTTGCATGAAAAACATGTATATGGAACTTTGTCAGATTTTATTTGGGTTATTTGTTTTTTGTTTTGTGTATTTTGTTTTTTACTTTTCTGTGCTTTAAAGATGAAGTGATTGTTTATTTTAACATTTATTCTTCATGATGTTATATGAGTTTCCTGGATCTATGGTTAGATTTCTGAGGTAAATTTGATGGAAGCCACGATTGTTGTCATTTCAAGTAGTTCTCTTCTTTTCTTTCTGAAACCCCCATTGTTCACGTTTCACTCATTTTGCCCTTGTCTTGTGGTTTCTACTCTAATTTGTATCTACTGCCTGATCTTTGTGTGGGAAGCTCCCACTAATATGCCATGAGTTCCAATATTCTTTCCTCAGGTCTGTTCAGCCCTGTCAGAAGGTCATCAAAGGCATTTGTCACTTAATTTTTTTAAATTAAGCTTTTGTTTTTTTATATTAATACTTTTGTTTCTTTTTGATGATTGCTTTTGTCCTATGCTTATTTTTATTGCTCCTGTAACCCCGTCTGCTGTTTACTATATCTGTTGCTTTATGCATGGAAGTCCATTGGACAAATGATGAATGAATTCTGATAATTACAGCATCTGCTTCGAATGCTCGTTCTATCTCCTCATATTCTGCTCTACGACTTTTACTATGCCCTGCATTTTTCCTTGAAGTTTGACATGGTATCGCATGTGAAATTATTTTTTTCATGCAAAGGCACTAGATAGAAAGTTGTGGTGTGAACAAAGTATTCTACTAAGCTGTGGTTAAATCTTTATCCTTTAGCCTTTGGACTGTGGCCATTACAAGGCTGCTCAATCCCCACTTCTTAGGTGGGAGATGAGCAGACAGAATGTAGTTGTCTACACATTCTTCCAGGACAGCCTGACTGGCATAAAAAGTTAGCCAGAGTATTTTGTTAATTGGATTGAACGGAACGACCTCTCCTGAGGGTCAACCTTGATAATAAAACTAGTAGGCTTGAATGTATTTCAAAATATTTCAAAGGGTATTAATGTATCCATTCTCATTCCTGCTCTCTACAAAATTGAAAACAGCATGGCTGTGGTGACACCTGTCTTTAATCCCAACACTTGGGAGGCAGAGGCAGGTGGCTCTCTGAGTTTGAGGCCAGCCTGGTCTATAGAGTGAGTTCCAGGACAAGCAAGGGCTACACAGAAAAACATTGTCTTGAAAACAAAAACAAAAATAAACAAACAAACAAAAAAAACTGAACAGCCTAGCTGTCAATCAATCAACTGAGGAATGGTAATGAAAACATTTTGAAGTACATATGGTACATATATACATGGGATTTTATTCACCCATACATAGGATTATGAATTTATAGGAAAACGGGTAGAAGTGGAAAATAGCTTGTTAGGTGAAGTAAGGGCTTATAAAAAACAAACACCCTATCTTTCCTCTAAGCTCCTGTTTTTTTTGTGTGTGTGTGTGTGTGTGTGTTTGTGTTTGTGTGTTTGTGGATGTGTGTGTGTGTGTGTGACTGTTTGTGTTTGTTTGTGTGTGTGTGTGTGTGTGTGTGTGTGTGTGTGTGTGTGTGTGTGTGTGTCTGTAGGGTCCAAGGAATGAGAACAAAGGGTGAAAGAGCCCTTAAAGAGCAGAACAAGGGCAGGAGAGCATGTTTGCTATGAAACTGGAAAAGGACTACCAGGGGTAAGTGTTTAAAGAGGGAAGGAAATAAAGAGACGAGGAAAAGGAGAACGTGGGAGAGGGTCAACAAAAAACACACATATGAAAAATCCTTAATTTAATCTGTACCATTATTAGAAGAAAATCCTTTGCCTTCTGTCTGCCAGCAACACCATGAGATTTTCTTCTGGTGTTTATAGGGAGAGCCTGGCTGAGTACCTGGAGGCAGGACTTACAAATGTACAACCAGGAGCCCTCAGATTGAGTTCTCCTCTAGTTGACAAATCTGATTGGTTCACAAATTGAGACTCATCAGTCCATCAGTTTCAGTTCAGGTTTTTCTTTCTCATTACAGGCTTTTATGTTGGTTTCTGTGATCATATCTTATGTTGGTAATTATTACCATTGAAACCTCTCTAGCCCTCAGAGGAGGCTCAAAAACTACACACTGTGTAAGGAAGTAAAGAATATAGGCAGCTGTGCTTATATCAGTCTACCATGAAGTCCCTAGGAAGTGGTACATCCAGAGAGATGGCATTTAATGTGCTTTCCAAAGTTGTAACCAGTATCCAGAAGATAACCAGCATCAATGAAGAGGAGAGAAATCTGCAGATGTGGATTTTTTGGAAATTTTGGAGAAAAAATTTGAAAAACAAAATCTTTCTTGGGGTCAGTAGGCATGTAATGTTTTAATACTTTGATCACTAGCATCACAGAAGGTCCAAGTCAATATTAAATAAACAATAAGAAAACTCTTATTTTTATATGAACCATTTTTAATGATGTCACAGAGACATGTTAACTAATCTCATTTTTAATTACTTTCCTGGAGTGGAAAAATTATAAGTGGCTATATTTAGAACTTAATTAAAACAGGTAAACTATATTCCAAATGTATAATATAGGCAATCTCACTAAGTTCTACTCACGGCTATACTGCTGATCTAATTAACAGGAAGAGTTACAGCATGTTAATGAAAGAAAAAGCAAAACCCTTTCTCTTTTCCTTTATTGTAACCAAAAGCTGTCTGGGCTCTGAGTAAGTAGGTCGTTGATATTAAAGTCAGGGTGTGTTTATTATTCAATGCAGCAGGCTGCAGTGACATTTCTTATCATTTCAGCATAACTGTGCCACAGGGTCTGTAAATAGTATTTGCCAAAGGCAATTTTACACATTCATAGTATTCTTTGATGTCTAAGCTAGGCCCAGCTGACATCCCCTGAGGTTATCTTTCTGCTTCTTCCACAGCCTGATAAAATAGTGTGTGGGATTACAGTAAAACAAAACAAACCCAAACAGCTGAATTTCATAATTTCTGAATTAAATTCACCTCAAGAAAGTCCATGAGTGTCAGTCAGTGGTCACTTAATAAACAATAATTGACTGGGGTGGAGGGTACTATGACAATGTTGCAAGGAATAATCTCAAGAGAGAAAATTTACCTGCAAGAAACATGCTGAGCAGATCATACTTAATGCTTTTAGGAAGGGAATTGAAAAGTGAAACCCATGTGCTCTGAAATATGAATAATATGTGATGACGAATTAATGTGTATTGAACTCTTATTCTAGTCATTGGTTACAGGACTTAAGTATCTTCTCTTTTAATGACAGCAGTATCCAGCCTATAAGGTCAGTGAGAAACCTAAGTTACAGATTCATTATCCAATCATGCAGTCAGTAAGAGGTAGAATATTAAATAAACAATCATAAATGCTTTCTCATTTATCAGTAATTACTCATAATATTATCCTTAAAAGTTTCTTCCTAACAGATAGCATAACATATAACATGTGTATGTATGTATATATGTATGTATATGTATATGTATATGTGTGTGTGTGTGTGTGTGTGTGTGTGTGTGTTATGTTCACAAGTATGTGTGACATGGAAATGTACAAATGTGCCAGGGTGCAATTGTGGAGGTCAGGCAACAGCTGTAGCTGTTAGTCCTGGTTGTAGGAAGAATCGCTCTTGTTCTTCATTGTTGTATAGACCAGATGAGCTGGTTTGTGAACTTTCAATAACATCCTACTCAACTTCCCATCCCCTGGTAGGGATATGCTGGTATACACTGAGAATGGCTGTTATGTGGACTCTGAGGGTCAAAATGCAGGGTATCAGTCCTTCATGGCAAAATCTGAAACCTGTATTCTACTCAACCAATCTCTTCATATTGATTTTCTTGTTTTCTGACCAATCCTAAGGGGACATTTCCTAACATCCTAAAAGTGTGGGGTGGTAGTGAAAGGGGAAGATTGGACACAGATATTGGATCAATTTCCAGCTCCACAATTTCTCTGTTTGGTGACACCATATGTGCTGCATCATGCCACTTTTTTGGGTCTTCATTCTTCTTGAATATGTCATAGAATTTCAGAAATTCCACTTTTTTAATTCTGGAAATTTATCCAAGAAGATATAATTTATGTTCACATCTTTCTATAATTTATTTTTTATTCCTCTGTCAGGTTAGAATGACTCCCATGCTGAGGTCATGCCAGCTTGAATGGCAGCCAGTCTCTTCAGGGTAGCGTGTGTGGCATTCTGTGATTTTTTTTTTACAGTTTTACTCAGGAAATGTATCTCCCTGTACTTTAGCATCCCTGATACCCATCCTACAGACCAATCTGTCTTTTAATTGCTCTGACAAGGCAAGTACATTCTTTCCCTTTGAACCAAGCTTATAATCACTGCCGGATTCTGCTTTCAAAGATGTGTATCTCCACAATGGCCATTAGCCCTTAGTGATGTGCTTAGTGTTTTCTTCTCCCAAGGCACTAATATTCTTTTTCTTGTCTACCCCAGTGTAATGCTCTGTTTTGCCCATCCGTAATGCTCTGTGAGTTGGTGCACCTCTTGAACATGTTCTATGTTGAGTTTTCTTTATACTACATCTCATGGAGTGTTGAATATAATAAGCATGTTATAGGTATACAACAGGCTAATAGCTGTCTATGCTGCTTCAAGCAATATGTTACTTTATAATTAAAACGTGAAAAATATTGTTAATGTGGGGGGTGCTATGGCATGTTGTGGAGACTCATTTTCAAAAGTGATAGAACTTACACCTCAAGTTCTAAGATTGAACTGGAGAGAGCCGCAAGTAATGGATCCATTTCAGAGACTGTGTCTCCTAAACGGGGTCATCTCAACTATGCCCACAGGTAGGTTCTGGGATTGGCAGCCATACTAGTTTATAAGAAAATATAAAAGCCTAGTATTCTTGCTCTATTCAGAACAGCTCTCAGGAATATTTGTGCTTCAGTCACTATCTACCCTTGCTAAGACTTTAAAACATCCCAGGGCTAACCCTGCTCCATTCCTTCTCTTCTCTTTAGTAAGTGCCAACACCAATGACACCCACTAACATAGTATTTCTCATAAAGTCCTCTGAGTCTGTCTGTGTCTTTGAGAACCCAGTGATAACTCATTGAAGATACACTTTGGTTTGTTTGCAACTATGGAAGACAAAAAAGAGGTTAATGAAGTGTAGTAAGAAAAGAAATAATCAAAGCAGACAATCAACAGGACCCAATGAACACTATATTGCATACTAGGAAATTTTCATTATCTGTTTTACTTGTTTATTGGTCTGTCTTTGCCTAGAAGGGATTGGTCTATGTTTTGTCCTTTAATTCTTTTTAACTGTATGAATAATGTTGGTACTAGTAAATGATGTTGATTATCTTTTAAATTGAGAAACAGGAAAATCTCAGGTGAAGAAAATTAAAATCAGAATTGTAGTAGAATACATACCACTAGGCCTGTTACTGAAGCCCACTTCCAGCCTCCAGAAGAAGTGATCCTGTGATCTCTTTTATGCCAGCAGGAGTAGAGAATGTGTTAGAATTGCCTGAAAATTCCTCTTCTGACCCAAGTCTTGAATGTGCAAATTGTCTAGAATTAGGACACAGCATTGCCTTTTTCTAAGACTTAAAACGCTGTAGTTAGGGGAAGAAAATCTCCAGCAATCTGCATTGTTACCCATTTGTACCCTGGTGAAATTGACAGTGCTGCAGTCATTGTAGCAGTGCCAGTTAATTGGCTCAATTCTGCCAATGAAAGCATGGTGAATGACGGCACAGTTCAGTTTTATAAATACATAGAAAGAGTCACTCAAATAGGCTAGCTTCCTAGCAACCATCTTCATAAAAATGAACACCTTCAGTGGGATGAACAAGCATTTTAATCCCTTGAAAATAACAGCAGAGATGTTTTCCTCCTACTGTCCCACCACAAAGAATATTAAACCTGTGTTTCCTAAAAAGAAAGAACAAATCAACTCCAGAGTTTTCATTTCTCAACTTTACGTTAGTGGTGATGGCAGGTTTGGAAGGGTCTTCGGGGGCAGCCTTGATGCTTGTTTTTCTCCCTGCATTAGACCCCAAAATGCCCCTGAGATTTAATTATCTTTCTATATTATTTTTCACTACAAAGTCACTTACTCTTTTGTTGTGTTTCTATGTTGAAAAAAATCTTCAGTAGATGTATTTTTTTTTCCTAATGGTAAAGGCAGAGTGACTTCAAAGATGGAATGATCTTGCTTTCTTGTATTTGACGAAAGAGGACGAGTGCTTTAATAGTTTCAAGGTGATATGAAGGCATGGGACTGGTGCTCATCTAGGGAGAGTCTGAATTGGGAATTGACTTCAGTCCCTTTGGTTGTCCTGTACCCTTGTCTCTGTTCTTAGGCTCGTTTTGGCTTCTGGTTATGTATAATATATCCATTTTGCTTCTTCAAAAGAGATCCTATTTTATGAAAGTACAAGTTGTTTGCAAGGACTTTAGATAGGATAGATTAAAAATGTACATCAAAAGTATGATGATGATAGAGAATCAAGAAGGGCTTGCACTGATGTTTTAAGAAGAAAAATTATCAGGAAAGCTACTGAGAAGTAGGGCACAATTCACTTGGCATTGTTGTTACTATGGCTTTAAAATTTTTCTTTTCTCTTTCTTGGTTACGCTTTCCAAGTTCTGGTAGAATATGGCTGCACGTATATATTCAGAGCTATAGTCTGAACATCTGTGAGCCTCAATGAACCAAGCATTGAAATGCTAATCAACAGGATGATGTTATCAGGGAATGGCACCTTGGGTGGCAACTACAGGATACTTAAGGAGTGGAACCCATACCAGAAAACTGCCATAAACATTCTATCATGTGACAACAGAGCAAGAAGGCCCCATTTATGGAACAGTAGTAGATTATCTCCAGATTTCAAATCTGCCAAGACCTTGATCTGAGACATTCAGCTTCCCAGTCATTTATAAGCTACCAAGTCTATAGCATGTTGTTATAGAAGCCTGAACAGCACTGAATTTCACGACTTTACGACTTAGAGATACTGAGACTCTCCTTGTTTGATTGCTAATGTCACAGGGAGAACTGATTCTGGAGCATCTCCTCTTTCTATTGTCTATGCACTGGGCGTGGGCATCAGAGTCAAGAGGAAAAGCATAACTGCTCTAGTTGCAGTTGCATAGATAATGAGAAGGAGTGAGTGTGGAAAGAAAGAAGAATTCCTTGAGAAGGAAAGCTTAGGGAGAGAGGAAGACAAAAATAAGGCAGTAAGTATCCATATTTCTGCTGATGTGAAATTCAGGAGAACATGAGGAGAAATATTTAGGAACAAAGCTAAATAATTCAATTGATGTTAAGCAATATTTATTTGAACTTCACTTCAGCCTATCTATCTGGGAGAGTAGCTACTTATTCAACTGTTGATTAATTCATTCCATGTTCCCTCTCTCCTGTCATTCATTTATTCATCTACTCATCCATTCACTCATGCTAGGGGATTATTTATTTATTGAAGCAATATAGAATTGGAAGTAGATGGGAACATGTAGGCAAGAAATGTATTCAGGATAAATCTGAAGGTGAGTGGAAATGTTGAGCAGAGAATGTCAACTAACTGCTAGCACATACAGATTTGATTTATTTTTACTATTTTTCATGTGTTTGTAGTCTTCGGATTACAATATAATCTACAATCTATAATCAAGAACCTTTCAAATGCTAAACCAACACATATCACTGAGCCCAGTTTAGATTGTATATAGGAAAGAAATATGTCTAGTACAGATACTGAAGGAAGTGGGTTCTCCCTAAATGATTCCTGCCATTACCCAGACATCCAAGACAGTGTTTTGCTATATCTTCAGCATTGTTGAATTGATAAATGAAGAGGAAGGAGAATATAATGAAAATCTTTATATATAGAAAATATAAAGAACATTTCTAGAAATGGCATTCCTCAACTTCTTCTACTCCCCACTGTTTAGAACTCTGTTATTTAGGGGCTTTGAGAACGTATTTGTCTATTATATCAGCCATGTGCTCTTGTAGATAAAAGGTAAGTATTATGTTCCTTAGACCCTAAGCAAGAGGCATAACTGGTGTGGGTCTGATCTTTTAGATAGATGCTCCTAGGGCTTTATTCAGGTAAGCTAACCTCTCTAGAAAATTAAATTATGATATCAATACTGAAAGATGTTTGTGATACTAGAATTCTCTGTTAAAAGAAAGTGAATTTATGGCCATTTCTGTGATGAGGTGATCTTTGCTGAGTTTTTCCTCTTAAAGGTTGACATTGTCTTCTCTCTCTGCATTTTTATGGTTGGTAGTGACAAAGTATTGTGAGATATTTGAGTGAAGCTTTCATGGACAGGCAGAAAGCCACTCCTAACACAAGACAACACTCAGGGTGTTATACGAAGAAGGAAGCCAAAGTAAAATGCTGGCAGTGGGTAGGCTGGGAATTCAGGTCCCTCAGTCTTCACCTTCACATGTTGGTAATTTTTAACATAGAATGCTAATTAACCCCTGAATTATAAAATAAAGCTCCTTGTTCTGCATTGTTATTAGTATATTTAACAATATAAGAAGAGATAGAATATATTTTATACACCAGGTTGTCCGTAGGATTTATGACACATGATTAATTCTCAAAATAAAGATGTGTTTTATGTGGCCTCTAACAGTACATTTACTGTAGACCTTAGAAATGTAAGAGTGTTTCTTAGGTAGGATTCTAGCCACTTAGGCCACAGTAGACAGCCATGCAATTTTATGTCCACTTTGTATGCTTCTAAATGAAGGGGAGGCTTAAAAGAGCTAGCTTCCATTAGATAAAGTAAAAAGGCAATTGCTATATTTCACTGTCTTATTCAATGGACCAATTCTGTTTATATCACCCCAAGTACCAATTAACTCTAAAAAGAAACTATAAAATTTCTTGTTTAATTTAAATAACTTGAAAACAACATTAGTATGTGCAAGGTATTGTGTGAATCCACTGCATGCTTTAATCTATTTCAACTGAACATGTATGTTAATTTCAACATTTTTCCCATTTGACAGATGAGGACAGAAGTCACAAGTTGAGGACAGAAGCAGTACATATGGAATTGAAATGTATCTCTAGCCTCATGCAAAGCGATGTTATTGTCAGCAATGATATACGAGACTGCCTTAAGTAAGAATGTATCTTAGATATAAGGAAAGTATTTTTATGCTTATTTTGAACTTTAATAATAGTTTTTCATAAACCAGCCAATTTTGGGGTCCTGTTTATGTTAGGAAAGTTCCAGTGACAAGCACTGCAGATATTTGTACATCAGGAACATTAATATTTTGCAGCAGTGACTTGTAACATATAAAGTGAATGTATTTATGTGTTATATTCCATAAGAAAAAAAGCAAAGTGATGATGTAGCAAAGTGGCTAGGGCTTGTGCAAAAATCACAGTCAATCTTAACCATATTATCAATACTGATTCTCCAAAGTTAGTGGGTCCTACATCTGAATATCAAGCTGAATTCAAGTACAGAAATATTTAAAATAACTTAATTCAAAATACAAATATTTAAACACCCTCAAGTTGTCTTTGTAATGCCGCTTCTGCTGCAGCTGCTGCTGCTGCTGATTCAGGTGATGGAATTAGGAGATTATTGAGCAGAATGTGGAGATTCTGTTTTTCTGACTCATGGCCTTAAATCAGCTTTTTATTGAATGTGTGTTTGTGTGTGTGTGTGTGTGTGTGTGTGTGTGTGTGTGTGTGTGTGTGTACACTTTACTATCAAGAGATAAGTTCTCTAGCTTATCATCTAGCATAGGTCACTTTAGAAAGTAAATATTGATGTTATTCATAACTCTGCACAAGCTGAAAACATCCCAAGTAAGGAGATATCCTTTTCACCCTCATCATCATGAAAACATGTTTTGCTTTTTTAGAACAGAATGGCATAATTCTACAACATTTAAAAAGAAAACAAAAATAAAGGGACAAGATACAGATTAGCAGCTGACAAAGACAGAAAGTTGGGTGATACTTTGGTAATAAAAGAACAAAGAGAATATGGAGACATGATGGGACATTTTTAATTCTTGGTTGGGTCATTGCTCCTAGATGTGTGATGTTCTTATCAAAGCATCTAGCACTAGGTACCCAACAGTGGAGTTGACTAAATGTAAAGTACATGTGTTTTCCCTTGCAGATTCTCAGTTAGACTGCCGAAGCCAGAAATCCTTCCTGTGGTTTTGCTCTATTTCTCAGGTAGAAAATACGTGTTAGGTTTTAAAAGTAGGTTGTGATGACTGCTGTAAGAGAAAGAATCAGTATTTTCCAGAAACAAGTCTGTGTGTGTGTGTGTGTGTGTGTGTGTGTGTGTGTGTGTGTGTGTGTGTGCATGCATAATAATTAAGAGTAAAAGGTCATGAATATGAAAGAGTATAGAGGGATAAGGGAGGAGTTGGAGGTGGGAGAAGAAGGGATGGAATTAAAATGAACAAAGTAACAGAGTTAACCAAATCTTGCAAGACAAGGGGATCATTTCTATTTCAGTGTTTGAATATAAAGAAAAAAAAAACGAAAGTAGCAATTACTCTCTTCAGAAATCAAGACAAGCACTAGAGCCACTTTGTGACAAAGCTAAAGAAACACAACCACCTTAGAATCATTCTAAATAAGTTAACCTAGAAAAGTCGTCACATTCACAAGCCTGCGAGGGAAACCTTTCAACTACAGAATCGCCTATAACTGCTCATGAAGACAACAGAAACCGGAGGTGCTCAGCAAGATGATCCTGAGATAGCTGACAGGAGGAATGCTGCCTGGAGGCTGGATGCAGAATAACCCAGGAATAGATGGTAGGTAGGAGCAGGGGATAGTGGGTACTTCTTTAACTGTTCCAATAAACCAGAATGCTCATGAGAACATTTGAAACAACTCCCAAGTCATATCAGGAATATTTGGGAATTACTCTTTCTTACTTTTTTTTAAGTAAAAATAAAATATATTTTTCTACTCATATAAACACCCCCGCATTTATATTCACTACTTGGTGAGATCAATTGGGCTTATTGTATTATAAGACATAGTAATTATTTTTAAAGCATGTCCTTAATGGTTCATGACACTGTCACATTGTCAATACAGCTTCTGCTTTGCTCTGTTTTCTGTAGCTAAAGTTGAGTACCAGAGATGGGTAATTTATAACGAAAATGCATTATTATAGGTCCAGAAGTTGAGAAATCCAAAGTATAGCCAGTATCTGCTTGGCTTCTGGTGGTGACCTTCTGATGCACCATAAACATGGCAGGAGGCATGTCATGGTGAGACAGAACAATGATGAAGCTTGTGTCGATATTGTACAGCTACTAATGACATTGTGGGTGCCTGAGTCAATGACCTCATCTAAACCTAATAACCTCCCCATGAGTCCTACCACAAGTTTCACTAACATATACATTTTGGGATTAAGATTAATGAATATTGTTGGGACACTTTCAAACCATAGCTGTTAACTGTTCAGTTTCAATGACACTGAGCTCCACAGGACTTTAAAAATACTTTTGCATGCTTATTGATAGTTCAATTTTGGTTAATAGTTGCTTATTTTCATGTTGTCCTATTTTATCATCTTTAAAATAATTATAATTTTACTTAGAGTATACAGAAATATTCAAAGAAATAAGTTCTAAAATTAAAGGTTCCTACAATTAAATTTATGTACAGAAGCTGAAGGCAAACTTGTATCATAATAGTAAGGGGAAAAAATGCTACTCATATTACTGATAAATACTTCAAATTATAGTCACCTTCCTTCCTACAGAAGTTAAGCTCCATTTCCCCCTATGTTAAAGGAGGAGGGCTCTCAGTTCTTCTCTATGGAGAAAGATGTTTGTAGGGGTATGATTTAGAAGTAAAATGAGAGATTTACTTTAGGCAGTGTTTCCACCAGATAGTACACAGTGAACATTCAATGTGCCAGTTGTCTAGTAGAAGGCCTGAAGAAGATTCAACATTATACTCTTCTTTGACATCTGAAATAAGAGGGTCAAGGCTTTCCTATAGAGAAGATCCAGCATTCAAACAACTCTTTCCCCATAGAGCCTGAATGTGGTGTTTGCTTACACCTGAGCAAGGGGTCTCCTACCTGGCATCCTTCAAAGAAGCTAATCACATCCTCTTTGGATGGAAGGCCACCTCATTATCTTGTTACCCCAAATTCTGTCTCCTGTAGCCCCTGAACCACCAGTCTGTCCTTCTAGTCAACTTCCTTCATGTGTCATTCTATGGTTTGCAGCCTCCTCATGTCCTGGGCTCTGAGTCTATGTGCCTAGTAAATTGACAGAATGTCACCTGAGTTATTCTGAGTAATAGTGAACAGGAGACAATTAAACAAACTAGTATCAGAAGTGTCTAATAGCTGCACAGGAAATGCTGTTATTAATTTTACTCAGTGCACTATCCATGTGAATATTATGAATCTTCAATTTAGAAAATAAAAAACTCTACAGACTATAGCACTGAGGCTGATTAATGTAAGCATCTGTAGAATTACACTTCAAATATTCACAATGACGAATAAGCATCACTATGATGCTTATTTCCACCCAAGAGATTAATAAAATACTGCAACTTATGAAGAACTGTCTATAGCTTTCAAACAAATTAGCAGATTATCACAGGATTTGTAAGTTATCATCTTCAAAGACTGTTGGGGGAGCTGACCTAGAACTTCAGCTTCTTCAGTAAATCTTGCTAATATATATGCATCTATGCCTTATATATGTGGATTTGGTGTATATATATATATATATATATATATATATATATATATATATATATATATGAATATATGACACACATTCATATACATATATATACATATATGGATTTGAATAAGAAGAGAGCTTGGAGTAAGAATATAGTTAGATAATTTTGTACATCTGCTACCTATATTAAGCTGAAGTTCAACTGAGGGAATGTTGAAGTTATAACTAAAGAAGTCTACAAAAACTGGAGAAATGATACCCCCATGGGTGTTTTTAGTACTCACATATTATAGGCCATCTGAATGCTAAAGATCATATAAAATCGAATGTAAATCAGAGTATGCTGCCATTGCCTCCATGACTAATACAATTTCACCACAAAAATCACCAAAGAGGCTTCACCATCTCCTGGGAAGTTTGTACATTGTTTTGTTCATCTCTAGTGTTATTACATAGACTTGTTTGCCATCGAATGTCACATTGCTTCTGTGGCCATTGTTGCCAACAGTTACCCAGTTTGTAATGTCTAATACTGACACCATTTTCTGATGAAAAAACAGCTCAACATTTTCTGCAGTTTTCTTATGGAGATCGTGTTAATTTCTACAGTTTGTGTATGTTCCTCACGTGAGCCATGATCACGGCATTGCGTTTTGCCCTCCACTTCTTCTTTCAAATTGGCCAGTACTTTCTTCTCATATT
The DNA here is from genome assembly GCF_007827085.1 of Peromyscus californicus insignis. NCBI lineage: Eukaryota > Metazoa > Chordata > Mammalia > Rodentia > Cricetidae > Peromyscus > Peromyscus californicus. The sequence continues at coordinate 71,462,071 of NW_026294595.1, forward strand.
GGTAAACTTGCACCAGAAAACCCATTAGCATCAATAGATACACTTAGCAGGTCTGCATCTACAATGACTCCCAGGCCAGGATCCCTAAACATCTGACCTGAAGGATTGCAAGAAACTTCACGGTCTCTGTGTTCTTTCAAATTGCTTAACCATTGACTGTGTGGTGACTTTTCTTTTTGTGTAAGCAAATAATAAAATGATTTAATGATCAAATGTGATCACATTGTTGACTTTTCAATAAATGTATGTCCAATTGTTTCTTTGTAAAAAGTTCTCTGTTAAGCACTTAACATAATGGCAAACAAAATTGATTTGGTACTTTTGGGTAACTTATGTTTTAGGGCAGGTTGTCTATGCATGTCTCATTTAGATTAGTTAAAAGGTTTGTCAAAAATATAGAATTCTAAGCTGGGAAGATAATTTAGTTTGTATAGTGTTGTCTTGCAAGCATGAAGACCTGAGGTAGACGCCCAGAACCTGCCTACCCACCTCCCACAGCACACAAAAATCTAGGTTGATTTGTCTGTGCTTATAATAGAACTGGAGAGATGGACACAGTTAGGTCCCTAAGGCTAACCAGCCAGCTAGAATAGACTGTTTCATAAGTTCCGGGCTATATGAGAGACTCTGTCTTAAATACAAAGGTAGGATGCTCCTGAGAAAGAATGTTCAAGGTTGTCTTCTGGCCACCACATGTGTGTACAAGCAAATGAACATGCATCAGTACACACACATGCACACTAGCACACACATGAACACATGTGTGTATGTATGTCTGTATAATTCTACATGCGCATTGCTCACTGAATAAAAAAATCTCCCCAGTAGGAGGAAGGCCTGAGTTGTAAGCTGGGTTTCCTTCTTAGAGAAAGCAGGCTAGATAGGAGGACCAGAATTATACTTACTGGATCTCTCAGCCAGAAAAGCAGATGCAGTAAAAGGCAAAGGGCAGATGCTGAAAGATGTCGAAGTAGAAACTGGCATCAATCAAGCTGGTGATAGATAGATAATGGATGGGCAGTCCAGAGATTTCCCAACAGCTCTAAACAGGTCTTGGCAAGACTTGTACATTTCATTTCCAGTAGCCAGTGCCCGCAACTTAAGAAAGGGGCATGGGGAGAAGACCTGAGATCAAAGCTGTCAAAGCTCAGTGTTCTGTTCATTGACCTCTGTAGTGATTGTTCAGAGCCCCCAGATGGGCAGACTTAGCCTTTCTGGTTAGACAAAAGGAAGGACAGAAACCTTAAGTAATACATCCCAGGAGTCTTTGCTGGTGCTTTTCTCTTTCCCTGCTTGATGCCCTAGCTGCCTCTTAGGCAAGACACCTGACTGATTTTTCTATCACTCTTTAATAGTTAATCCCCACCTTGTCTGTTAAAATATTTCAGCAACTCCCTCAGGCCAGATAAATCCAAGTAAGTTTAAATTAGATGCCTCAGAACCATCAGTCATCCAAAAAGCTTCCAGACAGAGCTAACACACCATCTCACTCATTATAGACAGAGGGTCTTGAATGAAACCCCTTAATGGGCCTTCTTCCTGACTCTGGGGCACAGTGCAATACATTTGTACTACACCTCAGTAGGAAATTCTTCACAGCCCTTAGGAAGGAGAATTTCATATTAACATGAAACTTCAACATTTCTCAACACTGTAAAACTCTGCTTTTAGCAGAATGCTGTCAGCAATGCAGAAAATCTGATCCTGTTACTCCTGTGCTAAAACACATTCAAGGTCGCCTACCCTCTCTCACTGCATGCTGCCCTACTTTCCCTTGGTGGAGTGCAGAGGCTAGTACAGTTTAGACAGACCCATCTCTCCCAGTCTACTCTACTTAATAACCCCAAACCCTTTTATATCCCCAGCCAAACAACTCACATGTACCTTTTTATGTAAAACATCTTCTTATCCTTCAGCTCCATTTACTGAAATTATACCCAACCTTTAAAATCCTTATCAAGTACTACCTTCTCCATTGTGCCTTTCTTCTTCTGAATATGGCCAGAGTGTCTCTGCATCCTACAGTTCTCATATCATCCTGGGCTTCCATTGTTTAACTCTACACAATTTCACCTCTGAAAAGGATTGTAGGATGGTGCTCTGTGTTCAAATTTGTAGGCTTGATTATCTGTGGATACCTCCTTGAAGCATATCACACTTCATTGGGGGTGCTTTTAACCCCCTTCTTCTCATTTTGTAGTACTCTCTCTTACATCTTTCATATGTTTAGTATCAAACATTCTCCAGGGCAAGAAAACAATGTGATGATTAAACAAATGCCAAGCCTTCCTGTAAAGTTCTGAAGAACAAAGTTTTATCTTAGCTGCTAGAATTAGAGTATGTTTGTATAGACCTTTGCCTGTGGCCCTGTCAGAGGAGCAGCAGGTGGCAATTGCCGTTCAATGCATCAGTCCACCAGGAGGCAGCTCCCTGATGGGTGAATCTTGGATAGGCAAAGCCCCTGAGACCACAGACCTTGGAATGTCTTTTGCTTCTGCTGTGCCTTTACATATTTGCTGCTGCCATCTTTCTCTGGTATCTGGTATGCATGAATGGGTATGGAGAGATCCTCACTGTCTGTAATGTAGTGTGTTTATCTCATGGAAACATCTCATTCTACTGGGCATTTTCACCTGTGGATTATTATGAAGATGATTCCTTCCTAAGATGTACTGTCTAACTAGTAATAATGTTAGTTTGTACAGAGTTTTGATGATTAAAAATATATACAAGGAAGTGTCACACAGCAAGAGCACATGAGTTTCTATTGAGGAGCTTATAGACTGTGGCTCAGGTTAATGATTAGTCACAGTAGCTCCACCAGCTTAAGTTCTTTTAACCTTAATGTTGGGAGAAGTGTTCAAAGGTTTCAGAGTGCACCATAGCTGAAACAAAGCTTTGAAAATAACTTAAAGTTAGACTAAGATGTTTTTGTCAAATAGCTTTGAGGTGAAAAAATGCAAGAAGGTAATCCAAAGCTTTAAAAAGGCACATAGATGAATGGGGAACTCATTAAGGTCAGGAAATAAATATAAAGCATTACAATTATTACTAGCTGATGTACTTTTCTTTCTAGGATTGGTTGAAGACCACAAGTGAAGATTAATTCCTTAAACCCATTTCTACCCTCAGTCTCCTGATTTAAGAAACTGTTGATGAGTGGATATGTACTCCACAAATTTAAAGTAGAGCTGACTGATTTTTTTTTTTTTTTGTATATAAAAGTTTAGGTTTGTGATTCCTTTAAGATTTCTTAGAAGATCACCATTCAAGATAAGTAATAACGTGATTGGCCCTTTCTTTGTAACTGCAAAACATACCCTGCTAGTAAAATACCTGACTGAGAATAATATCTTGCATGCCCACATGCTTAATCTATAAGTTGCTTGGGTACGAATGTATGTGGGTTCTTGGGATAATTTGTTTCACAATTGTAATATGTAAAATGTTTAATCATGTAAGTGATATGGAAAACATGCTGTTTCCTGCTGTTTGTTTTGTATTCATTGTAATCATTCACTGAAAGCAGAATGTAACCACACTGTAATTTTTATATTACCTGAAAGATTTTGCTGGGGTGTATCAGCTGTAAGGGGAAGGATAAAGAGAGAGTTAAAATGGGCTAGAAGGAAAACATCACGAATGAGAGAGTTAAGGAATTAGAAAGAAAACATTAAGAACAAAGATAGAGTTAGAAGGAAAACATCAAGACTGAGAGAAGGAAATCACCAGGAAAATAAAGAATGGAGAGTGCAAAAGAAGAATAAAGAAAAGATCTGAAGGAAATCATCAAGAGAGTGTGTGAGTGTCTTTTCCCCCTTACTCCCTCAGGTAGAAAAGTTTAGTACATGCTGACTGGTGGATTCCCTTTGAGCCCAGTGCTGCTGAGGGTTGCCCCCCACCCCCAGGCAGTCAAAGACCTTGGTGGGAAAAGCCTTCCCTGATCGCTATTAGTATTAGTAACTCCAATTCATTCAAGAAGTCTGAGAAAATTAACTATGGCTTACAACACAGCCTAGATGACACAGAGGAACTCAGCTGATGGAAACTTGAGATGAAATAAAGGAGAAATGGCAGCATGTCCTCAGGTCCTCAGGTTCTGGGGTGAATACTTAGCATAAAGATCTGTTCACTGAAGAAATTTGGCAAAGGAAGAAGTGTGTATCTTCCATGAATGGAAGTAAATAGTTCTGATATGAGCTCATCTGGGCTTAGTTTCACAAAAAATAGAAAGAAAAAAGTTCATATTGGCTGAGGAGTTTGCTCATCATATAAAGATGTTTGCCACCAAGCCTGAGTTTGACCCCACGAAACTTCATGGTAGAAGAAAAGAATTGATTTCTGCAAATCCTCTAACCTGCACACATGTACTGTTGCATGTGTATACAAACACACAGACAGACAGACAGACAGACACACACACACACATACACACACACACACACACACACACACACACACACACACACACACACGAGTAGGGGAAGCAGAAAGAGAGATATTGAACAGATGTGAATAAAATAGTTTAAAGTATAAATTTATATAATTAACCTTTTAGTGCTTAGTACCATATTAACGGTGTTTTCTCAGCTGTATTCCCTTTTAGTGCTTAATGAACACACTTTTCATTCTCAAAGCCAATTTTTAAGAAGGAGAATGTTGAGATCTTAGCTCCGTCTTGACATCATTTTCTAAATTGCCTCAGGACATTGCCAGATGTTGCAGCAACATCAGTTCACAAACTGAGAAGCTACTGTGTGCTTTTCATGAGATCATAGCTGAAACTGGGTTGAAAGGGTTTATTTATCATCTATAGAGACACTTAAACAATAAGCACATAGAGAAAAGAAATGTGACCAAGAAACCCACAAGAATGCACTTTCTGGTCCTTCAGAATCCCTAACTCAAGAGATTTAAACCACTGAAAGGATAGCAACAATAATTCTTGTCAGTACACATTTTATAGAAACTTAAGAGCATAAAAAATGAAAATGTAACCCTTTGGGTACAATCAGAATCCACACCATCAAGTTGAGTTGCAAAGGGTTTCTGTTTCGTTTTGTTTAGTTTTTTAAGTACATTATTAGGTGAACTGACTAAATTCAAAATATTTCTGGCTCCACATTCCTTGGGATCTGACAAATCAATTTCATTGATAACTATGACTCATTTAGGTAGTTAATACATATATAACGCTAGAAACATTTTTTAAATTTATATCTTTGAAAACTTCATATGTTAGCACTGCATCTATGTATGTAAGTCCCTCCTTTTCCACTCTAATTCTTCCTAAGTCCTCCCTCTACCGCTCATGTTTATGACTGTTTTTCTTTAATTATTTTGTTACATGTAAACATATGTGTATGTATATGTGCATATATATAGTGACTCTGTGGATTGTATATAATTATTAAATATATGATACAAAATATACATATATGTATGTTTACATATATTTATATATTTTAATCCATATATATATATATATATATATTGAACCTAACTATAAAACAAATGCTAATATTGTCTAGAGCCTTTCCCCATCTTACATAAACTATACATCGCAAGTAATCAGGACACAGTCTTTAATAGAAAGAAAGCCAGGGTACAATGTTATTGCACAGGAAGAAATGAGTTTAATCCACTATATGTTTGTTATTTATTTATATCTTTATGTATGACTTCTAACACCCATATGTAACAGTGAAGAACTGATTTATAAATAATGGCATATTCTGGAAACATTTACCCTTCCATCTTTAATTTGTGGTGCACTTGATTTAAAAGAGATCATAGTCTACTTAATTTGAAATAGGCTAACTACTAAGTGGTTTTCAGCTGGCAGGAATGTGTGCTCTCTGTTTGGTGAAGATTCTTTGGTGACAACCTGGTGTGTAAATGGAGAAAAAGGCACACTGACAAAGCTTCCAGTGAAGGATGGCAATCTCAAGAATGGGAGGAAAGAGGGGAGGGGCAGGTGAGTTTGAGTTGCAGTGGGGTAGGCAGGTTAACCAGCAAGGTTTACACACACAGCACTGTGAGGGGAAAGGGTTCCTCTAGCAGAATCAATGGGAAAATCTGTTAAGAGTGCAGAGCACATGGAAGGGTTGGGAGTGAGGGGGATAAGGCAGCATGAGTCCAGCACATGCTGAGGAGACAAGTGGGGGACACCCTTCTAGGTGGAGATGTTTAGTTAGTGGTTGGATAATTCAATCTTTTGCACGAGAGAGAACAGATGGCAAGTCAGATTAAGGAGTTCTTTTAAACATAGATGCTATTGCAGTTGTTTATCTTTCGTATGAGGAATCAAAATTTAAATTTCTTGGAAGTACTTAAAACTTTATGCATACATTGAATAAAGAGTTGCCTTCGTGGTGTAATTTATTTGTGACAGAAAATTGTTTCTGAAGCCAAGTGTTTTTTGCTTCAGCCTTCATTTGCTGCTCTAAAAGTAAAATTCTTTGAGTATACACAGTTAATTAATTGAAGAAGATTTGTCTAAATTTCACATGACCTTAGGATCTATGTCCTACCCTGGCCCCTTTCTTTATTCTTTTTTCTGCTTTCTATATAGCATTGAATGAAGGACTATCTTTTGTCACATGCTCTCACTTCCATGACATTGTTCTTTGCTACAGGTCAGGAACATGGTGTCAAGTGTCTTCAGATCACACTTATGAATGTTTAACTTAAATTAAAGTTTTCCTTTCTTTAGTTGTTTCTATAAGTTATGTTGCCACAGCAATGAAAAACTGAATTACACAGGTAGAATCTAACATGAGCAAATAAAACATTTTGTTGAATTAAAGAGAATGCAGTAGATATGCATGGGGGTGGGGAGTGATTAAGAGCATGAAGGCAGGCTAGAGAGATGGCTCAGTAGTTAAGAATACTAACTACTTTTCCAGAGGACCCAAATTCAATTCTCAGTATCCACAGGGCAGCTCACAATCACCTGTAACTCCAGTTCCAGGAGGTTTGATGTACCTTCTGGGTTCTGCAAGCTCTAGGGGTGCATATAGTACATAGACATATCTGCAGAGAAAACACTCACACATAAAGAAAAATGAATATAGAGAAGAAGGGAAGGAAGGAAGGGAGGGAGGGAGGGAGGAAGGGAGGGAGGAAGGGAGGGAGAAAGAGAAAAATCGTGGATCCAAGTGTATAAATTTCCATTTAGAAATTTAGAAAACAGGAATGCATTTGAACACTTTTTCACATGATCACTAAAGTCAATTAAATGTATTGTATATTTCAAAATAATTTAAGAAGTATTTTGAAATGCATCATACAAAAGTAGTTAGTGAGTTCACAGACATATTAGTGTGGTTGACATAATCACTCAATAAAATGTACATGTAACTAAACATCATGCTGTACTGCATAAATGTAAAAATATTGTGACTTGTCAGTTAAAAATAATATTAAATGAACCAGGGCCCGCCCATTCACAAGATTTTCAGCATAGATCCAAATCATGACCACGTTATGAAGAGCCTGAGAAAAACTAGGAATCTAGTAATAGTGGGGCCAAGAAAAACTGAAGAGTATCAAATCAAACAAGAAAAGCATATGCTCTGATCTTAACCAAGTGTCCTATACCTTTTTCTCCTGCACTGACTTTACAAATGGCTTCCTATGGTATTGATTTCTGAGTAGTGCTGATGCAGTGAACATTGAAGAACCAGATACAGAAGAAAGAATCATAAAATGCAACATGAGAGATTTGACAGTTATTCACCAGTTGTCAATGGAATTTTGGCTCAAGAGATCAGGTTTTTTTGATCTTCTTGTCACAAAAGTATAAATTAACTACCATAATCACATAAGTCAGGAGTAAAAACTGAGAAGAGGTGCATATAATTCCTGGACCCTTTGGGCTTGTGTGTATGTTCTTGCTTACATAAGAATTATACACACACCCACACACACACCCACACAAACACACACACATATGTGTGTGTGTCTGTGTGTCTGTGTGCATGTACATATATATATAGATAGATATGTATTTAAAATTATAGGATATATATTAAAATGTTTATGTCTAAAATATATTTAAAATATAGGATATGTTTATCATATATATATATATCCTATATTTTAAAATCAGGAGGATATAAGCTAATACTACTACTTAGGGTTCAGTCACTGATAAAATAATCAGTGAAAATACACATCCTTAGCCCTTTCTCATATGGTGAGCTTATTTGGAGGTTACAGCATGAGGAGACTGTTCTCTTTCAGGGAAGGCTGTGTTTCTTGACAGAACATGGAAGTTTGGGCGATGTGCACATGGATAGTTGACAGGATGTAGGGACACATGTCTAGTCAGTTAGATCAGCTGATTCAACACTGGTGATCAATTGGCTGACAGATGTCACAAATTATTTTCACAAATTGCTTTCATATCCCCTTTTCACTTTTAACACATATGGAGTATTCTATGATATGAAATGTCAGTAATTTAAAAAATACAGTGACTACTTATGTAATCCTCTAGTTCTTTTACTATTATAAACAATGCTTCAGTTACTTAAGAGTTGTTTATTAACTATAATTCATTACAAAACTATGTATCATTATAAAAATACTCTATGCTTGTCAACAAAATAATTATTTTTCTCTCTCTCTCTGCATACACACACACACACACACACACACACACACACACACACGTTAGTATTTTCTACTCATTCTGTGGCAGAAGTAATTGCCTGAGTTATTTAAATTTTATAAATTTATGCATGCACCTCTGTAAATGGGTTTGTAAAGTGATTATGCTGTATGTACATGAATGTGTGACTGTGTCGTGTTGTATGTGTCTATGCATACCAATAATTGAATTCAAATAAGTTAAATGTTAAGTGAATTATGATATGACTTACCAAGACTTATCTGTAGCTAGAGATTTCCCCAGTCCTGCCTAGCCCACAGTAAGGACAAATCTCTCTCACCCACCAGTCCCACAGCCACTTAGAACCAACTGAGTAAACACACAAAGACTTATATTGCTTACAAACTGTATGGCCACAGCAGGCTTCCTGTTATCTAGTTCTTATATCTTAAATTAACCCATTTATATTAGTCTATAAATTGCCACGTGGCTTGTGGCTTACTGGTACCTTACATCTCACTTGTCATGGCGGCGGCTGGTAGTATCTCTCTGCCTCAGTCTTCCACTTCCCAGAATTCTCCTCTCTGCTTGTTCTGCCTATACTTCCTGCCTGGCTACTGGCCAATCAGTATTTATTATTTATTAACCAATCAGAGCAACACATTTAACATACAGAACATCCCACAGCACTTATCTTCCTAGAAATTATTGTATATCAATTACTTAATCATTGAGGAGGCTCATGAGAGACAAGAATAAACAAATTTCATGTCTTGGAAAGCTGAAATTTGCAAGATTCTTCAAGGCCACTCTTTGGGGCTATAGAACCAGAAAATAAATGCTTGTAGAGACTAACCAGCCCAGCTGCCTACAGGAGATTTCTCAAAACTGTCAAAGCTTCCTATAAGTTGTGAAGAGAACTTCAGAGTTATAGTTTTGTGATTTGTAACCTCTGTTTGGGTTGGGATTTTTCAGTTATATGACTGCCTTTGAATCATCCCTGCTCCTGTAAGTAACCCTCATCCATACTCCTATTACTAATCCCAATAAAAATGCATTGGTTCACCAAGTTGGACTTTGGTCTAATTGTTACTTTGCTTTGTCATGGGTTCCTTTTGGGTGGGGGTGAGTAAACATGTGCATCATGTATTTCCAGATGAAGTAAGTCTCACACACAACATAAATAAATAAATTGGATTCTCGGCACAATAGCTGTGTCTCAGTAATACTTGAAAAGAAAAAGGTTATCCTTAAAATAGACTTTTTCTATTATTCACCTGCCTTCTCTGTTGCCCTGACAACAAACCACTGTAAATGAAAAGTCACGTCATGATTAGTAGCAGCCTTTACTTAATGATGAATTCTAACACTCTAAATCATCAGGTTCCAGTGTTCACTGTTTTCTTAGTGGGAACCTTTCCAGTTGTATTATACAGAGCCTCATCAGAAGAAGTATTTACAAATTATCTTCAAAAACATTTGAAATGACAAACTACATTGCTTTCAGAATCCACCACAACAAAAGATTATTTTATTATTAATAATACCAGCAAAAGTCCCCAAATTAAGCCCTCATAAATAACCTGTAACTGATTGCTTGCCTATCACTGCACCAGTATTGTGGGTAAGAGGACAAAGGCACAGATGGGCCAGATATCCCTCCTTAAGAGTTGACATGGAAAAAAATGTTTTTCCCACGGCTCAGCATTCATTTACTACTGTCTCTCTTTATCTAGCTGCGGGAACTTGGAAAATTTTCCCTGTCCATGTTCGCATGTTAATGGGGTATGTTCGTCATACATACCTTCTTTATGTAACCATACTGTTAATATTTCATGAATGAAGCTTTCCTGTCGTGTATAGGAGACACTATCTTGAAGGAACCACCCTGGTCCTCTGGATAAAACAATATTTTTGTTTATTCTTCTATGATCTTCTGAGAGACAAAGATGTAGGAATTGTTCAGTATAGAATCCTTAAAATTTTTTTCAATTAAATTATGTGTTAAAGAATAAAGCTTAATAGACACATACTTCAAAAATCACATTTTGTGTAAAGTCATCCATACAGCATTCTGTATTATCTAAAGCTTGTTTTGGATAACTTTATGTTAAGTGTTTGCTCCTTGGCATAAAAAGTTTCATTTAATTCCCAGATATGGACTTGTAAGTTTGATGTTACCCTCACTCTCTTTTAAAAATTCAGAATACATTTTATTAATATATATCCAAAACTATACAAATAAAACTCAATCATTATTTGTGATAAATCCTTGTCAAAATATTATTTTCCAGTATCAAACATGCTTGGTATTCTATAATAGAATAAGTTCATAGTTTTAATATTTGATTTCAAAAATTAATAGTAACACCAATTCAGTGAATAAATCTTTCCATAAGGAAGTTTAATGAATGATATCTTAGTTTGATTTTCATTGCTGTGGTAAAACACTATAACCAAAAGCAACTTGGGGAGAAAAGGATTTATTTAATTTACAGCTTTCAGTCTATTATGAGGATGTCGGGGCAGGAACTGAAGACAAGAACTGAACAAAGGCCATGGAGCAGTACTGCTTATGGGCTTGCTCCTCCTGGCTTGTTCAGTCTGCTTTCTTATACCACGTACGGCCACCTGTCCAGGTATGGCTCTGCCCCCACTGAGCTGGGCCCTTCAACATCATATGTTAATTTAAAAAAAATTCCCTAGATACCTGCATACAGGTAATCTTTGGTGACATATTCTCAGTTGAAGATCCTCTCCTGGATAAATATTGCTTCTATCAAATGGAGAGAAAAAAAACTAACCAAGAAATATGGTTCTTTTTTAATTTTCCTGATAAAAAATGTCTACTTTAAAAAGTTCACCTTCAGTAGGATATAAAAAACAGATACTTGAATCAGATCTATCAACATCACAGAGGGGCATGCTGTGGCTTGGCATTGCTGAGAGTCACAAGTTTCATCTCTTTGATTAAATGCCAAGTGTGAACTAAAATTGTGTTTCCACACATGGACAGTAAGAACAAACTATTTCACAAGGACCCAAGTATACTAAGACAAAAGCAATGCAGAACTCATTTGCTTATCCTGTCAGCTTTTCTATTTCTCAAGGTCTTGGTCTAGAATGCTGTAGAGATAATGGAATAAAAAAAATCCAGAATATAGAATAATCTGTCATTCACAGGAAAGAATTAGCAGAATTATTGTTCCTACATCATCAGAACCTCTGTACTAAAAGAATTGGAGCTGATAAGCATATCACCATTTTTAAGTCAAAATTGTCAAATAACATCTGATTCTATTTAGCGTACAGGCCAGTAAAAAGGGTGAAGTGTTAGCTCAATCAGTAAAATGCTTGTGACTAAGTGTGAGGGCTTGATTTAATCACTAGAATATATGTCAAAAGTCGGACGAAAATGATGTGCATTTGTAATCCCAACGTCAGGGAGGCAGAAACAGAAAGATCCCTGGAGCTCATTGACCCTCAAGCCCAACCACCTGCTCAAGTTTAACATCAGTGAGAGACTCTGTCTCAAAAAACAAAACAAGGGATAGGAAGAAGCAGAGTGCTAGACAGGGCCCTAGAAATCCACAAAGATACCTCCACTATAGACTACTGGCAATGGTCAAGAGAGTGCCTGAGCTGACCTATTCTGGTGATCGGATGGCCAAGCACCTGAACCGTCATGATAGAACTCTCATCCAGTGACTGGTGGAAGTAAATGCAGAGATCCACGGCCAAATCCCAGGTGGAGCTCCAGGAGTCCAACCAGTGAGAGAGAGGAGGGATTATATGAGTGAGAGATATCGAGACCATGACTGGAAAAAGCACAGGGACAAATAGCCAAACTAGTGGAAACACATGAACTGTGAACCAATGGCTGAGGAGACGCCATAGAACTGGACTAGGCCCTCTGGACAAGTGAGACAGTTGAGGAGCTTGAACTGTTTAGAAGCCCCCAGGCAGTGGGACCAGGACCCATTCCTTGGTGCATGAGCTGGCTTTTTGGAACCTAGGGCCTATGCTGAGACACTTTGCTCAGCCTTGGTGTAGGGAGGAGGGGACTGGACCTGCCTCAACTGAATCTGCCTGGCTGGGCTGAATCCGCAGGGGAGACCTTGCCTTGGAGGAGGTGGGAATGTGGGATGGATTTGGGGGGGAAGCCTGGGGGATAGGAGGAGGGAGGACAGGGGAATCCGTGGCTGATATGTAAAATTAAATTAATTATAAAATAAAAATTATTTACAAAAAACAAGACAAACATTACAAACAAACAACAAAAACAAAAACAAGGTAGTTGACACTCCTGAGAAATGGCACTGAGGTTGACATCTGTCCTCCACCTGTATGCAATGCTGCCCCCACCCCCAATACACAAGTAGATACCAAAGTTCATAGAAAAATCAGGGACATAATAGACTTTTTTTATTTGTATCAATTATATCTATGTTTAACTCAAGAAATCCTTAATTTATTGAGTGTGGTAAGTAGATTCTAATTCAGGCTCAGTGAAATTATCATTTTGTTAGTGCTGTTGAATGAATTATGTTGAGATTCTGCTCTGTTGCCTCGTTAGATGCATGTACTGGCATTTTATTGGGGGAGGTGTGTATAAGGACCTCTGCATTTTCACCTAGTGTTCCAAATTCAAATGATACTTTACTTTAGCATCTCATCATGGGGAAATTGACATAATTAAGTACTCTTCGAAGAAAAATAGACTCTGATGCTGCCAATACTATTAAATATTTACCATGCACATTGTTGCAGTAAATTCCTGGACAGAAAATGATTCTACCAAAGTAGATCAAATGAGAACATCGCATTGCCTTGTAGCAACTGTATCTGGTTCCATCAATTATTAAACAATATATATCTGTAGGCATAAAATATACATGCAGAAGCTGCATAGTGTGGAGTCTAAAGAGTTTGTGAGAACAAGCATGTCTAGAATGTTTTCTGATCCTCCCAATTCTCAGCTCAGGCAGTAAGTTGCTATGCTTATCTTGGCAGGTAGGGATTCCCTCATATGAAAGAGTACCCCCAAGCTGCAATTAAGAGGAAAATTGAAAAAGAAATAATTGAATTAAAGATGAAAGTGCAATCCTCATTGTTCAGTTTTAAATGGAAACAGTCAAGAAAGGATACTGGCTTATAAAATAAAGTCAAGTTATATAAGAACCAAAATCCATGTGTGACTGAACTAGACTTGAACAGACAAGGCAATAAATTATACAAGGTACATGTCACCCCCAAATTCCACCAGACATGAAAATTGTGACCACCAGGAAAATCTAGATAACGTGAATGGCAAAGGTAACTTCTATTGAAATAGCATCAAAAATCTAACTTTTGAGGGGCAAGAAGATATCTCAGTTGATTGGCCAACTGGATTTGAATTCCAGAGCCTATTAGTTGGAAAGAGAACTGATTCCCAAAAGTTATCTTCTGGACTCCATACACACATTGTCCATGGGTATACACACACCTCTTCAACCATCCACCTACCCCAACACACCTTTACTCACACCCTCACACCCATATACCTGCACCACACACCCACACCTACATACCCACAAACAAACACAATAAAATGAATAACTCTGGAATATACCTAGGTTCTGGGTGGGAGATGAGACCAGACAAGCTAGATATTTGCAAAATGAATTATTTAGAACGTAATAACAATAAACCATATGTGACGGCTTGCATCTTCAATTCTAGGACTCAGTAGGATGAGCTGATATCCACGAGAGAGTGCTATCCTCAGATGGATAGCAAACTTTTTTCAGGGCAATCAGAGAGAGAGAGAGAGAGAGAGAGAGAGAGAGAGAGAGAGAGAGAGAGAGAGGCAGACAGACAGAGATAGAGAGGTAGAGAGAGACAGAAACAGAGACCTTGTCAATAAAACAAAAGAAGAGAAATCCTGGGACGTACCTTAGTGTAGTGTTTGCCTAAGCATGCATGAGGCCATGAGTTCAATACCTAGAACTGCATAAACCAGACCTGATAGTACATGCCTATACCAGCATTTGTGAAGTGCAGGTTGGAGGCCAGAAATTCAAGGTCATCCTCTACTCTATAAAGTGTGTTCAAGGCCAGCTTGAGATACATAAGATCATATCTCAGAAAAGAATCTGTGGCTGAGTGATAGCAGTTAGTAAACCACAAGGACTTATGTCCAATCCACAGAAGTCACCTAAAATATCTGGTTATGGTGGCCTGCTCTGAGAGTCTCTGTACTGGGAAACAGAGGTAAACAGATCCCAGGACCTAACTGTCTAGCTGCCTTCAGTTTAGGATGAGCTCCAGGCCATTGAGAGGCCCTGCCTCTGAAATAAATAGGTACAAGGTTGACAGTGTCTGAGGAACATGTACATTTACACTCATACCTGTAAACATAACAAATATACATATATGCGTGCATATGCGCATACACACATTCACAAATGTCTCTTGAAATAGGAATGGATATATAAGTGATGACATAAATAAAATGTATAGAAAAGGCCTTTGGCAAAAATCCAGTATCCCTTCCCAATAAATGTCTGGGAAAGAGTAGGAAAACAAGAGACTTTAAAAAATATATTTATTTATTTGTCTGTTGGTTTGTTTGTTTTTTAATTATAACTGCTTGGCTGTTAGCTCAGGCTTATTACTGACTAGCACTTATACTTAAATTAACCCAAAATTCTACGTTTAGCCATGTGGCTTGTTACCTTTTCTTTTGTTTTTTACTCTGTTTATCTGGGGGAATTACAGTTTTTGATTTAAAAATGCTGAATAATCCTTGCATCTCTGAGATGAAGTCGACTAGATCATGGTACATGGTCTTTTTTGATGTGTTCTTGGACACAATTTGCAAGCATTTTATTGAGTATTTTTGCATCAAATTTCATAAGGGATATTCACCTTTAATATGCCTTTCCTATTGAGTCTTTGTGTGCTTTTGGTATCAGGGAAATAGTGGCATCATTAAAAGAACTTAGAAATGTTCTTTCAGTTTCTATTTTGTGGAAAATTTAGTAGTGTTGGTGTTAGTTCTTCTTTGAAGGTCTTGTAGAATTCTATACTAAATCCTTCTAGCTCTGGGCCTTTTAGGTTGGGTTTTGTTAATTATTACTCCCATTTAATAATGTGTTATGGGTATATTTCAACTTGAAATAAACAATTTAAAACTTAAAAAAAGAAATGCATAATATATTCTAGTTTTCAAATATGAAACTTTAAGTATAAAAATCAAAACTAGAATAAATTATTAAATTATGAATAAAATTAAAATAAATGATTCTTTTAAGTTAAAAAGTAGTAGCAGTTTGTAGAATTTTCTTCCAATAAATTTTTTATCACAGCATATTTCCCACACTACCAGATGTTTCACTAAAATTAGGTAGAATTCAAGATGAATGGAAAGGTCAAAACCTTTAACTTTTTTCAGTAGAACGCTAATGTGGACATGGACCTGGTATTTTTCCTCACCATTCTGAGATTATATCTGTCTAAATGCAAATATAATCATCTGACAGGTTCTATATATTTCATCTAATTATATTAATTACTAATAACAAATTTGAGCATAAATAAAACCCTTTAAGGATCAAACAAATTTTATAAAGTTCTTTGACAAATAATTTTACTTTTATTTAGCTTCAGTTTAATTTATCTGACAAGTTTTTAGCCGGGCGGTGGTGGCACACGCCTTTAATCCCAGCACTCGGGAGGCAGAGGGAGGAGGATCTCTGTGAGTTCGAGGCCAGCCTGGTCTACAAAGTGAGTTCCAGGAAAGGTGCAAAACTACAGAGAAACCCTGTCTCGAAAAACCAACAACAACAAAAAAAAAGAGTAAAATCAGAATATAGTATATAAACTCAAAAAATTGTGGCACCTAAAATAGTTGTACACCACTGACCAAGTTATTGCTTTTTTTCCTGATTAGCAATCAAATAAATGTATGTATGCTTATTGTGAATTTTAACAAGTACAGTATACAGTGTAAGAAATCAGAATAACATTTTTCTATGTAACCACAAATTTGGTAATTCCAAGGTTCATTAACATTCAGTCTTCTGGAAGTTACATATCACCTTAAAGTTGGGTTATCAGCTTTCCACTGTAAATAATGCATTCAGTAATTTAAATAAGCAAAACTATTTGTATGGTACTCTAGTGATTTCCATGAAATTGTTTTCCAGAAGGGAACTCTTGCACTGATGGATGATGTAAGATTTATAAATTCACTCTTTGAAAAAAATTTCAAGCCTTTAATAAGGTAAAACATGTAGCATAGTGGACTCATATCTAACCCTTTGTCATACACCATGTCACCTTGCAAACATGGATGAATATGACTCAGTTGATAATTTTTCATGGGCTGCAATGTGTGAAGAAAAGCATTGCATAAAAGTTAAAGCTCACATCAATGTATAATCATATCTTTATCAACATGATCTTTTCACCAGAAGTAAATATCTTGGGATTTAAATGAATTACTTGATAGGTTAAAGAAGCTGCTCAAATGTGATTTATGGTGGGATTTTGCTTTTTTGTGGTGGGAGGAAATGCTCATTTGTTTTTAGGACTCAAAACATAGGTACTCATGAATGCATACTATACAAGTGCTTTCTGGGACTTGCAGCTCCATCTTTGAGATATTTTTAAAAGAAATTCTATGACATCTGCCTCTCCTGGCTTGTGTATGATTGTCACCTAATGTAGGGATTGTATTTAAGACAAGGAAATAGACAAAGCTTAGGGAAGAATTTTATTTAATTTTATATGTCAAATATCTTTCCTCATCTGTGCCTATTTTGACTTTCAATTGTCTCATCTTATCTACCTAGTTTGTTTATAATAACTGCATACTTCATACTGTGTTATATATACTGCCTGAACTTACAGTTTATGCTATGATTTATAACTCTTCAAATACTGATATGTTACTTTTCCTACCTCTAAATAATAAGTGCCAATATCATTTCATTTTATTGTTTTACTTATAGCATTGTTTTGTTAATTGACAATGTCCTGCATCTATTTAATGAACTTTAGTCCCTTTCACCCCCATTCCTTTCACTCATCCATCTCACTCTCCCACTGCAGCCCTTCTTCCTAAGGAGTCTCACTCCTACCTTTCTTTCTCTGTTAACCACTGTGTTTTATTAGAGTGGAAGGTTATTTCTTGAAACATGGGAAAGTTATCAGAGCTATCCCACTGAAGAAAAGGGCAACGCCCTCCCCAGGAGCAACTAAAGGTTAATAATTAATCAAGTCGTCTAGGGATTCAGTGTGGAGCTTCCTGGGCTATTTCCCATCCATGATATGCTGAGGAGGCTAATCTTCTGCGGGTCTTATGCAAATGACCACAGGTATGGTTTGAATGTGAAATATTGCCCATAGCAACATGTGTTTGAATACTTGTTGCCCAGATGATGGGCCTCCAGTTTTAAAAGCTCCACCTCATTTAATGGTTACTCTCTGCTTCCCAGTTATTGATGCAGTGTTATTAGCTGGCCTCCTTTCTCTCTGCCCCTAAGACTTCTGCTCTGACTGCCATGCCTTCCCTACTATCATGGAATGATTGTCTCTAACTGTAAGCCGTCATAAGACCTTCCTCACTTAAACTGCTTCTTGCCAGCTATTTGATTACAGCAGTGAGAAAATAGCTAATGTACTTGACAATTTACACCGCTGTATATATAGTTCTTTTTCTACCTTCTGTAATTTTTATCTTGTGTTTCTATTATTACCTCTAGTATTGTGTTCTGTTTCTAACACTGGATAACACAATAAAAAATGACTACCAACTTGGAAGGTTAATGCAATATACTTTTTGGATCACATTTTCAATTTATTTATTATTTGTTTGTTTATTAGGTTAGGAGCTGAAACACAGATAAGCTTTGTTATTATCTGTTTGGACCCTTCTAAGTTCTAACCAGTGTCAGCTAAGTCTTGCAGCACTTGTCTATAAGCTCATCTGGGGAGGAATCTATTCCTCTCCTTTTTTGAGTTGTCAGCAAATTCCATCTCCATGCATCCTTACTACTAATTGCCCATATTCTGGATGAGGACTGGCTGGAGGTGTTCTTCCACAATGAGAGGATGTACATGGTTCCTGCCACGTGCCTTGTCTCAACATGGATCCTTAATTTATCAAGCCAATCAGAAGAATCCCTAGATACTGAGTGGCATGATGCCTTTAGGAACATAGACTGGGGGCACAGCTCACTTTGTTTTCATGCTTGACATTTAGAGACAACTCTCAGTCTTTGCCATCAAATGGAGATAATGCATAGTATGAATAACAGGGAATAGGAAACTTGAGAATTGCCCTACATTTTATTTAATTTGTACTTTAAAGTTAATTGCAAGTACCATGAACATACTAAATATTTGTGCAACTGTTTTTATTTTTTTATTTTTCTTTTCCCAAGTCATCTGGTCCAAAGCAGCCTTTCCTGGGACTAATAAGCAGACAATTTAGCCAAAGAATTCAGGAATGTACCCTTTAGTTGGCTTTTTCTTTGACATTATGATTTAATTGATTATTCTTTCCTCAAGTACTTTAAAACTTTGTTGACAAGAAGGTGTTGAAGTTTTCTGAGACTTTTTCTTTTTTTTTTTTTTTTTTTTTGGTTTTTCGAGACAGGGTTTCTCTGTGTAGCTTTGCGCCTGTCCTGGAACTCACCTGGTAGTCCAGGCTGGCCTTGAACTCACAGAGATCCGTCTGGCTCTGCCTCCCGAGTGCTGGGATTAAAGGCGTTCGCCACCACCGCCCGGCCTTCTGAGACATTTTTAGATGGGCTTACTGTATTCCTTCCTGTGCTGATAAGATTTGCTTGTGTACCTGCAAGTCCCTTTTTGAGTTTTCTTAATAGTCTGTCAAGTATACCTAAGATCCATTAAAGAAAACTGGTGTAATTCATATTGTTTGTGAAAGTATACATTAAGTTATAGAAAGATATCATATTGTCTTCCAAACTGTCTCAGGAAATATCACCACTATATATTTTGTGTTTTAAAGAGTATTAGTGGTAGAGAGAATGAAATGAAAGAAAATAAAAATAATTTTTTCAATAATCATAATTTACTTACTACTCAACACCCAGTCCTGAAGCCCTTTTTTCACATACCCAATGATCTGTTTTTAACATTATCCCCCATATCCACAAACTTTTATTTAGTCACCTTCCAATACAGGCCATTGACCTCAAATTCTCAGGGGCTCAGCATAGGGGAATAAAAATACTCTGCACAATCTTCATATTATAATATGTCAGTTAAAGGTCAACATTACATCTGCTTCTACTCCACTCTCATTTCTCTTTTGTATCAAAAGAGTGTTATGTTTCATATCAGACCTGCTTCCTCAGCAAGATTTTGTTATAAAGGAAAATCTTTGGAATACAGCTGAGCCATCACTGACTTGCAGCTGACATGTAAATCAGTGGAATTTCATAGACTTTCTCTTGCTATAGTAGGTCTTACAAACAGTATCCTAATAGACCTACATAGCAAGAAAGTAGCCAATGGGAAGCAAGAAAGGTTGTCAGTATATAAGAAAGACATACAACTTAGCTGTTCAAAAGTTATTGTCCATATACTAGAAAATTAAATATACATTGGTATATGTGTAATTATATGTGTATGTATGTATGTATGTATGTATCTATCTATCTATCTATCTATGTATATATATATATATATATATACATGAATACATAGAAGGATAGGTAGATACTGGATGATAGATTCATAGATAGATAGATGGCAAATAGATAGATAGATTGATAGATAGATAGATAGATACATACATACATAGATAGATAGATAGATAGATACATAGATACATAGATAGATAGATAGACAGATTGATAGGGGTTTATTTTAGAGAAATCCCCATTCCAAGACTAAAGAGCAGAATTGGTTGAAGGCAGTGAGCCACACTCCTTTCAGAATGTTTTCTGGCCATCTAGGCTAGTCTGCCTGATGGGGAGAGAACAATGCCTGTGTAGTTTAAAAGCATGCTTCTAAATCCATCCTTATTTGTTATGTTTTTGTGAAAGATTTGCCAAACATCTTTCTTTATGGTCTGATTTTCATTTATACTCTAGATTTTAGCTTTGGTTCTTTTCTATAACTTAGTGTATACTTCACAAAATTTTGCAAGGCAGGTTAAATACTCCTGGAATGCTGCCACACTAAACTAGATTTTGTTTTTACTTCTTTTATTACTTATTTATTCTATTATGTATTACATCCTAACCACAGTTTCCCCTCCTTTCTCCCCTTCCAGAACTTCCCCTCCACCCTTCCCCACCCACTACTCCTCCATTGTCCTTCTGGAAAGGGCAGGCCTTCCAGGGATATCAACCAAACATGGCATATCAAGTTGCAATAAAACTAGGCACATCCCCTCATATTAAGGCTGGACAAGGCAACCCAGGAGGAGGAAAGGGGTTTCCAAACCGGACAACAGAGTCAGAGACAGAACCTGTTTCCACTGTTAGGAGTCCCACAAAAACACCAAGCTGCATAACAAAAACATGTAAGTAGCGGGCCTAGGTTAGACTCATGTAGGCTCCCTGATTGTTGGTTCAGTCTCAGCAAGCCCCTATAAATCCGTTTTATTTGATTCTGTGGGTGTTCTTGTGGTGTTCTTGATCTTTCTGGCTCCTACAATCCTTCTTCCCCTTCTTCAACAGAATTCACTGAGTTCTGTCTAATGTTTGGCTGTGGGTCTCTGCATCTGTTTCCATCAGCTGCTGGTTGGAGCCTCTATAATGGTGATTATTCCAGGTTCCTATCTACAAGGTCTGTGGGCCATCCTGCCTCTGGTTTCTGATACTCCAGGCAATGTCAGGAGTGGGATTCCTCTCATGGTATGGGTCTCAAAGACACTGTCACTAGAACAAAAAGGCAGCCTACAGAATGGGAAAAGATTTTCACCAACTCTACATCTGACAGAGGGCTAATTTCCAAAATATTTAAAGAACTCAAGAAAATAGACAGCAATAAACCAAACAATCCAATTAAAAAATGGAGTACAAATTCTCAACAGAGGAAATTCTCAACAGAGGAATCTCAAATGGGCGAGAAACACTTGAAGAAATGTTCAACATCCTTAGCCATCAAGGAAATGCAAATCAAAATGACTCTGAGATTCCATTTTACAACTGTCAGAATGGCAGAGATCAAAATCAGGACTGATAGCCCATGCTTCTGGCAAGGATGTGAAGCAAGGGAAACATTACCACTCCTCCATGACTGGTGGGAGTGCAAACTTGTATAGCTGCTAACCACTTTTGTTTTTTGATTGTTTGTTTTTGTTTTTATTTTTTAGTGTTTTTGAATATGGCTATTTTTTTTCAACAAAAATGATAGAAACAGAGCACTGCATATTTTCCTTTAATGTGCTTGGCTAAATTTTGAGATAGAATTAGAATCTCAACTACAAAGAGGTATTAGTTCAGTGATCTTGGTAGTGGCCACAGGAATCTCCCAGAATTGCTGTCTCCTTTTGGAGCTAATGGAAAGACTCATTTTAGGGAGGACAGATGCAAGCCTTATTGTTATCACACTCCCTTTGCTCCCTGCCTTGTGGGGCATTCATGGTGATTCGCTTTCTTTTCTGCAAGGAGACAACATCAGTATCATACTGTATGCCAAGGAAGATTTATTCTTATTGAAGATTTATCCTGTTGAATTTACTTGTAATTTTTTTCCTCCTGCAAGAGCTAATGTGAGCAATAAAGAGCACAAGCTCATGAAAAGACGTAATTCTTCTTGTCAGCTGTGTCGCTACGATTCAGTACAGTCACATGAAAAAGACTGTAGTATCTGTGGTGAAGTTACAGCTTCCAACACTTACTCTGTTCCTTCCACCCCCACACTCTGTCAACCAACTCACCAGGAAAACAGATACTTTGTTATATTCAGATTTCATCACAACAGAGGGGTGTTCAGTGCAAAGCAAGGTCTTCCACACACTTCAATACCATCATTAGCTGATTTGTTGTCATTTCAGACCAACCTCTTTTCTGCAAGTTGGAGAGCAGAGTTGGGAAAGCCTCCTTTAAATCATTTTTCTTCATACAACTATTTAAAAAGGAAAATCTCACCCATCTATTTTTTTATTTAATTTTCAACAGATCACTTATTGGGTAAAATGGGTATTTAATGCCTTCTTCTAGTAAACAGTACTCTTTATAATAAACAGAATATCCATTTATTTCTAGAATATAATGTGGACAACTCTTTTCTCACTTATTGGCACATGAAACATGGTAGTAAGATCTATCTATACAGAAAGATAATTGCAAGATTGACCCAAAGTTGAAATAATTCCTCATCACATAAGTCACTGGGTTTAAATAAATAAAACTTTGTAGTGGTTGACATGTTTTGAATTAAACTTTCAAATGTTTGATGAAGTGCATTTTAGATTCTTTCTCTTAATATCCCTCATAGTAAGAAAGGGAGTGTTAACCACTCTTTCTAGTAAAGACTAAATTTGGGATTTTTTTTTCCTTCTCTGAATATCCCTCATACTAAGAAAAAGAGTGTTAACCACTCTTTCTAGTAAAGACTACATTTGGGAAATTCACTAAAATGTGTAATAAAGATAAAATTTGGAAAGTGGAAAGATAAGATGATAGAGTTTAAAGGAAAGGAAAATAGTCAAGAAGTTCTGAAGTGAAATAAAGTAAAACCCACAGTACCTAGCAAAGCACGAAATATGCATTCCTTCCACATGTGTTAAATAAATTCCCCTTGAACCTTCCCCTGAGTGGTTAACAATTTTCATCAAAGAACGAACATTATTCTTTCCTTCAGTCATAGACATCAGCGTCATTAGCATATTGCAAGGAGTTGTTAATCCTGCTCCCACTCCTTTCCACTTCATTCTGGTCTTACTGATGATGCCGAATCTTTGTACAATTGTTTTGTTTTTGGACACTCAGTACATGCTAACACTGGCACCTTCTTTTCCTTTCTTTTTTTTTTTTTTTAATTTGGTAGCAATGAACTATACCCCTGGTGTTAGCACATTTGCTTGAGTTTGAAATACCAGATAAGATAATGAGACCCCAAGAGCAACTAATAAAGAAGAGGGGATTGGATGGAGTGATGGTTCTGTCTCCAGAGTCTTTCAGTAGTTAAAAAGCTGCTTAAATGTTCATTCCATAATGAGTCTGATTTCCCAGGGTTTTATAACTGCAAAGTAAGAGCAAGTTTGGCACTTTGCAAGGTTTATTAAAAGGTACAGTATAAATGTACAATGACAGAAACTAATGTGATCTCTCCAAATAGAAATTGGTCAGCAATGGGTGGAGAGAAAATCATATTCTTTTGACAGAATGGAATGAACAGTCAAGTCATTGACATGCAATAAGGTCATGTAACTGAGCAATCTTTTCACAACTCTAAACCATCATACAAATGGATAAATGTCATGCACAGCTGGAAATCTGTCATAATGCTGTCATCTGATTCTTACCATGCTTCAATAATTTTGAAGGATCTTAGTTCTAACATGTTAAAATTGAACAACATGCGTTACTCACATGTGAAAATTTACCCAGGCCCTTGTTTCACACAGTTGTTTTTAGATAATCAATGATCTTTGTATTTTGCATAGATTTTCAGCTATTGTACATGCACAAGGTGAAATTGATAAATTCCACTTGAAAATAATCCCGATGTACAGAGTGACAGAGTTAGGCATTAGAAACACATTCATGACAAATGTAGTGTAGAATATTAGAGATATATGATTCAGTACTCAGTTTCCCTTTGTAAACTTTGATTGTGAGATTTGAATAACTGCTGATTGTAAGATTCATGCTACAGCTGATCTTCTCTTTGTCTCAGCCACGTCATCTCTGAGGTGACTATAGGATGAGTGAGACAGTATATCAGCTCAAAAAGCTTATAGTAGCAGCCTGATGACCTGAGTGCAATCCTCAGGACCCATGCTTGAAATAAAGAACCAATTACTGAAAAAAAAATTAAAAAATTAAAAAAAAGAACCAATTACTGAAATAAGTTGTCCAATCACACACACACACACACAAAAACAAACTAATAATGAATATATAATTTTAAGGATGCTACAATAAGAGGAAAATAAATATATAACTGACTGATTATCAGTTATCACCAGGAATCAGTGCACAGTGCACAGTGCATACACATGTTAGTCTTTATGATGCACTGATTTAGTCATCTTTTACATAAATTATGCCATGTCAGATTCTGTAGTAAGAGTAAGAAATGCAAAATATCTTTAAAAAGTGCATATTCTGTCAGAGATAAACATAGAGGTGTTAGCAAAATGCTTCAAAATTCAAATGTGGTATTCTAGGTGTCAAGCTAAGGATCATGAATAATGAGAAGGGACACACATTTTTGATCATTCCAGTTAGGGATGTGTTTTTATGGAATGTTTTCTCTTAAAGAGTAATTACTTCCTCACAGTGTGTATTCTCACCATCATTAATGTCATAGTTCTCTTGATAGAGTTTGCACAGATAAATAGACAAGTATGGAGTTCCAGTTTATCATAATGACCAAGAAAGAAATGTCACCTTTCCTCCAGAATACTGGCCACACTCACTCTTAGAGCCATCAGACAACAAAGCTTCTCTTGATTTTCACCAGGAACTTACAATAGCATCAATTATATTCACTGTGGTATTGTCTCAGAAGATACCTGAAGCACCTCCACCCTGTAGTCCAGACACATTGCTCTTGCTTTCACCTTTCATAAGCATGTTTCAAGTGGACTTGCTTATTCTGTGGTGCAGTTATCCATGAGGCTGTCACTTCTGCCTGAGGCTCATTCCAAGGCCATTTGTTTTTTTCTATATGAAAGGGTGATTGTCAGGGGTCATCTCTGGTTATTATTTCAACTGCTGATAACTTTGATTTGTGATACAGGGCCTTTCAAAGGCCTGGAATTGCCAAATAGTTTAGACTGGCTAAACAGTGATCCCTGGGGATGCACTGCCCAGTGTCCAGCACTGGGATTATAGTAATAGGCATTGTGCTTAGAATTTAAGTTTAGGAGATCAGATTTGTATTGCCCTGCCTGTGTGGAAAGCACCTTCCTGACTGAGGTATCTCCTCACCCCTGCCTGCCTCCTTGTAAAGCCAGCTTTACTCATCAGGATCATGTCATTTGGACCTCCCAACATGTTTTATTTGCTGTTCCATGTAACACATTCTACATGTACCTTGTTAATGCAAGAAATACCATATTTGGAAGCCATAGCTCATAGAAGCCATGTAGAAATTATATGTCAAACAATCATCCCTGAGTAGTTAATACAACTTTACTCTGTTTGCTAAAACTTGAAATTGGTGGGTTCAAACAGGTACTGTATGTTTCTAGATTAAAAACTAAGTGCATATGTTTTCCTCATTTGAACTCATGAAATCTGAGTGGTCTTGATTTAACATAACCTTTCCCTTTTTAATATAGGGAGAGTAGTTATTTTATAGTCAACAACATGTAGCACACTCTAACGTCAACAGGAAAGATCATGGATGCTTATCCCACTCTAACACACAAATGCTTAATTTACATATGAATTTAAACTTTGCAACATTACCAAATACTTTTGATATGATCATCTTTTACAAGTGAGGAAACAGGTTAAGAGATGTTAAGTTAGTTGTATAATAAGGCAAGTGACAAGTCAAGGTTTGGAATCCATATCATTAGTTTCTCAAACCATTACTATTTAAATTATCCCATCACTCTTCTTCTTTCTCTTATATTTCAAAGTATAAAAAGCTATCATATGGGTCTGACATTTCCCAAATAAGTTCAGAAGATTAGAAGGCCTGACTTTAGAACTGCAGCTTTCCCTGTTTGAAGATTGAAATTGAGCAATCTCCAATACTCATGGGGTCAATGTCATCTTACTTCAAAAAAGCCTGTGCTGAAGAAACTTGGCTAGAATACAGAGATCAGGTTTTTTCCCACTGAAGGATTATGTTTAGATTTAATGTTGATGCATCAGCTAAATGCTCACTTTGAAAATCAATACCACCTTGTGTGCTGGGCTAACTCAATACCACTCTCTCAGTCAACATTAATAATAATAATAATAATACAAAAAACAATAACAAACAATGCAGTGTGTATTTTTATTGCTTATCTCCAGATTTGCAGGCTTCACAATTCTCAGTCATCCATCCTTACTCTTCCTAAAAGAAAGTAGCAAGGATGCAATTTTCTTAATAGTTGGGCCAACTGAGACAAGTTGACCAATGACTACATATATATGCTCACCTGTGCCCACCTCCACCACAGAAGCATCAGTGCCTTTCTGAAAATTCTAACATGCATGGCACATACAGTATTGATCTATGTATCTATATCTATCTATAACTAATCTCTGTCTATATATGCATATATAATTTATAGACGCACACAAATAAAAAGTGACAGAGGAGTGGTCTTTCTTCTTGCCTATAAGGTCATATTCTGAGCTGATAAAAATGAAGAAGAGCACAGGTAGATCAGCATGTATTTTAATTATTCCAAAAAAGGAAACTTCAGCAGTGATATCCATGTAAAGCTGAACACAGAACTTCCTCAATGAAAGCAGATTTGATTTGTATTTCTATATGCATAGATTTTCAATGGAAATAAATTTAATCTGCATCTTTTTTAGTCCTGAATAAGAGAATAAAGAAAATAAAAAGGGAAATGCAATGAGTATTACCCCTCATGCCACATTTATTGCACAAGCAATCCAAAACGTTCTCCTTTTTTTTTTTTTTTTTGGTATTTCCTAGTTTAGGACTTGATTGATTGTTTATAAGTTATATCACCAGTAAAACTAGCATCAAAGATAGAAAGGGGAAACCGATAAACGTGTACATTAAGTGCAAAAAAAACCTCACTGATGAATCACAAGTTAGATTTTTAAAGTATGTCTTAAATTTGTAGATATGGTAAATCAGTGCCTAGTTAATACTTCCTACAAAGGCCCTTGGAAAAAACTCTTAGAGAAATGGCAGTTTTAACTTTTATTCTCCCTGGGTTACAATATTTTTATTGAAAAAAAAAAGCATTTAGCTTTTATATTCACTTTAGCCTACCAGTTTGAACTGAACTTTTAACAAATGCTTGATATTAAACATTCATCTTATATATTTGGCTCAATAATTAAATCTTAAAATCACATTGTCACTTGAAATATTCTTATCTAGTTCCTCTCAAATACAAACTCTGCTATCAGAGATCAAATGTCCATAGGTATTTTAATCCTTACACTAACTCTAGCTACAGAACTCTTTTATCTTTATAGTATAGCCTGAGATCAGTAGGTCAAAGCCATGCTGAGCATCATAGGACCAGTAAGGGGCATAGAAGTCCAGAGGTAGGGAATTCTACCACCCTCACCTGAACCCTCCAAAAATGCCACAATAATCTTTCCATCCCTTAGGATTTCTTCACTCTAGTTAACAGCAACTGGATATATGTAACATAGCCAGAAACCAAATTACAGAACAATATGGAGATGAATACAAAGGAAAGCTTGAAAATCAGAACCACATCCAAGTTGCAGAGACTTTGACTGCCATTCTTGCTATAAAACCTCTGCAAGTGTTTTCAATTTTCAATCACTCTTGTTAGTTTTCAGTGAATAAGAACATAATTATTCGAGTTAGGGAAATATTGTAATGTTACAGTTATTGATGAATGATACACCATGCTTGAAGGTTTTTTCCAAACTGCTTCAGTT
The DNA here is from genome assembly GCF_007827085.1 of Peromyscus californicus insignis. Taxonomy (NCBI): domain Eukaryota; kingdom Metazoa; phylum Chordata; class Mammalia; order Rodentia; family Cricetidae; genus Peromyscus; species Peromyscus californicus. The sequence goes on from NW_026294595.1 coordinate 71,490,451, forward strand.
ACAGTTTATGTGTGGGTTCAGTGTACCCTCCCCAAAATTCGATTGTGGTTAAGAAATTGGTCCACCAGTGGGACTCTTTTTTTATTTATTTTTATTTTATAATTAATTTAATTTTATATATCAGCCACAGATTCCCCCATCTTCTCTCCACCCAACCCCCCAGGCTTCCCCCCCCAATCCACCCCTCACTCCCACCTCCTCCAAGGCAAGGTCTCCCCTGCGGATTCAGCTCAGCCTGGTAGACTCAGTTGAGGAAGGTCCAGTCCCCTCCTCCCTACACCAAGGCTGAGCAAAGTGTCTCAGCACAGGCCCTAGGTTCCAAAAAGCCAGCTCATGCACTCGGGACAGGTCCTGGTCCCACTGTCTGGGGACCCTGTAAATAGTTCAAGCTAATCAACTGTCTCACTTATCCAGGGGGCCTGATCCAGTTCCATGGGGGCTCCTCAGCTATTCGTTCACAGTTCATGTGTTTCTGTTAGTTTGGCTATTTGTCTCTGTGCTTTTTCCAATCATGGTCTCAATATCTTGCTCATATAATCCCTCCTCTCTCTCGCTGATTGGACTCCTGGGAACTCTTTGAAACTGATGGAATTAGTGAGAAGCAGAACTGACTGATAAATCCTTAGATCGTTAGCACTACTTTTTCAAAGTAAATTGTGGAGTCTCCTGCCTCTGAGTCTCTCTTCATTCCTGTTGAAGATATGACCTCTCATTCCTACATGGACCAAGATCTGTTATCATCTACTGCCCTCACCAAGAAACCAAGCCTGTAAGACAATCTGATCTTGGAGTTTGGACCGAGTATAAACTTAATAAAACTCCATTTTTGCAACTAGTTGCTATCAGACATTCCACTATAGCAATAGTAATAACATCTGACTACCACAGTTCTAATATTGGTAAATGTAGAAAGCAGCTAGTATGACATCTATCTCTATGGGAAAAGATGGTAGAGAGTATAACATAAAATGATCATTATGAAATCCTTATTATAGATATCTTTTGAAAATAAAAACAGTATTTTAAACCAAGACAAGTGGAGATATATTTAAATTAGAAGGGGAAAGTTGTATGCATTTTGATTCATGGGGAATATCAAAGGCTGGTTCTCTTGCCATGGTTCAGCCTTTCTTTCTTCTCATCCAGTGCTCTAATTTCGCTTTTTGGTTTATGCTTGTACATCATAGGAAGTAAAACTAGTTCAATTAAAATTTGAAGTTTTCATTTAGTTTCTTCAATTTATATTTTATTAATTACTCCTTTATGATCCACTGCTTGTGAAGTAATAAACTTGGTCATAAATACTTTTGATCTGTATTCTTATGGAATTTGAATTGCAGAAACAGTTGATAAGACACTCCCTAGTAGTAGGATGGTGTATACTTTAAGTATATGCCCAAAATTATTGTAGCTGGGTCTTGAGTAGCATAGCTGGATTTTGAAGTACATTGATTAAATTCCCAATTTTCTAAGGAACCACCATGTTGATTAGTGACTGTACTAGTTTGCACACCCACCAGAAATGGAGATGTGTTCTCCTTGCTCCACATTCTCCCCAGCAATGAGCTGCCACTTATGTTTTTGATCTTAACCATTCTGATAGATGCAAGATAGAATCTCATAGTAATTTTGATTTGCATTTCCCTGATAGCTAAAGATGTTGAACATTTCTTTAATTGTTTCTCAGACATTTGAGGTTATTCTGCTGAGAATTCCATGTTTAGATCTACGCCCTAGTTTTTAACTGGATTATTTGGTTTGTTGATATCTACTTTCTTGACACTTGCTCAACCACGTTAACTGCAGTTTTATTCACATATACCAGAAGTTGAGAGCAACTAGTTGTCCCTCAACCAAAGAATGAATAAAGAAAATGTGGTACATTAATCAGCTATTAAAAACAATGACATCATGAAATTTACAGGCAAACGGATGGAACCAAAAATAGTCATCCTGTGTGAGGTAATGCAGACCCAGAAAGACTAACATGGTATGAACATTACCTACTAAAGTAAAGGACAATGGTGCTACAATCCACACACCCAGAGAGGCTAACTAACTAACAAGTGGGAAATACATGGATCTCCCTGGCAATAAGAAATAGAATAGATTTTGTGATTCAATTGAGGGAAGGTGAGGATGGGAACAGGAGGTACCAGGAGGCATTTGAGAGAGAAGGAAGGAGAGATAACTGGGAGAGATGACTGGAATGGGGGTCGTTTAAAGAAACCTAGTGCAGTGAAAACTCTCTGGAATCTACAAGACTAATTATAGCAAAGTCTCCTAGTAATAGGGGATATAGAGCCATAACTGGCCATCTTCTATAACCAGGCAAGTCTCCTAGCAGTGGGACTAGGATATCAACCCAGCCACAAATGCTTTGACCTACAATTTGTCCTTGCTGCAAGATGTGCTATAGCAATGGTGGCACAGAACTTGTGGAAGTGGTCAACCAATGGCTTGTCCATCTTGAGGTCCCCATCGCTAGAGGAAGCCCACTCCTGACACTGCCTGAATGGCCACGAATCAGAGGGAGGACAGCCCAGAGACCCAGGATGGAACCAAACATAACTGGCAAAAAAGTCAATGAAATGATGCCTAATGATATTCTGTTATATTCATAATCAGTGCCTAGCTCAATTGTCATCAGAAGAGTGTCACCCATCAACCAATGGGGGTAGATGCAGAGACCCACAGCCAAACACTAGGCAGAGCCAGGGGAACCCTGCAGAAGATGAGAAGGAAGGATTGTAGGAGTCAGAAGAGACAAGGATACCAGGAGAGCATGGCTCATAGAGTCAACTAAGCAGGCCTTACAGCAACTGAAGAGACAAACATGAACACTGTTTGGGTCTGAGCTAGGTCCTCTGCATATACCTCTTTTGCCTATATTTGGGAACTTATTTTTTCCTATTGGATTTCCAAGTCCAGCCATGATGTTAGGGTTTGTGTCCAGTCTTATTCTGTCTTGTTAATCCATATTTGCTGGATATCCCTGGGAGGCCTGCTTGTAGCGCAATTCTAAATAGTCTTACTAATAAAAATCTGGATTCAGATAACAAGGGTGAAAGCTGAAAGATCAGAGAAGCAGAGCAGCCAGCCACTAGAAACGTCTTACCTCCACAAATTCTCAGAACAAATCAGGGGCGATCCTGTCTCTACAAATCCTCAGGATGAATGGGGGAGATCCTATCTCTACCTGCCTTATATTCCTGTCTCTGCCTCCCTAGTGCTGGGATTAAAGGCAGGGTCCTTCTAAATGCTGGGATCAAAGGATTGCACCACCACCATCTAGCTCTGTTTCTCTTTTAGACTGGATCCAGGTAGCCGGGGTGGCCTTGAATACCTGACCTTCCTGCTTCCTTCTCCCAAGTGCTGGGATTAAAGGTGTGTGCTGCCACTGCCTGGCCTCTATGGTTAACTAATAACTAGCTCTGACCTCTGATTTCCATGCTAGTTTTATTTGTCAGAACATAAACAAAATAGCACACATTTCCCTCTTTTTGTCTAAAATGAAAAGTGAAGGTTTTAACTAACATAGAAAAACCATATACAATAAGTATAATAACTATATACAAATATATACAGGCAATAATTACATTAACACTGTCTAGACCATTAGCATTTGACAAATTCCAAGGAAATGTTCCATTAGCTACCCTATCTTGGTGAGTCGAAAGTATTATACCTAATTCACTTTCCATCCTAACTTGCACCTGCTCTTTTTTTTTTTTTTTTTTTAAAGAAAAACGGAGGAGTTGATCTAGGGAAGAGAGACGGTAGGGGAAAGGTCTGGGAGGAGTGGAGGGAGGGGAAATTGTGATTGGGATGTAATGCCTGAAAGAAGAATAAAAGTAAATACATAAATAAATAAATAAATAATCTCACCAGGGAAAGACTAGTACTTTCTCATAGGGCATGCATTTATCAAATGTCAAAAAGATGACTGAATAACTGGTTTTTAGTCTTTATGGTCAGGCCCTTTTCATCTTGTCACTGACTTAAATGTGATCTCTTTCATAGAAACACTCAGAAATCATGTGTTACTGGTTATCTGAGCATCCTTTATCCAAGCATAGTTGATACATAAAATGAACAATCACATCTGCTGATCTTAACTATAACACATGGAAAAGGTATACATGTTGTCATATGGGTCTACAAATAACCTGTACATGTACATACTTGTGTGCATATGCTATATGTCACTCCCTCATCTACATAACTATTCTAGATACTAATAATAGAAAACTATAGTCACATTTCATAAAAACATCCTTTCAGTGAATTATTTGTAATTTAAATTGTTTCCTCAGTGAATCTACTATCATTTTATGCATGTTCAATGTTCATGCTCAATGCATAAAATGAACTACTATCTCTCATAAAGTGTTCTAACTTTTGAGTAGCAGACTTATTGAGGGATCTTACATTATCCTGCAAGTTAGAAATCCAAGATCCTAGATCAGTTGACTTTTCTGGTTGCTACCAAAATCCCATACAACATTATTGTTTATATGATAGATGGATTTTATAAACAACATCTCAGGTAAATTAGAGATGCTAGAAAAATTCTTTAATTTTTATAAGCTAGAGCAATAGAATAAAAAAAAATGTCAAATAAATTGGTCTATCTATTCAGAAGTTATTAGTGGAGTCCTGACTGTTGTATACTTGAGACACAGAGACTATATGAACTCTCATACAATTCCAAGAATATCCAATTTTAAAGTAATTAAACCTTTCATTCACCTATATCCACAAATAAGAGATCAAGAAAGATTTATGTCTCACTTCTTTATGAATTCTGGGCCCAAGGATGCTTTCTCCCTATCTGCTCTAGTGGTTTTGATGAATGCCATTAATTGTTTTATGTCTCTTTTCCATTGGAGGTTGCCCAATAAATCTTCACACTTGTCTTAAGTATGATATCCACCTTCTTCTCTTTAAAAGGATGCTATAAAGTCAAAGGATTAGACTACAACTGTTTTTATGCTCATGGTTTGAGACTGGTAACTAGTGAAGAAACAATATAGATGAAGTACTGTGATTTATTGTATAAGAGGAAAATTAGAATTTCTAACAAACATGTCAGTATACAGTAACAAAAATAATGAGATGTAAGCCAGGCAGTGGTGGCACACATCTTTAAAGCACTAGAGAGGCAGAGCCAGGCAGATCTCTGTGAGTTCAAGGCCATCCTGGTCTATAGAGCAAGATCCAGGACAGGCACTAAACAACACAGACAAATCATGTCTCAAAAAGAGAGAGAGAGAGATTTCCATGCATTAAGCACTAGTTGTGTAATATTTTTATAGTATTTGCTGTGAAACTTTTCCTTTTTGTTTGTTTGCTTGTTTTTGTTCCACTTTAGTTTGGGCTGGCTTTGAACTCAGAATGCTGCTGTAGCCTGCTTAGAGTTACAGGTGTGAACCATCACACTCAGAGTTCTAATACAATATTAATTAAGATATGCTTTCAAATTTCTTTAGAGCTTTGAATGAAAATTTTCCCATGAGTAGTAGTATTTTCTCCCCGAGACGGGGGGAGGGGGAACAATTACATATCCATTGCTGACTTCTTAATACTAGTGATTACTCCAGGTTAAAAATAAATAAGCTACCACCCAAATAGTAAGCTTTATTTATGATTAGATCCAGGCTGCTGCTTATGTTACCATCAGGGCCAAGGATGGAACCCTAGGGTGCTGGCTCATAGCCACTCTCCTCTTGTTAAATCCTACTTGGCTCTGATGTGAGTATAAGATGTTGGGCAGATGTTATCAAATATGCTTCAATGAGAGTGGATCATAAAGCTCTTAAGTCATTTATGCTTCTAAATGTCAAGTAACTAAATTGATATTCCCATCTGCTTGAAACCTTACTGTGGAGAAAGGAAAACGAGGAATGGAAATTCTAATTTTCTTTCAAAATGACTTCAGTCTGTTATCATGCCAAGGACATCTATTTTTGATGTTTCAAGTTTAGGAGAGAAGGGGGGATAACTTTTGTGATTCTTTAAATTTTATTTCTTTGAAATTCTAAATAATTATGTGCATTCTCCACACCCATGTTTGGCAATAGCAAGACAGATTTTAAAGGCAAATGTGATAAAATGTTAGTTTATTGGATAGGGTTCTGCCACTATCGTGAGTCACCTCCCCTTCCTTTTTCATTAATAGTAAGGGAGCCTGCTTTTCTCTCGCATCTGTCCTCCTTGTCAGCATGACACACTGCACCTTATTAAGCATCCGCCAAGTTTATATAAAAAATGGTGTCCTCTGAGAAAGTGTTCATTGGAAATGTGTGTTAAGGCTTACTGTAAGTCAAACACCATTCTAAATTACTGAGATACATTTTGGTTCTTTTAATTCCTCTGCTCTATGAAGTACTTAGTGTTAAGATTTCTAATTCCCACATGGGAAAACTAAGATGCAGAATGGTTACAAAAGTCCTGGAAGATAACAGCTGGTCAGAAGCATGGTGGCAGGAGGAACTCAGGCTTCCTGGAACTTCTGAATTAGTTTCTGATTACAGTTATAACGAAGTACTACAAACTGGGTAAATTAAAGAGCATTCCAGAAGCCATGAATGTCATATATTTCTTTCCAGGCTATGGTACAGGTATTGAGGTTGTGTTCCCTTTCAAGATTATGGTAGGCAATCTATTTCCTCTCCTTTCTAGACTGTGGAGGTTTCTTGCATTCTTTGGATCAAGGACACCACATCTCCAAAGCCAAAGTACCTTTCATGTTACTATCTTTCTGAGTTTCTCTTCCTTTGCCGTCTTCTATTTTCAAGAACTCTTTCAATTACGATGAGTCCATGTGTATAGTCCAGATAACCTGCCTAATATCCACGTCCATTTGTCCATATAGTATGGTGCACTGGCCAGCTCCAGAGATTAGGGAATAGTCATCTTCCAGGGGCCATCATTCTGCCTACCACAGATTTTGCTTTCTAAAATATGATCTTGCTAAGGACTGGCTTACTAGAATGAGCCACTCTTACTGAACAATTAGAACACTTTCACTGGGGTTCCACAAAAGGCAGGCAGTTTTGTCTACTACTAACCATTAAGAAAACAGGCTGAGGTCTGGAGAGGTGGCTAAACAAGTAAATGCTAGCTGTACAAGCATGAAAACCCAAGTTCAGATACACAGACCTGCAAAAGACACTAGGCAGGCTTGTCTTCCTCTGTAGCCCAAACTCTGTGATATGGAACTATGCCTGTGACTCAGTTGCCAGTCAACATAGCCAAAACAAACTCTAGGGGCAGGGAGACCCTATCTCTAAATGATAATTTGGAGTGTATTAAGGAAAATATTAATACTGAGTGAGGTAACTCAGACCCAGAAAGATAAATGGCATGCTCTCTCCTGTCTATGGATCTTAGCTCCAAGTCTTTAGACACATGTGTATAACCTGTAGTGACTATAGAAATTAGGAAAGTAAAAATAAATTGCTAGGAAGTGTGGGAAGGAGCTGTTGGACACAGGTGCTATGAATGGGGAAATGGAATAACCAAGAAGATACTTTAACTGGAAAGGAGGAAAAGAGGACCATGCAGAGGAAGAGACAGGAAAGAGAAATAAATAACACGAGGGTGTTTGAAAAAGCCATATTATTTTGCCTCCCAGAACCTGAATGTAAGACTATAGAAAGACATCACATACTTTGCACACAGTACTTGAGTAGTTAAAAACAGAAAGAAGACACAAAATTTCAGGCGGTTGGGGAGGGAAGGATCTGGGAAGGGTGAGGAAAGGGAGGTACAATCAAAATGCATTGTATGAAATTCTCAAGGAACTAATAAAACAATAAGAAAATCAGCAAAACAAGCTGCACCACAAAAGTTGAACTGTAATAAATGGCAATAATGATTCAAAATCTGTATCTTGGATCTGGGCTTCTTGGTGGCTAGACCTACCTCCAAAATATATAATAATGAAAACCAAAATATTTTGAAGACCATTTTTTGTTAAGCCCATTTGGAATATCTACAATGTAGAAGAATCTGAGACATCCAGGACATCTATGTATATTTCAAGCGTTCCTGGAAGCAGCAAATACCCGTATTCCAGGAGAACTATTGTCAGGCACACTTCTGTCTGAAATCCAACCTCACAGAGTTATGAAACCCTAAGAGAAATGCTTTTCCTACTAATGTCTCCAAAATATTTGATATGTCTCTGCTTTTGACTCCCAGAGTGCACCATGCATTGTCAAATCTCAGACATGTTTGTAAGAAAAAATATTTGGAGGCATCTATTAAACTATGGCTGCCATTGGTACGACAAAAGTTTAGGATTCAGAATTGCAATCCCCTTGAACCTCTTAATTCATGAATTACAATGACTTACACTTAATTGTGTATTTGGCCTGTGGTATGACTCCTTACATTATAAGTCACTATTAGAGTGTGTATTTACCTGTGATTATATGTGATAATTTTCCCAGCATTATATCAGTGTCAAGAATACAGGCAATTTTTAGTAAGCACTGTTGGATAATAAAATTAGCATCATTCATAACAGAATTCATCATAATTCTGAATTTCCAGGGTTCCCTGTATCATAATAATAATAATACTAATAAAATAGCATATCAGGAAATAATAACATTTAGCTGCACCTAATTTCTGTCATTTTCATGAGGCAATCTAATATACATTTTTCTCTTTTTCTTATTATACCCATCATATAATCGTGTATAGAGAATGACCTTTGCCCACAGTCTGACTGTGGTTGGCCAAAAACCTGATTCTGCTTGAGAAACAATCTTTGTTTCCTGTGATATAAGATGCTTCAATGTCTTCTGCAGTAGAAAGTAAGTGATGAAGCTATTTTAGAGGACTGATTGTCTGGTTTCATGGATTACCTCAGTCAGCCTGCCAAAAGGGGTAATGGCAGATTCAGGGGAAAAGGCTGACCTGTGGTCAAAAGTCATAAAAGTTGTGACTTTTGCGCTCAGCATGTCACAGTAGAGTCAGCTTTTGAGTCATAGGGCATGATGGCCATGAAAATCATCAGGCAGGCAAAGAAAACAAAACAAAAAAAAAAAAAAAAAAAAAAACAAAACAAGCAAAAAAAACAAGGTCTTAGGAAAGAAATGCAGTCTATAGTGTAGAAGGAAAAATAAAAAATAAAAAAACCCTTAGACATCTCTTGATGGGGGGGACATTTTGGGGTCAAGTAAAAGCCTGCCTGAAAGGAAACTCCCATGAATTATACAAGGATGACCCCAGTAAAGACTTCTCACAATAGTGGATAGGGAGCCTGAACTGGCCATCTCCTGTAATCAGATTGGTAACTATCACAATTGTCATCAGAGAGCCTTCATTCAGTAACTGATGGACACAGATGCAGAGAGCCACAGCCAAGCACTGAGCTGAGCTCTTGGAATCCTGGTGAAGAGAAAGAGGAAGGATTGTGTAAGGGTCAGGGAATCAAGTTCATCACAAGGGAACCCACAGAAATAACTAACCTGAGCTCATACGAGCTCACAGACTTTGGACAGACAGCTAGGGGGCCTGCACAGGGCTGACCTAGGCCCTCTACATGTGTGACAGTTAAGTAGCTTGTTCTACTTGTGGGACTCCTAGTGGTGGAAGCAGGAACTGTCCCTAATGCTTTGGCTTGCTTCCAGGAACCTATTCCTCATACTGGATAGCCTTGCCCAGCCTTAATGCAAGGGGAGGAGCTTAATCCTACCTAAGATTGATATGCCATCCTCTGTTGACACCCACGGGAGGCCTGCTCCTTTTTGAAAAGAAACAGAGGAGGAGTGGATTGTGGGGGTAAGGGGAAGTGGAGAGAAGGAATTGGAGGAGAGCAGGGAGGGGAAACTGCTGCTGGGATGTAAAATAAATGAATACATTTAATTAATTAAAAAAACCCTTAGATCTAGGCATAAATCTCAGGGGGTTGAGGAAGCAAGATTGTGTATTTAAAGTCAGACTGAATTATACAGTGAATTCCAGACCAGCTCAAGAATATACGAAATACTGTCTAATTTGTTTCTAAAAATATATATCAAAAGTAAGCAGAGAGAAAATATCTTTATATATCTATTTAGATATATTTAAAACATGAATATGTAAATATACAAAGCATGTATAACATAGAAAAATGTTTTATTCTTAAATATTTAAAAGGGACTTCATTTTTTAAGTGAGATATGTGAAATTTCTTTTAAAGATCGCTACAACTCTTCCTCTCACATCTCTTCCACAATAACAGTAATCACAAACAATTTATTTGAATGACTTTACATAGTCATTGTAACCAACTCATGTATATTTGTTTCCTGTTTGACAAGATGCCATCCTATTATGTATTCATTTCCATAAATTTGATTATCTACTCATTCACAATATCATGGATCCTCTATTCTGAGCATATAAAAAATTACCCACCATTTGAAAATCTGTGTAATTTAATAGGTTGGCTGAACTATAGCACAGTCTAGATTATTTTGTATAAACAGATACACCCATGTTCAGTGAATGTATTTTCTTTTTTTTTCCCTTCTTGTTCTCTTCTGAAAATCTCATACAAAAATTCTCTTTTTAATTTTATTTATTTATTTTAATTTATTTTATAATTTAATTTAATTTTACATATCAGCCACAGATTCCCCTGTCCTCCCTCCTCCAGGCCCCCCTTCCCCCCAGCCCACCCCCCATACCCAACTCCTTCAGGGCAAGGACTCCCCGGGGGATCAGGCTCTCTGGATAAGTGAGACAGTTGATTGTCTTTTTAATTTTTTTAAAAATAAGTAAGATAATAATTTTATATAGGACTATGCTATATGAAGACTATTTTACATACACCTTTTATATTGAGCATCTCTCTTCCCCCGTACTCTCTATCCTCCTCCTTTCCACCTTCCCTCAGTCCCCCTTCTTCTTCAGTTTCACTTTAGTTTCATGTATACATACATGATTTTATATATTTCTATAAAATCTTGGAACTACAATGAAAGAAAATATACTTTGTCTTTTTGAGACTGATTTAATTTATTTAATTATGATTAGTTCTTGTTGCATCTACTTTCTTGCCCACAACATAAGTTTATTCTTTTTTATGTTTAAAAATTATTATACTTTGTGTAAATACTACAGTTTTTAATTCATTTCTTTGTTGTGAGACAATTTTGTATTGGGGCAAATATTTAGAAGTGGTATAAGTAGATTACATGTTTGCTCTCTCTTGCATTATGCTGTGTGTGTTACTTTTCTATTGCTTAATCAAAACACCATCACCAGGGCAACTTATAAAAGTAAACATTTAATTAGGCTTATGTTTTCAGAGTCCATAATGGCAGAGAAAAGACATGGCTTCGGGAACAGCTGAGCGCTCAAAACTTCATCTCCAAGCATATATTTCATATACAATGAAATAATAATTAAGCAGAAGGCCTATCTACCTCCTCTTTTAAGGAGCTTCTAGTATACAATACTATGCCATTGACTATAGCCCTCATTCTCTAGTTGGATTTCTAGACCTAAGCACCATATACAACTTCAGGTATGTACTCTATAAATTCCAAGTGTTTACAATCTCCAGGTACTTACACGTTTCTTATTTGGACATTTTACAAACACATCCTGAATCAGGAATCCCAGTGCATGGAAGGAAAAATTGTCAGCAGTGGCTGCTATATATTGATTTAAAAGAAAGATTTGGATTTTTTCATGTTATTAAATTAATTTTTAAAAATATTTCATTAGCTCTTTGAGAATTTTGTAGCATATCTTTTGATCATAGTTATTCCTTCCCCCAATTCTTTGTGGCTCCAACTCTCACCCCTTTCCTTCCCAGTTAATTTTTTGCTGCTTTTTTTTTTCTCCATAAAGTCCACTTTGTGCTGCCCATATGTTCTTGGATGTGCATCCTCCACTGGAGTATGATCAGTGGCTACACTTTTCAAGTAAACTGGTCCTTTCTCTCCAGCAACTAACAATTACCAGTAGCTCCTTTGCTGAATGTGGAACTTCATGCAAATGTCTGATCTTCCTCCTGGGGTATGGCAAGTGTGTGCAGCCAAAGGACTTGAGCACAGTGTGAGGTCAGATGGGCAGCTGTTTTGCTATGTCCAAAAGACACTGTTTCCTTATTGTCACCTACTGCCTCTGGCTTTCACACTATTTTTGCTCTCTCTTCTGCATTGACCCCTGCAGAAGGGTCATTTGGAGGAGGGAGTGTGGTATGTTTGCCCCGCGTTTTCATTTTCCTTGCTTTGTAGAGTTTGGATGACACAATCACTTTTTGTCAGGATTTTGGTGCTGGTTCTTTGTTTCAGTATAGTCTTAAGTTTTATGCAGAGGTTTGAATTGTTAAAAAAGTAAAGACAAGATGGTAGCAAGGCAAAGATCATGGGCTTGGATGTTAGTTTTAGCATATTTCACAAACATATTAATAAAACTATGTGTTTTACCTTGTCTTCTTTCTGAGTCTGGGCCAGAACCACAAAGACTTCAGTGTGTAGTATTTATCAGCCAGAGCTCTGGGATAATATCACAGGCAATCAAAGAAAGCTTTACAGCAAAGACAAAGTGAAATCTATGTGTGTGTGTGTACCTCTAGATAATTCAAATTGAGTTTATTATTCCTTTGCATGAAATAAATGCTTTTCTTTACCACTTTGTCTCTCCTTCATTACTCTCTACCTTTCTTCCCTCCTTTCCTTTATCCTTTTTGGTCCTCCTGTTTTCTCTTCAAAACCATGCAAAAATAAAAGCTGTCTCAGACAAGTAGTTGGGACAACTCTCCCATGCTTACAGCTTTGGGACTCACTCTTACACACCTCTGCCAACAGGACTGACTCTTTTGTGCTGCCCAGGTGAGGTGCAGGGCCTGCTCTCCCCAGTGTTGCGGCTAATGGGGAGCAGAAACAGCTCTCCAGCTCTTGTGACCTCAGGGCTAGTTCTCCCACCTGCCCCAGGTGTTGATGGGCAGAGGGGAAGGGAGTCAGGGACAGCTCTCTGTAGATGTAACCAACTGTCTTATTAAATAAGAAACACAGAGCCAATACAGAGATGAAAGCCAAGAGATCAGAGCAATAGCTAAGAGCTAAAAACCTTACCCTTAACTGCCATTGTGGTCCTACCTCTCTGAAAAAAGACCTACTTCCTGTGTGTCTGTCTTGTCTTCTCATTGGTTGTAAACCCAATCACATGACCACCTCATCACTGTCTGTACAGACCTCCAGGTATTCTATGGTTGGTATTGAGATTAAAGGCATGTGTCTCCAATGCTGGATATATCCTTGAACACACAGAGATCTACCTAGCTCTGCCTACCAAGTGCTGGGATTAAAGGCGTGCACCACCACCGCCCAGCTTTCACTATGGCTTGCTAATAGCTCTGACCCCCAGGCAACTTTATTTATTAACATACAAATAAAATCACATTTCAATACAAATAAAATATCACCATAGCTCTCTCTGCTCTTATGACCACAGAACCTTTCTGTTATTCGGCGGTGTGGGTAGGGGAGATGTGGCTTCCCCTTACCCTTGCCCCACAGCACTCAGGAAAGTGGGCCCTGCTCCTTTTCTAGGCCACATAGCAGAGCTAGCCCTATTGTTGGAGGTGTAGGTGACCCATGCACAGTGTTGTGTGAGTGGGGGGATGTTCTCATTACTCATCTGACTGTAGCATGAATCTTAAAGAGTCTTATTAATAAAATCAAACTGAGGCCAGTTATTGGGGTGAAATGCTGGTAGATCAGATGCAGAACAAGCCATAGCTATTTCACCTTGCCAATTCCTCAGCTGATTCTGTTTCCTCAGACTGGAAGCCTCTGTGTCCTCATATCTGAATGGCTCTCAGCTGAACCGTTCTGCTAGAAGCCTGAAAGCTTAACCAGCCAAATACTTCTAGATTCTGGTCCTCATGACTTATATACCTTTCTGCTTTCTACCACCACTCCCTGGGATTAAAGGCTCGCTTTCTGGGATTAAAGGCGTGTGTCACCATGCCTGGCCATTTCCTATGTGGCCTTGAACTCACAAAGATCCAGAGGAATTTCTACCTCTGGAGTGCTAGGATTAAAGGTGTGAGTGCCACCATTTTGTAGCCTTTGTATCTAGTGGCTATTCTGTCTCTGACCCCAGATAAGTTTATTAGGGTGCACAATATTTTGGGGAACACAATATCACCACACTCTGACATGTGGTGGCATAGGCAGAGGAGAGATGTGCTTCCTCCCACCCCCTCTCATCAATGTCTGACAGGTAGAGTCACTGGCCCTGGCGTCAAAAGAACAGGATGGCTGTCCCTGTACCTCACTGGCTCAGCGCTATGGAGAGTGGTTCCTGTGCCTCACCTGGGCAACGCAGTGGAGCTGGCCCTGATGGTGGAGGTGGAAGAGAATAGGAGAACTGGCCTTGCCCCTTGCTCATTGCTGTAAGGGGTGAATTAGCTGGGGCAGTGCTGGAGAGCTCACTCTGATGGTTAAGACAAAGGAGAGCTACTGGGCTAACCCTGCAGCTGCCTAGGCCCAGAATCAGGGTCATGACTTGGCCTGCCCCAACATCCACCCCATCTATGATCTGCTGAAGCACATGAAGGAGCCTGACTCACAGACCCAAAGCTACAGGATCTCCACAACACAGGGCAACAACAGGATATCCAAGAAGAGTCCCAGAAAGGCCCAGCATAGATAGTATTAGTAGAAACCAGAGGCCTCAAATCACACCAATGACTCTTTGCAATGAACACTTGCAAGTAAAGATATATGGACAAAGGGTTTACTACATGACTCACTGTGTCACACTGTAGCTTCCATGATGAGATTTTTAATTTTTCCCTTTTTTCTCTTAAATTTTGTTTTATTTGGGGCGGGGTTGCAGGGACAGAGAGCAGGTGTGAAGGGATGGGGAAATGAATGAGTTCAATATACATGATGTGAAAGACACATAGATTAGATAAAAAGAAAGAAAAACAGCTGTCTCAGTTACCGTTCCTAATGAACAACTCATAACATATTTTCCAAGATAAAATGAAGTGAATGGAATTAGGAAAGTAGACTGATAATTGTAAAAAACTACTAATGCAAATTGAGTCAATGTAAGATTTGTTAAGATAAAAGAACATTTACAGATTTGGTTGACAGCGTGCAATAAAAATCAGTACTTTAAAATGCAATAGTATTTCCAAATTTGATGTTTGAAGTTAGGCTTTCTTAATTTTAGTTACTCAAGGAAGAAAATTATGAACTTTTTATTTTGGAATGATATTCAAAAGTATTATATGATAGACATGGAATAATGATTCTATTTGGGAAATAAAAAATTAAAATGTAAGTGGAATTCCTTTGGTTACTTTCAAACAGAACCACTTTGGTATTCAGTTGGCTGTGTTCTAGTCTCAAAGCAGCAATCATTTAGTTCAGCTTAGTTCTTTTCTTTAGTGCCCCAGCTGTGACAACCTCTGACTCTTACAAATGTACGTGCCTGAAACAGGCGTGTGCCTGGGCAGGCGGCACTCTCAGAAACACATTGATTAAAGGGCCTGGCATCCATTAATAGAATCACAGATGGAGACAGAAGGGTTTTAATTCAATTATCTTTCAAGACCTAAGGAAGTGGCTTTTATTGATCCTCCCAACTGTCACTTTGGGTACTCACAAATGGAAACAAAATATTATCCTTTTCTCTCTCTGCGAATCTTTCATGGTTACTATAATTATTGAATAGCTGCTGTGTGTCAGGCAATTTACAATCATCCTAATAACAGAAGGCAAAATCTTAGTGATAATATATATAACATATTTGTTACTAATAGCTAATAATAATGGGAATTCCCCCCATTTTGCAAGAAAAGGAAAATGTAACCAGTGAATTAGCATCCCTGGTATTGCAGGACAGCAGCTTTATAGAATATTATATAGTCTATGGAACTATGTGTGTTCCACATATAGAATACATGTGTGTTTTATATGTAGAATAATATATATATATGTCTATGTGTGTTCTATATATAGAATATATTCTATGTAATGCATCTATAAATATTATAGAATATGTTGCATATTATAAGTATGTATATTATATATTTCAATGTATATGCATATATATTCAAATCCCAACCCAAGACTATTTGGCTACTTCAAGAGAATGCCTTGAGGCAGCTAGATTTTTTGACACTAATTGAATTAGATCAGATACAAAATCAGGAGCATGAATACTTTAGCAGCCTCTGATGGCATTATCACTGTGAAATATAATGCTGATGACAAGGTAAAGCAAGTATTGATCGCATGTGATACATGCAATTAGAGGAGACACAGGAACCACAGTGATCCTTTTGGACTCTGCTCTCTTACCTTGAAATCCTTACAGAAAACCAGTAAAGTGATTTCATTGATGGATTTTTAGAGTTAACAAGACTTTGGGGAGAGAGACTCTCCATTCTTGTCATTCAATCCCTAGTAGATCATGACGTTTCTTTTTCAGTTTCAACCTCAACCTACTAACATAAGAGATTTGTACTTTCTGTACAGCCCATGAACATGTATAACATAGAGTGAATCTATCTAATTCAATGAGTCATAGAAGAATTTCTAAAAGTACAATTGAGCTGACATTCAGAAGGATAAGAAGAGGAGGCTAGGCAAAAGAAAGCTGGATGTGAATTTCAGATAGGTGAATGGGGAAGTCTCTTGGCAAGCTCTCTCTTTCTCTCTTTCTCATTGCATTTTCTCTCTCTCTCTCTCTCTCTCTCTCTCTCTCTCTCTCTCTCTCTCTCTCTCTCTCTCCCTCCCTCCCTTCCATTTTAGTCTCTGTGTTTAATATACACACACACACACATGATTATGTGTCTATGTGGTGTGCACATGAATGTGTGCATGTTTGTGGCCCAGAATATGCATTGAGAGCAGAGGGCAACTTTGTATCTCAGTCCTCACCTTCTACTCCGTTAGATACAGAGTATCTTATTCACCACTGTCTATACTGGGTTAACTGGGCTAAGAACATTCAGGGATTGTTCTGTCTCTACTTTCCATCTGGGCATATATGACCTGGGATTACAGATCTTCATTATCATGTCAAGGTTTCTGTGAATTCAAAATTTTGACTTTCCTGAATCTAAACTCAGGTCCTCACCTGTGGGTGGCTAGTGTTTACCCACTGCAATCTTGTCAGTTCTAGGAGACTTTCGTGATGAGAATAAGGCATATCCAAAATATGGAAAGTGCTAAATATCTAAAATAAAGATTTGAAAATGTAAAGGGAAAGATATATGTATGTATATATATATATATATATATATAATTTTGTTATATAAAACCTTTCTTATCTCTTTATACACTTCTTTTTATCCATTTATTTTTGTTTAATTTAAATTTAAAAATTTTTGAAATTATGAAATAATTACATAAGTTCTTTCTTCCTTTTCCTTCTTGTATCCCCTCTCATGCATCCTCTTGTTCTCTAAAATCAGGTCCTTGTTTCCTCTAAGTGTTTTAATATGTATATATTTATCCAATACACACACACACACACACACACACACCTGCGCGCATATATACGTGTGTGTGTGTGTGTGTGTGTGTGTGTGTGTGTGTGTGCATGTGTCTTCAATTTGATTCCATTGGTCCACATGTAAGATTTTATGCCAATAAAAAACATTTTTTATTATTATAGTTCTATAGTAGAGCTGGAGGTCAGGCATGATGATGCCTCCAGAGGTTGCTTTATTGTAAAGTATTGTTTTACCTATCCTAGGTTTTTTGTTTTTCCACTGAATTTGAGTATTGTTTTTACGAAGTCTGTGAAGAATTGTATTGGGATTTTGATGGGGATTGCAGTCAATCTGTAGATTGCTTTTGGTACGATAGCCATTTTTACTATGTTAATCTTACCTATCCATTAGCATGGGAAATCTTTCCATTTTCTGATATCTTCTTCAATTTCTTTCTTCAGAGACTTAAACTTCTTGTCATACAGGTATTTCACTTGCTTAGTTAGAGTTACCCCAAGGTATTTTATATTATTTGTGGCTATTGTAAAAGGTGATATTTCTCTGATTTATTTCTCAGTCCATTTATCATTTGTATATAGGAGAGCTACAGATTTTTTTGAGTTAATCTTGTATCCTGCCACATTACTGAAGGTGTTTATCGGTTGTAGGAGTTTTCTGGTAGATTTTTTAGGGTCA
Source organism: Peromyscus californicus insignis (assembly GCF_007827085.1). Taxonomy (NCBI): domain Eukaryota; kingdom Metazoa; phylum Chordata; class Mammalia; order Rodentia; family Cricetidae; genus Peromyscus; species Peromyscus californicus. The sequence continues at coordinate 71,508,620 of NW_026294595.1, forward strand.
CTTATGTATACTATCATATCATCTGCAAATAGCAAAAGTTTGACTTCTTCCTTTCCTAGTTGTATTCCCTTGATCTCTTTTTGTTGTCTTAGTGCTCTAGCTAAAACATTGACTACTATATTGAATATATATAGAGAAAGTGGACAGTCTTGTCTTGTTTCTGATTTTAGTGGAACCACTTTGAGCTTCTCTCCATTTACTTTGACGTTGACTGTAGCTAGAGTTTTCCTGCCTGGCCCACGGTCAGGACAAATCTCTCTCACCCACCAGTCCCACAGCTACTCAGACCCAACCAAGTAAACAGAGACTTATATTGCTTACAAACTGTATGGCCATGGCAGGCTTCTTGCTAACTGTTCTTACATCTTAAATTAATCCATTTCTATAAATCTATACCTTGCCATGTGGCTCGTGGTTTAACAGCATCTTCACATGCTGCTTGTCATGGTGGTGACTGTCAGTGTCTCCTCCCACCTTCCTGTTCTCTCAATTCTCCTCTCTGTTAGTCTGCCTACACTTCCTGCCTGGCCACTGGCCAATCAGTGTTTTATTTATTGACCAGTCAGAGAAACAGATTTGACATACAGACTATCCCACAGCAGTTGGTTGTTGGCCTGCTGTAAATTGCCTTTATTATGTTTAAGTATGTTCCCTGTATTCCTGATCTCTCCAAGACCTTTATCATGAAGTGGTGTTGGATTTTGTCAAAGGCATTTTCAGCATCTAATGAGATGATCATGTGTTTTTCTTTCAGTTTGTTTATATGGTGTATTACATAGACAGATTTTCATATCCTGAATCATTCTTGCATCTCTAGGATGAAGCCTACTTGGTAATGGTGGATAATTTTTTTTTGATGTGTTCTTGTATTTTGTTTGTCAGTATTTTATTGAGTACTTTTGCATCAATGTTCATGAGGGAGATTGGTCTGTAATTTTCTTTGTTGCATCTTTGTGTGGTTCAGTTATCAGGTTAACTGTAGTTTCATAAAATAAAGTTTTGTGATGTTCTTTTTGCTTTGATTGTGTGGAACAATTTGAAGAATATTGGTATTCACTCTTCTTTGAAATTCTGGTAGAATTCTGCACTGAAACCATCTGGTCCTGAGATTTTTTTGGTTTGGAGACTTTTAATGACTGTTTCTATTTCCTTAGAGGTTATAAGTCTGTTTAAGTTGTTTATCTGGTCTTGATTTAACTTTGGTATGTGGTACCTATATAGAAAATTGTCCATTTGTTTTAGATTTTCCAATTTTGTAGAGTTCAGGTTTTTGAAATATGATCTGATGATTCTCTGTATTTCCTCATTGTCTGTTGTTATGTTGTCCTTTTCATTTCTGATTTTGTTAATTTGGATGTTCTATCTCTGACTTTTGGTTAGTTTGGATAAGGGTTTGTCTATCTTGTTGATTTTCTCAAAGAATCAACTCTTTGTTTCATTGATTTTTTTTGTATTGTTTCTGTTTTACTGATTTCAGCCCTCTATTTGATTATTTTTTGGTGTCTATTCCTCCTGAGGGAGTTTGCTTCTTTTTTTTTCTAGAGCTTTTAGGTGTGATCTTAAGTTACTAGTGTGAGATTTCTCCAACTTCTTTTTGTGGGCATTTAATGCTATGAATTTTCCTCTTAGCACTGCTTTCATAGTGTCCCATAAGTTTGGGTATGTTATACAATCACTTTCATTGAATTCTAGAAAGTCTTTAATTTCTTCCTTGACCCATTAGTGATTCAGTTGAGCATTATTTAGTTTCCATGATATTGTAGACTTTCTGTAATTTTTGTTACTGTTGAAATCTAACTTTTTTCCATGGTGGCCTGATAAAACACAGGAGGTTATTCCAAATTGTTTGCATCTGTTGAGATTTGCATTGAGTATGTGTTTGATTTTAGAGAATGTTCCATGGGGTGCTGAAAAGAAGATATATTCTTTTGTGTTATGGTGGAATGTTCTGTAGATACCTACTAAGTCCATTTGAGTTATACCATCTGTTAAATCCCTTATTTATCTGTTAAGTTTCTGTCTGTAAGATCTGTCCATTTTTGAAAGTGGGGTGTTAAAGTCTCCCACTACTAGTGTGTGTGGTTTCATGTGCAAATTAGGCTTTAGTAATGTTTCTTTTGCATATGTGTGTGCCCTTGTATTTGGAGCATAAAATGTTCAGAATTCAGACTTTATCTTGGTGGGTTTTTCCTATGATAAATATGTAATGCCCTACATTACATATTTTAATTGATTTTAGTTTGAAGTCTCTTTTATTAGATATTAGGATATCTATACCAGCTTGCTTTTGGAAAGTCTTTTTCTAACCTTTAATTCTGAGGTAGTGTCTATATTTGAAGTTGAGGCATATTTCTTGTAAGCAGCAGAAGGATGGATCCTGTTTTCTTATCCATTCTGTTAGCCTGTATCTTTTTATAGGCAAATTGAGTTCATTAATATTAAGTGATATTGATGACCAGTGATTGTTAATTCCTGTTATCTTTTGGTGGTAGTATGTGTATTTCCCTTCTTTGGGATTTGCTACTGTGGGGTTATCTATTGCCTGTATTAATGGCAGCATCTAACTTCCTTAGGTTGGAGTTTTCCTTCTAGTGCTTTCTGTAGGACTAGATTTATAGATAGGTAGTGTTTAAATCTCATTTTGTCTTAGAATGTCTTTTTCACTCGTCTATGGTGATTGAAAGTTTTACTGATTATAGTAGTCTGGGCTGGCATCTATGGTCTCTTAGTGTCTGCATTACATCTGTCCAGGGTCTTCTGGCTTTCAGAATCTCCATTGAGAAGTCGGTTGTTATTCTGATTGGTCTGCCTTTATAAGTTACTTGACCTTTTTCCTTTGCTGCTCTTAATAGTCCTTCTCTATTATGTATGGTTAGTGGTTTAATTATTATGTGAAGAGGAGACATTTTGGGGAGGGGTTCTATATTTGGTGTTCTATAAACTTCTTGTATCCTTATATGTATTTCCTTCTTTAATTTTGGAATGTTTTCTTGTATGATTTTGTTGAATATATTTTCTGTGCCTTTGAGTTGGTATTCTTCTCTTTCTTCTATCCCTATTATTCTTAAGTTTGGTCTTTTTATGGTGTCCCAGATGTCCTGGATGTTTTGTGTTATGACTTTTTTGGCTTTAGTATTTTCTTTAATTGACAAATCTATTTCCTCTATTATATCCTCCACACCAGAGATTCCCTCTTCCATCTCTTTCATTCTGTTGGTTATGCTTGCATCTGTAGTTCCATCTTTGTTTATTCGGATTTTCTATTTCCAGCATTCCCTCATTTTGTGTCTTCTTCATTGCTTCAATTTCAATTTTCAGGTCTTGAACTATTTTCATCACCTGTTTAATTGCTTTTTCTTGGTTTTCTTGGATTTCTTTAAGGGATTTATTGATTTCTTCCAAATTTTTGTTCGTTTTTTTCTCAATTTCTTTAAGAGAATTTCTCATTTCCTCTTTAAAGGCCTCTATCATCTTCATAAAGTTATTTTAAGGTCACTTTCTTCTGCTTCTTCTACATTGTGATGTTCAGGTCTTGCTATTGTAGAATTGCTAGGTTCTGGTGGTGCTATATTGCTCTTTAAGTTACTGTACGTATTTTTCACTGGTGTCTACCCATCTCTTTTTCTATTACTTGCAAGAAGTGCCTGAGTTTGAGTGAGCTGCTCTTGCTTTTGCTTGCTGTATCATTGTCTCAGGAGGCCTTGCTGGGTGTAATTGGAACTGACAGATTCTGTATCTCAGGAAACTGCTGAGGTCTCAAGGGGATGGGTGGGTTTGGGGTAGGAGGTGGGTCTTGTAGATTGCAGGGTCTGATGAGGGGTTTAGTGGGGGATCCTGCCTGCAGAAGTCTTCCCTGCTGGCCTTCAACTGTGTCAGTGAAGGGTGGGCATTCCTGGGCATGGATTGTGCTCCAGGGCCTAGGTTCTAGAGGCAGGACTCTCTGGGTAACAAAAGAGTCACTCATCTTTTGGTCCAGTCAGAGCTGGCAGCTTCTGTGATAAATTACCTTTTCAAAAGTTGGTTGGAGTAGTCCCAGTGACTTCAAAAACAATATAGACTAACAGTGTAGTCCTTGATTATCTCTCAGTGGTTGCTTGTGGATCCTTTTTGCTGAAAACACCACACACTTAGGACATACGATCTGGATGATTCAGGAACTTCAGACCGCCAGTAGATGAAAGCCTTCAGACTATCCCACCGAGTTGCAATACCCTTGAGCCAGAACAATTACCATTCTGTCTTTTAATCAGATAATTTAGTTCATTTATATTTAATAAACTTACAGATAAGGTCCTACTACTGCCATTTGTTATTTATTTTCTAGTCCTTTATTCCCTCCCACCCACCTTGTTTTACTCTACCATGGTCTGTCTTTGAGGTTAAAAGGGTATCTATAGTAGTGGATTTTGGTTATAAATTGATTATTTTTTGTGTATCTATTATATATATTTTTACCTTGTAATTAATAGAGTAGTTACAAACACTGATTATATCAAGTGAGCTCCAAACGATAGCAACTTAACTTTGATCATAAAGTAAAAAAATAGAATATTTAATTTTTTATACTGCTACACTCTTTTTTAAGCTTTCTTTAATTCTTTTATTTTTTTCCCTCATATTTCTATATATTTTCAGATATCCTACCTGTATGCTCTCTTTTGTGTGTGGGAAGGGTGACTGTGTATCCTTGCTTTCTGCGACAGAATTTTGCTCTATAGCCCAGACTGTCTCAAACTCATGAGTCTCCAAAGCATAGATACAAGAGGCATATGTAACTATACTAGATTCTTGTCAATTTCCTATTGATACTGATAGATCATTTTCTTTCTTTTGTTTAGCAAAATCTTCAACTGCAGTATTTCTGCTTGACATTTTTGAATTGTTTTGATTTATTTCTCCTCATAAGATGCTTTAAAGTTCCCCTTTTCCTGAAATCCTTTTAGTTTCATGAAAACAGCTATTTTGAATGTCTTAAATTTTGTACATATCAGATGCTTTATGATTGTTTTCTGGCACTTTCTTTTGTCCTTCAATGATGTCATGGTTCCCTAAAATTTCTTGCTGCTGTCTATTTTGTGACTATGTCTGTACACTGAAGAATTGAGTATTTGTTCCAGTCTTGATAATCTTGTTTGTTTGTGTCCAACCTTGCAGAGGTTCTACATAGACTTTGTTCTCTCTGAGTTCTAAGTTACTGCCAGTTCAAGGCTCTATATATCTAAATTTGCCATGAGTCCTTGGTCTCTGCATCATCACTAACCCAGCATTGGAGGGCAGCACAACATAGATTCTCACCACTGTATAGTTGGTGTCTGAGGATGGATTACTGGAATGGATGGACAGGGTAAGCTGCCCACAAGCCTCCTGTGCCAGGGCAGATGCAGTTGTCTCATGGAGGGATACTGGCCTGTGGTCAGGAACTATGGGATTCTGCCCAGCTCTTGGCTTCACAGCAGTTCCTATTGTGTCATCTCTGTTTACAGAGGGGGCAATACATTTTTAAAAGAGAAGACACAAGCAATTTATAAATGATGGAGCGAGGTCCCAGCACATATCAGCTCCTAAGTTATTAATCTAAATTAGTTAAAAATATGGTTGCATATATACTTAAATTATAATCTTTACGTTTTAACTACTCATATAATCCACATATTTTTGTGTGTTTCAAGACAAACAAACCTTCCTACCACAGACTGGAGAAGTGTGTTGGAACAGTGGAAAAGATCCACATTTTTCATCCTTCCTTTCATATAGTAGCTTCTAAAGTACTACCAGTATTGTTGACAATGCTCATGGTAACACATGTAAGTTGTCATTAATTTTATTCAACCCTCATCATTCTGATTTATCACTCTCTGTGGGTCTTTCTGTTATGGCTTAGGATGCAAATTCCAAAGCAGTAATTAGTTTAGAACTTATGTTCCTTTACAGCTACAAAGATGTTAGTGTGAAAAACTCGACTTACTTAGTTTATTTCCTGTTTAGTTGGTTTTGTTCTGTACCCATGCTTCCTTGGCTCTTTGGCTCCTGAAATAATTTACTGACATTGTGATAACTTACCAGCATTAATTTTGTCATAAAACACATTTATTTCCCAAGTGACGCTTTTCCTCCTAGAACTCTGACCTTTGAGACCTTCTGAGCTCATTATTATTTGCAGTGGCAGATGCCCAGCCCTCATCAGCATGCTGTAACAGATACTTCCCTTCTTACTTGACATCACACTTTTCACTTTCTGACATCTACAGTTCTGTGAGAATTTCTGTGACTGCCCTATGAAAATATTTGATTGTATCAATGTAAAACACGTATAAATGTCTCTCTGTGTATAATGAATGAATTAACCTGTATATTAAGTACTTTGGGGGTGATGTTCGGTTAAACATGTTAATATTTTTTTCATTGTGACTTAGCTATTAATAACAATATTATTTTTCTAATATATCTGTTTCTAATCTTTGTGTTACATATATTTTTTGAGCTTGAAAAGTTTACTATGCAACAGTAATTTCAGAGCAAGACCTTGTAGATAACTCCAAAGAAACAGTGTCTTCCAGAAACAACAATATGATGCATATATAAATGAGAAGTCTGTGGCAGGATGCACAAAATCTACGCAGGTTCAAGCTAGGCAAAATCCCAGCACTAAAAAGGTGAAATAGACACAGAGCTCCACCTCTAACCAAGAAGCTACATGCAGCTGATACCTTCTGAGAAAAGGAAAATAAGTTTTCTCCAATGGAGTCTATATGTCTTTTAATTTGATTTGATTTATTTACTTACATTTCTTCAGCAGTCACTTTTACTGTGAAATATCATGAAAGTAAACAATACAATAACTGAAAGTAGCAAGAATGGTGCTTTATAAATGTCATTTCCTCTAAATATTTCTTCAAGTAATGAGTAAGTGAAAGAGCATAATAACAATTTAACTAGTGGATACCTTTTCAAAAATTTGCTTCAGTTTCTCATAAGCGTAAAATTAGAATTCCATAGTCAGGGACATCAGTTACTATTACTATTAATAGCTATAAATAGAATTAAAGGAATAAAATAATCTACTTAAAGAATTAAAAACAGATTAGAGCAAGATGGAAACCTTCTGAAGTGAACTTTTGATGCTATAGGACAAGGTTTGGGTAGTATAGAAGTTATAATGGTACCTGTGACTAATAACAATATAAAATAGGTGAACCTGGAGGAAATTAGTCACATGAAATAGTCCAGGCTAGACATCCAAAGACCATGTGATCTCACTTGTATCTACAAATTGGTTATACTTGTAGAAGTCAATAATAGAATGGCCTTACCAAGGGCTGTGGAATAGAACTGTGGATGTAAAAGGGAGAAGTTAGAAGATCCCCTGAAATTCAAGTTTATACTCAATGACAAAATCTTGTATATAGTTAAAATTTTCTGACAGTAGATTCTAAATGCTTTCACCACAAAAGTGAGATAATTAATATATTAATTAGCTGAAATAGCCATCCTCCCACATATATGTATTTCGAAAGGCCATATTGCAGTTTATAAATGCATACAACATAACTAGTGGAACTAGTTCAGAAAAGTGCAACAAGTTCCTCAACTCTTGCAGTTTTCTAATATTATTAAAAGATAAACAAAACCCATATCTTATTTTGCATTATTACACAGAGAGAGTGAACCATTACCAAGGTATCATAAGCTATGAAGTCTACAATGTAACTAAGGTCAAATATACTCCAAAACATAGATGACCAGTATATAATAAGGTGGCTTCCATAACTCCTTTAATGAAGGTGTGGTCCGTTCTTTCAGAATGCCTTCCTTCAGAGAGCCTCATAGGCTTAAGCACCTCTGGTGAGTAGGGGCAAAAGTCTCTAAGTGATGAAATGAAATACTGCATCTCTCCTCTGTAGTGTGTAATCAAGAGCCAAGTAGAATTTATACTCATTGTGTATATTATATTCATTTTTTAAATTTATTTCTTAGCTGACATCATATTTTTCTATTCTGAAAATATACTTAAAATCTTCATAAATGGAGAGCACACAGAAGCAGTGCAAATGAAAGCCATACATGCAGTAACTGCAAAATTTCTGGTGGTGGAATCCAGAAATTGGTGCCATGATTGTGTTGGCATCTGGTTGCCATGCCTGTGTTCAGCCAGGATTTTATCATCTCACTAGAATCAGTCAGTAGACTTGTAATTGTTCTTTATGTGTATGTCTGATGGCTTATCTGACTTGTGGCACTGAGTTACCTTCATCCATGCTTGGTAAAGAATGAGAGAGCAGAGAATGCAGCAGAGTAATCATATCTGAAAAATGTATGAAAAAAGTGGAAAATTCCTCCTTGCTTATCTCCTTTTTCTTTTCTATTTCCTTAAGGCGTTCAACTATATTTCTCGTAAAATTAAATGATGAATCTGAAACAGTCTATTATGCCTTAATTAATGTCAGTAAAGTATGGTTAATATCTTAGTGTTAGACAAATCTCTCCAGATTTATTTCCACCTAGCTTTGATGATTGAGAATTTTCTATAATATTCCAGGCATATAGCAATTTATCTTTTGTGGAAATGTCTCAATTACTATAATTTAAATTAAGATTTGTGAGCAGGAAGCAACTCTTTAAAAGCTTTTCCAATAACACTTCACCACAATAAGAAGGAAACCAAGGCCAGGAGGAAAAATGAGCAGCCTGTAGCTGTGTTCATTAGAGGCTGATTCCTCTGTCTGGGTTCAGTGGTTTCTCCTCATACCTCTTGCTTTCTCCTGAGGCATCAATAGCAGGCCGTGACTATTAGAATCTTTCCTTATAATGAGTTCAAATTTATCTCTCTGAAACCTTCTTGCTCCATTGGTCCCTAAAAATGAAGAGACTTGAGGGATGAGGTTAATCTTTCTTTGATGTGATCCCTATCATTTACTTGGTTCATCTTTTCTGTCATGTCTTCTTCAGAATGAGGGTTTACCTTATTTCTTCAAGCTAGTCCTCCTGTAGTGTTACTTTCTCAGTCAACTGTTCCCTGTTTCTTGCCAGTCTCCTGGTTGTATTGTGCTTTAGTTTCTCCAGAAATAACTAGAAGTGAATTTGACAGTAATGCTGTGTCTTCACTGGCTTAGAGTCTGTCACCATAGTCCCCATAAATAGTGAAATGTTTCAGCCTGATGTGACTCATAAAGTTTGGGAGGAACCTTGTTAAGCTGGAGGCATTGGGATGAAGAACACGTCTGCAGACCACCTCTGAAAGAGAGTAACAAATACATTCTTAGAATAAAGTACTATCTTTGGCCACACAGGATGGCCTTTTCTAACATTTTTTGGAACTTCATAGAAGTCATTTTAGCACTTTGACCATGTGTTCAACCATGTGTATTTGTTAAGGCTATGGAACTCAACTCAAGGATCCCTAAGAATACAGAAAACATGCCATATTATAGTCACCATTGGGGCTTTAGCTCTGAGTATCCCAACATTCATATCTGTGTGAATTTATGTCAGCAATTTCTGTTTCCAATGTGATGTTTTGTTCCTTAAAATGAATATATGAATGTGAGAAGGGGAAAAAAATATATTACTGGTGTTTTGTGGTGGTTAAATGATATCTAAATCAACAGAGAACACCTTCTTTTAGTTATGCCCCTATATAGTTCATAACATTTTTAAGTGACTGTGTTTTGAAAGTCTTCAGCTCTATCTCATGTATAACAGAAGTCCCAGTTTTATTTTTTAAAAAAAGACACTATTTCTTCCAGAGGTCTGTGTGTCCTCTGCTTAATTAGTCCTTGTTTTGGATTGATAGAATCAAACATTCAGTAGCATTTCAGCAAGCCCAGGAAGAGATTCCCTTGAGCAACTGTTATAAAAAGCCAACCACCAAGACATCTCAACATGATCTCTTCCAGTAATGACCTGTTTCTAACTTTATCCACATCACAGGCACTCAGCCCATTAGCTGGTTTGAAGAACAGGTTGGAACACCAAAGACCATTATGTGTGATCATTGATTTTTTTTTAAAAGCTGCATCTGGGGATTATCAACCCAGCAGGTAGCAGCAGACAAACATAGATGTCTTTCTTCAGTTGAATATCAAGATGACCTAGCTTAGCTTAGACTAAGGCACTTGAAAACAGATGCTTTCTTGCTTTCAAATATCCAAAACAGCCTCTTTCCAAACACCTTAAATTAGCTTTCACTCAGAGCCATGACCCATTGCCTCTTTATAAAAAACACATGTGTCCCTTTCATCCTCTCTCCAGTCATGGCTTGTCATGCTCCTTCATAGTTGAGGTCAAGGGAAGAGCTGGTTCAGTAATTTTCAATGATATGATCTAGGGATTGTCCCTTCGGCTATCCCCTGAGATAAGTGAAGGAACCTCTAAAGTTTGGTGCAACTATCACCTCCACACTCTCTTCTTCTTGCACACAGAGCTTAAGGGAGGTGGTAGTTTCCTCAGTGCTTCCTAGATTATATGCTGCTTCTTTGAGCCAAAATAAATAAATGTATGACTGGAAATTTCTAATTGCAGTGAACAGCATACATGGAATTATCAATACTGCAGTAATCACAAGTCAAAATTAACAACTGGCAGTTCCATGGAGACTGTGCATTGGTGCTATCACCTTCATGTTTCCTGTGCCTCATGCAGTCTTAACCACCTTATCATCACAACCAGGCATGTTTTATCCCATTGTGAATATTTCAAAAGAGCATGTCAGATCTCATTTTTTAAAACTCTGTGCTGCAAGTTATTAGCAGACCCATTCTATAATGAGCAAATTGAGGCAGAGAAATTTGGCCTTACCAGAAGATTTTTATGCCTAAATATCTCAGATTAAATATTTTAATGTTTTTTTTTCTTTTTTGTTGAAAATGAGCCATTTATCAATAATAAATAAACACTTTGCAAAATATTCTATGGTTTATCTAAACAAACATATAAAGAAGGTATTATCTCCATTGTAAACGTAAGTAAATTAAATTTTAAGGAGATTAGTTTCCCTAAAGTGATCCAACTAACACAGGGTGGAACCGAGTTCCCAGTCGAGGAAGGGAGCTTTGGCAGTTATGATGTTTCCCGGAGAATACCTGTTTCTCAGTGGAGGTAATTAGGCACTCCTTGATTTCATCCCTCACTTAATCCTTTTGAAGTTAATAACACTTTCAAACCAGCTGTGTGCTACATTCTCACTCTCCTGAAGCAGAGAAGTGGGATAATGACGAAATCCACTGCAGAGGACAATGGAGAGGATGGAACGACTTCTTGAGCCTAAAGTTGTTGATAACAGTTTGGTGTGCAGAGCCACAGAGCGAGGCCCACTCTTGTTTGGCCATTGCTGTTGGTGATGTTGTTCTGTACAGCAACACAGGCTATGATAAAAGTCATATTTTCAAAAGCCCTTCCACATGCAGGCTGGACTCTTTTGGGTGTACACTCTTCCTCTGTAGCGACAGACTCATTACTTTCCAGTGAGCAAATGCTGGAAATGTGAGCCACACCATCAACCTTCCCTTCCTAATACTCCTCAGCTGCTCAGCGCATAGGACTTCTCAAGGTGGCCTTGTTATCGCTCGCTCCTTTTGCACAGCTCCTTCCTGACTGTCCAGTTGTCACAGTGAAGCTGACAAGCTCTGACAGGCTGAGAGGTTTCCCCAGGGAATCTCCAGCCAGCTGGTCTCTGCCATTAACAATCACAGTGTGAGTGCTGTGTGCTGGCTCCTTCCAAGCCAGGCAGGTCCTTGCCTCAGCCAGGCATTCCCTGGTGTCTGAAAACTGTCAGGACAGCACAACATGTCTCAGCCCAAGAAAGCCAAAGACCCTAGCTACCAAATTAGGATTCTTCAGGCCTTCAGCAAGAGAACTCATTTCTCCCCACAGTCTCTAGATCTCTGACTTGCCTCTTCTGTTACATTCCTGCATACTATATTTTCATTCAGATGTCAAAAGGATTCTTAAGGAAAAGCCTAGTCAAACTGAGAAGAACATGGGTGAATCTTTGGGGTGAAAGGAATAAAAAAAAGTTCTCCATTGACCCAGGCGAGGTGCAGATTTTGCCTTTAAAAAATTAGGAAACAGCCTGTCTGCACTGAGTAATATAAAAATTCAAATTATTTATATTTAAACTGAGAGTCATTTTTTCTCAATTGGGGTGGTTGGAAAAACTCTTGGTGGTATCATCTTAATCCACCCTATGAGATTCTTCTTTCCAGTAGTACTTCACATGAACAGTTTATAGAATGCAGCTCTAACCCAAGCTTGCATCAGTAGTTCTGCTTGCAAGCACTGGGACTACGGATTGCGTGCTTGAATGCTCCACACCAAGATTTTTAATCTATAAAAGAGAAAACTGGTATCATTCTCACAGGTGGCTTTGAGAAGGTGGCCATGATTTCTGAAAGATAATGGCATATGCTCACGTGCCTGGCCCCAATATCTTCTCGGTAGAGGTTTTCCTGATTCCATAGATAGCATTCCTGATCTCCCTTATTCTGAGATTTTGGGGTTCTCTATTTATGCATTTCTCAGCATCTGTCACTTTGGGAAATAATTTTGTTGTTGTATTTATGTTTGCTTAAGTCTGCTGGGTTTCCTTCTGTTTCTGTCTGTGTGCCACTCCCTCCCTCTCTTGTCCTGTCTCTGCCTTCCTCTTTCCTCCCTCTTCTGCTGCCTTCCTCACTTTCCACCATGTTCATAGCAATACCTGGCACAGATAGGTAACAAATTAAAATTGTGAGTTGCTAAAAAACTGTATGTGTTTCCTGTAGTTGCTGCAACAAATTGCCATCAGTTTGGAGGCTTTTAAGAGCCAGCATTCATCCCCTTAAGATTTCTTCAAGCCCCAAAGCTAGAATAAGTAGCACTAAGAAAAAGTCAAGGTGAGGCAAGCCTGTACTGCTGAGCATTCCAGGCTTATGGCTACCATTATTCCACTCAGCTTGCACAGCAGTATTATTCTCGCTTGTACCAACCTCCCCTTCTCTCTTTTCCATAAAGATGCATGCAATTGCATGTAGGCCCACACATGCTCCAGGTTAATCAGTGCATCTCAAGGTCCTTAATGTAATAGTTTCTAAAACATCTTTTTGATTCATAAAGTAAGATGGACAGGTTGCAGTGATCGGGATGTGGTTATATTTTTGCGAAGGGGCATATTCTGCATTGAAGATTCTTTGCTTTAGGTTAATTCTCGGCAATTCTTCCTTCTACATTTTCTTTGCTGCTCTGTTGTTAGTTAGTATTTACTATCTTTTTAACCTACTCTTCTGTATTCCTCTTTACTTCTTTTTTTTCCTCTCTGCCTTTCTTTGTTCTTAAGAGAATTATTGGAACCTAAATAATCAATTCAATGGCTGATGTGCTCTATATTTTCCTACTGGCTATGCAAAATGAAATAGTAGGCAACATGTCCACCAGAGTCAACACTAATATTGGAGAACAATGTGCACTTTTAATATCATTTTATTTTAAGGCTATAATTACCATTAGTTTTCAGTCCTTAATGGTACTCTTCTTAATAATGCTCAGTGAATCCATAACTAATTATCAAGGATAATCTGTATTTTGGTGAAGAGGGCCAAAATAATTATAACAGTAATCTAAGGTGCCAATTGCTAGGCAATTATTCAGCCACCACCTAATAATTAACCTGTTTTACTTGCATGATCAACTAGATAACATTTTAATTAGAAATCAGTGTATATTACTTAATGCCCTTGAAAAGTAGGGGGTGGGAGGCGAAGTACACACACAAATCTACATCAAAAAGTCGTCATTACCATTTAATTGATTAATCACATTGCATTTCATTCATAGGACTGTAGGGTAATTTGGATAGCTGGTATCTCAGATGATTTCAATTAATTTACCACAGTTTTAACCTCAAGTAAACACACACAAAAGAGGAATAAACTCACCAGTTTAAGTAGAACTGTAGTCACTCTTCAGCTGATCCTTATGATTTGAATGTTGAAGCATTTTCCAATTGTAGAGGGCAAGAAAAAAATAACAAAGAAGGCTTAAAGTTCCAATGTGAATGGTGATCACAAATTTGTGTATTTTACTTCAGGATTTCTATGAAGGTGGCATCTTTTGATGGTAGGTGATTACTACAAATGTTTCAAAAAACAGCAGATTAATATTATTCAACAAGAATAATCTCTGTCAGATCTATAAATAAAGGTTTTAGGATTAAAGAGGCTAATTAGGCATCCTTAAGTAGGCACTTCTTTCTCCTGTTTATCTTGCTTGGGAAGGATAAACAAGAAAAGCAAGAATGGTGACAGTAATCATTGAGGACTTGCCAGGGGCCCTGAATGTGGTCTCTTGCTGATCCAGTGGACTCATTCCATTCTGGCATTAGGGCCTGCATGTGAACAGCAGACAGTGAGAATGGACAGTATAAAACTAATTCTGAAGGTGGTTTTGTTGAACACAGAAGAAATAGAGAATCTGCATTCACTAGCTTAGAAGTCTAGGAAGGCTAGCACAATCCTCTCATCCTGCTTCTGACAATTGCTTTTGATCAGAAAAACAAGAGAAAATGTATTGCTAAGGTTACAGAGGGTTGTAAGGAATATATGGACTTAAGACTGTTATCCTGGCAACTGAGGTAAATTTTGCTCTTAATCATAACAGTAACAATTGTTTCATTTCTTTGTCTAACTCTACTACTTTTTCATGGATAATATCAACCAGTATTGTGAACAAAATAATGAAACGTCAACATCCGTGGGGAGCAGATAAAGTTCTAAGTAAATGTGCTTTATTGGCATGAACAAGGCCCATGTGAAGAACACCATTGCCTCGAAAAAAGGCAAACCTTCCTCTGATCCAAGTATGAATAATGTTGACAGTTTGTTTACAGCCTGAGACTGCTCCCCTACTGTGCATAAAGTACATGTTCAATTACACTAGTTTTATAATTGTTTACTTCTTCCATGATTTTTTTTCCAAACTTAGAACAAACAAACTGAAAGCAGTAATCTAGAACTCCCCTGGAGTTCTTGAGCCTCCTGCAAAGACTGCTTAGCCCCTCTCTTCCTTGTACCATACGTAATAAACACACTGCTGTTCCAGGTCTCTTAGTAGGTGCCCTCCATCATAATGAGCACATCCCATGTGATCTCAGATGTTCTGTGTATATGTGTATTTTTGTTTCTTCATTTCCACATCATCACACTCAGGTTTCCAGGACCAGGCAATGCAGAATGTGACAAACACAGGAAACAGAAATTATAAAAATATAATTAACCATATAAGGACTCAGGACTCTGAATATATAAGGATTATGTTGTTCTTATTTTATAACCTTTCTGAGCTTGCTGTTCAAGTATTGATCACTGAGTTCAAATTTTAGCTCTGCTCTTACTGGAGAAGTGGTTTGTATAAATGTTTCAACATTGTAGTCTTCTCCTTTATAAAATATTGGGGCCTATCTCACCACTTGCTATAAGGGGTAAATTAGTTAATATGTGAAAAGTTAAGACAGCAACATCTTCAATGTGCTTACTACCTGGTAGTCATGGATACCATACCTTCATTGTTCAAAGAAGGAGCATACATTCCTACCTCCCTGCATGGTGCATATTTGAAATACTGATCCAAATGTATGTCATGGAGTAAGATTTTACAACAGGTACTCTGTTTACTGAAAAGATGGATTAATCTGCCCCTTTCCACTGTAGGCTCCTTCTGCCTGGCTTTTTACTGTCAGTCACAAAGCCAGTTTATAGAGTACATGAAGTGTATGCACAGTCACACTAATTTTCTCATTATTTTCCTCTTCTATGAAAGAATTTTTCCAAATACACTCCCTAGAACAAACAGACTGAGAGCAGTAATCTAGAGCTGCCTTAAATTTCCTGAGGGCAGATCACCATCCATTCTAGCAGATATATCAACATTTCACTTGGCATTGATGAGAAAGCAAAGTTAAAGATTTCCAGTTCTTTTCTCATTAGCTAGAACTCAGTATCGACACCAATGCTCTGTTTGGTCTTCTCTAAAAAGAGTTGTCTATAGACAGGAAAAGCATTGTATCTTGGAAAATGAGAAGCAAAAGCCACTGATTCTTCTGTTTGCTCCAATTGAGAAAAGGTGATGACTTTTCTAGCCTTCTGGGTCAGTCCTCAAGTGGGAAATAAAACACTGTAGCGACACCAAACAGACAATAGTAAGTTTAGGTGTTGGTTAGTTGAAGTTAACTTGACACAAACTAGCATTACCTAGGAAGACAGAACTTCAGTTGAGGAATTAAGTTCATCTGATTAATCTGTAGGGTTTTTTCTTGTGGGAGGGCCCATCCCACTGCGGGCAATGTCATCCCTGGAAAGGTGTCCCATGCTGAATTAAAAAAAAACAAGCTGAGCCAACCATGGGGTGAAAGTCATTAAGGATTCTTCTACAGCCTCAGGTTCAGTTCCTGCTCCAGGTTCCAACTGTCTTCCCTCAGTGATGGAGTGTGATGGAGTGATCTCCTTCAACTTGCTTTCAGCCAGTGCTCTATGACAAGAAGGGAAAGGTAAACTAAAACAATTTATCTGAGAGATTCAATGTATGGAGGGCCAAATAATTGACTTGGTCTTGGATAAATTCCAGTTGAAAAGAGGAAGCATATGTACAAGTTTAGGATTAGAGACAATACTCAACACATCATGCTTCCTTAATTCCATTTTACCATTGTTTTGCTTCGCTGTTTTGTTCCTGTAGATATGATGATATTTTATTTTATTTTTTAATAAATAAATAGATTTATTTATTTTACATCATGGCCATAGTTTCCCCTCCCTCCTCTCCTTTCAGTTGCTCCCCCTTCTGTCCCTACTCTGTTCTACCTTCAAATCCATTACTCCTCCATTTCTGTTTATGAAAGGGCAGGAATCCCACGAGTATCAACAAAACATAGCATATCAAGTTATAGTAAGACAGCACCTGTCCATCTATTAAGACTGGGCAAGGCGACCCAGTATGAGGAGTAGGGTCACAAATGCCTGTAAGAGTCAGAGAAAGCCCATGTTCCCACTGTTAGGAGTCCCACAAGAGGACTAAACTGCACAACCGTAACATATGTGCAGAAGGTTGAGGTCAGTCCCATGCAGGTTCCCTGGTTGTCCGTTTGGTCTCTGCGATCCTGTATGAGTCCAGGATAGTTGATTCTGTGAGTTTTCCTGTGGTACCAAGGATTGTAGGTGCTCACTGTATTTTTAAATGATGTGGAGAAGGGTGTGGAAGGAGAATCTGGGAAGAAAGTCCCACTGGATTTGACAGATGCTGTTGCAGTGTACCAATGCCTTGGGAAAAACTCTCTACACAGGACCATTTTCAATGTACTTATAGGCAAACTCTGAACACAGATGGGTAGAGAACAATTATGAGTGAGGAACATTTAGAAATGACACACAGGAAAATAAGAGAATCATACCTACTTTGCAAATCAGGGAAAGACATTTTTGGAGGGCCTCATTTATGTTAAGGTTTAAAGAAAGAGAAGAAAAAGAAAATCTTAGTCTCCTAACTGAAAATAAATTTTTATGTACTGATTTATAGCTAAAGCAGTGTATGTATGCATGTATGTATGTATGTATAAGTGCCAAGAAGGTTTCCATACATCTTAGTTTTAAAAGTATACAAGTGAATTCTAGTTCATATTCTCGTAAATCAAATAGTAAAAATCCACTATTTACTAAAAGCTAAAAACAAAGGTGGGCCTTTCTAGTGTGCCTATTGTAAATCTCTGGAATAGAAGGTACAAACACAGACTCAATAGTAAGAGAATCCACTGAAATCTTGAACATAGTATCTAAGTTATTTATTATTCAATTCTCATAGCAACTCTTAGCTAAATCTCTCTACAAAAGAAGGAACTGAAGGTCACAAATTAGATACTTTACTGAAATTGTCAAGCATCCTCCCCCTCTCCTAGAAGAATAGATCTGTGTGACACAGAGTTACACTAGTACCTGGGGTGATCAGAGATGGGGCTACCCACAGCACAGTTCTTGCTGAATGCACCCCATTGGTAGCAATTTAGTTAGCTGGAGAGAAAGATGGATCTGTTTTCTTGATTTGAAACATTAACTATCCAAACAAGTAAGCCACAGCAGCATGATATGACAGTATGCCTTGATCTAATCTATCTTGATCTATCCAAACAATTTGTTGTTAATAACAGTCAGAAGAGCAGAGTCTGTGAATATCACGCATTGCTTGAAATAAAGACTCAAGGTTATCTCTGCATAATGACTTCTTCCTCTGTTTTCATTGAGACACAGTTTCTTGAGTGGTTCCACAAAGGGTATTCTTTGAGCTAATTTGGGAAATCACCAAAGGATAAAAAGTATGCAAATGTCACTTTTCAAGTGTGTCTGATAGGGAAGGAAACTAAGTTCAGCTGCTCAAGACTGAGGTGAGACTAAGTCCAGTCTCTTAGTAACTCAGACTACCACCCCAGAAGTACGTTACTTGCTTTCAAATTTAGAGTCTCCTTTTCATCTTTCCTGGGCTCACATGAACCCTCCAAACAGCCATGGCCTGTGGCTTATTACTCTGATCCAGCTGCTGCCACAGCCATCAAAACTAGATAACTGTCAGGGCTCAGCACTCCTGGAGGACTCTTCAACCTGGCAACCCAGAGCTCCCTGAGAGCCTGACTACAATAGCAGAGGCCTCTGGGAAAACAGCAGGGGGTGAAGGAGAGGAAAACAGCGTTACACAATATGCACTAGCTCAACTGTTTGAAATCCAGTTCACAGGTTTCCAGAACGACATTGAAGTGACAAGGAGGAGGCTGCTTTGACATGTAGCCCTGAGGTGTCTTGATGGGGATGGACAGCTTGTTGTACAGAGGTCTAATTGAAGCCGGTGGCTTCATAAATGAAAGCCAGTTGCTCTAAGCTAAAGGGAAAGAAGTGGCCCCTGGGCTTTACTGTCTTCATTTCCCCAACACTGGCCAATGAATTGCCATTTTGGAAGGGCTCTTCTTGCCAATGGGTTTTCTGTTCTTATAATTAACTCCTGGCATCTACTATCCAAAGTTCCTAGCAAGATGCAGATTATGTTAAATAAGGCAAAGAGGCCTATATCTTGACTACAACTGCTTTAAGGGACTAGACACAACAACCCATTCTACCTTCCTGAACTAGAGCCTTCCTGCAGAGGGAGTACCCAGGAATCAGAGGACCACAGGAAAATCTCTCAAAAAAAAAATCTGTCCAATGTTTTAAAATAATTTCCAGAATTGTATCAGGTGCTTTGCATAGCAATTTGAATTCCAGATGTAGAGATGCAGAAACAAATAAAGCTTAGATTCCCAAGGATACTAAAGGATAGTGATTAGCAAGATGGAGCCTGAACAAAACAGTGTTATATGTATTAAGATGTGTCTGCTCTGAACTGAAGATGATGAGGACGTATTTACAGGAAGTCCAATGATCATGTTAACAACTAATGATAACAGAATGAAAACTATCATACATGAGAATGGCACCGTCTTTTGAGAGAGCAATGCTTGTTTTTCTGTTATTGGATGCTCCCTCTGCCCCCATTTACATCTTTCTCTTGTTCTAACTGTGAGTACTCCCATGCTTTCTCCCCAGTCAAGGGAGGCTCCAATGGTGAAAGTAGAAATCTTTACACTCCAAGTTATAAAGGCCATCTAGAGAAAGAAGATTTGGGGCATTGATAAAATATCTTTGAGAGGTATGGGGGAGAGGAAGTAACCCTATGAAGAAAAAGAAAACAGAGGAAGATTATTGCCTTAGGATGGTATGATGATCATGACACCTAGGCACAACTGGCCTCTTGAAGCACAGAGGTGATAAAGAAAGACGCAGCCTGGATGCTGTGGTTCTAACGTTCCTTCCAGATGTTCATGTGCTACAAACTGAATTCCAAGATTCACACATTGGCAATGGAAGTGGGAAATTTGTAAGGGCTGATTGTAGCAGGGTCCTGTGCTGTTGTTACCTTTGGGGGAAGGGGTGATTGGTGCAGAGTAAATGACAAGGACCTGGGAGGTTGTTGAAACAACAAACTCAGTTTATTCAGGAAGGGGCAAGCCTTATATACCCTCCACCCTGCCCCAGGGGAAGGTCTGATGAATATGCATCTGCTGGTATGACATGGCTGCCTCTCATTGGTCCAGGTCATCTCAGATCATGTCTCAGCTGCTGTTGCTAAGGCCCTTAGGCAGACCCAGGTTGGCTCTCAGCAAGTATCTTATTGCTGGTTTGGGCTGGCTGGCACTTGGGCCTGTTAGGGATGAGTCATCCCACAGCTGATGAAGTTGAGAAGAGCAGCTTTTGAAAGAATAGTTTTCATGCTTGTGTTTCTTCACAGTGTGATGCCCCTCTGCCTTGTTATGATGAGTAAGATAACCCTGCAACTATAAAGAAATAAATGTCTATTCTTTATAAGTTTCATATTCTATATAATTGTAGAAAAATACTGCAATCCATGTAGGAGAGATCTTGACATTCTAACAGGTACCCTAAAGAGACAAATGACTGCAGTAGAGTATGTCATGGGGTCTAGTGGGTAACCAATGACCTGGGACCAGATGGAAGGTTCCCTGATCCACCTTAACTACTTCTTAGCAGTTAAGGTTTGGAGTCATCATACAAAATCAACCTCAGCTCAGTGAGTGAAATCTGGGAAATAGATTCTAAATGTTCAAGCTAAAGAAAGGAGCGTGTAGACTAAGCATGAAGCTTCCTTGAAAATATACTTACATCAGTCTTATAGAACTTTGAAAAATGCATTATCACCCTCAGAAAATTGTGCCAAGTACTTTGAAGTACCCTTAACACCCCCCCCCCAGTCAATAGAATGGATGATTTCATTAACCTGAATTTCATGAAGAAGGAATCAAAGGCTTAGGGCCTTGCCGAGGGTTATAGGGTCACAAGTTTGGACAATGACAATGTTTGCCACTTGGCCCAGGCTAGCAATTTCTGTCTTGCCTCATTTTTTTTGGTGTAGGACAATAGTGTCTTAATTGTACAGTGGTGCTGACTATTGTACTGAAATATGTGAAGCTTTCTACCATGGGTGGCTTCAGTGGGATTGCAACAAAAGTCCTGAGAAAATTCACAGTGGGATGCTGCAGGGGCACTTGGTTTGCACCTTTAACAAATGATTCAAATTTACCTCACACTTAATTTTTAGTCCGAAGCTTTGAGAGGAAGGGGATAAGAGGCTCTGGGTAGGAAGAGACTAATAGGACAGATTAGATTGTCTTCAGGAGAACTTAGTGGTCCCCCTTGCTTCCCTCCCTTCTCTGTCCTGCCCTACTTACTTGGCCTTTGACTATCTATCTCGGCATGATATGAGCTGATGTGTCACAGCTGATGTGATTAGGCTTCTCTCTGAACTTCCCTGAGTCCCCAGGATTAAAAATCCTCTTCCTATCAACCATAAGTCTTTTTTCTCTTGAGCTAAGATCTCAAATACACAAAGGTAAAATGTATACATCTCCAGCTCTAAATCAAATCTGCCTAAATCTCTAGCCCCCAATAAGAGATGGCTATATATATATATATATATATATATATATATACACACACACACACACACACACACACACACACACACACACACACACACGCATACATACATAGCTGGGAGCAAGAAACAACTGGTTATGCTTGTGTGACACTGAAATATTATGGGTTTTTTTTGAGGGTTTTGTTTGTTTGATCACATAAAAAATGAAACTGACAACCTATTCAGTTTGAATGAGCACATAGCAGGTCACTTCTTAGTTTTTCTCTCATGGATTAAAATTGGTGAAATAAGCCATGAAAATGAAGTCTTCAAATATGTTACTGATACTTATTTTTGAGATGTTTGTCTTCCTCGGGAACAAAGAAAAAAGAAAATAAGTTTAATTGAGGGTTGTCTCTCCCTGGGAAAAGTCACATGGAAAGAAAGCACTGAGCAGTACCCATGCACGTTAATTTTATTTAGTGAGCCAATAGTCAGAATCCAAAAGATTAGAAGAAGTCTCAGTGCAAAGATTTGGAAGAAAGTAAATCATTTTTTTAAGGTTTTCTTGCTTCACTCCTAAATGCAACAATAATAATTGCCACTCTGTAGTAAAATTATGTCTCATTCACCTCAAAATTATTTATTACACATCATTTGTATTGATATGGCCATCACTGTGATGTATTGGGAATAAAAAATAAAAACATACATGAAGCATATGTATGGTGAGTCTAGCAGTGTCTCTAAAGCCAAATATTCACAACAACCAAAAAAACTATAAGCTTTGAAAATTGCCTTGAAATTAAAGTACATTGAGATTAAAATGTGTTTGACTTCATTTTAAACTATTAATGATTTTACATACTAAGATACATCATGCAGTGTTAGTTCTAGGGATTTAACCCTTATCTTCTTCAGACATTACTCTGATACACACAGTATCAGTGGCTTGGGTTGCTCTGTTTCAGTCTTTTGATTCACTGTCTCCATTTGTGCCTCTATACCTCTCTCCTACACACACATGGGGTGGGGTGGGCTTGGGCAGTCGGTTTATTTAATGAGCACTAACAATTTTAAAAGTGTTTCTGACCATATGATGATAAACTAATCTTCAACTGTATGGTGTTACATGTAGGTTTTAGTGATCTAAGTCTGAATCTGTCATTTCTGATAACTCAGAAAGAGATCTCAAACACAGCAAGGTAATGTTCTCATAGAAGAAGGCATTTGTGTACAACTGCCCAGCTGCTTTCTCCTTTTGAGCTTAGGGATGTGTAAGGAAAGGAACAGTATGGAAGAGTGTGTTGTCCACAAAATCTGAAAGGCTCTTATCATTGTGTGACAAATAATGTAAACATATGACAAAACATTATAAGTTACTGTGTAAATACAGACTATTATTATTTGTCAAGACATAGGTAGCATACCCCCCCATTTAGTGTTAGACCATGACATGCACTCTCATAAAGTAGCATGCATTTCACTTGTTATGATGGTTGTCATCCAGTAGAATGACACCAAGGTAACAAAAGTCAGTGAGGATCTGGGGACATTGAAATTCTTCTACATTGTGAGTAGAGATTTAAAAAAAAAAAGCTGGTATAATCACTCTAGAAAGCAGGATAGAGATTGTCTTAAGCATTAAGAGTAGAACTGAGATCTGATTTTGCATTCTGACTTTTGGATACATTTTCTCCAGATTTGAGGTAAGGGTGTTCATAGAATGGCTGCCAAAGCATGGTTGGAAACTCGAATGTTCTTCAACCATAAACAGACAAATAAAACGAGTTATATGCATCCAATGGAATATTCTTCAGCCTTAAAAAGAGAAAAGGGGACATATAACTATTTGGGACAGTATGAATGAACCTGGGAAGCATTGTACTAAGATACATAATCCAGGCAAAGAAGACATATGGGGATAATTCCACTTGTACGTAATTTTTCTCTCACTCTCCTAGAAGCAGCGGAGGGAAGGGTAGTTGCCTAGCACTTGGGGAAGGAAAATGGAAGTTATTTTCCAAAGAATATAAAGTTTTAGTTACACAGAATAAAAAATGTCTGTTTTGCTGTTCACTGCCTACATGTAGCAATGCAGTGCTGCACAATTAAATTTAAATTAAACAAATGGGTTTCCTGTGAAGGGTTCTATAGTTGAAATCTTCTTTGTGCCACCAACCAGCTCCCAAATAAAGACACAGAAACTTATTATTGATTATGAATGCTCAGCCCTAGTTTAGGCTTGTCCCACAGGCTCTTTTGACTTAATTTAACCTGTTTCTATACAGTTATGTTTTGCCTTGGGGCTTTTTAATCTTTCTTTCATTGTGTATGTCATATTTTCCTCCTTACTCCGTGTTTGTCTGTCTGGCCCCTGGAGGCTCTCTGACATCTTTTTTTCTTTCTTCCCAAAGCCTAAATCCCTCCTCCTACTTACTCTCGCTGTCTGGAAATCCCACCTATACCTTCTCCTTCACTATTGGCTGTTCAGCTTTCTATTAGATCAATCAGGTGCCTTAGGCAGGCAAGGCAAAAAACCACTTCTTTATATAATTAAACAAATGCAACACATCTTTACGGAGTTAAGCAAATATTCTGCAACAGGGTTCCTCTCACAAATCACTTTTTTATTTTATTTTATTATGGTTTCTTTTTTTTCTTCCTTTTTTCTTATTAAGAGATTTTCCATTTATTTTACATATCAACCACAGATTCCCCCGTCCTCCCTACTCCCACCCCCCAGCCTTACCCCCAACCCCTTCCCCCACTCCCCCCCTCTCCAAGGCAAGGTCTCCCATGGGGAGTCAGCAGAGCCTGGTACATTCAGTTGAGGCAGGTCCAAGCCCCTCCTCCCTGCACCAAGGCTGCGCAAAGTGTCCCTTTTTTAAAGACATAAAAACACATGAAGAAAATTCTAAAGATGAAGGCTTTATTGTATACTGATTGTACTTTAATAAAGTTATTTTTAGTATTGGTAAACACACTGCACTTCCTGTGTAGAAATATACTGTCCCTCATGGAAACAAAATTATCTCATAAATATATACAAATGTTTTGCTGCCAAGAGTTTGAGTATAAGAGAGAGAGAGAGAGAGAGAGAGAGAGAGAGAGAGAGAGAGAGAGAGAGAGAGATCTAAAGACATTTTATTTCTTATTTCTGACTGGAGACAGAAGCGCAACCTAATTCATTTGTCTCAGTACCTTCTATGGATACATAAACAACATTAACTTGAATGCTAGTTTTTAAGTTTCTCAAATCAGCATCTATCAGCAGTCTCAGTTCTGGGACAAGACACGTTTGGAAGCATGTGCACACTGCTCACATGCACACATCAGGCATTGAGGATAGATAAAAGAGTCCGAATCCTTAAGTCCACTCAGCTGCACAGCAGGATGGCCCTGCCTTAGCTTGAAACTTCTGTAGAACAGTTAATGGACATCATCCTCTTTGTGGCCACCCAGGAGGGTAGAGGAAACTGCCATTTATTATGCTTTATTCTTGGCTTTTCTGAGTGTATCTATAAATGTTAAATGAAGACTATTCTGGAAAGAAAACAAAGTGCTTCTGGGTTGCACACAGAAATGGATGGTCACCTTTTTCTCTGCCTCAACAATGGTTTAATCATCTTCCTAGTACAAAATGTAATTGAGTACACAAAGCCACCTTTCAAAGGTGTCTGCCAGATGCCATTTTGTAAGAAAAAGATGAGCGCAACCTTGCCCCTTTCTTCTCTCCCTCTTTGTCTCCCTGCCTTCCCATCCTCCATTTCTCCTTCCTTTGCTTTTAGGAAAAGAGGACATGACGATTAAGGCCAGCCTCACTCAGTATTTCCAACCCTTCCACGACACTGCATTTTCCTCCTTTTAAAAATCACCCTGTCTCCTCGAGAAGGCATGTATGTTACTGTACAGCTTTCTGATCATTATTGAGAATGTCCCATCTCGAGATTTTATGGTTTTGACAGAATGTCTTACTCCAAAGCTTAGTGTTCAGTCTGGACTCCAGGAGGCCATTCTTTTGGGGGTACCAAAAAGGGAATTAGCTGGAAGTAGCTCATGGGGCATGGGTCCTTAAGAGTCTTATCCTTGGATATGTTGTCTTTCTTCTTTCCTTTTCATCATGAATAATCATTCTGCTCCACAACCTCCTGCCACCAGGATGGTCTATTCCATTGCATTGAGTCAAATAAATACAGCTAAGCCTTCTGAAACTCTGCTCAAGTAAATCCTCCTTCTTTTAAGTTGGTTTTATTGGGGTTTTCTTATCTACATAATAGTAACTAATACATCATATAGTACTCCTCACATCAATACCAACACTACTTGAATAGATCCTATGCATTTATAATTGTGGCCTAGAACTCCACGGAAAGTTGCTCAATAGTGGCAAAGCTGAAAGAGGAATAGAAAAAAAAAACAGACATATTTTAATTCTCCAGAAAAATATATAATGTATTTACTATTGGCTAGAGGATTTTAAAATAATTTCACCAAGAGCTTTACCTCACATTTAGAAAGTTAGGCCTTTAATTTGTGTCTGAACTTCAGGTAAGTCCATCTTGTACTTCTTTAAAGAAGGAGTATTAAAAAGATGTACCAAAGAAAAATGTTCACCCAATCACATTCTGAAGTCCCCTCATTTCACTCTCTCAAGAGCCCTTTTCCCACTAGGCTTGATGGCACACATATGATATTCAAGTACTTGTGAAGCTAGACAAATGGATTATGAGTTAAAAGCCAGTCAAGTCTACACACTAAACTTGAGGCCAGCCTGGACTATATAGTGAGAACTTGTATTTTAAAAGCTATAAAGAAAAAGAGACCTTTCCTAGATCTACCTTCTCTTGGGCTGCTGTGTGAGTGACATGTGTACACTGGACTTCAGGAATGACCAGCAGGCTGCTGTTCATTGGAGGTGTAGAGGGAGCTTTGATGTGTAGACCCCTTATACAGTGGATTGGAGTCAGAGGAGGGGAGAAAAGTAGTATGAGGCTGTAAGGGACATTATACTAAATTCCAATCTTCTATCTCATTGTGAAAGCATTTGTTGATCTGGATATATTTTAATTCATTTAAATTTACTGGCTTGATCCAGGTCCTTTTGTGTAATTGCTCTAAGCCTATAAATATTAGAACCAAATTCCTTTTTCTGGAGAGATTTTCCTTGTTCCATTCAGTCACTTCTGCCCTCTTGTTTTGCTAGTTATGCACTTGACCTGTTCCATGTATCACTGTGTCACCAATAAGAAGGTGAGACATCTCCTTTACTAGAGAGTCCTTTAAAAGTGGTTCTAAGTGATAAGCTCACCTTTGTCTTTGGTACAGTTCTAACACTGTATGTTATACAAGGTAGCTATTTAATTTTTGTTTAATTAATGGCAGAAACAAATGTCTCAAATAACTAGATTTTTATTTTTCACAAATGTACCAGGTACTTGATAATTACTCCTATCAATTTGATTATAGCAAGCACATCCAATTTAAAACAATGAAGAGATGGGGGGGGTCTTCTTGGGATAACTTAAGATAAGACTCAAGCCTTAAAGCTGAGAGTTTCTGGCTGAGGCTTTCTTTTTTCTCTAGGGACATTTTCACTTTGCCACTTCTCTGGGGAGATTGATTTCTTCAGCTCACTAGGTTTCTGTGCCACATTTTGCGGTTCAGTCTTGCCCATTTCTATGATTGTCTGGAACATTGGCTTATGCCAGTCAGTAAGACTGAAGAGGCAGAACATGCCTATGTAGAGGCACACTATAAGACGTGGATTTGGGGAGCTGTCTAGGCAAGTTCAAAATATGTACAGCTCACCTTCCAGAAAGGCATAGAACCTTAGGCATGGGCTGCCGCATTTGCTGTAGGTGGAATCTCTCCTTGTCCAGGAAGGTCTCCCCTCTGCTCTGATGATCTTTCAGTGGACTGAAGCCACTTAAGATAGTCTAGATAATCTCCAGTATTGTAAATGGACTGAGTATGAACATTAGTCTTAGCTACATAAAATACCAAAGTAGCACCAGTTATATGGTGAGGAGGCCTTAGGTCTTACTTAGGGTTTCTGTGCTGTGAAGAGACACTATGACCACAGCAACTCTTATTAAAGGAAAACATTTAATTGCAGTGGCTCACTTACAGTTCAGAGGTTTAGTCCAATATCGTCATGCAGGCAAACATGGTGCCAGAGAGGAAACAGAGATTTCTTACATCTTGACTCACAGAGAACAGAAAGTGGACTGTCTCCCTGAGCATGGCTTGAGCATATGTGAGACCTCAAAGACACCTCCTCACTCACTGACACACTTCTACTAAAAGGACCAAATCTCCTCCAACAGGGCCATACCTCCTAATAGTGCCACTCCCTTTGGGGACTGTTTTCTTTCAAACCACCACACCCACACCATAACAAGTTTATATGAAAGGAAGGGTGTCATTGTTACTGGTCCTCATACAGCCAGACCCCTTGCTTAGCTTTTTCTTCATTAGATAGCCAATTTTTTAATGAAACAAAGCAAAAGTAAAGACCAAATTAGTCATTGACAATCAGCAGTAAGAAAGAACAGGATGGGGAGTGCAGATATGCCCCTTCTGCAGATTTAAGTTTTGCTAACAGATGAAGGCAAGCATCTAGAAAGGAGAATCTTGTAGACTATTGATCTTTCCTTAATGTACTTCCTTACTACTGCAGGTGGCCATAGCAGCCATCCTGCATGCCACATTTTAAGTTCTTACTTTGACAGTGATCAGGTTTACCTGAAAGTGAAATCCATATGAATGAAGTAAATGTTTATCATGCACCATGAAAACATGATTTAAATTTTTCTTTTTGTAATTGTAACTCTATTAAAACTAGAGGCAAACAAATTAAATATAACATGATCATCACATTTATCATTTGTTTCTATTGTATCATAATTATAAATACTTAAGCCACATGTAATGGCACTCAGTCTTTAATCCCAACACTCAGGAAGCAGAGACTGGTGGATCTCTGAGTTCAAGACCAGGCTGGTGTACAGAGCAATTTCCAGGATAGCCAAGGTTATACTGGGAAAACATCTTTCAAGAAATTCAAAAGTAAATAAAAATGCCTGAATGAATCTCCCAGTATTTTCTACCCACATAGCACTAACATCTCTTAGTTTTGTCAAGTCTTAATTTTCAGAATTGTACTCATGTTCAAGATAAATGCCAAGTAAGCTTTATAACTCTGAACATATATAAGTTTGACATAGATTGTAAAATCTTACTCACCAGTGTTAGCTCTTTCTTGGTAAGCATCCAATTAAGTTTTGACCTAAAGCAAAATCTTGCAGATCACACTGAAAACAAACAGTTGTCATGGACTGTTGCCTAACTAAATGTTCATCAGGGCTGGCTTCCTTCTGCCCAAGAAGTGTGTTTTTTTATGGTGACATTAAGAGTGGTATAAATGCTTTCTCTATGGCATTTCATTCTCTAGGTTTCATCTGACAATTTTTGCATATGAGTTATGCATCTCTGGCTTGTTTTGATGTTGCAGATGGTGTGTCTTGTAGTTTTGTGCATCCAACCCTCTTGATGATAAGAATTTTTGTCCTAATTTTAAAAGGGGCAGAGGTGCCAAGGAGGGAGTTCTTAAAAGAATCCAAAGAGTACAGCAACATAAACATTTAAATGTGGGTTCAGTGTCATCAATTTAGGGACTTATTTAGAAGGACCCACTGTTTTAAACATATTATGTTAAGCAATGTAATATTGCAGTTCTGTCATCTGCTTTATTCTATGGACAGATACAGAGCTGCTGAAGATGGACTATATTTTATGTATGGACATAGAAAAAGATGGACTAAAAAATGCAATATTGTTATACATGAAAGGACTGCTTCCTGTCTGATAGAAGACTGGACTGTACCTGGCAAAGAGGGGAATTATTTTGGAGGATATATGAAGGGCACTGTCTATGATCAGTCCAACAATACTGAACAGAACCACAATACCAAAGGAGCAAAGGCAAAAATGTGGGAAATGAAAGTGTATCTGGGACTAGGAAAGTACACTATGTATATGCCCAAGAGGATGCTTCTAAAACAATGTCTGATTTTGGATTATTATTATTTTTTTTTTTAGTTTTCCAAAAGTAAATTTTTCATTTAAAATATATATATTTTTTATTTTGCAATATAATTCAGTTCTACATATCAGCCATGGATTCCCTTGTTCTCCCCCCTATGGCTCCCCTCACCTTTCCCCCAGCCCACCCCCTATTCCCACCTCCTCCAGGGCAAAGCCTCCCCTGCGGACTGAGATCAACCTGGTAGACTCAGTCTAGGCAGCTCCAGTCCCCTCCTCCCAGGCTGAGCCAAGCGACCCTGCATAAGCCCCAGGTTTCAAACAGCCAACTCATGCAATGAGCACAGGACTCGGTCCCACTGCCTGGATGCCTCCAAAACAGATCAAGCCAATCAACTGTCTCACCCATTCAGAGGGCCTGATCCAGTTAAGGACCCCTCAGCCATTGGTTCATAGTTCATGTGTTTGCATTCGTTTGGCTTATTGTCCCTGTGCTTTATCCAACCTTGGTCTCAACAATTCTCGCTCATATAAACCCTCTTCTTTCTCACTAATTGGACTCCCAGAGCTCCACCCGGGGCCTAGCCATGGATCTCTGCATCCAGATCCCTCAGTCGTTGGATGGGGTTTCTAGCATGACAATTAGGGTGTTTGGCCATCCCATCACCAGAGTAGGTCAGTTCGGGCTGTCTCTCGACCATTGCCAGCAGTCTGTTGTGGGGGTATCTTTGTGGATCAAGGGAAAGAGAGCTTGGGGGAGTGGGAGATCCCAGCTGGATCAAGAACAGAGAGGGAGAACAAGGAATAGGAGACGATGGTAAATGAAGACCACATGAGAATAGGAAGAAGCAAAGTGCTAGAGAGGCCCACAGAAATCCACAAAGATGATGTTGGATTATTAAAGACCTTGCTTGTTAGAATAAAATATATTTTCCAAGGAAACATAAGAGGTTTTTCTGTGCACAAATTTACAAATCACTAAGGAGCACTCCCCAGAATGTGACCACAGATCTTTCTGTTATCACTAACGTGTGTGCTACTAAAACAAATAGGGATTCATGTAGGAGATAAAATAAAATCTTTTATTAGGAATCTTTAAGGCATGGGCCATTGTCAGAAAGAACAAGTATTTTTTGGTGATGTTTTGTTTTATAAAAGAAAATTTCTTCATGACACATGATCTTATGGATCCCAAAGTGTCCTCCCGGAACAGGACCGAGACAAATGCCCTTTCTGCTTTTGACCCTTTCTTCTTAGTTTCCCTTTTCTATGTGAATTCTGATCTTAACACTGTAGTATTATATCTTAATCTAACCTTATCAAGAGGAAATACTATCAGACAACAGAAACTAACTTGGTGGAATATTGAGCAGAGGTCAGCAAATACGGCTTTCTATGTTTTGTAAAATAACACCGCATTTCAATAAAGCCATGTCCATTTGTTTGCATAAAAACAAGGGCTACTTTTCTACTAACAGCATTAAGGGGGTGGGTGGCACAAAGACTTCATTGTCAGCAAGGATAAACATATTTGTAATCTTGTGTAGTTGTGTTTGTTTATAAGTATGTACATTAGTGCAGGTAGCTACAGGCTAGGAGAAAGGCTTAGAACCCTGGGACCTGGAGTCACAGGTGGTTGTAGCTACCTGGTATGGGACTTGGGTCCTCTGTAAGCATTCTTATCCTCAAGCCATCTCTCTACCATCTCATTAATTTTTAAGCATGAGATTTGTGTCCAAGAGACAAGAATGTCCACCTAATGACCATATGGCAAATTTAAAGTTGTCTTAGGTAAGAATTTTGAAGTTCTTTTTATTATGTTTTACTAAACGAACATGTGGACCTACTGCCTTCTAAGTATTTAGGTTTGTACTCATAGACTAATACTGTGTTTATCCTGGGTCAGAAAATCTTTCTTATGCAGTGGGATGGTTAATTTAGAAACTCACCAGTGATTAAAATGATGAGAATAAGAGTTCCTGAGTGAACAGAGCTCTATATGGCACATCAACCCTTCCAAGACCCAGGAAACATTGCCAAAGAGGAGGTAAAGAATATGTAAGAGTCAAGAGATAAAGATGAAGGCCATGAAGCTGTGTCTTCTAGATATGATGCGACCATCAGAATGAACACACATCTCTGGCTACCTATACAAGACTTGCACAGAAGAGAAGGAAGGAACCCAGATGCGGTGGTATGAGAGTGACTACTTGGGGTAAAGTGGATTGGCAGGCATTAGAGAAGGATGAGAGAGAGTAATGGAGATGAATATGTTTAGGAAACACTGTGTGGATGTGTGAAAGTGTTAAGATAAAAGTTAAATAATCTTCAGGTTTGCCCCCCATCAAAAAAAAAAAAAAAAAAGCAAAACCATTGAGAGGATCCAAAGGAGGTTTCACATGGAAAGCTGTAGGTTCCTGGTATGTGTAGAGAAGTATAACATGCTTAGAAACACTTCTTCTATGTTTCTTGCCATGCTCATGTAGGTTATGGCTGTGCTGTTCATCCAGCCACAACTTTATCTGCTACAAGGCACATATTCACATAGTCAGATGCATTCCCAGATGCAAAATAATATTGCAACAATGGGACCTAATTCTCCTTATGCTCATATAACGGAGAACATATTATCAGTCTATGAACAGGGGTGGTAAGAGTGTTGTTCCCCTCCTTTGCAAATGAACTTGGAGAAGGTGCATGAGTTGCCTGTAGACGAAATTCTAAATAGTCTATTAAATAAGGAACACAAAGCCAAATACAGAGTCAAAAGCCTGAGAGATCAGAGCATTAGCCTTTAGCTTTCCAGTCACTGCCGTCCTTCCCCTGAGAGAGAGACCTTCTCCTCTGTGACCTTTTTTATTGCCTTTCTGTTCTACCTTCGATATTGGTGAAATTATTAAGGCCACTCCACGTAGTTAAAAGGAGATTTATTTAATGGTGTAACTTACAAATTAAGGGATAGGTAGGTCGCGGGGTCTGGGGAAGGTGTATCGCAGTCCAGCGGTGTTCTCTGGAGCTCTGCTTGGTCCACCTCTCCAGTCCAGGGTCCCGCCACAGAGAGAGCGCCCCCCGATCCAGATCTCGGGTCCCCAGGCGCCTTCCTTCGCCCCGCCTTGTAGGCGTGACAGTTGCGGAAGTCTCAATGGGGGTTGGAACTTCCAGATCAAAGCTAGAATGGCTACCCACTACACTTCTCATTGACTCTAAACCCAACCACGTGATTTCCTTGTCACTGCCTCTCTATACAGACCTCCAGGTCTCTATCATTCGTACTGAGATTAAAGGTTCAGGTCACCGCTTAGCTGTGTCCTTGAACACACAGAGACTCTGCCTGCCATGTGATTGGTTTAAGGGCATCTGCTACCACCATCAGACTTCTGCTAAATGGCTTGCTTTTAGCTCTGATCCCCAGGCAACTTTATTTAGTAACATACAAATAAAATCACATTTTAGCACAAATAAAATATGACCATACTTGCCAGTTTTCCAGAGTTCGTGGAAGAAACTGTAATTTCTGTCTAATTATATTCTCTTCCCACCTTCCTGAAGTTTATACAGGTAAATAATATCATGTCAGAATATAAATTTAGGTGGGAGGACAATGATCAGGACAGGGACCCACAGACATTTAGAGCATCCTCAGCAGCATGTAGGCAAGCTCAGGTGGAAAAGAACACACACATGCTTCTTCTACAGATATGAGGAAAATAGAAATGAAAAAAAATTCTGCTTGTTAGAGAACATGGGTGGAGGAACATAGATCCCAAATTTTCCAGTCCTTGAAAGGATACATATTTGTGAATATATATTTTCAAGAATGAAGCAAAATATCTGAGGCCCACTCATAGCAGGTGGCTAGGGCTTGTTAATAGTCCTGTGAATCACTGGGATCTGCTAGTGGTTTGGAACAAACTCACCTATAAACGATCTGTTGCTCCGAAATCAAGCTACATGTGAATGATGCTTTCGAATCATTAATCATTTTGAAATGTGTGCTTGTTACACAAGAATGCAAAGCATGCAAAGACTTTGAAAGATTGTATTCAATTTAATTACATTTTAGGAAAACTGACATCTTTCCACTCCTTCTATCTACCTCCCCCCTCCCTCCTAGTTTTTACATGTCTAATTCAAACTGTGATGTTCAATCATGCACATGGATAAAGGATGAGAATTCTCAAAATGAACCTACAGTTTACTTATTTTTAAGTACTCAGAATATAAGCATTGAAAAAGGTTTGTTAGTTTGCTTATTTCTGTGTTTTATTTATTCATTTCATATATACCCCATGTCTGCTGTGATCCCAGAATGAATTTGCCTTGCCAATTCCCTAGATATTTAGAATTCTAGGTATTAGCAGGGTCTCATAGAAACATGGAGCTGTAAGCATCAAAGAGACCTGGAAGGCTGAATCTCACATTCCTATTATTCTAGTCTGCACAGATGTGTCTCATGCTACATAACACAAACCTGGTTAAAAGCAAAGAATTTTGTTTCTAAAACACAACTTTGTCCATATTTATGAGTTCTATAGAAATGCTTTCCCATCCAAATTATTATACAAGTGTTGGCTTAAACGATATAAATATATCATCTTATAGTTCTAGCTTTCAGAATATTAGCATGGATTTCATGTGACTAAGATCAATATTTTGATGCATTGCACTGCAGAGATTTCATTTACTTGGTCTTCTAGTGTGTCGCGTCAGCCAGCTTTCCTTGGCTAACATCCATTTCCAACACCTTATGAGTGATTAGACCAAAGGAAGTTCTCACATGTGCTATTACTTCTATCTCATCTTCTGTTTTGACTGTTAGGCTGTGCATGTTTTCCACTTTTAACGTTCTTAACTTGACCAGTCCAATCCCTATTGTAAAGTCAGTTGATTCTAAATCTTTATATTTATCTGTCATTTTAATTTACCTTGGCCATGTAAGGACATATTTACTCAGTCAGGGATCATAATGAAGAAGAATCTATTCTATATTTCATAGCATTATGTATTTGTTAGGTACCTTGTCCCTAAGCACTATATGCCCTTGTACCTAACTTTACTACAGACTATGTGGTAATGAATGATATCTGTCCTTGTCAATGCTCTGGAGTCCAGTGATGTGCCCTATAAACATTTTGTAGAAACGATTATATTTTGGAGATGTCTTCTTGAGGATCTTCTAACAGACTGTAACAAGCATTCAAATTAAAAAATAAATGTCTATTGGCTATTTTTTGCTTGTTACTATTTTTACTCATTCCTAAAAGTAAGTAACTACTTCCTATGATAATTTCATACATTATCACTCCTCTATTCCCCCTCTGTGCCTCTTCCCCATGTTCACTTGTCCCCTTCTTTCACTCAAATAGGTGGATTTTGCTTTCATGTTTTAATTGCATTCAGACTCATTTCTTGCTCTTCTGACTCAGCTCTTAGAGTATTAGTCTGTGCTTTCTCAGTCTGAAGGCTGTTCTACTGATGTTGTTTTTCTTTCACTCTCTCTACCCCTTGATTTACCAGTGAGGACGTTTTTACCGTGAGGACGTTTTTATCAGACTCCGAATCAACAGGTGCATTTGTCACATAAGCGGATAGCCCCTTCCAGAGGCTGGCTTGTAAGGTACAGTCCTCATGTAGTGGTGTCTCCTGCTTCATGCACCAAGCTTTCTGCTCTTCCAGGAGGAGCGGTGATTGATCCCAGGCCATGTTATTTGCTTATGCTGATCATCTAATGAGTAACTCAACTGCCTGGTAATTGGTTTTATTGGCTTTTCCTCTGTGCCGCATGGAGTGTAAACCCTGAAAGTGTTTCTCTGCTTCCAGTGCAAATCACTTTCAATTTTTCGTTGCCTGATAAGCTTGTGAGAAAGAAACATTTCAAGCACATAATCCCGGGGCCCCATCATTAGGGAAGATTTCATTTTCTTATCTTGTTCTATATGTTTCTAAGCAATTTGTGCCTGCAATCAATAGCTTATGATCCTCTAGAGGAAAAATACATGTGCAGACCCCTTTTTCAATTGTTTGTCTCTTTGCAAATACTGCATTTTGTTTGCAGAGTAAACTTCCTGCTTGTTTGGGACACACATGCCCTCTGAAGAAAGGGCTCTGATTTCTGAATTATCCATTCATTCCTCATATTCAAATATATTCTTTTAAAAACTCCTTAATATTTAAATTTGAAATTTTTATGCATGCATATAACACACCATGATTCTTAATGATCACCATTTTTAAAAACTGTATGTAATTTACATCACATACTCAAATTTTCAATCGTTCTCAGCACATTAACAGTGTCGATAGGTTGCCTGTAGTACCTTGACCCACGATGCTGGAGATGGCCCACAGTTCTGAAAGGGCAATCACGAAGGAGTTCAACACTTCAGGAAAGAGTTCTAGTAAAAACCCAACATGAAAATAGAAGTGATGTAAAATATTCAAGACATGTAAATGCACAATTGTGGCTCTGAATCTCCATGTCGCATGCTTCCTGGGTAGTAAAATAGAAAACGAACCACTCTGTAGGGATTATTGAGTCAATGCTCAAGACAGCTAGGGTCTTCTGTAATTCAACATTTCTCTACTTTCTAGTTGTATAAAAATAAGCAGTCTGAATAATTTTACTTACTCCAAATACAATCTTTATATTTATAACATTTTAAAAACTGTTCTTCTGGATTGTGGAAGGGAGACGGGACCATTGACATAATGCAGTGTATGATTCATCAGATTTAGCTTCCTTCTCTTCTGCTTTATCAGAGGTGGGACTGTCCTTAGCTTTAATTTCTCTTATGTTTTGCAGGTAAAGATTTTGCAGGCTCTGGAACACTAATTAGTAAGTTTATTCTTAATCTACATCTTACTAGCTTCAG
Organism: Peromyscus californicus insignis; assembly: GCF_007827085.1. Taxonomy (NCBI): domain Eukaryota; kingdom Metazoa; phylum Chordata; class Mammalia; order Rodentia; family Cricetidae; genus Peromyscus; species Peromyscus californicus. Next base: position 71,545,009 of record NW_026294595.1, read on the forward strand.
GGCATTAGATAACTGCCCCACCCCCAAAGTCTCTGTTGCTTTTTGAACATAAGAAAAAAGATGAGCCGGGCAGTGATGGCGCACGCCTTTAATCCCAGCACTCGGGAGGCAGAGCCAGGCGGATCTCTGTGAGTTCGAGGCCAGCCTGGGCTACCAAGTGAGTTCTAGGAGAGGCGCAAAGCTACACAGAGAAACCCTGTCTCGAAAAAACAAAAAGAAAAAAAAATGAGCCACTATGAGCTATGAGCTTCCTCTTACAAATTAACCTTTGGAGGCCATAAGCAAAGTGTAAGATTCTGAACCCTTCTGCGAACTTCTGGACTACATGTGGTAAATGTCACCCTGCAGCATTGGAGGTTGGATGCCAGGTAAAGATGGAGATGGATTTTTCTCTCGATCACTCACCTGGGCAAGATCCCATCTCCCTTGGTACTCCATGGCTCAGCCTCTGCAGCATTTGCTCAAGATACCAGTGTTAGCAAGTACTGAAGTCCAAACCAACCAGACTCTAAGAAATATGAGCTTCATCACTCCACCTAATGTACACATTTCTAACCTTTCCCTTCAAAGCCCAGCTACAGTGTATTATAATTCAAAGAGAATGGCTTCTCCTGCTACGTGGTTCAATAAGTTAAAGGAGACTCTGTGATCATAGGATTGTCTATGATGGGAAATTAGCAAAGGAGAAAGAGACAGCACTTCTGAGGCATCATCTCTTGGCTCACAGGAAGAACACAGACTGCTAGGGACTGCTAGGACATTTGCCTCCTGCTTATACTCACTAGCAGACAGATTTCTTTTTGACATATCTGAGGGGACAGGAGCTCTCATCCAAAATAAACAGATGGTTGGGAAATACAACTGTTAAAATGAAAAGAAAACATTAAACAACAATATTTATCACATAAATTAGAAAAAAGTAATTCAATAATTTAAACATAAAAATATTTGCAGTGGCAAAATGGATGATGCTGATGAGATGAAGTAAGACAATTGGAAAATTAGTAATAAAAAATGTAGTAGTTGTCACAGACAACAGGGCTCAAAGGAGTCACAATGATTAAAATGTAATGTGGGATATTGGACTGGATCCTGGAACAGATAAAAGGACTGTAGGTGAAAACCAAGAGAATATCATCAAACTACAGATTCTATTTAATAATATATCAGGATTCCTTCAGAACAGTGGTTCTCAACTTGTGGGTCGTGACCCCTTTGGGGCTACATATCAGATATCCTGCATATCAATATTTACATTACAATTCACAATAGTAGCAGAATTACAGTTATGAAGTAGCAGCACAATCATTTTATCATTGGGGAGCACCACAGCAAGAGGAACAGTATAGAGTCACAGCGTTAGGAGTTTTGAGAGCTACTGCTTTAGAGGTTCTGAAAAAAGTAACATAAAAGCACCAGAAGTCAACAGTAAGGGAAATTAAGGGTGGACATGTGAACACTCTATGAGCTATCTGAAACAGTTATATAGTATTGAATCTATTATAAAATACAATTTAACAATAACTATCAAGGATACTCAGTTTACAGTTTGGCATACAAGGAGCTGGGCACTTATTCTGACAGTAAGTACAAAAGCTGGCAAAACTGAAGAATGAACAATTCTTGAACCTTCAAAGAGGTGAGGTCACAGGGCACTCCTGACTCCAGCACTGGAGAAACATTGAGGAATAGGGAAAATGACAATGAAAACAATAGGCATCTCATAGAACAAGCTACATCTGGAAAACTGCTGGAACCACAACAGATTATCTAAGAGTTAAGAGTTCTGGAAGGTTCCAGTCATGGGTCACCAATACTTTGGACACTTTGCTCCAGGCCTCAGCTCTGTTCTCACAGTGACTATAGGACAGAAAAAGTCCTAACATTTCTTCTAGCTGAGGTGACAGTGAGGAATAACTATTGTGAAATGCATCAGTGTATCCTGGTAGTCAGTAAAATGTGCCCTGAAAATAACTCACTTCACTGAAGCCACAGTCTTGGGGTTTTCTCAGATCATAACTGAGTGGCAGTGCAGCTTTGATGGGCCTAACAGTAGACTAGAGAACAACAAAACCTTTTTCTTTTCTTTTCTTTTTTTGAGCTTGAAGGTGTGTCAGTGAGAGCTTACTTCCAAACCAGAAAATCAGAGAATGACAGCCAGCGGGTCAGGAACATAATTGCAAGGATGTTGAGAAACATATGACACTCCAATATCACCAAGAAAGAAAAACAGATGGGTACAAGATCCAGAGAAATATTTGAACTGTTAAAGAGAGATTTCCTCCAAATTATTGTGAAGCACAAAACCAGTTACAAGAAGCTCAGAATCTTATGAACAGGACAAATCCACACTGTCTCAAAATAGGGATCCAGAAACATCCCAGCCAAGCTGAGAAACACTGGGAAAAAGAATAGAGTCATATTCAAATAAACTAGAGCAAAAATAAATGAATGAATAAAAGCATCTTGCCAGTAAATACCAGACATAGAGAACGTTACCCCTTCTGTAAAAGTCATAGTGCAAAATAGTGTAATGAAATATTTAAATGTAATTAAGAGATGAGGAAATGGGGAAATGACACCAATTTGAACTTCTGTGCCTTGTAAGATTATCCATTAACTCATGGTGACAACTAGGCTACTGCCCAGGACAATGTCTGGGTCTGTGATCCTATTACAGATGAGGTCTATGTTGATGCCCATGTCCCATGGTGCCACCAAAGGCCATATGACACCTAGGGTCTGGGCCATAGTCTGTGTCCTTGTTGGTGTCCAGGGGCCACACTGCCATTCTGATCCGAGTTGCCGAGGCTGCCACTTGGAGCTAGGATGTTGACCAGGCCAAACTGCTGCTTGAGGCCATGTCTGGGTCCATGGTCCAGCTGAAGCTGCCAGCTGTGTTGAAGTCTGTGGCTCGGGTTGCCACTAGGGCCAATACAGAGGCCCAGGATCTGAGCCAGAGTCTGGTGACTTGGTTGGAGTCTGAGGACCAAGCCACAGCAGGGTCCATATAGATATGGGTGGACTCCCCTGCGACCTGGGACCATGGTGTCATCTGGGTCCAGGCTGTTGCCGAGGGCCATGTCTGGGTCTGTGACCCTATAATAGCCAGGGTCCGGATTGACTTATGTGGCTCCTGTTGCCGCCAAGTGCCATGAGGAGGCCTAGGGTCAGGTCACGTTGGTGTCTGAGGGCCAGGATGTATCCCGATCTGAGTAGCCTGAACCTCTACTCAAATATCATGGTCTGTGACCCTACTGCAGCCAGGGTCTGTGCTGATGTCTGATGTACCTGTTACCATCAAAGGATGTACAGACACCCAAGATCAAAGGCCATGTTGGTGTCTCAGGGCCAGCCATACAGCTGGTGACATCCAGACCCAGCCATTGTCGAGGACCATGTCGGGGTCCACTGTGCTGAAGTGCAGGTCCTGCATTGCCACCAAAGGTCACATAGAGGCCCAAGGCTAGGGCCGTGACCACTCCCATATGTAGCATGAATTTTAAAAGGTCTTATTAATAAAAACAAACCCAGAGCCAGGTATTGGGGTGAATGCTGAAAGATCAGAGGGACAGAACTAGCCACAGCTACCTCACTTTGCCGATTCCTCAGCTGATCCTGTTTCCTCAGACTGGAAGCCTCTGAGTCCTCATCCAAATGGATCTCAGCTGAACTGCAGCTCAAAAGCCTAAAAGCTTAATCAGCCTAGTTTCTGGTTTTCACACCTTATATACCTTTCTGCTTCCTGCCATCGATTCCTGGGATTAAAGGCGTGTGTCACCATGCCTGGTTGTTTCCAGTGTGGCTTTGAACTCAGAGAGATCTGGATGGATCTCTGCCTCCAGAATGCTAGGATTAAAGGTGTGTGTGCCACCATTTTCTGGCCTCTATGTCTATCTAGTGGCTGTTCTGTTCTCTGACACCAGATAAGTTTATTAAAGTGCACAATATATTAGAGAACACAATATCACCACACCCACCTGAGTGAACAGTCCCTCTACCCAGAGCCAGGATGTTGACCAGGCCTAAGCTGCTGCTGAGGGTTATGTCTGGGTCCCTGGTCCAGCTACAGCTTGGGTCTGTGTGGATGTGTATGGTCTGTATCATTTCAGGAGGCCTTAGGCACCATGTGAGATGAAATCCCAGGGCCATGCTGAACTGGCCATGCCCTTCGCTGGCCCTGGAAAAGCTGGCCTCGCCTTGCCTCTACAGCAAGAGAGCTGGCCCCTGTACACTGGAAAGGTGGCCCCCACCCCTTACCACAGCCACGATGAACCAACCATGAGGCCTTGCATGTCTAGGAGCTGACTCCACCCCCTTGCCTGAGGTAGATGGCCAGGGGCCTGGACTTACCAGCTAGGCTACCATCCAGACCCACAGCCGGGCCTTGGGTTGACCCAAACTGGCATGTACCCCATCTAGAACTTGCTAGAGCTGATGAAGGGGCTGATCATGTGGAATGATACCCACAAGATTTCCAAAACTCATGGCAGCCACAGGATATTCCAGAGGAGTTCTGGTGAGGATCCAGTGATGATGGTGCACCAGAAACCACAGGCCTTGAACCAGACCAGTGACTTATTGCAATAAACATTTGCCAGTAAAACTGATGGGATTATATATGGCAGAATGAAGCCTCCAATGTCACCAGGACAAATGAAGAGGTGTTGGAGAAGCAGGAAAGAAGAAGCAAGAGATTTTTCTGTTAAAGGAGTTTTCGTTTTATCTTTTTTTTTTTTTGCTTTGTTTTCATTTTTGCTTTTGCTTTTGTTTGCTTGCTTGCATACTTTGATTTGTTTCCTTGGGGGGGGGTCAGGGCAGGGATGAGGGAGAATATGGGGGTACTGGAAGTAAAGAGAATTGGGGTGCATGATGTGAAACTCCCAAAGAGTCAATCAAGAAGTTAAAAAAATAGATTATCCTTTAAATGTTATAAAAGCAAAGTGGAGTTATTGTATGTTCTGACTCAATACACAAAATGACTGCAGTAACTAAAATACAGTGTCACTGGCATAGAAACACAGGAATAGACCAATAGAACAGAATAAAAATTCCAGAAGTTAGCACATGCATCTGCAAGCAGCTGATATTAAAACATAGACACAGTGAAAAGACCAGAGTCTTTTCAAATTGTGGCATTGAGAAATTTGAATATTCACATGCAGAAGAATTTAAGATACCTTTATCTTTCACTAATACAAAAATAAACTCAAATGGATTACAGATTTAAATATAAAACCTGAGACTATGCAGAGCCTACATAAAGGAAATGCTTTAGGGTATTGAATTGGACAAGAGTTTTTTTGAACAAAAGATTAAAAGACACAGATAAATCAGATAATATCAAACTATAATGCTTCTATACAAGAAAGGGAACCCTTTTCAAAGTAAAGTGACAACCTGTGATTGGGAGAAAGTATTTGCAAACCAATCATATGAGTAGGAAAGTCAATCAAAGGACTAAATAAAGTATTGTTTCTTTAACAGAGGGTGACTAATGGCAGGGATAATAAGTTATATTTAAAAAAAACAAAATGCTTGAAGATAGAATTTTTAAATATTTTAAACATAAAGAAATATTTGGAAAAATAGGTATTCTCTCTTTGTTTGGAAACAATATGATGTACACACATCACAAGGCATCATGATACCCCATAATATGTACATTCTTTACATTTTAAATATACATAAAAATAAAATTAATTTTAATTTTTATAAAAGTGAAGAAGTAATAAAGGATTTCCTTGGCAAATAAAGGAACATAAAGTTTGCCAACAGAGTTGCCTTCTGAGAATTTTTAAAAGAAGCTCTATTGAAGAAAGATGTTTTGTTAAAAACAGTAACCAAACAGCTCACCTCATGCGTTCATCAACAAGGCAGAACACTAAAGAAGGCATAAATGAAGGTAGAATAAAGGCTTCAATTTTCTTATTTTTAGATGATATAAGAATAATTCGGCCGGGCGGTGGTGGCGCACGCCTTTAATCCCAGCACTCGGGAGGCAGAGCCAGGCGGATCTCTGTGAGTTCAAGGCCAGCCTGGACTACCAAGTGAGTTCCAGGAAAGGTGCAAAGCTACACAGAGAAACCCTGTCTCAAAAAAAAAAAAAAAAAAAAAAAAAAAGAATAATTCATTCAAAACAGTAATACCAAAACTTATTAAGTGAAATACAGCTATGTGTTATATACAGATATATGTACTTATGGACAGTAAAATTAATAAGTACAATGACACAGAGGATAGGAGGGATGAATTAAAATTAATATGTTGTTAGATTATATAAGAACTACCTGAAGAATCAATTTGTTATTGAAAGAAGACTTCACTGTACATAGGCTTTTTAGATTTATGAGGTCCCACTTTTCAATTGTTGGCCTCATTCCTCTGCGAAAATGTAGTCCCCAGAAGGACATTTCCTACACCGATATTTTGTAGGGTACTGTCAGTGTTTTCTTCTAGAAGATTCAGTGTTTCAGACTTTAAACTGAGGTCTTTGATCTATACTCAGTTACTTTTTGTGCAAGGTGATAGAATGGGTCTAATGTCATTCTTCTACATGTGGACATCTACTTTTCTCAGCACTGTTTGTTGACGCTTTCTTTCCTCCACTGTATATTTCTGCCATCTTTGTTAATACCAGTTGGCTGTAGTTACATGTACTTACGTTTGTGTCTTCTGTTTCATTCTGTTGATCTATAAGTCTGTTTTTTAAGAGTATTACACGGCTTTTATTACTACAGTTCTATAATATATCTTAAATCTGGAATTATTCTTTTTGTTTAGGATTCCTTTGGCTACCTGAGGACCTTTTGTGGTTATACTTTTTTATTGCTATTGAGAATTTTGTGGAGATTTTGACTAGGATTGCATTGAATCTCAAATTTACTTTTTGTAGGAAAGGATGGTCATTTTCACAATATTAATTCTACAATCTCTAAGCATGGGCTGTCTTTCCTTTCTCTAATGTTTTCACTAATCTCTTTCTTCAGAGATTTAAGTTTGTACTGCAGAAGTCTTTCAAACCTTTGGTTAGACTAATTACTAAGTGTGTGTGTGTGTGTATGTGTGTCTGTGTGTGTGTGTGTGGTTTTGTGAATGGGAGTGAGTTCATGATCTCACTCTCAGCATGTATGCTGTTGGTATACACAAAAATCTATTAATTTTGGTAAATTTGTTTTGTATACTGCCATATCACTAAAATCATTGATCATTTCTGCAAGATTTCTGGTACAAGTTTTGAGATTTCTTATGTATACTGTATCATGCAAATATGGATGATGTGACTTCTATCATTGGTGTATATTGTAAATTCTAAAGCAATAACTAAGAAACAAAATATAAAGTAAAAAGTAACATACGTTAAGAAAGGAGATGAAACTACTATTTAAAATCAGAATACAGTCAGAGGGAAAAAATGTAAGGGTGGCTTAGCAACAGTAACAAATACTATATACATTAAAGCAACTCACCAAAAACCTCCTCAGATGGCAATGATCTAAGTGCATAATTAAATGAGAGATGTTCTCAAGAATGATTTAATAAGTATATTGTGTCATCAAAAGCCTCACTTTACATGTAGAGACACCATTCCTATAGAAAAGAATTCACCATTCTAACACAAATCAAAATAATCCAAGGGGAGGCATATTCATTTCAGACACAGACAGCAGAATAAAAGGAATGTAATCAGGAATGAATCAAGATGTATGCTATTACACAGAGGTAGAAGAACCAAGAGCCTCAGAGCATATAGCATCCTTCTGTGTTTATGCACATGAGTACTGAATAAAAAATATAGAAACTGTGTAAAGTGCAAGGAGAAATTAATAAATCTATGATAGATTGAAAACACAGTCCTTCTCTAATAGAATTAGACAGAATCAGGCACCAGAAAATTATTAAGGACATAAGTGAATTGAACAACACCATCAATCAATTACATATAATTGACATCTACATACCTCTTCATTCAATATTAACACTATACACATACTTATCAAGCTCATATGCACCATTCAGTAAAAGAAGCCACATTCCCAGCTATGGAAAAATAACACCTTAACATATTTAAAACACAGAAAAAATCACGGAATATCTTCTGACAGACTACAGTGGTACTCAATGAGAAATCATTAATGTAAAGAGAACTAGAAAACCTCAAATAAGTGAATAACATAACAAATATATTAAATAACATATTTGTCACAGAAAAAAATATGGTCCAAAATTTTAAAGATATATTTTGAATTTAAATTTAAAAATTACATATAACTCAATCAAAGGAAATAATAGAGGAAACTTCTGGCAATGAATATGTGTTTTAAGAAGGAAGAAAAATTTATAATCAATCAGGAAAATAGAAGAAATAGAATGAGGTAAATCAAAAATGAATAGAAGAAAACTAGTAATCAAAAGTATAGCAGAAATCAATGACACTGAATTGGCAAATTAAAAACTCCTTCTTTAAACAGATCAAATTAAACAATAAGCCTAGAGTTAGAAAAACAAGAGAGGAAATCAAGGACTAATATAAAATGTGAGAAGGAGGCATGTTGTCAGAAACCATCAAATCTAAAAGGAAAATAAAGACAGACAGACAAATAGACATTGTGGTGGTTTAAATGAGAATGGTGCCCATAGGATCATATATTTGAATGCTTAGCCATCAGGGAGTGGCACTATTTGAGGATTAGGAGGTGTAGGCTTACTGGAGTAGGTGTGGCTACATTGGAGAAAGTGTGTCACTGGAAGAGTGCTTCTATGTTTCAGAAGCCCATGTCAGGTTAAGTATCTCTATCTTTGCTTGCAGATCAGGATATAGCTCTCAGATATTGTTCCAGTCCCATGCTTGATGGACTTATTTTCTTAATTTATGAGCAAACCCCTGCTGTGGGATGGTCTGTATGTCAAATGTGTTGCTGATTGGTCAATGAATAAATCACTGATTGGTCAGTGGCCAGGCAGGAAGTATAGGTGGGACTAACAGAGAGGAGAATTGAGAGAACAGGAAGCTGGGTGAGGGAGACACTGCCAGCCACCATCAGGACAAGGAAGATGTAAAGTACCGGTAAGCCACAAGCCACGTGGAAGGTATAGATTAATAGAAATGGATTAATTTAAGCTGTAAGAACAGTTAGCAAGAAGCCTGCCACGGCCATACAGTTTGAAACCAATTTAAGTCTCTGTGTTTACTTGGTCAGGTCTGAGCGGTTGTGGGACTGGCGGGTGGCAGAGATTTGTCCTGACTGTGGGCCAGGCAGGAAAACTCAAGCTACAAATGGCGTCCAACGTGGTGGCAAGAGTTTCCACCTAAAAACAGAGAAAAAAGATTCTAAAACGGAGCTAAAAACAGCTTCCTAATTGTCTCTCTCAAATGAGCAGCAGCTGCCGGTTTGAGCTACTGGCGGGTTCCTAGCATGTGTGCATGCTCGACCTGCAGTATGGCGGGAATGAGGCCTCTGCAAGTGGCACATTAAGCTGTGTGGTGGATTTAGCCTTTGCTAGTACAAAACAAAAAAAAAAAAAAAAAAGAAAAGAAAAGAGGTTTCTGGGCTACATGTTGCTTTGATAGAAGCATAGACCCACTATTTCTGAGAGTTGATGGCTCCCAGAGCTGGCGGAAAACGTATCACCGCCATGTTGGGAAGCTGAAGTGGGCAGAGGCAGCAGCGCCAGCGCACTTTCAGGCTTAGAAGGCTGCAGTTTAAAGCAATAGGCTCAAGCTAATATAAACAATAAGCCACGTAAAGATGGCTACCACACAGAGAATCTGGATTATGTTCTCTTTGATATTTGTAACTGAAGAAAAACATTTGATTACAAAAGCTGTTGAGTTATGCCAAAATGTATATTTTAAAGGTACCTTGACTTCAAAATTTGGATGTAAGGATATGTTGCTTTGGAAAGGAGGCTCTGCTTTTGTTTCCACAGAAAGCCAGAGGCTATGGATTTGTTCCAGATTAAGACACATCAGGTTTGACCAGCCAAGACCACCTGAAAGGTCTCCGATGACACCATGGCCCAGATGACCCAACATCCAGAACCATTTCAAGGCAAATGGCTCAGACAATACACCCTCATGGACTACTCCATAATCCTAAAATTTTCTTTGTTTCCCCAAAAGATACAGCGACCCCCTCCAGCAGGAAGTAGTAAGAGAAGCTACGCCCAAATTCCCAAATATACCAAGCTGACTTTGGAGATGTGTAAAGGTTAAAACCTTCCTTTTTAAGAAAAGAAAGGGGAAGTGCTGTGGGATGGTCTGTATGTCAAATGTGTTGCTGATTGGTCAATGAATAAATCACTGATTGGTCAGTGGCCAGGCAGGAAGTATAGGCGGGACTAACAGAGAGGAGAATTGAGAGAACAGGAAGCTGGGTGAGGGAGACACTGCCAGCCGCCATCAGGACAAGGAAGATGTAAAGTACCGGTAAGCCACAAGCCACGTGGAAGGTATAGATTAATAGAAATGGATTAATTTAAGCTGTAAGAACAGTTAGCAAGAAGCCTGCCACGGCCATACAGTTTGAAACCAATTTAAGTCTCTGTGTTTACTTGGTCGGGTCTGAGCGGTTGTGGGACTGGCGGGTGGCAGAGATTTGTCCTGACTGTGGGCCAGGCAGGAAAACTCAAGCTACAAACCCCCAGTGATTTCTTTTGTAAAAGTTGCTTGTGTTTGTGGTGTCTATTCACAACCATAGGTCAGTGTTTAAGACAGACAAGAAGGAATGGAGGAAGGGAGGAAAGGAAGAAAGAGGGAGATGTTTGTGCACTTTTGAAAGCATAAATGAATCATTTCCTTAAATACACAGTCTAGAGAAAATAATTCAAGAGCAAGTAAGTCATATGTATAAGAAATTAAATCAGTAATTAATGTCCTTCCAAAGCATAAAGGGCCAGATGAGTTTCCTAGGAAATGTATCCAACATTGGAAAAATACTGTACCAATTCTCTGGTATCATTTTCAGAAAATTCTAAAAAGCTGATTGTATGAAATCAGCATTGTAAAGGTATGATAAGAATAGTAAAGATCAATATCTCTCTTGGTAATGAGTTTCCAGATACAATGACAAATAAATGATCTATGAAAAAGAATTAACTTCTAATTTACAAAAGATATTGTTTGTCTTTGGGTTTCTATTGCTGTGAAGAGACACAATGATCATGGCAACTCTTCTAAAGGAAAACATTTAATTGGGGCTGATACACAGTTTCAGAACTTTAGTCCATTATTGTCATGGCAGGAAGCATGACAGCTTGGAGTCAGACATGTTGCTGGAAAAGGAGCTGGGTGTTCTAAGCCTTGCTCAGCAGACAGCAGGAAATGAACTGGCTTGAGCTTCTGAGACCTCAAAGCCCACTCCCAGAGTGACACACCTCCAACAAAGTCACACCTCCTCCAACAAGGCCATACCTTCTAATAATGGCACTACCTATGTGCCTATGGGTGCCATTTTTATTCAAACCATCACATTGTTCAAAAAAGAAAGTGAGAAAAACTATTTTCAAAGGACTACCTGAAAAGTCCTTATAAAAGCTATATAAGAAATTCTCTAAAACTGAATGCTAAACATTCAGGTTTGGAAAAGGGAATGTGAAATAGTTCAGCTACTCCGAAAAACGATTTTTTAAATTGTTCTTTTTTCCTTTACTTCTTTCTTTTTTTTTTTCACTTTTATTGAACAAAGATTATTTTCTCATACAATATATCCTGATTATAGTTTTCCCTTCCTCTCTTCCTCCCAGTTCCTTCCCATCTCCTCTCCCCTCTTGATCTACTTCCTTTCTGTCTCTCATTAGAAAAGAACAGGCTTCTAAGAGATAACAACCAAACATGACAAAATAAAACGTAAAATAAAGCAAAAACTATCATGTCAAAGGTGGATACAGGAACTCAACAGGAAGAAAAGAGTTTCAAGAGCAAGCGCAAGAGCCAGAGACCCACTTGTTCTCACAGTCAGCAGTCCCATAAAGATACTAAGCTCAAAGCTGTAATACACGCATGCAGTGGACCAGTGCTGAACCATGTAAGCCCCATGCTTGATGCTTCAATCTCTGTGAGTTCATATGAGCCTTGCTTAGTTGATTCAGACAGCCTTGTTTTCCTGGTGTCCTCCATACCTTCTGGCTTTTACAATCCTTCCACCTCCTCTTCCTTGGGGTTACTTGAGCTCTGAGAGGAAGAATCTGATGAACATTTATACTCTCTCCATATAATGTCTAGTTGGGGGTCTCTGCATCTGTCCCCATCTGCTACTAGAGGAAGCCTCTCTGATGATGACTAGATGAAGACTGGTTGATGAATATAGAAAGGATATATATAATATATATGTATTTTATATGTCACACACACACACACACACACACACACACACACACACACACACACACACACATATATTACCAGTAGTGTTTGGTTTTACCCTAGGTCTCTGGGCTGTATAATTTCTGGTTCTTGGTCACCTAAGCAGTGTTGGATATGGGTTTCTTCTCATGGAGTGGGTCTTACATCAAATCACACATTGGTTGACTACTCCCACAAGTTCTGTGCCACGATTGTCCTAGCATATTTTGCAGAAAGAACAGACTGTAGGTCAATTGATTCATGGCTGAATTTAAAAAAATTTTTTATTTATTTTGTTCTTTGATAAATTCATGCATGTATATAATGAATTCTGATTATTTTATTTCCCCACCTTCTCTTATCTCCCATGCATCTCTATCAATCCCACTATTCTGATAGTCCTTTGCTGAGATTTCTGTTTTGGGGCTTTATTTATGACCCCCCCCCCCCAGTTTTAAAATTAGTGTCATCTATATGACCATTGGATAGAAACTATGCAAAATAAACATAATTTTATCATAATACTCAGAAATTACCCTTCTAGTATTCAGTTGACTATATCTTGTTTCAACATGAAAAGTTTACACAGAGTTGTTTAGAGCATTTTTATTAATAATTGACAAAAGCTGGAAGTAACAAAAATGTCTAGGTTTTTTTTAATATATAAAGAAAAATTAGTACATGTGCACATTGAACTAATTCATATTTCTAAAATTGAACAAACGAAGATACTTCTATTAAAAAACATGGAAGAACCCAAATGTTTATTACTAATGTAAACTGACTACTTGAAAAGACGAATACTATAGACTTCCAACTATGTGATATTCTGGGAGAAAAGGTGTCCTACTAACTTTCCATTGCTCTGATAAGACATCGTGACAAAAGCAAATTATAGAAAAGTTTTGTTGAGGTTTACAGTTTCAGAGAATGAACCCATTACCATCACGGTGGGGAGCACAGCAGGAGGCATACAGGCATGGACTGCAGTGATAGCTGAGAGCTGATATCTTAAGGCAACAACCATATGGAGAGAAAGCAAAATAGGAACAGTGTGAGCTTCGAGTAACTCCTTCTCCAACAACGCCACACATTCTAATCTTTCCCGAACAGTTCCACCAACTGGGGCCCAAGCATTCAACTATATGATCCTATGGGAACCATTCTCCTTCAAACTACCACACTCCACTACCTGGTCCCCAGAGGCTTTAGGCAATTTCATAATTCAAAATGTATTTATTCAAATTTCAAAAGTTCCCATAGTCTTTCAGTTTCAAAGACTAAAGTTCAAAGTCTCTTCTGAGACTCAAGGCTATCTCTTAACTGTAACTCCCAGTAAGCAAAAATAAAAGCACAAGTTATATACTTTCAACATACAGTGGAGCAGAATGCATACTATCATTCCAAAAGGAAGAAAGGGGACATGGTGAGGAAATTATGGCTAAAAGCAAGACCAAAATCCATCAGGGCAAATACTATAACTACATTTCATTCATGTAAAGGGACTTATGTCTCCAACCTTTCAGCTTTGCTGACTTCAACACACATATTCCCCACCCCACCCCACCCCCCCTTAGGCTGGAGTCACTCACATTTTGAAACTCTCCTCAGCAGGTATTCTATGGCTCTGATAGCTTCAACATCTTGGGATCTCCAACACAATCCATGCTTTGCTTTCATAGCTTCATGAAATGTCTTCTCAGGACCACCATTCAGGGACACCACTTCCTCATGGGTGTCCTCAGTGGATTTCCTTAACGACCAAGGAAGATTCCACAATCCATTTACTCCTGTATCTTTTGTGACTGTAAGCAAGAACCACAGGCTGAACCTGTTCTCCTGCCTGCATGGGATGAAATCTGTCCCCTTCTTAAATTACATTCACATAAGCTTTGATTTGCTGTTGTTCTTTAGAGACAAATAATTTCTTAGGCCTTTTCCTTCAAAAGTTACGTGATTAACTGAGTGGGGTCTCGTCCTGAGGGAATCAATCTCTTTATACCATTTCTCCTCATCTCGTTTATCACAAAACATGGGTCAAATAATACCTTTCCTCTTTTCTCTTCAAATTGTATATATTGTTTTTTCTTTCTTTCTTTCTTTCTTTCTTTCTTTCTTTCTTTCTTTCTTTCTTTCTTTCTTTCTTTCTTTCTTCCTTTCCTTCTTTCTTTGCCCCACTGCCCTTTTTCATTGTGGCTCTGCATCATGGTGATCACTAATAACTTTGAAATAGAGTGAAAATTAGGCTGTTTTAAAATGTCTTCTGCCAATGAAATAAGTTCCAAACTCTACAATTTAGCCTTAGGCTGGGTCTTAGGAGAAGGGCAAAAAGTAACCATGTTCTTTGCCAAAATATCCCAAGAATGTTCTCTAGCCCACTTGCTAATATTGTTACCCTCTGAAATCTCTTGAGCTGGGCCTCCATAGCTCACAATGTTCTGAGCACTGTTATCTTTCAAGCTCCGACTAAGATGGCCTGTTAAGCCCCTTGTAGATGTAATTCTGAATGGTTTTATTAAATAAGAAACACAAAGCCAAATGCAGAGTTAAAAGCCCCAGAGGTCAGAGAGCCATAGCTAAGAGCTGAGACCAAGACCACCTTCTTACCTCTCGCTGCTGCTGCCGTCCTTCCCCTCAGAAAAAGACCTATTTCCTGTGTGTCTGTCTTTTTATTGACTTTCTGTTCTGCCTTCTCATTGGTTGTAAACTCAACCACATGACTTCCTTGTCACTGCCTGTCTATACAGACCTCCAGGTCTCTATGGTTGGTATTGAGATTAAAGGCGTGTGTCTCCAAGCTGGCTATGTCCTTGAACACAACAGACTCTGCCTGTCATGTGATCGGATTAAAGGCATGCACCTCCACCACCCAACTTCTGCTACGGTTTGCTATTAGCTCTGACCCCCAGGCAACTTTATTTATTATCATACAAATAAAATCACATTTCAGTACAAATAAAATATCACCATAGCCCCATTCATAGTACTCAACCTCTTTCTTCATCCAAAGTCACAAGTTCTTCCACAATCTTCCAAAAAAAAAAGCAACCTGGACAGGCCTGTCACAGTAAGAGCCCCATTTCTTGTACTAACTTCTTCTGTCTTCGTTACTTTTCTATTGCTATGATAAGACACTATGACCCAGACAAACTATAGAAGAAAGGGTTATCAGGGCTTGGCGTTTCAGAGGGCGAGTCAATGGTCATCTTCTCTGTCAGAATGGCGGCAGACAGGCAGTGACAGTGACGGAGCAATAGTTGAGAGCTCGCATTTTGAGACAGCCACCACATATGAGCGAGAGCTAACTGGGAAAGGCACGGGCTTCTGAAACTTCAAAGTCCGCTCCCAGCAACGTTCCTCTTCTAACAAGACACCGGTTCCTAACCTTTCCTAAACAGCTCCATCAACTGGAGACCAAATATTCAAAGACATGAGCATAGGGTGACCATGCTAATTAAAACTACCACAGGAAGTATTTGAATTTTCAGAAAACCTAGCTTGTAGAAATAATTGGAGATTCAAACTGTAAGAGTCAGTGGTTTCCAAGAGTTGAGGAAGCATAGGCAAACTTAAATTGTTAGAAGTACTCCTTATGAGCCTTGCATGGAACTCTCTTGCAACCCCTTCTATTCTACTAATAGGAGCCTTGAATGCTGGAACACTCCTATAACACCACCTGTTGGTAGTTGGAGGCATGAGAAATCACAAGTTCACAGTTAGACTGATTTCATAAGATCTCATTGCAAAGAAGCCGAGTGGGAAAACATTAATGTTAAAGAAAATAACTATTATAAGAAAATATTGTGAGACCATACCATTTTAAAGTTTGTTTATACCCAAGAAAGTAAAAAAGCCAGAGTGGGTCCTAATGTAAAACATGGACACTGAGTTATAAAAATCTGTTATCGTATTATAGTCTGTGACAATTAAACTTCCTATGGTGTAGGATTATCCAAAGGATGGAATTAGGAAATATATATAAGTCTCTAAGTCATTCTGTGAAAACAAATCTGTACAAATAAAGTCTATTAACAATAAACAACTAACTAGGAAATTAAATGAGTATAGTAGCGAAAATCGAAATAAAAATAAATAAAAACTAAGAGAATGGGTAGTGAGTTCCAGAGGAAGTATAGATCAGTGAGCTTAAAATTTCAAGTGAAAAATTTCCCAGTAGATAGGTTGTAGGGGATGAACACTTAGATGATAAAAATATAATGTCTCATTCTCAGATGATATTAGTTTCAGAGAGAAAATAGATGCATATATATGTGCACAGTTATAGCTGTACATGTATAAGTTTAAAAGCATATTTATATAGGTATATGTGTGTACTCATATACATAAACCCACTAAATGAAAGAGAAAAATGGATAATATGAAGATTATGTTTTATAGAAATAAGACCAAACAAAACAAAAAATAAGCAAAATTCTTCATACAGATACATGTAACAAAAATTTTTAAATGTCAAGATGAAAATACAGTTCTATTTTTCTGAGGAGGACATATCACATACACAGGAGAGAAAATCAAATTGATGTTAAACTCACCATAGCAACATATCTGGGATGACTCAATGCTTCAAAACAGTGAAGGAGATTTTAAACCCATGCCCTGTCTAATTTATTTTTAAATATAACAGTTCAGTGCATACATCTTCCAATGTGTTATAAAGGTTCTTGTCACACACCATTTAACAGCAAAGGAACAGCAACTAGATTCCACAGTGAACATAAGTCTATGGCATCTAGCCTTTGAGAGTAAGGAATGACAGAAAGCCAGACGGTGGTGGCACACGCCTTTAATCCCAGCACTCGGGAGGCAGAGCCAGGCGGATCTCTGTGAGCTTGAGGCCAGCCAGGTTTACAGAGTGAGCTCCAGGACAGGCACCAAAACTACACAAAGAAACCCTGTCTCGAAAAACTAAAAAAAATAAAAAAATAAAAAAATAAAAAAGAGTGACAAAAGAGAGCAATTTTGGTATCTATTTCTCACCAAATCTTTAACAAATGCCAAGCATGAACCTGCCTGCTTTCACCACAAAATCACTTAACTAAAAAAGTAATATGACATAGAGACAGAGATCACCAAATTCACATGATCTGTGGCACATGCCATGATACAATTACTCACAAACAGTGTACAGGTAAAACTAAAAGAACGTAGCTATCTAGAAAGTATGGGAAGTACTATGAAAAGTAAAGGAAATTGCAGGATTTCTTGTTAAATACCAGTGTCAGTAAGCAGTTCTCAATGGAAGCTACTTTCTGCAGAAAAAGTCCAATATGACTGGGAACTTTCAAGAATGCTTATTTTGTTCAAAGTGTTTGCTACATTAAAATTAATTTGAAAGCAGTCTTATTTTATAAGGTTAGGGAAAAATTCATCGCAAGATCAGA
Source organism: Peromyscus californicus insignis (assembly GCF_007827085.1). Taxonomy (NCBI): domain Eukaryota; kingdom Metazoa; phylum Chordata; class Mammalia; order Rodentia; family Cricetidae; genus Peromyscus; species Peromyscus californicus. The sequence goes on from NW_026294595.1 coordinate 71,562,754, forward strand.
TGAAGAATGAAATTAAATTAAAATCCTACTTAAGTTATTAACATGGACATAAAAAAGCCAAATATAATTTCAGCTAATAATGATGGTATATTACAACAAATGAGATCAAATTACAGTTAATACGAGGTTAAGGATTTTATTTTCTGTCATTGAGCAATCAATCAATTTGATTTTATTAGTTTACTTATCAAAGAAAAAAGAGATAATCATAATTTCTTTTTCTAACAATGTAAAAAACATTTGAAGAAAAATTACCACTTCTTTTTTCTTTTCCTTTTCTTTTCTTTCTTTCTTTCTTTCTTTCTTTCTTTCTTTCTTTCTTTTTTGTTTTTTTTGAGGCAGGGTTACTCTGTCTAGCTTTGTGCCTTTCCTGGATCTCACTCTGTAGACCAGGCTGACCTCGAACTCACAAAGATCCTCCTGCCTCTGCTTACCAAGTGCTGGAATTAAAGGCATGTGCCACCACCACCCCGCTCTTTCTTTATTTTTTTAATTCAAGTTCTTCATATATTGTCCAAGGTGGCCTTGAACTTATAACAAAGGATCTGCCTTTCTCAGCCTCTCAAGTACTGGGATTATAGGAATATGGGCTCATGCTTGGGTTTATTTCTAATTTTAAACAAGTCGTTTTGCACTATGTGAGTACAATCATACATTTTGCCAACAAAGATGGACCATACCTATGATACTGGTCCCATAAATTTTTAGTGTTTACTAAGAACAGACATTCAGCAGAACACAGGGCTACATCTTTGGATGCTATGGCCAAAAACACTTGTTTGGTAAATTAAATGATAGAGCCCAAACTGGTACATGAAGACTTTGATTCTCCTCGTCTTGAGTCTCCAGGCATGTGGCATTCTGGGGCCACAATCTATACTACTAATCCCAGTCTTCAGACTTTAAGGAAATACGGTACCCGGAAAAGAGCAGTGAAGATGTTGCAACAATTCATAGGACTAGAAATAAACTCACAGTCAGAACTGGAGCAGCTGTAGATAATGAAGATAGATTACATACAGTGTTTTGTTGGTACATAAGCCATTTGGGCCTTGCAAAATGAGGCATTCATAGAATTAGCTAAAAGGTTATTTATTTGAGAGTGAGTGACAAATTTAAAGAAAATGTCTGTAATTTTGAATCTAAAAATTTATTGAAAGAAATCAAAAGTACACAAGAGTCATGGACTTTCATTTAGTAGAAAGAACACAGATTTTGTTGTTGCACTGAAAAGGGTTAGCAATCAGGCTCTGGGAGCACTAATTTATTTAATCTACCTACATTTCAGTGTCCTCACTAGGAAAGCATGCAGAATGAAGTAGAATGCCATATGAAATGTTTGTTCGTCTCTTCTGGGTAGGAATGAAGAATATACGCAGGAAACAAGCACATTGCCTGCCTTTTATGAAGTGCTCAGTAATGACTACGTGCTATCAATCCATTGAAGTAATTTGATATGTTGAATCTTCTATCTAGGAAGTCTACAAAGTTATCACAGCATGCTTTGAACCTTCTGCCTTTGATAGTGTGACCCTCTGATTTATTTGATGTTGAATAATTTAACAGCAGGTATGCATTACAGTCATAAAATCTGAAGCTGTGACTGTTGCAAGGAGAAAAAGAAAAGAAAAAGCAGGACATTTATACATGAGGCATTTGAGACGCAAAAGGTCGTCTGAATTGGAAGCCAGTAAATGATAGCAGGGGAATCTTGGCCCTGATGTTTGCCTCCAGGTGTCTTGCTTTTTCTGCAACACTAGGCATTGTTATTATTATGTTTTTAGTTTAGTAAGGTTTCTTTTATGTGCATTCTGTGCAGGGCATCTCAGGTAGGGTACAAGTTGTGTATATAAAATTTTCTAAAATAACAAAGACTGTTTTATGTCAGGTGAGCAAGGAACTAATGAAGAGTTGTGCATAGACTCCTCGAGTATTTTATAAAGGATTTGATATAAAAATAAATATATCCAATGTCTTTAGAATAGGAATGGCTTTCTGTATTTATAGAGATTGGAAAAGAAAGCTTATTTTGTAGAAGATAAAATGTTAGCAAGGGCACGGAGTCCTGACAGAATGAAAATAATACAGCCCAAGGAGAACAGTTCAGCTGAGTATACAAAGGAATACTTTCCACGGCCAGTGAGATGGCTCAGTGGGTAATGATGAAGTGGGCAAATGCTCTTGCTGCCAAGCCCCCTGTGCTCACTCGGATCCCAGTGACACCCCCCCCCCCCCACACACACACAGTAGAATCAAGGAATCAAGTGTTCCTACAGCTAAAACCAAAGCTTTAAATACCTGTGATTATCATTTTGCAGCTAAGTTTGCTGAGGGAAAATGTGGCATAAAATCATGAAAAGAAAATAGAAAACAAAATGAAACACATGCTTTCTGCCTTTTCTGTCGTGTTTTCTGACCACATATTTCCTGTCTTTCTGCCTTTCTTAAAGTACTAGTATCTGGAAAATACAGTGTGTGTGCGTGTTTGTGTGCGCTCGTGTGAGTGTGCACTCATACATATATACAAGTGTGTGTGGAGGCCAGACGACAGCCTTGGCTCTCTACGTATCCTCTGCTTTGATTTTTCACACCTTTTCACCATCCTGGGACTTGCCATGTAGGTTCCACTAACTGGCCAGTAAGCCCCAGGCTCAGGATCTACCTTTCTGTGCCTTCCCAGCATTCAGATTACAAGCAAGTGACACTATTCCTGGTTTTTACATGGTCCCTGGGGGTAGAACTCCAGTGCCTTTGCTTAAAAGCCAAGCATTTGGCTGACTGCCTTTTCGCCAGTCATGAGCCACGTGACCCTTGTTGTTGCTTCCTGTAAGAGGTAGATGCAAAAGCAGTTTGTCTGTGTGTGTGTGTGTGTGTGTGTGTGTGTGTGTGTGTGTGTGTGTATGTGTGTGTGTGTGTATGTGTGTGTGTATGTTGTGTGTGTGTATATGTGGTGTTTGTCTGTGTGTGTGTGTGTGTGTGTGTGTGTGTGTGTGTGTGTGTGTGTGTGTGTGTGTTTGGGGGGACAGGAGGAGATAAATTATTACTCCAGTCAGAATCCAAGCAAGATAAACAATGTTTCTGAAACACAAGTCATGACCACAAAGAATGGATGAATTATTGCTTTGGCATTTTCTTTGTTATTTATGTCCAGAAATCAATCATCAGCTGAAGGGACAGAGTAATTTATAAGTTAGGTAGCATCACATGCTTGTGGGGTTCAAGTGGTATAACCTGTCTGTGAATTCTTATGAGATTTTATGACAGTGGAAAATAATCTTATTACAAGACTAACATTAATAACTTTCAACATATTATTCTAACCTGACATAAAATGTGAATTAAAAATAAAATACCTGCTGAAAATAGAAGTGTCTTAACTATGTGAAACTGTTTCTCCTTCCACACCACACCTTGTTTAATAAAAATAAATGTAGGTGATGAAATATATATTATGAAAACAAGTTAACCAAAAAGACCTGTCATTTTGATGGAAGAGGTTATTTGTTCAACACAATATCCAAGCACACAACGCAATCTGGAAATCCAATAGGGAGAGCTGAGACACCCTGTTTCTCAGCTTTTGCCTTTCTCTGCCTGCATTTGGGGCCATAAGTAAGTGTCTGAAAGATATTGATTAAAAGTATAGACATAGTTTTATGAACATAGTTTGCTTCATCAAACCAAGAAGGACTAGAAGGTGATGGTGCATCTATAAGGGTAAAATTGAGAGTGAAGCTCTTGTAACAAATTGCCATCATCCAATTTCTCCTCTCCTCCCTCTCCTCTCTATTCTCTCCTTTCTGCTGTGTAGTTTTCAAAACCATTTTGATCAATGGGCCCACAGCCAGGACATACTCTTACAGCTAGAGTTATGGTAACCAAATTCATAGAAGTCTGCAGAGGCATGCCAAAAAGCCCTTGTAATAATGGGGAAATAGAATTGGTGAGCAGAGGGAATGGTTCCTGCTAGCAAGTTAGTATATGCTATTTTACTATCAACTACATGTAAAAAGAGAGCACACTGGAAAGCATTTTGGAAATAAATAATCAAACCATGCTAAGTTAATTAATTGATATTTGGATGTTCATGGCATCAACATGAGTTTTAACGAAGATCCTAAAATAGATCTTAGTTTCATGAATAGGAACCTCCATTTTAAATAGTGTCTGATTAAGCTATTTTTGTAAGAATGGACTCCTAACTATGTGATCCTGGGAGTTTGAAGTGTTGGTTTTTCCAAGGCTGTTAGTATGTGGGTTGATAATCCCTATGGATGTTGGGAAGAAGCAGTGAGCCACAGCCAATCATGTGATTACAACAGTATACTGCTGATGCTCCAGTCTGCATTGTTTGCTTGCCATGCTGTGAAGGTTAGTAGGGCATGTGTGCTGAATGCACTTTGACATGGTATTTTTAGTTCATTGTGGGTTTTATGAAGATTCAATCCTGTCATAAATTGAGAGGCATCCATTAGAACACCAGGGATCACTGTAAACTCTTTTGAATCAGGAACTAGTTGAAGTAGAGTGTTGTTGTTCTGGGAAGTTGAAATCAACTGATATTGCTTGAATACCATTTGTTATTCAGTAGTGGCAAGTTCATAGTTATACTGAAAAAAAGTTTTATTCTTACCCTATACCTACAATTTAATAAGATACAATTTTTTAATTGGTAGTTAACAACAGATGGAGATGTGGACTCTTCTCATCAACTAGTCTATTTTTATGCCAACCTTTCTCAAGTTCCTGCCCTATCTATAAGACACGAAAGGAAGATATGCTTTGACATGATGTTATTACCTATGTCACATGAAATGTATCTCATGCAGACCCTGGGATAATACAGTTTCAGAAAATAGTGTTTGCTCTACTAACTTTCTGAACAGTGTGCCAGCAGACAAAATGTTAAATATGTTGGCTCATTAGTACAGTACATTGAACAGTGCCTGGCAGAGTATATGTATATATAGAGAAATAGATAGATAGATAGATAGATAGATAGATAGATAGATAGATAGATAGATAGATAGATAGATAGAAAGATAGATAATAGCCCATGTTGTAGAAAGGACTAGCGACAACTCTATTAGGAAACGTGCACTTACACACTTGGCCACTAGATGGCGAGGTAAGAGAAAGCCAAATATTTGCTCCAAATGGTTTTGTTTCTCTCTTACTGTTACTCAAAACTGAAAGGAAATTAAAAGATGGAGGAAATATCCATAGCGCAAAGTTCATGTATTTGGTCTTGTTTGTTGATCTTTGTTCTAGGTAGGTGAGTTAGGCCAATAGATAACATCAGTAAGTCTGTTTCTATAGAACATTCCAATTTTAAAATCAGCATGAGTCCTGAGAGTTGGAGTTTAAAGCTCATTCCAGTTAGTGTAACTCATCACAATGTTTGATTGTCAACTGAATAAACCTGATTCCTTATGGGTAGTGTGTGTGTGTGTGTGTGTGTGTGTGTGTGTGTGTGTGTGTGTGTGTGTGTATTCACTAAACCAACCACAATGAAACAGAATCTATGTGGTGTTCTTAAAGGTACTTTCTCTTTATCATCATAAACCCAACACAATCAAATATTTTATTATTTCAATGGAAATGGGGGGTTGTTTATTTGTTCCAGGGGCAAAAGGCCAGTTTGATCATAATGAGTGAAGGAATGGGAGTTCAGAGAAGAAACCAAGAGTGTGTAGGGTTAGGAGGAGCATGTGAAACATAGCAGAAGTCTGTGGTTTTGCTACAATTTTGAAGTGGCATCTGAAGGCCTTCCAACACATGTGTCATGGGGCTGGATGACTCTTTAAAAGAACCACCTTGGTTGTTAAGAGACCAGTAAGAACACAACTGGAATAGTCCGCAGAAGACATGATGACAAAAATTTATCTGTGACCAGTTCATTATCATGGGCAGCATGGTGTCACTCTGTACGATAGTTTTGTCTCTGCAATAAGATAGAAGAATAAGAAATGGATACATTTCATCCATTGCTAACAAGGAGGAGGAGCATTTTCCATTTAGTGGGTAACAGGTAAATTGGAATGGTGTTATATTCATATAATCACAGCAACTTGAGAGACATTTGGGGTTTTGTTTGTTTGTTTGTTTGTTTTTCTTTTTCTTTTTTGGCTCTTTGGAGGGCCCACTACCCAGCTCCCAAATAAATCACACATGGAGACTTATTCTTAACTATAAATGACTGACTTTGGCTTGGCTTGTTACTTGCCAGCTTTTCTTAACTTAAATTATCCCTTCTATCTTTGGCCTCTGAGCTTTTATCTTTTTCTATTCCTGTATACCTTTTCTTTCCTCCTTACTCCATGTCTGGCTGTAAAACTGGGTTGCTGGGTGGCTGGCCCCTGAAGTCTTCCTCATTATTCTCTTGTTTCTTAATCGTTCTTCTTTTTCCTCTCAGATTCCTCCTCCTACTTATTTTCTTTGCCTGCCAGACCCATCTATCCTTTCCTCTGCCTTACTATTGGCCTTTCAGCTCTCTATTGAACCATCAGGTGTTTTAGACAGGCACAATAACACAGCTTCACAGAGTTAAACAAATGCAACATAAAAAAATGCAACACATCTTTGTATCATTAAAACAAATGCTCCATAGCAAAAACAAATATAAAATATCTTAACATAATATTCTACAACATTTCCCCCTTTTGTTTAAATAAAAGGAAACATTTTAACTTTAACATAGTAAAACTATACACAACAAAAACAGTTATCAGTAAGAATTTATAATATTCACTCCATTAACAAAACTCTAATTATTTAGACTTTAACTCCATCAAAGACCCAGAAGGATGTAATATTATCTAACAGCAGAGACATCTTGCTGCCTGAACAGTCACCCACAGTTCCTCTGCAATGTTGGGGCAACCATCTTCAACCTACAGGCCTAGAATATCTGGCAAACTTTTCAGTGAAGCAGGAAATTTGAAGGAAGGACTGTCCCACCTTGCATTGGCAAAGTTCATCAGTCACTTTCCTCTGTGTCCTGCAGAATATCTGACACACCCTTCTTTAAAGCAGGAATTTTGAAGGACGGTCATTTCTTGTTTGGGTATAGTTCAGCAGTCACTTTTCTGTGGGTCTTCCATGTCCAGTCTGCATAGCACATTGTCAACAGTCAAAGTCAAGAGCAGTTTCTTTGCCCAGTGACTAACCTTGACACAATGAAAGCAAACTCCATAAGGAGTTTTTTCCATACCCATCATCTCTGAAATAAATTGGTACTGCCAGAAGTAGATGTGTCTCATTGTCATCAAAAACCTTAGGTTAACAAAACATTTTAAATGCCATATTCTATGTCTTTGAAAGATTTTAAGACAATTTATCTATCTAAAATATACCTATTTAACCCAGAAAACATATTTAATGTGACTACAGGTTTGATTATTATAGATTTATTTCTAACCTCATTTCTTATTTATCCATTGCATTTTTAAATGAACTGCAAAAGCATAATACCCCAAACAAGAGTAAAAACATATATACAGTGTAACAAAATTAATTTTAAATTTGGATCAATATACTATATTCCCCTAAATGATAACAAACATCCATAATCCACCAAATTACCAGAGATCACTCACAACTTTTATTGGGAATGTGAATGTTGTTTTCTCCAAACTGCTTCCAGCTGTCTCTAGATGAAGTATCTTCAGAGTCCCTGAGAAAATTTGAGATAATGGCCAAGTCCTGGGAAGACCAGCAGTAACCTTTGCTGACAGATGTCACCTGTCAAGGTTCAGGAGATCTGTTTTGATCAAACTTGATCCATATTATTCAGGAAGGAATCCACGGCCTTTAGTCTCCTGTGGAAACAAAAGCAAAAACTCTTCTCCAAAGCATTTTTTACTTCCATTTTAAAGTTAAAACATTCTTAAAATATCAAAACTGGTTATTTCATCAATCCCTCTTTCAGTCCCATGTCTCTTAGCAGCTGTGGTTTGCTTATCAGGAATTAGAAAATTCAAAATCAACACAATACTATACAGGATCCAGCTTCCCTGTGTATTTCCCACTTGCATGGTTTTTTTCTTTTACTCTCTCTTTAAAGACTTTATTTCATTTTTAAACTATTTATTTCTTTCTATGACTATCCATACCCCCTTTCTTTCTTTCTTAAGCCTACATACATTGTAAAACATACCAGAACCTGTTTAGAAGTTTTTTTTCCAATCTGGACCTCTTTACTGCATATTTTTTCACCTCTTTTGACTGACTGAGCAAACTTTAGACTGCTAAGATACACCTGGATGCTCTGAGTAAAGCTCTTGTAGGTTTGTGAAAGCCAAGCCTAAAGCTTGAGCACAGTTGGAGGCTTGTTTGACCTGGAATGACATTCAACCCCCCAGGTATGGAATGTCAATGACCTGTACTGTGGCAGGCATTTTTACTTAGTTTTTTTGTTCCTACTTAACTTACTGGCTGCCCAAGGGCTCACCAGGAGGCAGAAACCCTTAAAGGAGCCATATCCTCTTCCCTTCTACCCTAGCTTTCTCAGACCCTACATGGAAATTGAAGAGTCTGACATTGGTACACCAAAGTGTAGTTGTTTCATTTTTGTTCTTTGGGGGGACAGCCACTCAGCTCCCATATAAATCCAAATAATATTCTACAACAAGAGGCAGAGACTAGATTTGGAGTGATTTGGAGTGCAAGACCAGTCTGGACTACATAATGAGTTTCATACCAGTCTTGGTTGTATGGTGAGGCCCTGACTAAAATGTTTTAAAGAGATTAGAGATTGAGAATCAGTCCATCTTTTGTCTCTGTGGAGGTTCATGGCTATCTTAGAACCTAAGACTGGGAAACATGATCCTTCATTATTTATGTTACAAGATTTACCCTGACAGATTGTGTTGTATAATAACTCTACATAGCAAACAAGACTAAAACATATATACAGTATAACAAATTTAATTTTAAATTTGGATCAATATACTCTATTCCCCTAAATGATAACAAACATCCATAACCCACCAAATAACCAGAGATCACCCACAACTTTTATTGGGAATGTGAATGTTTTTTTCTCCAAACTGCTTCCAGCTGTCTGTAGATGAAGTATCTTTAGGATCCCTGAGAAAATTTGAGATAATGGCCAAGTCCTGGGAAGCCAAACACAAGCCATTGGATTTTCATCTGAATTTCTTTCTAATGAGAATATATGTTTAGTGGGTTGTTGTTGAAGATTTAAAAATTGAATCCAGTCATCAGAGAAGATGGCATACTCCAGTGTAAACATAGTTCCAACTTCCCAAGGGAAGAATAGTGTCTTCCACTGTATTCCAGTCACAATGGACAGCAAGTGGTATCAGTGATTAGGATGTCCATGAAAAAGACATAGAGGATTGACATATATATGGCACTATCTAACTATACTGACATTGAAGGTCAATAGTAGATCACTGGTGAACTCAACAGAACTGCTAATTTTCAAGAAATGACACCCAACACATCTCAGGAAGAAAATTCAAATTTTATTATAAGATATATCCTCTCTGAAATGTATTTTGCTACTACTCCTGCAACTTGCCTACCAAGAAAGAGTTATATATCATAAACACTGACAGAAACTCCAATTCTATTGTGTACATATTCTCTCTGTTCTTGACCTTACAGTTTTTGTTTGTTTGTTTGTTTTGATTCTTGGTGGATTTTTGTTTTGTTTTAAAACAAAATAGTTCCTGTTAGTTTACTGTTGTCCTTGTCTCTTTTATTTAAGGTAATGAAAATTCATGTGGAAATACTCCATTTTTCTCCAAACCTTTATCAGGACAACTAATTTTGACTTTAAAAAAACTGTCTCAGTTGTTTTTCCCTTACCAACAAGTCTTGACATATTTAATTAGTAACAGTAGCATTAAAATCCCAGCTTTCCCTAGATTGCTGTGCACATGTGGAAAGCATGTCTCAGGCCTCAGAACAGCTTCTGAAGCAAGCTCTGGAGCAGAATGATCTACTTAACAGGATCAAAATGCAACCACTCCTGTAGGGATCTGTTCTAGTTCTCTTCCTCTTAGAGATGGCCTCATACAAGAGTCCTTCTCAATCCTGCTCATTCTCATAAGACACTGATCACAGCCTCAGTCTTGCAGACTCCTGACTCCTGTCAACAGCCCCACTCATTGGTCATTTATATGGTGTATACTTCCAATACTGTCACTTCTTCAGACTCCAGTGTATCACATTGGAACACAATATATGAAATTCCACTGACTATGAGAAAACTCCATTGGAATACAATATGTGGAACTTCATTGATTATGAGAAGAATCCACATGCTATAATTCTTGTGAAGTAGGTGAACAGAATCCACTGTCTACATTTTACAAAGATAGCATACAAGATTCAAATGTGTTAGCTAGATCATGAACTCTGGTCTATGTTCTAAAATCAAGGACCATAATGATTAGAACCAGATCAAAGTTGCTTTGAATTCAGTTTAATACTGAAATAAGAAGTAGATAAAGCACTTCAATACTGGAGAGTTGGCTCAGATGTTGAGTGCCTACTGCTATATCGGAGGACCAGAGTGTATTTCTCAACACCCATAATGGATGGTTCAAAAATACATGGAGGTTTGGCACTGGCTTCTGACCTCCATGGGCACCCACAACCACACCCATGTACTTACTTGTACACACACACACACACACACACACACACACACACACACACACACACAGAGAGAGACAGAGACAGAAATAGAGACAAATAAAAATAAAGTATTATTTTAAAATAGTGCAAAGGGAATTGATGAGTTGAAGACAATAGTGACATATGGTTCCCCACTCTTCCCTGACAACTTTCAAAGAGCTCCTGAAGTTTAGTAGGCAAACAGTCTGTCAAAAAAGAGTAAGCTCTTTCTTATGGAAGTCACAGCCTTTTTACTACATAGTAAGGTGTCTAATCCAGCAGCATGTTGAATGTACCCCCCAGGATGTTGTAGTTAAATATTATGGCTTAAAACTGATCATCTTCTTGTATACTAGTGAATAAACTTTTTCTTAAGACATTAGGTCAAAAGTTGTGCTAACTTGTTTTTTTTTTAAATGTCCACTTATTGTGTGTATTGACACAGTAAAGCTGTTTCATTGAAACTATCCTGTATTTAATGTTTGATTATACTAACATTCTATTTGATTTCTTCTATTTTTATTGGAAATGGGAATTTTTTCATATACTATGTTTTGATTAGGATTTCCCTTCCCCAAACTCCTTTTAGGTACTCTCACCTCCTCTCACACAAAATTCATACCATTTCATTCTCTTTTTCATTAGAAAACAGGCATCTGAGACAAAAATAATAAAATAAGATTAAAAAAAGCAGAAGACAAAGAGCCAAGGAAAAGCACAAGAAACACGTACAGACAGAGATACATTCATTCTCACATGAAGAAATTCATAAAAACATAAAACTAGAAACCACAATATATACACACAAAATCTATGAAGTTTAAAAAGGCCCTGACAAAGGATTATGAACTATTACTATTTAATGCTTAATATTTTTTCTCATAGTGCTGACTAATATTGAATCAAATTAAAGAAAAAATAAGCAGAACTGCATTCCACTGTTTTAAACATTCCCTATGATAGTATAGTGAACCAATTCACTATTTTACTAGACATTTGTATGATACTTTCTAAGTTCTGTTGAGGTTAATATAGATTAATGTCCTCACAGCATGGTCATAAGTAAATGTCTTAGTGAGTCATCTACTGCTGTGATAGGACTAAGGCTACTTATAAAAGAAATACTTCATTTTGTTTTATGATTTCAGAGGGGTGGAGTCCATGATGGCAGAGGGAAGGAAGAACTGAGAGCTCACGTCTTGGCCCACAGTCACTAGACAGAGCATTAGGAATGACTTTTGAAACCTCAAAGCCCATCCCCAGTGACACACTTCCGCCAACAAAGCCACACCCCCTAATCCTTCCCCAACAGTTCCACCAACTGGGCTCCAAATATTCAAATAAATGAGCCTATAGGGGCCATTCTAACTGAAACAACCACAGTAGATTTCAGCCCTATATTATATAAAACATTCATTTGAAAACACTTCAAATAAATGAAAAACTGGTTGAAATCAGAATCTTTACCTTAAACAAGTCTTTTTTTCTTTATAGTTGTTCCATTTTTTTCTGTTTTCAAGAGTTTTTACTGCTTCAGAATTTTTTTTTATTTTTTCCTATGTTCTTTCTTACTCTAGATTATAAGCTCCATGGCATTAGGAACAATTCATCTTTATTAATTGTTTATTTTCTGCTCTTCAAATTCATATAGCTCACAGAAGGTAATAGGTAAGTAACAGTTAAATGGGTGAGTAAATATTGGATTAGTCAAAGCATAAGAAATAAAACTTCTTAAATAACAATATACTAATATGCTTTAGAAATCTAGAAAAGAGGAGTAACAGATGGGATTTGACTGTGTCTACTTATGTGATATATTTATAAAAAAGAAGTGATATAAGATCTAAACATTTAAAAAATATCTAAACATTTGTATTCTGTGATATTCAGAGGCCCCATTAAATCAAACACATTATTTACTGTGAAGAAAGATAAAAATTGAAGGTAGTTTATGAAGCAATGCCAAAGTATGGCTAGATAATAGCTATTTAGAATATAAGCATGGTGCCTGACCCATTCCTCTTGAAAAGGAAGAAACTAATGGATTCATGTATTCAGCAACTATTGACAAGTTTCTGTTACTTACTAGATATCTTTCTAGAATTTGGAAGAATATATATATATATATATATATATATATATATATATATATATAATAAAAACAAAAACAAAAACAAAAACAAAAACAGACTTCTAGGACAAGTGAGATGGCCCAGTTTGTGAAGTTATAATCCTGCAAGCTTTAAGACCTAGTTTTAGATCTCAGCATGAACCTATCATTGCAGCACTGAGGTATGGATAGAGATAGTGTCTTAGAGTTTCTACTGCTTTGAAGAGACACCATGACCACAGCAACTCTTATATAGGAAAACATTTAATTGGGTTGGCAGCCTACAGTTTCAGATGTTTATTCCATTATCATCATGGCAGGGAGCACTGCAGCATGCAGGCAGACATGGTGCTGGAGAAGGAGCTGATACATGTTGATATGCAGGCAACAGGAAGTAGACTCTGACACTGGGTGGTATTTTGAGCATAAGAGACCTCAAAGCCCACCCTCACAGTGGCACACTTCCTCCAACAATGCCACACCCACTTCAACAAGGTCACACCTTCTAATAATGCCTCTCTTCATCAGATTATGGGGGACAATTACATTCAAACTGTCACTGATGGGGTCACTGAAATACATAGATCCGTTAGTTTAGCCAAAGTAGTGGGCTCCAGGTCCAGTGAAAGACTCTGTCTCAGAAAATAAGGTGGAGAGAAAACTAGGAGGACACTTGACATCAACTTCTGGCCACCATATGCATATGCACAAGACACCTATGTATCCTATGCTCAAAATACCACCTAGTGTCAGTCTTCTTCCTGTTGCCTGCATATCAACATGTAGCAGCTCCTTCTGCAGCACCATGTCTGACTGGATGCCACCATGCTCCCTGCCATGATGATAATGTTATATGAATAACTCATGCACGCACGTGCGTGTGCACACACACACACACACACACACACACACACACACGCACGCACACACAAGCACAAGCACACACACAGTCTTCCTTCTCTCACAGAAACCTATTTCTCTGTGAAAAAACAAAGGAATAAACTATTTTTATGTCAGTGGGAACATTGCTCCCAGAATTATTAGGAAATGTGTGAAATAAAAGTTGGAAAAGGGAGGTGATAATAACTTTAGAGTAAAAGAGAGAAGTTAGGAGGAGGGATCTGCAGCAACATAAATGCCAAAAAGCAGATCTTATTATCATATATGATAAGTAACAGCAAGACAAGTTAAGTGTGAAAAGTCCAGTTGATTAACATTTTAAATGTAACTTCTTCTTAGCTAAAACAATATACTTAACAATAAAATATTTATTGTTTCATCTTGGGCAAAGTATTTCAGATTACCTTTTGCAAATTAAACATTAAATTAAATAATTTTCTGAGATTTCCCAGTCCTTTCTTAAATATTGCTTTACAAGCCTGAATAGAAAAATCTAAGTAATAAACCAAGGTCATCATGTTTGACTTAATCTTTGCTTGCCTTTTAGAGTTTTTTTTCTAGCAGGTACCTGTAGAAGGCAAAAGGTGCTTGTACACACAGATAATTACTGAAGAAGGCAGGAAATTTAAAAAAGTTAAACTGGCAGGCATCCTTCAAAGGAAAGAGATGTTTAACCTGCCCTTCTCTTGGAATGATGGCAATGGATGTAATTTGTAACCTGGTAATCCCCTTGCTGTCCTATGACTCAGGCTCCACCCATATCCCCCATAAATTGTTTCAATCATCCTAGAACCTTTTCCCCTAAACCTTTGAGCATTACTTTCAGGTCATAAAACTCATCTTTGTGAGAGATGTCATTTGTACTTTATATCAACTTAGTGACTTCTATGTTATCCTAGTCCAGGCATTATGTTTACCTCATTTATTCTTCCTAAACTCTTATCTTGAGCATTTTCTCTAAGTCAACAAGAACCCATCTTATGGATGAAGCCTTATGTACTTTGTAAAGAGTTGCAATGTAAATATATCTTGAGCTTTGTTGTATCACAAGGCTGAGTATATTGTTATCTGAAAACTTTTTTTCCAAAATTATGCTATGCTTAAATATGGCAAAAATAAATGATCTGATATTGAATTGGACTTCAAGAAGTCTAGGCCTAGTGTAGCTGTAAAGTTTCTCTTTGGGCCCACCAAGCCCCGCAGTCCCATAGCCCACTTATAAAATAATCACTCAGAAGCTTATATTACTTATATACTGTATGGTCATGGTAGGCTTCTTGCTATCTTGTTCTTACATCTTAAATTAATCCACTTCTATAAATCTATACCTTGCCATGTGGCTCATGGCTTACCGATATGTTTACATGTTACTTCTCATGGCTGCAGCTGGCAGCGTCTCCTGACTCAGCCTTCTACTTCCCAGAATTCTCCTCTCTGCATGTCCTGCCTATTCTATACTTTCTGCCTGGTTACTGGCTAATTAGCATTTTATTTATCAATCAATCAGAGCAACACATTCACTGCATACAGAAAGACATCCCCAGCAGCCCAGTGGTTGTTACCTTTATTAGCCTTAACTATTTTCATTCTTCCATCACCTGGATCATTTCCTTGCAGAGTGACCCTATAATCTTTCAGTTAGTCAATGTACACATGAGAAATTAAACGATTTAATTCAGTGATTGAGTGTTGTATCACATATTAGGTTGGCAATAGGCATGAAAATATCACCACTGGTATCTCAGAAACCTCTTTCCTAACAACTGTTGATATTACTATAAATATTCTTGACTTCAAGGATTAGAAGGAAAATAAAAAGAATTTCCATCCTTACCATCAGTAATATTCTGAGAATTTCTCACAAGATGCATCAATTGTACAAGAGAAAATTTCAAGGCAGATTGAAAAGTTACATGCAACTACCCAGAAAAGAATGATGGCAGTTATAATTGAATCAAGACAAGACAAATGGGCAAAGCAAGTGACGTTCTGATGAAATATTCAATGGAATGATTACTTAATGTAGAATTGTTGATCTGAAGATGGTGAAATCACTGAGGAGCTGAGGCATGTCCTCGGAGCCAAAGCTAAGCAGACTTAGATCTTTTCTCTCCTACAGAATAGGAGAGAAGTATGGTTTAATTCAGTAGAAAAGAATGCCTGCTATTCTCCTTTGTTCCTTCTATGACCCATTTTCTCTTTTCCTTGTCTTTTGAATGTTTAACATAATACTTAAATTATTACAAACAGGAAATAGAAATAAATCTATCACGCTTAGTTTTTTGGCATATTTTAAATATTTTTTGAAATCATAAATTGTATTGAGTCTGTTTCAGAAGGAGCAAGAGTTTGGGTTTATTATATTCTCCTTCAGAATCATTGCTTCCCAAATTATTTTTCTCATAAAAGGTCTTTTGTTTTTTCTTTAAGAGCATTGAGCTATTGTTCTATTGATTCATTCTCTGAGACATATGCATTCTGGGATGCATGACCCCTTGGATCCAGCAGTCTTTCGGTACTTCTTAACTTTCCAGCCCAGCGTTTGTCATACAGCCTGGAGTTTACAGCCATTTTTACCTGCACATCTCTACCATCATTTTATTGTTCTTTCAGACTGAAGAAAATGTTGCAGATAACAGGACAGATGCTCCTGGAAATTTGTTGTGCATGTTTTATTATTTTGAAGATACATTTATTATGCTTCTATGCCAATTTTCATCTAGTAAATTCTCCATTGTGGTGGAAAATGGTGGTACAAGTCAACTCTTTGGATTAAAAGCATTGACTAAACCAGAAGACTTAATCTTAATCAAAGCCAAGTTTGATGAAGTACAATCCATCATGGCAAGTAAGGGGAGAAGTATGGGTCAAAGTTCAAGTGCTTTTAGAAAGGAGTAAATCTTAGTAGATGTGTGTTTCACTAGAGTGTGTCTAGATGGATGAAAGGGAATGGTCCAACTAACCAATGTGAAGTCAAGAATGGGAAATTAAAGAGGCTATTCCTGGCCTTGCCAGATCCCAAAACAGCTGGCATCACTAATCCTTATTAAACTCACTTGGAGCCTTGTGTAGTAATTCCCTTCCCAGAACACAAAGGGACAAAGGGAGTTTCTAACCTCTACTGCATTAGAGGAGTTAAGAGCTTAATAAAACTTGGTGTTGTCAATAATGAATTTTCTTATTTATACATTTTGGTTTGTAATTTGTGGTGGTATCAATAGGATACTAATAAACTTACACCAAGCCCTGTGACTTGCAGTGGATTTGCATATGTAAGACACAACCAACACACAATAAAATTGGGAAATAAACTTTCATTGTAAGCAATGTTGAAATGTTGACTTTTTAAAAATGTAAACTTCAGTGCTGACAAAACACTATCTCACAGAGGTGTTTTGAAGATAAAATGTATGTGTATATACATACTATATATTGTACACACACACACATACACACACACACACACACACACACACACACACACACACACACACACAGCCCACAGCTGGCTCTTGTGGATATGTAGAGTGAGAACATAAGGTATGATGGGAAAAGATATTTGTCTAAAATTTTTCCAGAACTATTTGTACAGTTTGACAACTGTTGAATATCTTTACTAATCTTCTGTTCTTTGCAATTTGGATTAACTTCCAGTTTATTCACAAATTATAAGTACAATTAGTTTTCATTTAAATTAAGATTGCTTCTGGATAGCAAAACCCAAAGGGTATGTAGTGTGCCTTCCTGATAAAAAACTGAAGTGTAAGCCGGGCGGTGGTGGCGCACGCCTTTAATCCCAGCACTCGGGAGGCAGAGCCAGGCGGATCTCTGTGAGTTCGAGGCCAGCCTGGGCTACCAAGTGAGTTCCAGGAAAGGCGCAAAGCTACACAGAGAAACCCTGTCTCGAAAAACAAAAAAAAAAAACAAAACAAACAAACAAACAAAAAAAAACAACTGAAGTGTGATAATGAGGTTGGGGCTAGTTTTTAAATTTCAGCTTGAATGAAGTCATCAATGCCTATATGGGTCATAGGGAATGATAGGTAAAGAACAGGGGGACTCCATTTCCATGTAGGACTTCAATCCATTCCCATAATTCAGTTAGAACATGCTTGCCATGAAAAATTGAGCCATAGAACAAACTCTTACTAGATGGTGTGTGCCCAAGGGATAGCTTTTGGTGACATAAGCAAAGTGGAAGCATATACAGAATTAAAATAGTGTCTACATAAATAGTCGACGAAAGAAACAAACAAGAAATGCCCATCAATATAGAGAAGCACGGGGTGTGAAAGGTTTATCTAGTTGAGAGAAACACAAAACAAATGTTTGTAATTAAGTGGACAACTAGGCAAGTCTATGTGAGGAATATGTCTTTTCCTCCTCATACCACATTCAAAGACATGACTAACACAGTCTACCTACAAATAGACATAGCACAGGCACAGAATACAGCTCAAACCTTTCAGACGATGACTTTTTAAGTTGATTTTCAGCAGACCACTGGATTAAGTCCTTTTTGTGGGTTGATGTTCCTTCATTTCGTACACTCTTGGGTGTGGACCATAAGGACATAAGTTTAGGTCTGGATGGTGAGTGCTCTTGTTACATGGAGATTGCCAGATGATTTAAAAAACAAAAAAACAACAAAACAAACAAACAAACAAAAGAGTCCATCCTAAGATCTATCTCTATTGAAACTATCTTTATCAGCTTCTAATGTTACTTACTGGCCTGGGTGATTCTTAGGAAGAGTGAAACTGAACTCACTGTTTAACAACAAAAATGTTACTTTCCCCGAGGAGCCTAATGGTCCTTTTACTGTAAAAAACACAAGGTTAAGTAGAGAAACTTGATGCCAATGCAATAGAAAGGAATTAAAGCAAATAAGCTACTCAGTTGACAATTAAAAAGTCAAAAGACAATGCATGCAAATTCAACGAAACTAATGTGCTATCTGCATAGCTATCACAGGGTCCTTTGTTGTTTACTAATATGAAAGTCCATATCAAAGCCTCCATTGAAGTATTGGAAGGGGGGCATAAGAGAGATAGTTAGCAAGGTATTAGAAGGCATAAAAGGTCTAATGAGATTTGATGTTTAGTGAAGAAATGGAAAGTTCACATTTGCTGAAGCTAAGGTGACCTGCTTGGATGTGTATGAGTGTAAAAAATTGAACATGTGTGCATATATTTGTGTGACTGTGTGTAGTGTGTAAATTTTCATGCTTCCATATCTACATGAATATGTGTATTTGCACAAATGAATGTGTTTCTTCTGTCTGTGCTAATATAATGTATTGTTCAACCTTTAGTCTCATGTGTTTGTGTATGATGTGTGTTGGAGGGGGTCTGCAAATGCCACAGTGTGCTTGTAAAATTTGAAAGACAGCTTCATGTGTTAATCTTGGTCCTCCACTTTGAGACAGGGTCTATTATTGCTTTATGCTATTTGTTCCAGGCTAGCTATTTCTGGGGACTTTCTTGTTTTCACCTCTTATCTTGTAGTAGGAGTAGTAAGATTATAGATATGTGCTACCATGTCTACCTTTATGTGAGTTCTTGGGATCTGAGTTCAAGTCCTTATACTAGAGCAGCAAACACTTTACTCAGTGGCTCCTTTGTCTGTCCCTGAAGCTGGCTCTTCATTAATCTGCTCACTGTAATACATAGTACTGTTGATTGACAATAACCAGATCAAACCTTTGCAACTGTTGTACTACAAGGCTTCTAATGCTCATATGTAGAGCTGAACAGTTGAAATTAAGGACAACGCTAAAGCACACTACCCACACATAATAACAATGGCTAACATTGGCTGGTACTTACAAAATGGGTGTGCTGGTAACTTCTTTAACTTGGTTGTCTTACTCATTTCTCCTAACAAACGTGGAGTAGCCATTGTTGTTATTGCTATTTTGTTATTATTTAAAGCCTACCTCCTCTTTTCCTTTACATTACTCAGTCAAGGTGGTCACAAAGAATAAAAGGCAAACATCTATCACAAATGAGGTAACTGAGGTTGTAAAGATAAGTAAGAATTAATCGTGCAGGAAGACATTAAAAAATGACAATTTAAATGATCTCAAAGTATTAGAGCAGGCTTTATTTAATGCCAGAAAGGTGGGTCTCTAGTTCTGCCCACATTTTGATTAGGGCAAAGGACCCAGGCACTCGATGATCAGAGTTCAGGAGATCACAGATTACATGCTTCAAGCTGGGGATTTGGAGCTTAGGGTTGGGGAGGGCAGGCAAAAGTGGCTTTCTTGGGGGCAGGATGAGGCAGTCAGCTCTTTTTTTTTTCTCTCTTTTTTTTTCTTTGAGATAGTGTTTCTTTGTGTATCCTTGGCTGTCTTAGAACTAGCTCTTTAAACCAGGCCTTGAACATGGAGACTTGCCTGCCTCTCTCCTGGATGCTGGCATTAAAGGTGTGCACTACCACTAATTACATTTGAGACTCTAGAGCCTGTTCATTCTTACCATCATCTGGCTGCCTGTAATGCTACTTTTCAAATTAATTCAGTTGTGTATTCTTTTTAAGTGAAGCCTTTTGGAATGACTTACATTTGAGCAAGTTCTCAACCACACCATATAAATATCCACATCAATTGATTCTGACACTGGATTGATACCTTTTAGTAAAGAATAAATTGTCAAGGGTAGTGGTGACCAAATCCCATGAAAAGACTGGTGGATAGGAGGAAGAAGACTGCAGTCTGCTTGTGGCCTGCATATTGCTTTGGGATGTATTTCTTCCTCCAAATTATGGTGACATGTCTCAATCCTATCTTTTCCACAAATAAAAATGATTGTGGGGAAAGTGCAAAAATCGTTTGAGATTGCTGTCCATTTGGATCTAATTTCCTGCAAACTGGGATGCTTCCGATCTCAGTTTCTGCTGATCCAGACTTTTTTTGCTCCAAATGTATATATATATTTTTTCTGTTAGCCCTTCCCTGGATTTTACTTCTTTCCTCTGAGATCACACACCCTGGGCTGGCCCAGGAGCAAGGGCAGTGTATTTAGACAGCCATTCCTCTTCAGTACCTCTGAGTGTGATGAAATTCACTCCACCTCAATAAACCTCTTTCCCTGAAGGAGCTTCCTTTCAAGATTCATCCTCCCACTTAAGAAAGCAGGTTCAGTTGCATGGTCCCACCCACCTTTTCTGTTTCCCTGAAAAAACACACAAAAAAACTTTTTTTTTCCCTGACAAAAAGGAGGCAATCTCTTGAGGAAATTCTGAATCTGTAAATCTATTTCCTGCTGAAAATGACTTCAAAAGTAAATTTGAGTCAATTTCAGGAGGCAAAGAAAAATCTTTCTGCTCCTTCTCAGTCAATATTACGTGTGACTTAACACCTCTCATCTGAAACCTTTTCTTTCTCTCTTTCATCTCTTCAACTCTGCCCTTGGAGGATCAGAGTCCAATCAATTGAAAGCTATTAGGAAGAAACGTGACAATTACGAACACCATTAATGTATATGTAACCCAAAAGAGCATTTAATGGGTGGAAATGAGACCACAGTTTGCAAGAATATTTGGGAGGGCATTAATATTTTGGGAGGAAAAGTTAAAAATAAAGTATCAAAAGGATTTGCAACATAAGAAAATTTTGGAACATTTAAAAACACCTAAAATATGATTAACTTTTAAAGTTTATTTTATTTATTACTATTATTAGTGTGTGTGTGTGTGTGTGTGTGTGTGTGTGTGTGTGTGTGTGTGTGTGGTGCCTGTTTATGAGTGCATGCCTGCATACTGTAGCACACATGGACATCAGAAGCCAACTTTGGGGATTCAGTCTCTTCCTTCCACTGTGGGTTCCACAAATTAGAACAATAGACTTCCAGTACAGCATTTTTACCCACTGAGCTTTTCTTTTGCTTTTGTTTGCTTAATGTTTGCTCAGGTTTTTTTTAAATGATTTAAATATTTTTGATATTAGAATTATATACTTTCCCTTTTTCTCTCTTCCCTCTAAATTCTCCCATGTAAACCACTCCCATTCCCTTTCTAATTCATGATCTTTGTCCTTTTTTTTTTTTGCATTGTTGTTATATACAAACACACAGACAGACATAGATATTTATAGATAGACAGACAGACACAGATATTCATTCATAGATAGATAGACAGATAGATCTATAGATAGAACCTGACCAGTTCATATAATGTTACTTGTATATACATTTATATGTTTTCAGGGCTGATCAATTGGTAATTGGTGTCTCTTTTTCCTGAGGGAGACTATATCTCCTGCTCTTATCTTTCCATAATTGCCTGTAGTTCTTTTTCTGAGGTTGATCCCTCATGGACTCCCTGTCCCCACCTTCCATGTTACTATGTCTATTATTGTCATCCTTTTTTAGCTTATGATTAGGCAGTCATGTTGGTGAGACTTCATGGGTGCAGCTTCTGACATTTCTAGAAAATACAATCTCACAAAAAACTTCCTGTTCTTCCGGGTCTTAGACTCCTTCCACCTCTTTTTCCACATTGATCCCTGTGCTTTAGTTACATGAGTAGTATTCCAGAAGCATCCACTGGGACTAGGGGCCACAACTCTGCATTTTGATTGGTTTTAAAAAAAAATTGTGTTTTTCTGTCATGGTCTCCATCTGTTGCTAAGAGAATTTTCCTTGACAAGGGTTGAGGACAGCACTTTTCTCTGAGTATAGCTACATATTTGTAGACTACAGTTAGGGATTATGCTGATTTAGTAAAGTATCAGTTGTAGATTCTTTTCCAAAGTCCATGACTCATTATCTCCGGGAAGTTGGCTAGATTTCCACTGTCAGGTAAGACTTCCCATTGGTTGAGCAGGTCTTAAGTCCAATTAGAAAGCTGACACCAGGGTATGGTGTCACTACTGCATCCTTAGGGTTATCATACCATGCTGGTCATAGGTATTATATATAGCTGGGTGGTGTAGCCTTGAGGGTAATATCCTTGCCCTTTTTTGGTTCCCCACAACTTCCTATACTACCATCCAGGTATCATGCACATTATAATG
This sequence comes from Peromyscus californicus insignis, assembly GCF_007827085.1. Lineage (NCBI taxonomy): Eukaryota > Metazoa > Chordata > Mammalia > Rodentia > Cricetidae > Peromyscus > Peromyscus californicus. The sequence goes on from NW_026294595.1 coordinate 71,585,430, forward strand.
ATAGACTGCAATGTGTTGTTTAAGTTTATAGAGAAGGTGGGTCCAGAAATGAGTCTGACCTCCAACTTTAAACCCAAATATGTTCATGACAAGTGTCCTCCAATGCCCTCTGCCACGAGACAGGCTGACCCTCTGGCTCTGTGATGGAAAGAGGGAAAACTAGAAGCAGATAAGGGTGTTAAAAACACTGTGTCCTTGAGAAGAGCTAAGGTTAACCATTCCAGCAGAGGTCACTATTTTTTATGCCATAAAAAAAATACCTATAGAACTAAACAGAGAATTCTCAACAGAGGAAACTCAAATGGCTGAAAGACATTTAAGGAATTGCTCAACATCCCTAATCATCAGGGAAATGCAAATCAAAACAACTCTGAGATACCACCTTACGCCTGTCAGAGTGGCTAAGATCAAAATCACTGAAGACACCTTATGCTGGAGAGGATGTGGAGCTAGGGGAACTCCCCTCCACTGCTGGTGGGAATGCAAGCTTGTACACTTTGGAAATCAATATGGTGCTTTCTTAGAAAATTGGGAATCCATCTCCCCCAAGATCCAGCTGTACCACTCTTGGGCATATACCCAAGGAATGCTCAACCACATCACAAGAGCACTTGTTCAGCTATGTTCATATCAGCATTGCTTGTAATAGCCGGAACATGGAAACAACCTAGATGCCCTTCAACTGAAGAATGGATAAACAAAATGTGGTACATATACACAATGGAATACTACTCAGCAGAGAAAAACAATGACATCATGAGGTTTGCAGACAAATGGATGGATCTAGAAAAAAAATCATCCTGAGTGAGGTAACCCAGACTCAGAAAGACAAACATGGTATGTACTCACTCATAGGAGGATACTAGATGTGGAACAAGGATGACTGGACTGCTACTCACATCACCAGGGAGGCTACCTGGAAAACAGGACCCCAAGAAAGACACGGGGATCGCCCAACGATGGAGAAATGGAAGAGATCTACATGAACAGCCTGGACATGAGTGGGGGTAATGAAGGGCGAGGGGCGAGGGAAAGAGAGTTTGGGGGGGCGGGAGATCCCAGCTGGATCAACAACAGAGAGGGAGAACAAGGAATAGGAGACCATGGTAAATGAAGACCACAGGAGAATAGGAAGAAGCAAAATGCTAGAGAGGCCCACAGAAATCCACAAAGATACCCCCACAACAGACTGCTGGCAATGGTCGAGAGACAGCCCAAACTGACCTACTCTGGTGATGGGATGCCAAACACCCTAATTGTCGTACTAGAAACCCCATCCAACTACTGAGATATCTGGATGCAGAGATCCATGACTAGGCCCCACGTGGAGCTCTGGAAGTCCAATTAGCGAGGATGAGGAGGGTTTATATGAGTGAGAATTGTTGAGACCAAGGTTGGATAAAGCACAGGGACAAATAGCCAAACAAATGGAAACATATGAACTATGAACCAATGGCTGAGGGGTCACCAACTGGATCAGGCCCTCTGAATGGGTGAGACAGATGATTGACTTGATCTGTTTGGGAGGCATCCAGGCAGTGGAACCAGGTCCTGTGTTCATTGCATGAGTTGGCTGTTTGAATCCTGGGGCCTATGCAGGATTGCTTGGCTCGGCCTGGGAGGAGGGGACTGGACCTACCTGGACTGAGTCTACCAGGTTGATCTCAGTCCGTGGGGAAGGCTTTGCCCTGAAGGAGGTGGGAATAGGGGGTGGGCTGGGGGGAAGGTGAGGGGACCATAGCGGGGAGAACAAGGAAATCCGTGGCTGATATGTGGAACTGAATTGTATTGCAAAATAAAAATACAATAATAATAATAAAAAATACCTGGAGCAGGAAAGAAAAGCCAGAAGCTCATCCATGGAGAAGGTGAAGAGGATCCATTTAATCTGGAATCCCAGCTGACTGCCTCAGCTTCTTCAGTCAGTTTCTGTCAGACGACTGCTGGTGCCTGATGTGATGTAGTTATCTTTCTACTGTTATTTTTCCTTTTATGTACAAGCCTCTCCTGAGCACCTAAATGTCTTTCTATTGGGAACTCCAGCTAGCTGCCTGAACTGGCTTCCTTCTAAGGATTGGTGGCCCAACCTTAAGTCTGTAGTGCTGCCATTTTCCCCTCTTCCATGCTGTCCACTTTCCTCTTCCACAGTGAATCTTTTGTGACAAGAACCCCCTTTCTTCTGCAGTTCCCATGCCTCTGATTCCCTGATTTATTTTATCTTTGTATTATACAGAGGTCTACTGTGGTTGAGCTTCCATTGCTGACCATCCAAAACCTTTGCAGGATCTCAGCAAATACTGTTCAAACGCCATTTTTTCCTGAATCATGTCACATGAAACACTTGATAGATTCCCTACTTGTCTGTACAATCCTTTCCTGTGTCCCACAACCACTCAGTCCTAAGTGAACACACAGAGGCTTATATTAGTTCAAATTGTTTGGTCTATGACTCAGGATTTTTGCTAGCTAACTCTTTCATCTTAAATTAACCCATTTCTATTAATCTATGTTTTTACCACGTGGTCATGGTGTTACCGGTCTGTTGACATATTACTCCTTGGGCGGCTGGCTGGACTCTGCTCTTCCTCCCTGTATCTCTTTTGGATTTCCCACCTGGCTCTTACCCTGCCTTAGCATAGGCCAAAACAGCTTTTTTATTAACCAATAGTAGCAACACATATTCACAGTGTACAAAAAGACCATCCCACAGCAGGGTGGGGCTGTTGGTTATTTCCCGCCCCTGGAAGCTTACATGGCAACTTCTGGTACCATGAAAGCAATTTTTTCTTTTGCCTTCCTTCACCTTATCATTTCTTTTCCTCCCTCCTTTCACTCTTACCGCCTCATTTTCTCTGTTTCTCTTTTTGACAGTCCCATTCTTGTTCTTTAAATCTTGTTTCCCGTCTTTCTCCTACTTTGAGTTTCTGGTTTCCTTTTTTACCTACCTACCTCCTTCGTTCTCTTTTTTTTCATCCCTATCCGTCCTTCTTCTTACCTTCTCTGCTTCTTTCTTCTTCATATTTTCTCCTCCACCCTCCAAACAATGTCTCTTTCCTTCATTTGTGTTGGTTTTCCAAAAGCAGAACTGCAGCAACCTCAGAAGTAGCCCATTCAGAAGTGATGTGCTAAAATTAGAGAGCGATGGGCAATAGAAAAAAGTCACGTTTGTGAGCATGTTGGATGACTGACGGACAAAAACACTAGGCTGACTCCTTTATTCACAGCTCATCATTCCTGAGGCATGAATTCTCTCCTCCATTTGAACTACTGAAGTAGGAACAAATACTCTCATGTCCAGAGAATAGACTCAGACAGAGATGGAGAAACTGTTAATATAGTACAGTGCTGCTTGTACTGACCTGCATTTGGCAAGTTTACAGGAATGATCCTATCAGCTGAACTCTGGAAGGTGAAAACAATTTACCTGGGAGAAAAGGAAAGTGAACAACCTTCTAATATCAGAAAACAGTAAAAATAACGTGGATAATCCAATATTAAAGGGTATTTGAAAGGAGAGGTTGGCTGAAACCATTTGCTTTAGACATAAATAAATTATACTGAGACCTTGGAACAAAGTCCAGTTATGTGGACTGCAGAAATGCTCATTGCTTAGGCCACACACTGCTTTCACAGAGGACAAGGCTTCAGTTCCCAGCACCTATATCAAGGAGCTCACAAATTCTTAACTTCAGTTCCGGGCGATCTGACAGCCTATTTTGGTTGCCTCAGGCACTTGTACACATGTTACACACATATAGATAAGCACACACATGTACACTTACACACACACTGATGTACACACACATGCACTCATGTATACATGTACACACATACACACACACACACACACACACACACACACACACACACACACACACACATGACCATGTGTTTGCACGTACATAGACATACAAATACAAACAAATAAAGTTTTCAAACTTCATCTACTTCATCTCAGGGTCTTAAGAACATACTCCTGCAGCCTCATTCCTCACTCTGATGCTTCATAAATCTTTCCATTCCCATGAGAGTGAAAGAGGCAGACAGGCTTTCTTGGTTATTTAATGGATCGCACTTGGAATTTCCTTTTTCATAGTTTATTTTTAAATTCATACAAAGTTAATATACTAATTATATAAATATATCTAACTTATGTATATTAAACACTAATAATTTCAAAACTGAACTATACTTAATTTTGACATGTCAATAAAGGTAAATTTCCAAGCAACAATCTTGTGGCTTTTTTATTATTGTGCATATGGATTAAACTATAAGCCTTCAAAGAATCAGGGAAGTGGGGGTCAATTGCAAACATTGTCCTTACTAGCTAAATGGCTTTGGCAGTGTTGTTGAACTTTCATTGACCTGATCACCTCACCAATACTACCTAACTCACAGAGGATGTAGGAAGCTAAGAGGAACATGAAACATTTCGCCCAGATTCATCAGTCATCAGTCTTTGCATATGAAATTGACCGTACTATTATGATGATATCACTATTTTTGTTACTTCATAACCATTGTCACTGCAGTTTTTATTATTGTCACTAATTTGAGCCGTAGATGTGGGAGGATATTCAAGGGGTGTACAAGCAGAAAATGCACCCCGACCTGTTCCCATACAAGTTGATATCATCACATTGCTTCCAACCCAGAGTCTCACGGGCTCGGACACACATTGCCTTAGGGCCCCACTGTGCTGAAGCCCAACAAAGCTGGTGCTGAGCAGACCGCAGAATGAATTGCCTCTGGCACAGCACATACTAATCGAGAGCACTGGTAGGCCGAGAGGAAGCAAGAAGCAGAGGGAGAATGTATTAATGATGATCCTCCTGCAAGAAGGGGAGAGATCAGGGAAAGATTAGTCAAACTGCTGATCTGGCACAGGGAGGCCAGCTGTGAGAGGTTAATGGAACATTAGGAGAAGAGAGAAATCCAAAGACAGCCAGCTGCTACCTGGGATGGTGGCTTTGAGTCATCAGATTCCAAACCACTGTGCTCAACAGACATCCCCAGCTGGAGGCAGAGTTATGACCCCCACCCCTGCAGGGTCTGTTGAGAGGGCAGTTAACACCAGCATGGGTGTGCTAGCCTCCAAGAGACAACTCGTTAACTTTCCAGTATCATGAAACTTTCTCTTCTTCCCTTGGCTGAGTGACAAGCATGCCATCAGATGGAAAATGATTCAGATGGTTAGCACTAAAGCAAAGGCTAACAGGATTTCTGCTCAATCTAGGCACAACCCTGTGACCAAGACCTAAGGTCTCCAACACTGAGCAAAGAAAAAAATGTGAAGAACCATCTCTGACATCTAAAATTGCTGTATCGAAGGCTTTTCAATGATTTAAAGAATTATTTCTTAAACTTTGTCATTTTCTTTGTAGCTGACTGGTTAGATGTCTGTCTCTATCTCAGATGTGACAAAGTCCATTAGTCAGATTGCATTGGCCTTTGCTACTGTCAGCTGCCAGCATCTCACTCCCCAGAAGATACTGAACATCATTTGAAAATAAGGAATAATTTTTATTGAGCATCATTTATGAGAAACATATTTACTTCTCTGTCCACCACCTACATAGTGATCAATACATGACCAAAGGTCAGTTAAGTCTACTTATTGTCATTTGGAAACTAAGCTGAAGTGGAAGGGCAAAAATACTCTAGATGTTTGGGATTTTGTTTTCACTCAGTGTGCACATGATGAAATCAATTAATGGCCCCTTGTGCTTTGTGTGCCATAGTCTCTTTAGTTGCTTCTATTACTATGAGCTGTAAAGCCTAGTCCTCTTGTCTATAAGTTATCAATATCCTTTCAAAGCTGTATTGGCCTTCAGCCAACAACATTTAAAACAATAAGAAGACATTAGATATGATTCCTTTTTTCTTTCTAACCTCTAACAAACTCTGACTTTACTTTTTAAGTGAGAAGTAATATATTTCAGGAGAAACATTGAATTCACTACTATCCAAAGACTCTCCAAGACTTTTTTTTTATTTTACATTCTGGTCAAAGTTTCCCCTCCCTCCTCTCTTCCCTGTCCTCCCTCCATCCCTGCTCTGTCCCCTGCTTCCACTCCTCCTCCATTTCTGTTTATGAAAGGGCAGGTCTCCCATGAGTATCAATAAAACATGCCATATCAAGTTGCAGTAAGACTAAGTACCTCCCTATGTATTAAGTCTGGGCAAAGTGACCCAGTATAAGGAGTAGGTTTCCAAAAGTGAGTAATAGAGTCAGAGATAGCCCCTGTTACCACTGTTAGGAGTTCCACAATCCCTTCTTCCCCTCTTCTGCAGGATTCTCTGAGCTCTGCCAAATGTTTGGCTGTGGGTCTGTAGCTGTTTCCATCAGTTGCCTCTCTGTTGACAATTGGGCTAGGAACCAATCCCAGTACATCCCACAGGCAGGACAGACTGTAAGTCAAAGTTATATGGTTGGGTTGATTTCCCAATCACTTCAAGTCAAGACTGGTTACAAGGAGATGGCCAGTTCAGGCTACATATACAATACTCAACTTCATATGGAAAAACAAAAAACCCATGATAGCTAAAACAATACTGTACAATAAAAGATCTTCTGGAGGCATCACTACCCCTGATTTCAAGCTCTACTACAGAGCTATAGCAATAAAAACTGCATGGTATTGGCATAAAAACAGACAGGTGGGTCAATGGAATTGAATTGAAGACCCAAATGTAAATTCACACACCTATGGAAAGCAGATTTTGACAAAGAAGCCAAAATTATACAACGGGGAATAAAGAAAGCATCTTCAACCAATATTGCTGGTCTAACTGAATGTCAACATATAGAAGAAGGCAAAAACCTTCAAGATTTTTAAAGCAGCTTGTATTTGATTGTCAGCAATCTGTGGTAGAATATTTTCAAAATGATGTACAGAATCCTTCTATCCTTCTAGGCATAGTCTTATACATTTGGTTCTGGCATACTTCCCACCCAGGGGAAAAAAATCTTTTCTCCAACTTCTCCTATGCTCTTCGATTAGTTGTTTTATCACTATGATATTGCAGATGTTCCATAGCAGAGGCTTGAGAGATGCATGCACATTAGCACTCACAGTCTGCTTTTTATAAAGGGATGTGTTAATTACTCTTGTACCTCTGTGAAGAACTATCTCATGCAAAAAATAATTGAGGAGAACTTTCTATCATAGTTTCAGAGGTTCCCATTCATAGTCCTTGACCCTGGTGATTTAGAGCTCAGTGTGAGGCAGAAGTTCATGGAGACAGGAGCAGGTAGCAGAGGCTGCTCATGTCATTGCAGACAGGAGGCACAGAAAATGAGTCAGGATAAGGGATAGTCCTCAAGGACATGCCTCCAGCAACCTACTTCTTCCAACTAAGTGCTGCTGCCACTTTCCACCATTTGCTAGAAATGCTATCAGATCATGAATTCATCAAAGGCTCAGTCCATTTATCAGCTCTGAGACCAAAGGATACGAACATTTCCTGAAATCCATCAGCCAGAAACCAAGGTGCCAATATATGAGCCTATGTTAGATGTTTCATATTCAAGCCAATACATGAAAACAATAAGAGAAAAATGAGAATGAACCTGCATTAGTCAGCTCAAAATAGAGACTAGTGATGCCCCAGGTGCTTCTTGAAAAAGGGTGTGTATATAGATGTGGGCATTAGATTGTACAGTCACAAGTAAGCAGAAAAACTACAGCCTTGAACTATATCATTTTAGAATGGCTTCAGAAACGAACAGAGGAAACACTTGGATAATCCTCCCTCAAAAGGCAACCCAGAAAATCAAAAGCCAGGAATACACACGTTATTTTCTCCTTTTATTTTGGGGTTGCTTTTCATGTAGCAATGAATGAAATTTGTACAAATGTGTGAGAGCTGTGGGAAAAGAAACAGAGTAAATTCCATCACCTTTGGGGTGAGGTGACAAGATGTTGGTGTAGACACTTAGTAAAGCCTGGGCACACTACAAACTTCTGTTGGGTGCTAAAAAAATGACTATCAGTATTGTATGACCTTGATCTACTGAAAACTATTATCTATGGTGATTTTGGATCTGCCTGTGGAATGCCACTGAGAAGATGCTGCCATGGAGTCTCTTATTTTCTAACATCCATGATCCTCTTTAGAACAAATGTTGAAACCTAATTCTCATCCTCCTGGCTTTTCCAGCTCTGTTTATTTAGTAATAGGATGTGAGAGAAGTTAAGTTATAGATTATACTGTTCAACCAGAGTTGAAAGAAAATATGAGACTGTAATACTTACTTGGTTCAAAATTTAAACTTTTTCTCTAATCTATCCTTCTAGACAGGTTCTGAGAGTCAAAAACTGACTGGAAGACTAAAGACCAAATCAATGTGGGGTCGGTAAAATTCTTTCCAAATAAACACACTTGGATCAGGCTGGTATTTTCTAACTCTTTTAGGTAAGGCAGCACTTTCTAACCAAAAACTGTGACTCTTTTCAGACAATTACATAATAGCAATATAGAATAGTTAAAATCTAGACTGTTCCAGGAGATTCTAGTTAAACTATTGTTATTTTACTTGAATCTTCAGAAATAGTAAGGCCCTAAAATCTGGGAAGGATAACCCAAGGGCAGAGTCAGAATTCCAGTATGAACCTATAGATTCATTGAATATTGAACAAATCCATCTGTTGAAATTAGGTTAATATGCTAAAAAAATGATAATGGGAGAAAAACAGTCAAATCCATTCTTTGGTGTCTGAGAACTACTCCTTTAGATGGCAAGGTCAATAGAACAAGTTTAGAGCCAAGCAAAGCAATGTCGTGTTGCAAAAGAAATGACCATAAAATATTGCCTTCCAAAATGGCAGAACCTAGGTCCTATCTAAAACATAATTCTGCTCAACTTATGTGTGTCCATAATTTCAAAAGTTATCAAATAAATAGTGCTCTATAAATACCATTTTAAACAACATCAAAGGATTCCTCTTCCCTTGGACCTAAAGGAATAAATAAAATTAAAGGCCTGCATTCTTTGGAGTACTAAATGAGTTTCATTTATATGTTTCTACATGTAAGAGAGACCAAAGGCAACTGTTTTCCAGCCACCTGACTCATGCATGATTCCGTCATTTTCCTTACTAGACAAAGTCCCTGGACACTAATATAATCCAAAAGGACAAAACCCATGTCCTTTGAGACTAAATATAGGAAGTGCCAGGAGGAGCTCATACAAAGAGGTATTTAGGCAAGTTACTTTGCCCTTCATTTATCCTTCCAGGATTGTGTCCAACATAAGCTTTTGATGTAGAGGTCTTCATAGGAAGATGGCAATACTGACCTTTTTCCAAATAAATGATCTTCTAGTTATAGTCAGATAGTTTTCCAGAAAGTCAGCCACATAATTATACTGTCTGTTTTGAATGTATCCCAGAATCCGAGTGTTCCCAATAGAAGATTTCACCTTAAGCGCAATAGCGTGAAATAGTAGACATGTTTCTCCATAAGAGTGCATAACCACTTTCACAACTGTAGATGTGGACACTACTATATTAGTTGTTTAAAGATGTGGCTGTTGCAGCTGCAGCATTTATTTCATGGTGGTCTGAACGGAATGTCCAGCCATCTCTTCAGATATTTATGTCTTTATGAGGTGGTAGCTGACACGTATTCACTTGTTCTCCATTCTGTTTTGTAGAACCCGTCTCTGCTCACTCATATTCATGAAATTGGTTATAAGGTTTCTCATAGAAAATAATTTGACATGAGTCATTCTCTAATAAACCAATGGATGTTAAGAATACAATAGCAGAAGTGATGAGTGGATACGGTGCTTTGTGAGCCCTATTAACTCTTTTAAAGTTTCAAAGAATCATATAAACTAGGACTCTGATTTCCCAATTTCTGGATGAAAAATATGTTTATAAAGGTTAAATAAATGAATCAAGATTGCACAGTCAGAAAGGGCTTTAAATTCAGGTGGACTAGCAATATTGTTGATTGATGTGCTCTGAAGGCAAGTCATTTTTAATTTATCATTTTTCCACCCTCAAGAGAAAACAAAGAAAATATGTTTTATTCTTTCTCATTTATGATGATAGCATTTGTATCCAAAGCTCCCATTTATTGTGAAATCTCCATTTGAAAGGAAAGAAACACTTATAGTCGATGACTTTATAATATAGTTTAGGAAACTTATTATATGAAAAAAGCACCAAAGGTGAATCTGTGCTACAATCTGCTAGTCTATTAAATAAATATATAAAATGGAGCTTAAAATATGAGCTTGCAGTCAAATGCCTTCTGCTGCAAACAAATTTGTCTCATCAGAGCAAACACCCAGCTGTGCTCCTGTCTCACTCCTCCTGACACCACCCTCTGCCCTGGCTAGCCAGGGATTTTTTTTTTTTTTTCATCTTGCTTTCTTACTAAGTGTCCTTCAAGATACTGGGATACCAACTAACTGAAGTCTGGCTAATGATTAAATAAAGATATATTCTGAGCTTTACAAAATCTTTTTTGTCTTTCCCAACTCTTTAAATCACATTCAGCCATTTCCTTTCACTCTGGCTGTATAGATGAATTATATTCATTCCAACTGAAGCTGTCTTTAAGACTAATTCTGTTTTGAATCCTTTCCATATGTCTGCCTATTCATTTATTCTCAAAATCTTATATATATATATATATATATATATATAAAATCTTAAATATATATATTGTAATTGGAATGTTTTTATAGATTATGAAAATGTTATAAAGTAAGGTTAAGTTGATAAAGAAAAGGAAGTTGGGAAATAATATGAATGCATGTAGTTTGAATCCTATGCACAATCTCACCTTGTTAAATGTTTGAAAGACTAGAAATATCCTCATCTAAGTAAATACCTATCTCCATCTCTGTCATCTCTATCTCTATCATCTCTCTGTATCTGTCATCTTTATATCTATATCTATATCTATATATTTATATATCTATCTATCTATATATATACCTTCTCTATCATCTCTATTATCTATCTGTCTAATCTATCTATCTGTCATCAAACTATCTCTATGTATCTATACATTACATTAAGAAGTTTGTAAAATGTGAGCACGGTCTTAATGCTTAATCATGAGAATATTGAAAATATTCATCTCTCTTTAGTGACACACAAGTTTAAATATACTGTCTTGCCCATCATTTTAGCCCCATATTAACTGCCAAAAATCTTGATGCTCATCCTCCCTATGTGTCATACACTCAACTTGGAATCATCACAAAGCTAATATTTTCAGTGGATTCTGACACACAGGAAAGGGAATACTAGGGCTTTGTAGCTTGGATCTAATGTCACCAGACCTGATGTGAGAGGCTATCTACCCTAAACGTACATGTTGTTAAGATACTATAAAAATAGATGAAAATTGATTAAACATCTGCATCTGAGACTAAGAAGTATGTTGAAAATCAGTGATTTTTTTTCTCTTTTGAAGAAGAGATTGTGCAGTTTATCCAATGTTTAATTCACTATTCCATGACAACCCATTAGGAGTTTAGTATTTTCTCAATTGCATGATTTGTTTGACATGAAGATAAGAGACTGATATGTAGAACCGAATTGTATTGTAAAATAATAAATAAATAAATAAATAAATAAATAAATAAAAAACGAGACATTATTTTTTCAGGTTTGTACACATATACAATTAATAGAACTAAATGTAAACCAGTGTTGCCAATCAGTCTTTGATAAATGTTGGCTAACAAAATTGAACCAACAAAGGCTCGATGTGATATTAGTTCAGTTGTAGTTCTATATAATGCATTGACAGTGTTTATTTCATTTTCAGGCATCCCAGTACAGCCCAAATTAACCTAGTACAGCTCGAGGGGAAGGAAAGGGGTCCCATAAAGTGTCTGCTTAGATTTGTGCATTCATTTTCCATTTTTGGATCCAGCTGAATAAGGCATCCATTCCTCAGCCATTTACCATGGGAAGAAGGGAACATGTGGATTGCCTAAAGTCAATGAGAACCTAACCATGCAGTTAGAAAATAAAAGAAGAAAAGAAACTAGAAGCAGATACAATATGAAATTTCCTGTGCGCGCGCGCGCGCGCGCACACACACACACACACACACACACACACACAACAAACAAACAAACAAACAAACAAGCAAAAACAAAACAAAACAAAAAACAAAAAACGCTTGCCCAGAAATGGAACAGAAATATCATGACTTTGGAAGAACTACAGTAGAAATCTTGAAATACTAAATACTGGGCCCCCAGAATGACAGCCCTATGAAGAAATATGGCAGGGCTGTCTTCTATTACTAGACATATCCTTTAGCAGTATCAAAGTGTTTGGAAGTTGAAAACTATTGTATTATTTTCATTATGGACTGATGAACATGTTCCACTTTGGAGAAAGTATTCATTAATACAGAGACAGACAGTGAAACACTTGTCACCTACATTGCCTCTCAGAGAGTAGGCCTTACACAAAAATTCATGACAATGAGATGTCTGCTGTTAGTTATCTATGATCAATACAAACTGAAGAAAGGGCAACCATGTTGGAGGATGACAAAGCACATTCAGAACACATGTGATATCAGCAAAACAATGATGTTCAGTAGAAGCACAGTCTTTGAGGCTAAACAGCCCAGAATAATAATGTTAGGTTCATCCATAAGTAAAACACATTTTTCCTTAGGCTTAGCTTCTTTTTCTATAAACTGAAACCACATTGAATATTTCATGGAGAGGAAAAAATTATATATGATCATATATATACATATACATACATAATATATTATGTATACGCATGTACATGTAAATTATATGAAAAATAAGTATAGCTTTGTCTTTTCCTCCTATATCCTAGAACACAGTTTGAAATCATCCTTGATGTTATGTCTGACTTAAAAGCAATGCAAATCATAGGTTAGAGATGTGGCTCACCATTTAAAAGTACTTGAGACTCTAGCATGAGGACCTGAGTTCAGATCTCAGCACTCACATCAATCAGCTCACAAATGCCTGTAACTCCAGCTCTAATGAATGTAGCACCCTCTTCTGGTCTCCACAGGCATATGCATGTACATGAATGCACACACACACACACACACACACACACACACACACACACACTGATAATAAATCTTAAATAACAATAAAAACAGTAGTTAATAAAGCCGGGTTGCATAATGGATAAGAATAGAAGCTATGAAGCTACAGCGCCTGGGTTTAGTTATAACCCTTCACATATGTATTTATTATTTATTTTAGGTTGTTCGTTGCTGTTTTTAGACAGTCTTGCTTTGCCTAAACTAGCCTGAAACATGCTATATAGCTCAGGCTGGCCTCAAACTCATGGCAATGTTCTTACATCAGCCTCCAGAGTGTTGGTAAACTCTTTTTCTAAATAGTGGATTACTTACTTAACTTCTTTTGTCTCCTAGACTTTTCATGTGTAAAATAAACATAAAAAGATGATCTGCCATTTCTAAACCAGTTACCATATGTCACACATTCTAAAGCTTATCACGTAGAAGCTCATTTAGCCTCAAAATCGCTTTGGATAATGGTAGTATTACTTTCATCATTTTGCCGATGGGGAAACTGAAACAAATGTTAAGTAGCTCAACCAAATGATAGTACTCTTTTTTTTTTTTTTTAAATACAGAAAATATGGCTCTGAAGTCACTCTTTGATCTATCAACTCTGTCACTGTGTATTTCTACCCTTCAACTCACTGGAATTTTCTCATTTAATTTACTCAAAATTGAGATGTTGTAAAACTTTGCTTTCATGAGACTTACAAGAAAAATAAAGCAACTAGGTTAAAATAAACAGCTCAAGGTCACACAGCTCATAGCTTTTGCTGTCTGCTTTTAAAATCTGTAATTCATAAACCTGAATCATACAGCCTCTATTTCAGTAAAACCTTGAAGCTAAGTTTTGTGAAAAGTATACATGGTCACATTCTAGCATGAAGATTTGCAGTTCAGCAAAAAGTTCTGTTCACCCACATGACTTCTGCAAGACTCCGGTTGTCTTACATGGCGACTTGCACTAGTTGGATTTTTCTCCCCATCCCACATTGGTAGTGTCACTGCTCTGTGGCTGTTAAAGGTCTATTTGTTTTGGCTGATTAGCATGGTTGACAGGTAAATCATCACTAGCATCCTCTAAAGCAGTAGTTTTCAATTTGTGGGTCGCAGCCTCTTTGGCAAACCTCTACCTCCCAAAATACATACTTGTGATTCACAACAGTAGCAAAATTACAGTTATGAAGTAGCAACAAAAATAATTTTATGGTTGGGGCCACCACAACCTGAGTAACTGTATTAAAGGGTCACAGCATTAGGAAGTTTGAGAATCACTGCTTGAAAGTCTTTTTTGAAAGTCTTTTTTTTTTAATGCCAAGACACACTTGGTAGTAAGATAAAGTGTTTTTATGAAGACATTTGTTTGTGTGTGTGTGTGTGTGTGTGTGTGTGTGTAGTAGTAGTAATAGTAGTAGTAGTAGTAGTAGTAGTAGTAGTTACTAATTCACATTCTATGGCACTTCCTCCTGCTTTTAAAATTTATATACAGTTATTTTGTTTTTCTTTTTTTAATTAAATTTTTCATTTGTTTACATCCTGGCCATAGTTTCCCTTTGGTCCTCTCCTCCCATTCCCTCCCCCACCTCCCCTCTGCACCCCTATCCCCCCATTCCCCACCCCACACCTGACTGGCTGAATCCACTCCTCCTCTGTTTCTGTTCAAAAAGGGGCAGGCCTTCTATGGGTGTCAACAAACCATGGCATAGCAAGCTGAAACAGGACTAAGCTCCTCCGCTCATGTTAAGGCTAGGTAAGGCAACACAGTATGAGGAATAGGCTCCCTAAAGCCTGCCAAAGCATCAGGAACAGGCCCTGCACCCACTGATAGGAGTCCCAGAAGTAGATGAAACTATACAACTGTCACATGTATGTAGAAGGTCTAAATTGGTCCCACGCAAGCTCCTTAGCTGTCAGTCCAGTGTCTGTTAGCTCCTATGAGCCCAAGTTAGTTACCTCTGTAGGTTCCCTTGTGATGGCCTTGACACACCACTCCCACCCCACCTCATACAATCCTTCCTCCCTTTCTTCAGCAAGATTCCCAGAGTTCAGGCCAGTGCTTGGCTGTGGATCTCTGTGTCTGCTTCCATCAGTTACTGGATGAAGACTCTCTATGACAATTAGGATAGTCACCAACACAGATGTTTTGTAATACTAAGAAATGAAGAAATCCGTGTAGACGATATCAAATAGTTGTGGTGATATTTTATTTGTGCTGAAATGTGATTTTATTTGTATGTTAATAAATAAAGTTGCCTGGGGGTCAGAGCTAATAGCAAGCCATAGCAGATGTCTGGCAGTGGTAGAACATGCCCTTAATCCTGATCACATGACAGGCAGATCTCTGTGTGTACAAGGATACAGCCAGCATGGACATACATGCCTTTAATCTCAATACCAACCATAGAGACCTAGAGGTCTGTATAGACAGGCAGTGACGAGGAGGTCATGTGGTTGGGTTTATAACCAATGAGAAGGCAGAACAAAAAGTCAATAAAAAGACAGACACACAGGAAGTAGCTCTTTCTTAGGTGAAGGATGGCAGCGGCAGTGGGTGGTAAGAAGGCGGTCTTGGTCTTAGCTCTTAGCTACTGCTCTCTGACCTTTGGGGCTTTTAACTCTGCATTTGGCTCTGTGTTTCTTATTTAATAAAACCATTCAGAATTACATCTACAAATAGTCAATAGACTTTGTCAAAGACAGCAGTCCTTGACATTTAGTACTACTTAGTTTATTTCTAGTCTCTGTATATCTGTGCATGTATGATATAGATAAAGGTCCTAGTCAGTGGTCTCAAACAGATTTTTTGAATCCTGTGTCAGGAGACTGTTCACATGGAGCTCAGAAGACAACTTGGGGTGTTGGTCCTCACCTCAGCTTAGAGTCAGGGTCTTTTATTCTTTATCACTGCACTCAGCGGCTAGCGGGCCCTTGGGCATCTCCAGTTTCCATCTGCCATCTCTCCATGGGAACACTGGGATTACAGGTAAGTGTTATGTCTAGCTTCATGTAGGTCCTGGATATCCAAATGAGGTATGCTTGCATGGCAAGTGTTTTAGCCCCTGATCCGTTCCCCTCACTGAGTTATGTCAGCTCTGTCTGCCTTAAAACACACCACACCCTTTAGCACCACCGTGAGAAATCTCCATATTTGATATTTACCATGAGTTTCATTTAATTTAAAAATGCCAGACTCATATCTGATTCAAGAGCCTTCCTCTCTATGAAGGCCAGGATAAAACACCTGTCTCCATCACCTGCATTGCTATTCTCCCAGTGCCAGCTGCTGCCAGTGTTTTGTTTGGAAAGGGTATTATCTTTTGTTAAGAAAAGTCAGAATCTTATTTTCAGCTTCTCATTTTCCTTCAAAACTTTTAGAAATTTTTTAATATTTGAAATAATTATAAAATGTTTTAGGGGAGTATGTAGCAAACTTTCCTATACACTTTTCTTTCTCCATGCTAAACCGAGACTTTGTGGGTCTCAAGTCATGCTTGAATCCTCCATAGCCATTACATTTTTTGTCCTGTTTCATGTTACTGTTTCCTTACTATCTCATTTAATTCACCAGAAATAGAAACTTACTGATTCATTTTGTTTCATGACTAATACAACATTTATATGGTTTATATTTTATTAATTTAAAAGGGAATGTTGTACTTAAATTGATCCATTTCATTATATTTATAGAGAAAATTATTTAATTCAACTGTAATGCTATTGTAGCTGGTACAATTATTATATGTTTTATCAATTACCATGTGTTTTATATTTATATATCCTTTTTGATTGAGTTTAACTTCAGGGTTTGATTATCTTTTAGTTTTATATCTTTTAATACATTTACTGGTAGTTATATTTACTTTAAAATCAAATATAATCATATTTTATTCCTCTTTTACATTAGGGAGAAATATAATGATTGTGGTATTATGTTACTATATATGAGCATTTTAATTTTGATGTTATTATCCTTTTTTCCATCATGTGCTGAAATCTAATTATATATCTTAGAATTAAAGTCTCAGATGATGGTGAATTTTATTTGATTTTCATTTGCAATGCTTTGCTGCAAGAGATTATGGGTTTCATGCAAATCTTGATTTTGTTCTTGCTATGGTGGTAGCACAGGGTTGTGGTGCCTCACTAGCCAACTGATGGTTCCTTCATCTTCTCTTCATTGGCTCCCACATCTTTATGAGTCAGTATTAACTATGGCATAATTAGAGAGAAAAGTTTATGGGGGTTTGTGTAAGACTGTCTTCAGACTTGTGCTTCCATCTGAAATGGATCTCTTGTAAAAATAATTATTAGATTTATTCATTTTTATTTTATGTGTGAACACTTTGCCTGCATGTATGTATTTTACATGACTTGCATGCCAACAGTGGTTAGAAGATGTTATCAGATCCCCTGTGGCTGCAGTTTCAGAAGGTTGTAAATCACCATGTGGGTAGTGGGAATCAAACAATGGGCTTCAGGAAGAGCAACAGGTGCTCTTAAATGCTAAGTCAACTCTCCAGCCTTACACAGGATATATTTTTTAATAGATAAAATCCTTGTGATGTTTTGAGAAAGCAAAGTTAACCTGGAAATATGCACAAAGTATAGCACTGGAATATGGGCTTAGTCTCCTTTTTTCCTTGGAAAAATGTTGCATTGACTGGTCTGAAGAAGGTGTTACTCAGTTAAATTTTGTTGGCATCACCTTATGCTGTTCATTCTAACAGCACTTATTTAGATATCTATTGAGTTTCTCTCTGGATTTTTTTTATAAGACACTCAAGGTGAAGTTAAAAATTACTCTCTGTTTTTTTAAAGAAAAATTTGCCTCCAACATATGAGAGATGAAAGGTGAGGGGCATAGCACACTGGGAATGCAAAAACTATCAAAGGGAACCAGACAAGGTGATTTTGATTGAAACAATCAATTATAGTTGCGATTATGAGTCATTCAATTTACCTATTTTATATACATTCTGGGACAGTTGCCATATATCTGTTGTGAATTTAACCTCATCTTACAATGCTCCTATGCTCCTATGCTATCACTCTTAATGTTCTAAATATTTTTTTTCTCTTTTCCTTCTTCTCTATTTCTTAACTCTCTGCCTAAGACCAAGTAATATGAAATTACCTTTATGATATAGCTAATTTAATAACTCCAGGATAACTTTTTAGCTTCCTTCCTTGCCCTCAAAATTAGAACTGGATACTTTTAAGGTCCTTCATGCTTTGTCTAGCCTCAAAATGCTACTTAATTATTACAGCATGAATTATCCTCAAATCCATTACTGAGAGAAGGATTTGGCAGAGAAAAAAACTAGCCACATGCTAAGCAGAGTCTCAAATTCTTGCAATACCTCATCTGCTCTGCCACAGGAACAGCCCATTGTAACTTAGAGCGTTTCTTATTTATGAAGTTGAAGCTCAGTTCCTTCCCCGAGATACTGGCTTTCATCTTTTCAGGGTGGAGACTCCATAGTTAAATCTCTGAGGGCCTTACTATTAGAATTTGATTAAAACACACTTGTATTTCACAAACATAAAATATCAACTTCTGTATGAAGTTCAGAATGACACCATTAAAACAAAATCTTTCAGTAGAGTGGAAGGACATTCAATATAAGCGAAAGAAAATGAGAAAGGAGACAAAAATGCATGGAAGGAAGGAAGAAATGAAGGGAGGGAGGAAGGGAGGGAGGGATGGAAGGAGGGAGGAAGGACAAGGGAAGAGAAAGAGGGAGTTATAATGATGGACTATATTTCAAGAGAAATGGATGAGTGAAACCAATATGAAGTGATTTTATTTTATCAAAATAAAAATTTTAAAATTCACATTCTACAATTTTTGTTCTCTGCTTTCTAAAATATTTTGAAATATTAATTCTGCTTATATAACATTAATATCACTGAGCCATCAAACAGTCAAATTCCAAATGCATTAAATTTTTAGTTGTTTTTAATTTCTATATTCTTGTGCCTTCTGCTTTAAATGAGAATACAAAGAAAACGTATGTCTCCTTTCTTTCTTGTATTGTAAAATGTATCCTCCTTTTCCTCTTCTATATCTTATCATTCATGTAACGTTACCGACACAATAATGGGTTGTAAGCTGAGGTTTGAAAAATACATCAAATTGCAATCTTAATGAATAAGCACAGTCGTAGAAAATCTCTTGCTGTAACTTTTGTTGTGGAGCTAAGTGACACAATCTTGGATAACTTACCTTGATCTATTTTGTTATCAGGTACCATTGTCATACAAGGCTCTACTTAAACATCAATCAATATGTCAGCTTGGGAAAAGGAATAAGATATGATGGAAAAGCGGGGGAGGTGGTTTAAAGAGAGAGATAGGAGAAGAGATGATAGCAGGATGGGGCGATGAAAAACAAAAACTCAAACTTTACCTGTGATCAGTAATGGTAGATGTTGATCAACGGTTTTTAATGTTTTCAACGTTTTTAGAAGAAAATTATCTGTTTTCTCTAAGGCCAAATCCCACAAATGTTTCCCTTAAATTTCAAATATTCCATTAAAAACAAAAACAACATGAAGGAAACTACTATTCAGTCTACAGGATTTCTAGCTCTGAAATCTTATTATAGCAAGCAAAATGTTGCTTGTAGGTAGATTTCTTTCTTAACCGCTTTTGTGAAGCTACCATTCTTATAGTGAGTTGTTAATACATCAAAAAGAACAGAGGAGCGCAGGTCTCTGCTTACAGCTGTTAGGTTATCATGTGCTCAAGATGCTGAAAGGCTCTAACAAGACGAATTTAAACAAGTTGTTACTGAGGCTAACTGTTACAAGTATATGATGTTATAGTTACTGTTTTGATTTAACTATGCTGTTTTTGCATGAACTTGATTTCGAACAATAAATGCAACAGTCTTCACCATATTTCAGTCCACATTACTAAAAATTGATGAGAGATAACTACACTTATGACCAGCAGGTCTCAGCAAATATTATGTCATGAAGCATCATGGGTGTCCTTCTCATGCACAAGGTGTCTTGCCTATGTTTAGCCGATTTCAGCAACAGATTTTACTGGTATCTGAGTATATGCCACTTTCCTCTTGAAATGTAGAACCCACTGGAAGTTTCTATCACAATTTAGATAATTTATTTAGAGATTTAGTTATTATACTCACAGATTCTCAAGTAAATAAATATGATGGAGAATAATAATTTTCCCAGTAAAAGATAGTGAGTTTTTATTGGCAATCAAAGGAATGACATTTCCCTACCCTTATTAATATAAGTTGAGTAACAGATGCAATTTCTTTGCATACAGTTTTAGACATAATGGCAGTGCTTAAGCTAATGCTCTGCAAGATTAAAACAATGAAATCAGGACTTCCTTTTGATGAACTTGGTAAGGAATTTATCTCAGGTCTGACTTAATATCATAAAGCCTGTGTAAAAGCCACTGCTGTTGGAAACCAATGTCTTTTGTTTTATCTATTGATAAAATTTCACATTTCAGGGAGAAACTGCAGATTCAAGAGAAAAGCCACCCACTTTTGTGGGCCTTTCTCAACTGATGCTACATCTGTCCTTGTATTTATGAGGACTCTGTCTTGCTGCAGAACATCATTAGCATTTCAGCAAACTCCCTGAGTGTTTCATCCCCACAGTGTTCAGCTATTGTTCCCACCTGGCACTAGAAATGCAACTCAGGGAAAAAGCAACAGAAGAGCCTGAAACAAGAACAAGAAGCTGGGATTTCAGCCAGATGAGGTGGGATGAGCACCAGGGCTTGGCAGTGCGTGTGGGGGTATACATTCTAATTTATAATCCCACAGTGTGGGCCCATGGTCTTCATCAATCTCTTGCCTCTAAAAAGGTTTCTAAAACACTGGCAAGGGATGAGATAACACAGATAAAGACTCATAATTCGAAAGATTCACTGCCCAACATCTGCTAAGATTTCTGTGATTTTGGACAGGCATCTTTTTTAAAGAACAAGGTGAATCAAGGAAATTAGAGACTCCAGTGAGATAGGCTGTATCACACTCCCTCTACAACAAGAAAATGGCATGAGGGAAGGTCAGGAGAGATACAAAGGCAAGCCTTTTGGATAAATTAGTTATAAGACTACAATGCTGAAGTCTAAATAATCAATATTTAGATATAAACAGCTTTATAGATGAGTAAACAGATGTACTGCAATGCTTTCATATTATCAGAAGGTACTATGTAAACTGCCAAAAGAGAGAAAGTAATCAATTTTTCTACCAAATTATAAGACCATAATGATGACTGTTCTGACACAATATATGCAGCAATAGTGGCATTTCTTCCCCTCCTCCTCCTCCTCCTCCTCCTCCTCCTCCTCCTCCTCCTCCTCCTCCTCCTCCTCCTCCTCCTCCTTCTGGTTTTTGGAGACTGAGTTTCTCTGTGTAGTTTTGGTGCCTGTCCTGGATCTCCCCTTGTATACCAGGCTGGCTCAAAATCACAGAGATTCGCCTGCCTCTGCCTCCTGAGTGCTGGGATTAAAGGCCTGTGCCATCACCACCCAGCAATAGTGGCATTTCTGTTTGGGGGGGTAAGGGCCAATCAATGAGAAGGAATTCATGCCTGATACTATAAAACATAGACAACTTACCTATGGCTGGACCCTATAGAAGAACTCAACACCAACATTTTCCTAAACCAATATAATACATACAATGTGTGTGTGTGTGTGTGTGTGTGTGTGTGTGTGTGTGTGTGTGTGTGTGCGCGCGCGCACGCGCGCGCCACAGTAACTTAGAAAAAACTCTTGAATTTGGTTTGTAGGGGTAGGAAGTGGCATGGGAAGAATGGGAGTGAGGACAGGAGGCAGTGGAAAGGATGAAATTCTAAGAAATGCTTTTTTTTTAAAAGAGGTTTTATTTTATTCTGCTAAGCATAGTTAGAAAAGCTGTTTGAAATTTAAGGTTTCTGTCAGGTACTATGTCTAAGTGGTCTTGGAGTTAGCATTTTTCTTAAATTAGCCAGAGATAGCATATCCTTGCATCTTTGCCTGTTGAGTATTTTGACTGTATCCTGGGCATTGTGAAGTTTATGTGGCGTAGGTTCTGTATGCCATTACAATTCTAGGTAGAAGATGGGAACCTTGATTTTTCTGGTGAGTATTAGAAGACAAATTATGTCCTGTATTCTGGATGGCAGTTCAAATATCAGTTATGAGTTATACTAGAGGTAGGCTGTGTGCTCACCTGCACATGCTATGTTCTCTATTCTTTCTGTGTGTGTGTGTGTGTGTGTGTGCGCGCGCACCCGCGCGCGTGTGCATGCATATGTGTGTGTGTGTCTGCATACATATACACGATTAAATATAATATATAAAATAATATATTGTTTTTTTTCATTTCAGCCCTTTTTATGATTCCTGGTAAGTATAATCACATACAAGTTTGAGAACTAGTGTTTCAGAATAGTAATTTTTTTCTTTCTTTTTTTAATTGAAAGTAGATTTTTTTCATAGTATATATTCTGATTGTGGTTTCACCTCCCAAAACTCCTCCCATATATTTTTACCTCCTCTGCTACAAAAACAAAACAAAACAAAACACATCCTTTTGAACTCATTAAGACATATAATAAGAATAAAATAAGAAAAAAATGAAGCAGAATATGAAGCAGAATATGATAAAACAAACTAACAAACAGAAGAAAAAGAGCTCCCCCAAAAGAAAAGAGGCATAAGAAACACATAAAGACAAAGAATACACACATTTGCACAATACTGAAATGCAATAAAAACACATATAGGAAACCATAAAAAGAACTTGTAAGGTTAAAAAATGCTCTGACAAAGCATTATGAGACAAAAAGCCTCCCAAATACCATTGAGTTCATTTAGTATTTTCTATCTACTGCTGAGCATGGGGCCTGTCCTTACAATTGGTTTGTATATCCAGTGAGCCTCCACTGGAGAAAAATAATTTTTCATTTGCAAGCAGTTATCAATTAGAGCTAGCTTCTGGGTTAGAGATCCGAGCTTGTATCTACTTCCTATCTCAGCACCGGAATTCTAGCAGGCCCAGACATATGCAGACCCTGTGCATGTTGCTAAAATCTCTGTGAGTGTATATGTGGGTCAGTCTGCTCTGTTTAGAATGCCTTGTTTCCTTAGTGTCCTCCATCCATTCTGGTTCTTACACTCTTCTCTCTCCTTTTCTCTAGGGATCCCTGGGCCCAGAGGGGAGGGATTAGATGGAGACAACCCACTTAGAACTGAGTGTTCTAAGATCTCTCATTTTTTGCACATTGTACAGCTATAGGTCTCTGTATTTGTTGCCATCCGCTACAGAAGGAAGCTTCTCTGATGACAGCTGAACAAGGCAGTGATCTATGAGTACCACAGAATGTCATTAGGAGTCATTTTATTGCTAGATTCCCTTAGCAGAACAGTCTTATTTGGTTTCCTCTAGGTCCTTGACCTATCTAGTCTAGGGTTCTTGGCCACCTAGCAGTGTCAGATATGGGTTCCATCTCATGGAGTGGGCCTTAAATTTGCTCAGTTATTGGTTGGTTGATCCTACAAGCATTGTGCCACTATTACAGTAACTCACCTTAAAGACAGGTCATCTTTGTAGATGGAAGAGTTTATTGCTGGGTTGGTGTTCACTTTTCACCTTTCATTTTTTTCAGAGTACCTTCTAGTATAAGCTCTACACCATAGGGGTGATGGCTCAACTTCATAGGCTGAAGCTCAACTTCTTCCTTTTTCAAAGAGTTATATAGGTGTTGTCTTCAGCAATGAGGCTTTAAAGTCAGCTTGTAAAGAACAATAGCCATGGCAATAGACTGGGTTATTTTGTCGTTGTTTTTGAGACAAGGTTTAGTTATTATTATTACAACTCTGTACTACTATTTGAGATTGGGGATGATGGTACCCTCACCAATCTTTTATTATTCAGATCATGTTAGCTATTCTGGGTTTTTTGTGTTTCTATGTGAAGCTGAAATTTACATTTCAAGTTCTGTGAAGGATTGTGTTGAAATTTTGATGGGGATTGCACTGAATCTGAAGATTGATTTTGGTGTGATGACCATCTTTATTACATTAATCCTACTGATTCATGTGCCTCAGAGATCTTTCAGTCTTCTGATGTCATCTTCAATTTATCTCTTCAATGGCTTATTTTTTTTTTTTACAGTCTTTCACTTGCTTGGTTAGAGCTATCTACAAGATTTTTTTGATTTTGCTTTTGAGGTAATTTTGAAAGGTATTATTCCCCTGATTCCTTACTCAGTCCCTTTGTCATTTTTATATAGGAAAGCTACTGGATTTTGTATATTAATTTTGTATCCTACTACTTTATTGAAAGTGCTTATCATCTGTAAGAGTTTCCTGGTCCAATTTTTAAGGTTGCTTATGTATACTATCTTGTCATTTGCAAATGAAGATACATTGATTTCTTCCTGCTCTACTTGTATCGTCAATCTCCTTCAGTTGTCTTATTGCTCTAGCTAAGATTTCAAATACTTTTTTGAAGAGTTATGGAGAGAGTTGGCAACCTTTTCTTGTTCTTTATCTTAGTGGAAATACTTTCATTTTCTTCTTATGTATGTTTATGTTCTCTGTGGCCTTGATGTAAAATTTTTTTATTATATTGAGTCATGTCCCTTGTATCTCTAGTCTTTCCAGGACTTTTATCATGAAGAGGTGTTAGATTTTTGTCAAAGGCATTTTATGCATCTAATTAGATGATCATGTTTTGTTCAGAGTACCTTCCAGTATAAACTCTAGACCATAGAGGTAAAGGCTCAACTTCACAAGCTGCAGTTCAACTTCTTCCTTTTTCAGTGAGTGGTATAGGTGTTGTCTTCAGCAATGAGGCTTTAAAGTCAACTTGTAAAGAACAATAACCATGGCAATAGACTGGGTTTTTTTGTTGTTGTTGTTGTTGTTGTTGTGGTTTTGGTTTTTTATGAGACGGGGTTTCTCTGTTTTGTTTTGGTACCTGTCCTGGATCTCACTTCATGTTTCAGTCTATTTATATGATGTATTATATTCATCACTGTACAGTATGTTGAACAACTCCCATATCCCTACATTCCTGGGATTAAGCCTATTTAGTCATGGCAGATGGCCTTTTTGATGTGGTTTAATATCCAGCTTGCAAGAATTTTATAAAAAAAAATTAGGATCTATGTCCTTAAGGGAAACTGGTCTGTTGGGTGTTTATGTGGTTTAGGTATCAGAGTAACTCTGGCCTCATACAATGATTTTGGCAATGTTCCTTCTGTTTCTATTTTGTGGAATAATTTTAGGAGTACTGGGTTAAGTCTTCATTTGAGTGTGGTAGAATTATTTCCTAACCATGTAGTCCTGAGTTAATTCGGTTGGTAGACTTTTAATTACTGCTTCTATTTAGCTAGGGGTTAATAGGCATATTTAAAATACTAATATGATCTTGATTTAACTTTGTTAGATGGTATATATCAAGAAAATTATCCATTATTTTAGATTTCCAATTTGGTAGAACATAGGTTTTTAAAATATGTCCTTATAATTCTCTGGGTTTCTTCCATATCTGTTGTTCTGCTCCCCCTTTCATCTCTAATTTAGGCAATTGGATATTCTCTTTCTACCTTTTAGTTAGTTTGGATAAGTGTTTGTCAATCTTACTGATTTTCTCAAAGAAACAAGTCTCTGTTTAATTTATTCTTTGTAGCTTTTGTTTCTATGTTATTGATTTCATCCCTGAGTTTGATTATTTCTCCCCACCTACTCAATTTGACTGTCATTTCTTCATTTTTAATCTAGCACTTTCAAGTGTTCTGCTAAGTTATCAGCATGAGAGCTCTCTCTCTGTAGGCATTTAGTACATGAATTTTTCTCTTAAAACCACTTTCATTGTGGCCTATGAGTTTGGGCATATTGTGTGTGCATTTTCATTCAATTCTGAAAATCTTAACTCCTTTCTTACTTTCTGCTGTGTCTTATTTGTCATTCAGTAGTGAGTTGTTCAGTGCCATGGTCCCACCACAGCGGGGTTCAGGTCCTGAGATGGAGAAGGGGTGTTGGCATGAAGAAAGAAGTGTCCAACCACTAGACGAATTTCATACAAGTAGCTGGCCCTGAATAGCCCAAGCTGTCTTTATTCATACTTCAAAAGCAAGCATGTTTTTCCCACTCTCCAACATTAACCTCTGGAAAAAACATATCCCCCCCCCCCCACAACTTTTACATCAAAATAACTTTTAAATTAAAAAAAAAAACACTCAGTATCTTGTTAGCTCGGCTAAATATCAAGCCAGGTACATCCTGTCTTTCAAAGCTAAAAGGTGATAAACATAGGCATACATTCCAAAGAGCAACAAATTTATTTACAGAAATAGGTGTGATTTGCCATAAACTGCTTGCACACAGTTAACTTGTATTTCTCCAACTCTTCCTTTGTCCTACAAAAGGGTCCAGCATACTTAGGACTCTCTATATAAAGGGCAAACTTAGATAAGGCACTCTTTTTCCATCTTAATGTTTTTTTTTCCCCCAGAATTAGGAGATGCGGTTAATGTGCCCTGTCTTGCTTTCTTATATGTGCCCATTAACTTTTATTGCCTCTGAACTTGTCAGCACTGAATCAGAAAAGTTCTCAGGATCTGGAGTAACAGCTGGTATTCCCAGATAAGACCCCTGAGAAGCATCAGTTCGCAAAGAATTTTAGGGGATAATATTGGATGAAAAAATGGGGTTTCCAGGAATGTTCACATCTGTCCCATGCATGACTGACAAAATGAAACTAAAAACTGCCAAGAGAATCATCAACATTATGGGAGAGAAGAGAGTGTGTGGGCTGTGTGTTCCCAGCAGTATTCTGAGCTGTCCTGAGGTCCACTGGTTCTTGGCAAGTGAGACACTGTCTCCACAGACTTTGCCTCATGGAGACCTGTTGAACAAGTATGCTAATCCGAAACTAGGCCCCACGGTTCCCAACAGTTGAGTTTCTATGAGTTTGCAAGCTTTCTGTTGTTATTGTTGTGGCTATCCAATTGTAATCTATAGTGATGAGATAGAATGCAAAGTATTATTTAAATTTTCTTGTAACTGTTGAGACTTGCTTTGTGTCCCAGTATGTGGTCAGTTTTAGAGAAAGCTCTATGTACTGCTGAGAAGAAGATATATTCTTTTGTGTTTGGGTAAATATTCTATAGATATCCATTAGGTCCATCTAGTTTATGACATCATTTAGCTTAAACATTTTTCTGTTCAGTTGTAGTCTGAGTGACTTATCTATTGCCAAGTACTGAAGTCACCCATTGTGATTGTGTGAGTCCATATGTGGTTTTAGCTGTAGTAATATTGTTTGGAGCATAAAATGTTTAGAATTGCAATATTCTCTTGGTGTATTTTTCCATTGATGAGTATGTAGTATCCTGCCCTATCTCTTCAGATTAGTTTTGGTTTGAATTCTATTGTGTTAGATATTAAGATGGCTACACAGGTTGCTTATTAGGTCCATTTGCTTGGAATATCATTTTCCATCCCTTTACCCTAAGGTGCTGTCTATCCTTGGTATAAAGATATGTTTCTTGGACGAAGCAAAAGAATGGATTCTCTTTTTGAGTCCAATCTATTATCTTTTTTTAGGGAGTTGAGACCACTGATGACAAGATTTATCAATGAGCAGTGTTTCTTGATTCCTGTTATTTTGTTTCTTCAATGTTGTTTTTTTTCCTTGTCCTCCCCATCTCTTGATTTTATGAGTTGAAATTAATTATTCTGATATTTTATGGGGGTTTAGTAACCTCTTCCAGTTGATGTTTTCTTTCTAGCACCTTCTGTAGAGCTGGATTTGTAGACAGATACTGTTTAAATTTGGTTTCATTGTGAGATGCCATTTGTTTCTTTGTTTGTTTCTCTCCTTCTGTTATAATTGAAATTTAACAGGGTATAATCAATGTCTGAGCTGGCATCAGTGGTCTAGTAGAGTTTGTAGAATATCTGTTCACATCCTTCTGGCTATACAGTCTCCTTTGAAATGTCAAAAGTTATTCTAATGAGTTTTCTTTCATATGTTACTTGACTTGTTCTCCTTGCAGCTTGTGATAGACATTTAGTTCTATACATTTAGTTCTATACATTTAGTTCTATACATTTAGTGGTTTGATTATTATGTGTCGAGGGGAATTTTTCTGGCTCCATCTATGTGGTATTCTATATGCTTCTTGAACTTTGATAAGGACCTCCTTCTTAGGTTAGGGAAACTTTCTTCTATATTTTGTTGAAAATATTCTCTGTGCCTTTGACCCCCCCCCTTTCTAAATTCCTATTATTCATAAATTTGGTCTGTCACAGTATTCCAGATTTTCTGAATGTTTTGTGCCTGAGTTTTTTATTTTTTGTTGTTGATATTGTTTTTAGATTTAACATTTTCCTTGGTTGAAGTGTCCATTTCTTCCCTCTTGTCTTAATGCCTGAGATTATCCAATCCATGTTTTGTATTCTGTTGGTGAGGCTTGCCTCTGAGGTTCCTGTTCAAATTCTTAAAATATTCATTTCCAGTTTTATCTCAAATTGAGTTTGTTTTTTGGTTATTCCATTTCCACTTTTATGTCTTGAACAGTTTTAAATATTTCATTGCGCTGTCTGTATTTTCATATTTATAATAGCTGTTTTGTAGTCCTTGACTTTTGCCCTAGCTACATTGCACCTCTCAGGACCTAATGTAGTAGGATTGCTAGATTCTAATGGACACTCATTGTCCTGGATAGATGCTGTTCTCTAGGCATTTAGGTTTGAAATGATTATAATTCTATAAATCTGGCCTTGTCTTTGTTGGGTGGATGTTCCATTTTTTGGTATCTTGTTACTCTTCTGGATCTTTGAAGAGTGTTATGGCTGTGGGTTGTTTATGGGATGTGCTTCTGAGACCCGCCAGGTATGACCCCTGTAAGTCCTGTGTACAACGTGTTTCTATGTATTGGTAGCTAACACAAAGGAATGAAAATGGAATAGCAGGGAATTGCTAGGAGGGTCCACAGGAGTACAGGAAACTGTTTTGGACTCTGGGAATGGGTAGCGGGGAGAAGAGACAGAATCTGATGGTCTGCTATAAAGTGGGAGATAAGACAGGGGAATTGGAATTAGAGGACAGGAGAGAGTGTGAAGATAGATTGCAGGATTCCCTGGCCTGTGTCTATAACATATATTTTAAATATGACTCAAGTGATGAAGATACTATGACATGACACTCCACACTGCAATTCACTTTTGGAAATAAGCTAGGAAAAAAATAATTAAATAGGAAATTTAAGGCCATGTCAGCTCTTGGTTTAAATTCGAATTCTGTAGTCTATTTGTTTGTGATTATTTATTTCATGGTCCTGGAAAGTTACTGCTTCTTAGTTTTAATTCTGCACCAGAGTTTTAGTTGCAGTGAGTAAAAGGCTGAGATATAGTCATTATACATTACAGCAAAAGGGGAATGCCCTGTGTCAGCCACTATTGTACTTTGGATATTGATTTCATATCAAGCAATCTCAGGAGAAAGTAATTACACCCACTTTTATGGTTTTAAATTTTCCTTTTGTTTGAGTAGATTATTATAAAATCTGAATGTAATGACAGTTTCATTATTTCAATTTTTTATTCTTGTAAGTGTCAGGTTTACAACCCTGGATAGAATTCTCTCTCTCCTGTGTAATGGTGAGTAGGGGAAATGCTAATAGTACCACTGATTACCTCTGTTTAAATACAATGCTTTAAAGTCAGACATAAATGGAACGCTCTCTGGATATTTTGTTTGTATAATAAATGTCTTCCATAGTCTTCCTTTGGACACTTGGTTCCCCACTGGTTGAAATATTTTGAGAACTTGTATAATCTTGAGAAGATGAAACCCAGCTAGAAGAAAGTGGCCAATTGGGAATGCTTCCTTGAGGTTTATAGTCAGGTATTACTTCTGGCTGGAGCCCTCAGCCACTATAGTTGCTAAGGTCCTGGTGCTGAGGCAAAGTATCAGATAGCCAGCAAGTCTTCTCTGCCTTGATGGGCTGTGCCACCTTAAATAATGAGCCCAAATAAAACCTTCCTCCTGTGAGTTGTTTCTGTCACTTCACAATACTGCCAAGCAAAAGGGACTACTCTTTGCAAATGTTTTCTATACATTCTTGGTTGGATCTGCTTGTAGGAAACCCATGCACATGAGTACTTGTCAGTGAGAGGCCACATGAAAGAACACTGACAAGCTGAGGGTTTTATTGAGTTATTAGATCTTTCTACACAATTGTTTGTTCATCTGTTAAAATTGGTCTGATGATGACAACCACATGGCATACTGTGAAGAGTCCACAAAACAATGTTTTTAAATCATTGCATTGCAACTGGCCTAAAATAATAATAAATGGGACAAACATGAGACTATAGCAACAGAAATCATAGTGTAAAATTGATCTAGCCCTC
This sequence comes from Peromyscus californicus insignis, assembly GCF_007827085.1. Lineage (NCBI taxonomy): Eukaryota > Metazoa > Chordata > Mammalia > Rodentia > Cricetidae > Peromyscus > Peromyscus californicus. The sequence continues at coordinate 71,615,904 of NW_026294595.1, forward strand.
TAGATGAGAATAGTAATGTAAAGATGATTAGGCAATCCCTAGAAAGATGAGGTGGGGAGAGCACCGCTTCAAACGGAGGCAAGTTACAGCTCATAAAAAGAGAGCTCATGGACTCTGGCTGTCAGTTGGGGAACATGCATGGGACTGAACTAGGCCCTGTGAATGTGGGTGACAGTTATGTGGTTAGATCTGCTTGGGGAGACCCTGGCATTGGGACCAGGACTTATCTCGGGTACATGAAATGTCCTTTTTGGAACAGATTCCTTAGGATGGGATACCTTGCTCAACCTTGACACAGGAGGGAGGGGCTTGGACCTGCCTCAACTTAGAATGCCAGACTTTGTTGATCCCCCAAGGGAGGCCCTACCCTCTTTGAGGAGTGGATGGGGGGTGGAATGGATAGAGGTGGAGGGCATGAAAGGCTGTCTATTGTCAAGCATACAGAATATACCAGAGGGCCAGTCAAATCCTACCTGAAGACTTCCTGTTTTTACAAACAGGGGTTGATTGTGACATAGCTATGTTCTATACATTGTCTATGTTTGTTTCTTTTTTCCTTCCTATGATCAGATATCTGACAAAAAGAAACTTGGGCTGTGGTTCAGAAGAATGTAGTCCATCGTGGTAGGAAAAGCATGGCAAGGGATATGAAGCAGCTGGTCATCTTTCATTCTTACCAAGAAGCAGAGATAAATAAAGGCTGGCTGGTGCTCAGTTGACTTCCTCATTCTTTTGCTTTTCTTCCTTCAAGGACTTCAGCCCATTGGATAGTACCACCTACATTCAGGTAAGGTAGTCTGTCCTCAGATAAACTTGTCTGGGAACATCCTTACAGTTATGTCCAGAGTTGTGTCTCTGGTCCCAGCTGACTCCAAACCCAGTAATGCTGACAGCGACTACTGTGGTGGTATTTTACTTGTACTGAAATATGATTTTAATTGTATGTTAATAAATAAAGTTGTCTGGGGTTCAGAGCTATTAGAGCCATAGCAAGTGCATGGCGACGGTGGCGCACGCCTTTAAGGACCTGGAGGGCGGTACATTCAGGCAGTGACGAGGCAGTCACATGTTTGGGTTTACAACCAATGAGAAGGCAGAACAGCTAGACTATATAAAGACACACACAGGAAGTAGGTCCCCTTTTCGGATAGCTCTCTTGGCTGAAGAGGATCCCTGAATCAGGAAGGGTGAGGCTCTTAGCTCTGACCTCTTGGCTTTCTTCTCTGAATTGGCTCTGTGTTTCTTATTTAATAAGACCGTTGGTTACATCTACATTTGGCGCCCAACGTGACAAGAATCCATTAAAAACCGCTTAACTTGGCTTGGCGGCAGGTCCCGTTTCCCGCCAGGGCGGCCGGCTCCCTAGCCCGGGCCCAGGTCGGCTTGGCCTCAGGCCGGACTAACCTTGAGCTACTTGCTTAAAGCCGGTGCTACAAACAATTCAGGCCTGCCCTGCCGAACAGGGCCCCTACCTGTAAAGCCAACACACGTGGTTGGAGCTTAAGGTAGCCAGAGCCAAGGCTTGACTAGGCTCAAGCGGGAACACGTGGCTGGACTCAAGCTCTTAGGCAGAACTTGCGGCTACGGTTCTTGGTGTTCTCTCTCTCTCTCTCTCTCTCTCTCTCTCTCTCTCTCTCTCTCTGGATTCACACCTCGGACACTAGGTGGCTGTTTTGAAATTCCCTCGGATTGGTACTGTTCTACAAGGACTTGGTAAGTCACTTAACATATCGAATATTTTAAAGGAAACTATTTAAAAGAGAAATTTTTTTCCACATTTTAAAAAAAAAAATGGGTTTTCTGTGTTCATTGGAAGAAAATTGGGCTTTGTTTGCAATTTTAGACAGTCTGACAATGGAACAGCTATATGAGAAGATTAATGTTGACCGAATTATGCATTTTATTACTATGCTTATTCTCATTTTACTATTTAAAAAGATAGTCAATTTAAGTGCCAGGATGACAGCTTTAGAAAAACTTGATAAACCTGTAAAAACTCAGACAGAAGAAACTAACAGTGAAGTTGCTTCAAGATTGGATCATAGGGTTACAGAAAGAAAGCCTGTTTTCACACAGTCACCCTTAGTTTGTCCAGTAACCGTACAGCAGTTGCCTGATCAAATGACTACACAAAATATTTGGGCTCCAATTGAAATGTTAGATTTACGAAGGTTTAAGGAGGCAATAGTATCTTATGGCATGCATTCCCCATATGTAAAGCAAATGTTAAACTCTTGGTCAACATATAATAGGATTGTACCACAGGATTGGCGGGAGCTGGCACAAGCTGTTCTGGAACCCAGTCAAAGGCTTCAGTGGCTAACTTGGTTCAAGGATGAAGCTAAAAACATAGAAAAACAGTGGAGGGATAAAGGAATACAAGTCTGCCAGGATCAGCTTATTGGAGAAGGTCAATATGCTTCAGCACAAGCACAATGTTTATATGATGTCCAAACCCTAATTTTATGTCGAACAGCAGCCTTGAATGCATAGGACAGAGTTGAGGAACCAGGAAAAAAAAAACTGAGTCATTTACAAAGGTTGTACAAGGCCCAAAAGAATCTTTCACAGATTTTTTACAAAGACTGGCTTCAGCAGTAAAGAGAATGGTCCCGGATTCAGAAGCTAGTAAGATAATAATTGAAACTTTGGCCTTTGAGAATGCGAATGCAGCATGCAAAACAATAATCAGGCCATTAAAGGCAAGATCTGCACCTTTGGAAGATTGGATTAGAGACACGGTTAATGTTGAAGCTCATGAGCATGATGATACATGGGTAGGAGAAGCAATTTCAAAAGGTTTGAGGAATGTTAGATGTTTTGGATGTGGAAAGCAAGGACATTTGAAAAGGGACTGTAAACAGGTCATTCCTAGAAACAATGTTTCTTCAAGGAACAATGGCAACAGACTGCCCCTTCCTTCTGGGGTGTGCAGAAGGTGTGGTAAGGGAAAACACTGGACCAACGAGTGTAGATCAACAAGGGACAGACAGGGTAATCCTTTGCCTCAGTCTTCAGGAAACTCCCAGAGGGGCCTCATGCAGGCCCCAATAGCAAATCCAGTTCAAACCTTTCCTGCAGTTGTAGAGGAAACCCCAACTCAGAGCAATTAAATAACCAAATGCCTATTGGAATAAGTCATGCTGGTCAGGATGATGAAACAGAGAGAATAGAAAATTCAGGAGAAAACATGAAGAAAATTTTTTGGCAAACTTCTATTAATGAACAAAGACCAAAATTATCGATAAAAATAAATGGTGTTTTGTTGTCTGGTCTGGTAGACACAGGTGCGGACGTTACCATAATTGCACCAGAATTTTGGCATCCAACTTGGCCTCTTCAGGAGGTAAACATTCAACTGTTAGGAATTGGGACATTATCTCAGGTGAAACAGAGTGCAAGATGGCTCGAATGTATAGGTCCAGAAGGACAGAGAGCAAAATTAAAACCATATGTGGCTAACATAGCTATGAACCTGTGGGGTCGAGACTTGTTACAACAATGGAATACTCAGATTAACATCCCTCCAATCTCAGAAACAAATCATAAACTAGCACATGTTTCTGAGAGAAATATTAGAAGGCATTATTCTGAGTGGTCACCAGCCATCCATATTATACAAGAACAGGGCACAACAACTGATGATCTTCCAAAGACATCAACAGCTCTACCTTTAAAATGGTTAACAGACAAGCCTGTATGGGTCCAGCAATGGCCTTTAACAACAGAGAAACTCCAGGCTTTAGAAGAGCTGGTAGAAGAACAGTTAAATGCTCAGCATATTGAAGAATCAACCAGCCCTTGGAATTCTCCTGTATTTGTTATTAAGAAGAAATCTGGTAAATGGAGAATGGTAACAGACCTTAGAGCAATTAACAAAGTAATTCAGCCAATGGGCTCTCTACAATCTGGAATTCCTTTGCCTACTCTGTTACCAAAAGGATGGCCTCTCATAGTTATTGATTTAAAAGACTGTTTCTTTTCAATACCCTTACAAGAAAAAGACAGAGAAAGATTTGCTTTCACAGTGCCTATTTACAATAATTCTCAACCGGTTAAAAGATTTCAATGGAGAGTACTCCCACAAGGAATGTTGAATAGCCCAACTCTGTGCCAATATTTTGTACAACAGCCATTGGAAGTGATACGTAAAAAATTTCCTAAATCTATAATTTATCATTATATGGATGATATTTTACTAGCTGACTCAAATGCAGATACTTTAGAAAGAATATTTGAAGAAGTAAAGAAAATTTTGCCTTGCTGGGAATTACAAACTGCTCCTGAAAAGATACAAAGAGGAGATTCTATTAATTATTTAGGATATAAAATAGAGCTACAAAAAATTAGACCCCAAAAGGTGCAAATTAGGAGAGATCGACTACAGACTCTTAATGACTTTCAAAGATTATTTGGAGATATTTCTCATCTAAGAACTATTGTTGGGGTAAAAAATGATGAACTGCATAATTTGTTCAAAACCTTAGAAGGTGACAAGGACTTAAATAGTCCCAGAGAATTATCACCTGAAGCTGAGAAAGAATTGGCCTTGGTAGAAAAGAAAGTACATGAAGGACACGTGGATCGTATTGATCCAAAGCTGGATTGCATTTTGGTTATTTTACCTTCTAGACATTCTCCTACAGGAATATTATTGCAGAGGGAAGATATTATATTAGAATGGATATTTTTACCAAATAAACCAAATAAAAAATTAAAAACTTATGTGGAAAAAATCTCTGACTTGATTTGGAAAGGAAAATTGAGACTTCGTCAATTAGCAGGAATAGACCCAGCAGAAATTGTCATACCTTTAACTAAGGAGGATATTGAAAAATTATGGACAGAAAGTGAACCTTGGCAAAGAGCTTGCAGTAATTTTTTGGGAGAAATTAACAGCAAATATCCCAAAAGCGATAGAATTGATCTTATAAAGAGAGCTGATTGGATCTTTCCTCGAATTGTACGGGAAAAGCCCATATCTGGAGTTCGTACATTTTATACAGATGCCAACAAACAAGGAAAGGCAGGTTACAAATCAGAAAATTTAAGTAAAGTGGTTCAAAGTCCTTATAATTCAGTTCAAAAATCAGAATTGTATGCTATTCTATTGGTATTAATGGATTTTTCAGAACCTCTCAACATAGTAACTGACTCTCAGTATGCTGAAAGAGTAGTATTACATATTGAGACTGCAGAATTTATCCCTGATGCTTCAGAATTAACTTCACTATTTATTCAATTACAAGATACAATCAGGAAAAGGAGTCATCCTTTATATATAACTCACATTCGATCCCATACTGGTCTGCCAGGCCCTCTAGCACAAGGCAATGATGAGATTGATAAATTATTGATAGGAAATGTGCTGGAGGCCTCAGAATTTCATAAAAAAACTTCATGTCAATAGTAAAGGTTTAAAAAAGGATTTTTCCATAACCTGGCAACAAGCCAAAGAAATAGTAAAGAAATGTCCTACTTGTTCCTTCTACAATCAAACGCCATTACCAGCTGGATGCAACCCAAAAAGTACTCAAAGGAATGAAATCTGGCAGATGGACGTGTTTCACTTTGCAGAATTTGGAAAACTGAAATATGTACACCACACTATCGATACTTATTCAGGATTTCAGTGGGCAACTGCTTTGAGTTCTGAAAAAGCTGATTCTGTAATCACTCATTTGCTTGAAGTTATGGCCATCATGGGTATACCTGCACAAATCAAAACTGATAATGCTCCATCATATGTCTCTGTTAAAATGAAACAGTTTTTTGCTTATTACAATATAAAGCATATTACAGGCATACCACATAATCCTACAGGTCAAGCAGTTATAGAAAGATCAAACAGAACTCTAAAGGATATGCTAAATAAACAGAAAGGGGTAACAAAAACCCCCAGAAACAGACTGCATAATGCTCTATTAACTTTGAATTTTCTTAATGCCAATGAGAAAGGAACAACAGCTGCAGAGAGACATTGGATAATAGAAAAAACTACAGAATTAAATCAGCCTATATACTTTAAGGATGTGCTGACCTCAGAATGGAAACCAGGGTATGTGTTACGTTGGGGACGAGGTTTTGCTTTTGTGTCTACAGGAGAAGATAAGTTGTGGGTACCATCAAAATTGATAAAGGTTCGATTTGAACAAGAGAAACCTCTTAATTAGAGGAGGTGATAGTTCATCAACCAGCATGAACATCCAAATTAAACTAACTTATACCAGTAACACATGTCTTTTCATTTAATCAGATAATAACTTGCCAAAAAGGAACATCCCCAAAATTAGTCTTGGGGAAAGGTTTTTGTTTTTGTTTTTTAGGAGAATGAAGGTTAAGGAATCTGAAGAACACTGGACAAATGAGACAACTGAAGAAAAGGGACAAATCATCTATCCCAGGAAACAGAGTGAAATGGCGTATGGGTATTTTTATCTAAAAAATGTTATGTCTTCTTAAATGTTTGTTTCTGCTTTTCTCTAAAAATTTAACACTATTGGTCTTCTAATAGTCCCAGTTCAATTAAAATTTAAAGCTGGCTTTAGAGTTGGAGAATGGCTCTCTCCTTCTTTAAACTCAAGCATGTTGTTAAAAGGAAAATGCAAACCCCCTGTATCATGCCAGAATAAAAGAGCCATCTTCTGCTATGGGACAGGAGAAAAGCCAAATTAATTAAGGGACTATTCCATTACTAATCTCAACTCTTTGATTCTATTCTGATTCTTTAAAACTTTTCTTAAAGTATAAATTTCATATCAAAATTTACAAGATTAATATATATTGATATATAGTTATATATACATTTTAAACTTTGTTAAGATATGAATGGTCATATAGAGTACTAATTAATTCTAGAAAAAAGGCTTCAATTAGCTGCATATATATGTCTTTGTGTTCAAGTCTCTTATCAGTTTTCTGCAGGAAATCACGGCCAGGCCTAACATCAACTGAAGTCTCCAGGAAGAAGTTGGGGCCCCACAACAACAACAATTCCACGTGGACAATAATAATGTCACTAAGCTGACAAACATCATCTACAGATCAGCTTTGAACTACAAGGTGCTCAGAGCAATTTTGAGATGACTAACTGAGATGATCCAGTCTCAAAGACTACTTGAATAAGGACTTGAGATAAACCCTGAACTTTGGCATTATACACAGACTGGATAATGAAGGATATGGTTACCTTTCCTAGAATTTGACAATTAACCTAAAATTTTTCTTTCAGGATAAAGATAACTTCGCCCATACCCAGCAGGAAGCAATTTTAAGAATACGACGCCCACATTCCCAAAGAGGTGGTGTGGGGCAGGTGGTTTTTTGTTCTTTTTAATGGGTTTTGGGTCTGGGATAATTTTCATTGTTTAGGGGGTTGGTTACAAGTTGTTGTCAAGGGTTAAGAAAAAGGCTAAGCAAAGGAGATTAGATTTAAGGTTCTTGTTTAAAAAAAAAGAGAAAGAAAGAAGAAAAAGACAATTACTAGTTTTAAATACTTTACATTGGATTGGATTGTTTTATATTGTATACAAATTATATATATTGAAATTGATATTGTTAGAAAATGCTATATGTATATTTATAATTGTACTTATACCGTTCATTTAACAATGCAATTTTCTGATCCTTGAATATTATTATTACCAACTATTAGGATATAAAGAAATGAAAGTTAGTAGTTAGACATTACAATAGAACTTGTAGTCATATTAGATATGTTTTAAAAATTGAGCAGATATATTTTAGACAGGTCATCTTCAAACCCTTTAGAGATCTACAGAATATGGCATTTAACATGTTTTAATAACTTAGAAAATTTTTCTTTTTTGTTATGATTATGAGACATGTTGGCTCCTGGCAGTACCAATCTACTTCAGAGAAAATATGGGCATTGAAGAAACTGCATATGGAGTTAACTTTCATTGTGGCAAAAGTTAGCCACTGGAAAACAAAGTATCCTCGAATCAACTGCTGACAAACAGGACAGACAGGACATGAAACAAAGGACTACTGATTCTTGCCAAAACAAGTGTGGTTATGGCTTTATCAAAAGGCATCTTCTGAGGCCAGGACAATATGGCACCATCCCTGAAGTGACCTTAGCAACTCAGAAAAGGTACAGTGCCCTTTTCTTCGAAGGCAGTTGAACAGGCAGTGGGCCGATGGCTTCTGATGTGCAATGGAACAGCAGCTGAAACAGTTATTCTTGAAGAGTAACTAAGCTCACGCCTCTCAATAGTAGACTGGCATTTGATAGAGGGATGTGGAGAAGAACGGGATGCTGAGATGAAGCCATATATACACAGCCAAGAAGAATGGAGAGCTGAATTAAAAAACCATCAACAATTTCCAGAATTTAAAATCCTGAATCATGACATGACACTAGTTGAATTCAGGTGTTTCTGGTACATGGACTGCTCTCACCCAATGTGAGTTTGAACTGTTGATTTTGTGTACATCCTACTTCACAAATGAGTCTGTCAGATATGCTAAGCCTATAGGCTGAAGATGATGCCCCAGCATTTCGAGAAACCTCAGGTGACTGTCCAGGCAGCTGGCTGTTTCTGTCAACTCACAAATTTTTTGGAAGTTGCTTGCATGCACTTTCTGTTTTTATTTTTGTTAGCTGATATTTTTTCCTTCTTGGGTCTCTGAGGGAGTTGAAGATTAGTTAGTTATAGTTGAAGGTTAGTTAGTTATAGTTGAAGATGAATTAGGATAGAAAGTGAATTAGATACATTTTGGACTTAACAAAATAGGATAGATAATGAAATTATTTTCTCTGAATTTGTCAAATACAAATGGACTAGACATTGTTTAGACATTTATTACTTGTATATATTGTATATAGTCATTGTACTTTTGTATATAGTTTTTCTTTTGTTAGTTATAACCTTTTTCTTTTTTTTCCTTTTTATTAAAATAGAAAAAGGGAAATGTGGTGGTATTTTACTTGTACTGAAATGTGATTTTAATTGTATGTTAATAAATAAAGTTGTCTGGGGGTCAGAGCTATTAGAGCCATAGCAAGTGCATGGCGACGGTGGCGCACGCCTTTAAGGACCTGGAGGGCGGTACATTCAGGCAGTGACGAGGCAGTCACATGTTTGGGTTTACAACCAATGAGAAGGCAGAACAGACTATATAAAGACACACACAGGAAGTAGGTCCCCTTTTCGGATAGCTCTCTTGGCTGAAGAGGATCCCTGAATCAGGAAGGGTGAGGCTCTTAGCTCTGACCTCTTGGCTTTCTTCTCTGAATTGGCTCTGTGTTTCTTATTTAATAAGACCGTTGGTTACATCTACAGACTACTAACCATCACATTGCGATAGCTCCTTTTGTACTATGATGGTATCCTTACAATTACAATGAAGACAAAGCATACCTGCTAACTAGCCCTGTACAGTATTCTGTGATTTTTGCACTATCCCACGGCTCATAAGGGAATTATCTCAATTAATTATTACAGCATTTTAGTCAAGGAAAAATAATAAGGTGAGACCAAGTCAGTAAAAGTAATTACTCAAAATTAATTCAAGCATAATATGAAGGAATGACATGGAGGTAGAGAGTGTTTGATAAAATCCAGAAATTCAGAACGGAAAGGAAAAGTACAACCAGTTTTAGCACTGACAGATATCAAAATATAGACACAAAATGTTAGAGAGTACCTCAGTCAAGTCTAGCATAATTTCCTAACATAGGTGCTCAGCTAAGTGCTTAAAAGCAAAGGACAGCTGGCAGTGCCTTTTACTAGAATGTTAATTCTTCTTCCATTACTCTTAGGCCTCCCTCTTCCTTCTCTGCTACCTGTTTTCTCTCTATTAGCAGCTTGTTGCTAGGATTTTGACTACCAAAAGCCTTCCTTATCCTTTCCAGTGTCTCCTAACACCTTATATTCAGAATTTATATCTATTTTTCATTTCCATTTCATGCTAATTACATAATATTTGAGCTTCTTAATTTCAAAGTGCCACAGTCTGTGGAAATGCTGACACTCATTTTGATACCCCTTGTCACAATCCTTCTGAGCTTGTAAGTCAGATTCTAACAAATGATGAGAGTTAGACTGTAATGATGTTAGGGTACTTTAGTTTCCTTAGATAGCAGACATACTTCACCCATAATACCAGCCCTACTTCCTCAAAGCAAACCTGTTAGCCTTTCAGATTATTTTCAAGAATGTTGTAATATTCCTGCCTTGGGGTACTTGAATTGCAGTGCATAGGGCAATGGTAGAATTGTCATTTGTGAAGTGACTGTGTAGATTTCGATAGCGGGGAAATTTTAAATAGCCTTATATGTTCAGAAAAGACTTTCCAAAGAGAGGAAGAAACTGACAATTAAGTTGGAACTAAAGAATGCTTTATAGCCAGATAAAGCATAAGGGCAATCACAACATACGTCAAAACAGATTGCCTCCAAGGCTAAATAATAATGCTGAATGTATTATATTCTATCAATGTATTTCAATTAGCTCATGACTACTCCTTTGACCAACTAATTTATTAAAATATTTATTATTTTACTTATCCCATCTCCATTTTAAAATTATTCCTAAGAGCTATTCATGTCAAGATAATTTAGAGGCAATGAATTCATGGAGCCCAAAACTGTATCCATATAAACACTTGTATGCATACACACAAAAATGTAATTATATATGTATATGTCATAGTTCCACAATAACTAGAAGTATAATTTACCTAACGTCTGGTGTCATTGCCATTTGTCATACAATTTTTCTACCTATAAATTTAGAATTCATGTCACAGACACTCACATAGGTAACGCGAAGTGTTCAGAGGTACACAGATGGTTGGGGGCAGAACTAGAAAGTCAATGCAATATGACTTCTCTACCAGAGATGTTTAGCCTATCTTCTGTCTTGGAGATGTGGAAAATTACCACAAGGGAAACATATTTAAGGAAAAGTTTACATAGAGAAATAGATGACTTGAATTGAATTAGTATAGTTGGGTAAGTTCAGGGATCTGATGTTTAGAAGAACAGTTAGCCACATTCATTATGAACTTACAATCCTTTTTGAGTAAAAAAACCATTTCTTGCATAAATCAATTAACTTAGAAGACTCTAAATGCCTATACCCACCTACGTACAGTCTGCCTCACTATGAGGACTTTGATGATGAGCACTTCAATAGGGTGTGTACATTCATCAGGAGGGTGTGTACATTCATCATTTATCACTGGCTAGTATACATTAGGATATAGTTATTGATATGCCATCTACTTTCACTGACCACCTGTAAGCTGCCCACTGATGATTCAAAGTCTTATTTATATTAGTCATTTTGAAATATTATTTTGATGTATTACATTTTCCTCTTTTAAAGTCCCTCCAGTTTGTTGTCTCTGGCCACTCTCCTCCTCCAAAATTTATTTAATAACCCTCAAAGCTACTGAATTCAGGGAGAAAAGTAAGGTAAAAAGGTATCTTTCTGGTATGAAGAGGTTTGATATAAACAGAATTATTTTAATAGAAGCTAGCAGTATCAGAGATGTCAGCAGATAATGACTGGGTGAGGAAGGCTTTTGATCTTCAGCCCTGCTTCGAATTGAAGTATTTATGTGACATGGGAAGAAAAATGTGACGATCTCACCATCTCTTTGAAACTATTGAAATACTATTAAAATAATTAGTCATAAAGGAACATTTGTTGTACTCTGTGATATTGGATGAACTAACAAGAAGGGTAGAGATTATGAATGAAAGATAAAAACTCATTTCTATATAAGCTGAACAGAAAAGATTAATGTAACACAGTGATGGTATTGCTGTGTTCGTTGTAGGAAATGTACATGACAGGGGATGAGAATGGATTTGTCTCCAATTATAGTGTGGGTGATAGACCTCCCATTCATGGTCTGACTCAGAAGGAGGCAGGAACAAGAGCATCCTACTGGAGACCCTGGTAAAGCGATCACTTGATAAAATGTATTATGTATAAAAGTGTCATGGATATTTTGATTGGGACATTTGCCTTCATGCACCCATCTCAGTCCATCTACCACTGTATAATATTTAACTTTTGCAGGTGAAATCAGTGTAGAGGATATGATACCTGAAATTAAAAAAAAAGAAAAACCTGTGTTATTTACTTATACAGTCTACTCTTTCTGAGAGGCCTACCTGCAGTATTATTACAATATGGCAAAAAAAAAACACCCTAATTGCCCTTTCTTTTACAGGGAAATGTGTCCACAAATGTCTTTAAATTATGGTGGTTTCACAGTCTTTTGTTTCATTTGATGTTGGTCTTTGAGAAAAATGAATGCAGAAAAATTTAGAATAACAGAAATTACATAATAAGTATTAGATTTTTATGTGCTTATGCTGAAAGTAGTCCTCAGACATAATATCCAAGACCTAAATACTAATGAGGTCATGAAAATATGTGGACTAGTTTGAGTTCGGGGATCCTTTTGAAAATATTAAACTTTTGTTAATATTTCTTGGTTTTCTGGGAATCCTAATGTGTATCTGGGAGAGTTCATGTTCAAAAGGGGGTATAAACACCTTGTGTTATCATTTAAATTTTAAAATTACATGATCACTTCAGTTTATTTACTAGACTAGATTGTGCAAGACGAATAACAGCACTTTTAATTTCTTTTTGGCATCATTCTCTTTGACCAGCTAAGGAACGCAAGGCCAGAAGACATGAAAAAATGATTATATAAACGTTTTCCCTAATATTTTTCTTTAATAGCATATATTTGTGTTTTTACATGAAATGCAAAACAAAAAATAAAATTCTTTTCTTGAATGACCCATATATTTGATCTATGGAAAATTAAATATGATTGTCCTTGTACCAAGTATATGCTGAAGTCAAAAAATATTGTAATTAGTCAAATTCTAGCCCCACCAGCCTTGAGACTTAGGAAAGTTACTGAAATTACCCTGTTACATATCTCTGAAGTTTAGTTTTTATCTTTAATATAATTACAGCAAGTACAAATAGCCTGCATAGTTTTCCTGAGCTTTGGGTTAAGTATTTCTTCTTAAATTCTTACTATATGGAAATGGCAATCCTCCAATTACCACTTAAGACACATTTTGACAGTTAATATTTAAAGAAAGCATACAGAATTCTTGTAAGAGTGATTGCATCAACTATGTTTCGATGATGAAACAGACTTTAAAAGGCAAAATAACTTTGACATCACTCGACAACAGACACAGTTGGACTGTTAATGTCCCTCAAATGGCTCATGGGTTAAAGGTTTGACATCCAGGAAAATGGGCATGGATAGGGGGTCGGGATGTCAATAGTAGGAAGTATTTGGCTAACCAGTCACTCTATCAATGGAAAGTGTGGGATGCAATTCTTTTTTTTTTTTTTTAACTTTCTTTGTTGCTTAGACATGAGCTGAATGTTTTTCTCTACCAAGTACTCACCCAAACATGCAACACCTCCTTACATGTCCACCATAACTGATCTCAGACATTATGCACTGGGACCAGCAAAATCAATATCTTTTATAAGATAATTATCTCAGATATTTTGGTAGAATGATGGACAATGACCATGTAAGGTTAATTCAAAAGGTTAAGTAAAACCAGGGCTGTTTTGTAAGATGAATCGCTAAATGGTCTTATTAATAAAAAAAAAAAACCCACCACAGAGCTAGATATTGGGGTAAAAACTGAGAGATTAGAAAAGCAGAAAGAAGCCAGCCACATTCTTACCACTTGGAAATCCTCAGCCAAAGAGACCTACTTCCTGTATACTCATGCCTATATGCCTTTTTGTTCTGCATCTCTCTTCCTCTTTCTGCCCAGCTTCCTGTCTGTGTGTAGAGACCTCTAAACCTCTATGGTTAGTGCTGGGATTAAAGGCATGTATCATCATGCCTGGCTCTTTCACCATTGTAGCCTTGAACACATAGAAATCCGGTTGGATCTCTGCCTCCCAAATCCTAGGATTAAAGGCATGTGCTACCATTGCCTGACTTCTATGTTTAGTATAGTCTCTGGCTTTTTTCCTCTGACCCTAAGATAAGCTTTATTATGGTGCACAATATTTTTGGGGACACAATCTATCACCACACTCTTTCTCTACCCTTCATTATTCAGTAAATAACTCTTCCTTTGCAATAACACAGCTGGATACTTTCATAGCCAGTTGTATCTTTGTTATTGGATGTTCCCTATTCCCTATGTCCTTGTTGTAGAAACTAATGTATGTTAATCCATTAACAGAAGGAGCTGTGGGTCTTTAGAGAAGATTTGGATGTTAGTTATGTCATATATACTATGTGAGGATTTTTAAAATGTTGCATAATTTATTTTCTGTCAAGTGAATGTAACAAAATTATCTAGTTATTGAATGCTCAGTATCTTCAGATACCTTAGCGACATCAATTCTAAACACAGTGATAATGCTAAAATGTCTCCCTCTCTCCACAGCCTCCACTACCATTGGAAATCAGTGTGATCCCCTAGTAATTGTTGGATATTACTCAAATAATAGTAAGTAAATAATTTCTGGGTAACAATACATAGAAATCAGAATCATATAAAAGGCATGGGGGAGTTAACAGTGTCAATACACTGTCTTTGTGTGGTGTATTCTTCAGACCAGATTGCATAAGCAACAAGAAATACCTGCCTACGTTTTACTAATAGTCAAGTCAGTAGTACAGAGCAGTCTAGTTGAAGCTTAAATATCAAGAGAAGCTTTGAGGCTGGAAAGAAAGAGTGAGACCAGAACTCAAGGGAGTTATGATTTTTGCTGAGCACAAGGAAGTTCTCTGTCTGAATACAAGAGCAAGGTAAGGAGACCTACATAACTCAAGATGAAACTCTAGAAAGGAAAAAAAATTGCTACTGAACTTCATTCTAGGGTGGTGTTTGTTTGGGATTCTCTAGAGTTTGGATGTCTGTCATTTGCTGCTCAGAAGTATAAACAAGGTCATTTTGTACCTGTCAGTTGAGACCAATATAAAGCTTTGTATATGGTAACACTAGTGCCAGTGACTATTTATTGAACAAACTTTTAGATATTGGGACTTGAAGAACTGTCACTCCAAAAAATCAATCTCAACTCCCATTCATCAAAAGATTAAATGTAGAGGTCCCTATGGAAAATATTATAGTAATGCCAAATTCAGGTACATATTGGAAGTTAACATTGTTCCAAATTTAAAAAAAATTTTAGCACTGAGGTACACAGTGCAGACCTGAACTTTGTTATTTTCTATACATTTAAAATTGGAATTATATGAGTATGTACTCTGAATGACTCTTTTGAAAGCATAAAATGAGAAAAAGCATATGAAGTGCTCAAAATTACTTTTGTCATTAAAATTATGGGAAGAAAAAATAAGGAATTCATAAGACAGGAAAACTATAAGCATCACACAAAAATAGAGAGCTGCCTGATTGCTGAGATTGCAAGGGAAAGTGCAAGATCTTCTTGTGATAAGAGTAGAAGGTCATCCCATGTAAAACAGGTAAATGGTGCCATTCTTCCTTTAAAAATCAATGTATTCTGAGAATGATACTAATTTGTCAAAGAATCATGAGCCTTCACCTTCTTCAATTTGTACAATATGAGAAATGGCATAAATCTGAAGCAGAACACGGAAAAGAAGAGAGTTAATGTCCCTTGCCTAACAAAGAATCAGTCTGAAACCTTTGTTAAAACATACTAACCATCCCATTGCTCTGAATGATCAGGGGTTGTCTTTTATCCATGGAAATGAAATTCTTTGGAGTTTGAGAAATGCAATGTTTTATTGAGAGAAAGTTTCATAACTTCAGCAAGACTGGGTATTAAAGCTATATATAGTGTTTTTGAATTGGTCTAAATAACATTTCCAACAGCCTTCATTTGTGAAATCTAATCTGAAGAAATAAGAATATGGGCATATCAGGATTTATTTAGAGATACTTACTTCAATATTTATATGGCTGTAAAAATAAAGTGAGATTATGGCTAGCAAGTGGACAAATTACAGATAATAATGCATAATGTAAAATAGTATGCATTTTTAAAAATAATTCTAGATGAACACAAAATTAGATTGAAGTAGAAAGGAGAGAAAAGAAGGGAGGAAAAGAGAGCAGTGCCCTGCATTGCTGGGCTTGGTCAACTATAAAACATTTCAAGAAATTGGTAAAACTGTAAACATGTTCTCTATAGTTTAATGAGAAATGGGTTGTGGGTTATGTAGAGCTCACAACATGATTTAGAACTGTGACATGCACTTGATTTCTCCTCCATGGTGTCCTGACTACCAGATGAGAAGTAACTTAGCTTCACAGTAGTCTATGAAATATCTTTATTATTTTTTATGTTTTATAAGGTACCTATCTGTAAATCAGTGTTCTTTAGACTAGAAATAGATTGAAGACCCCATCTGAGAATATGAAAAAAATATAGGAAAAATCACATTGTTCAGACCTAAACTAGGCACTGAATTCTCCCCAGAATAAAGCCAGTAGCAAAACAGAAGCAAAATGTGGGCAGGGCATTAGTAGTGCTTCTAAGGAAGGCAGTGTGGAATTCATCTGTCTCAGAAGTTCAGAAAAATAAGCCAATACAATTAACTTTGAGGGAGTTTGATTTGGGTTCCTGACATTGCAGATGATAACTTCTTTATCTAATAACAGACAAAAAAGAAAAATGGCCAAAGATTTGCTTTCATATAGATTTGAAAGCTAGAAGTTGAAATAGTACCAATCAAGTGGCATTAGTGTTTCTCTATTAAAATACTGTAAGGTTCTTTCTGAAGGTATCTGAAGACAATGCAGCTGGCTAGTTGAGACAGAGAAGATCATCACAGAAGAAGAGGCTAAAGAAGTGTAAGAGCCAGAGATAATAGAAGATTAGCAGGAAACTGTGTTATCTGGACACAACAAGGAAGCTTTACATGTGAACTTACAGTGGCTATGATAGCATACTCAAGACCTGTACAAGTTCAAGCTAGTCCAAACTGTAGCAAGGAGAAGGTAGCTGGGCATGAAGTCCCACTTCTAGCCAGAGTTATTGGCAATTCTCAGGTGCTAGGAGCAGAAGGATCAATTTTCTCTAAGAGTGTAGTTCCTGATAAGTAGATCACACTCCACAAATCCAATGCTTGGTAGCATAAATTGAACTTGATGAATTTACATAAAAAGAAAAAAAAAAGAAAAAGAGGACATTGGGTGGGAGCAATGGTTCAGTGGTTAATAGTACTGTTTATTCTTCCAGAGGATCCAGGTTCAAGTCCTAACACCCACATATGGCTTACAACACTCTACAGCTCCAGTTCCTGGGGAATCTGATGCCTCCTTCTCCCTTGACGGTCACTGCATACATATGGTACATAGACATAAATGTAGGTGAATATCCACACCCATAAAATAAAATGGCTTTATTTGAAAAGGACACAAAGCTGAGTGGTTAAGAACATGTGTGGATCTAGAAAGAGTGTGAAGTGTATTATCGAAAGACATTGTACACAATTCTCAAAGGACTCATAACATTGTTTGTAAAGATAATTTGAAGATAGAAAAGAATAGAATGGTTAGGGGTGGACCTTGTAGGAATTGGGTGAAGAATAGGCTAGTGAAGATGATTACTATACATTGAAGTATATGCTCAAAGAATTAATGACTATTACTAATTTTATTTATTAAAACTTTTGTATCATTACAATACAAAAACCTAAAAAATAATCCATATACTTTTTAACTTAAAGTTTCTTCATCCTCCCTTGTAAGCATACTTGGTAACATACCTTTTAATCTTCATATTTCCTGGTATGAAAATTGAGCCTCAAGAGAATTTAGTAAATATGCCCAAATCACATGTCTGGGGGAGGCTGACCTAATGGACTGTTGTTTCTCTTTTTGCTGTACTGCTGAGAGGGGTACATATGACTTCAACTTCTTTTTCTAACACTTATGACTTAGGATTCCGAATAAATTGACATTTATTGTGACATTTGGAATTTTAGAGAGCATGATCAACATGTACTGCCCTGGTAGGGATTTTATCACTGAGCTTAAATCTCCTGATAAAACACCAGTAACCAGTTTTTTTATTCACTGCGATGGAGTTTTCTCAGCCTTGCTGCAACACTCAGTGCTGTCTTCCTGGGCTGTTATGTCCTTTGAGTTTTGTGCCATCTGACCCCTCTAAACTCTTTGTTCTTGTCTTCTTAAACGTTGCTTTATTTCTTCTGTTCCCATCTGTCATCCTAGGACTGTAAAATCTATGCTACTCCCTGTGTAACTGTACCCTTTGCTTACCCTGCTCCCCCACTATGAGGACTGTATTACAGTAGGCTATGTACTGTGCCCTAGAACGTCATGCCTATGCTTTAATCCTGATTACCTTTGTATTGGTGAAATTATTAAGGCCACTCCACATAGTTAAATGGAAGATTTATTTAGTAGGTAACTTACAAATGAAGGGATAGGTAGGTCGCGTGGTCTGGGAAAGGTGTATCGCAGTCCAGCGGTGTTCTCTGGAGCTCTGCTCAGTCCACCTCCACTGTCCAGGGTCCAGGAACAGAAAGAGCTCTCATCCAAATCTCGGGTCTCCCAGTCCCTCCCTTGGCCCCACCTTGTAGGCATGACAGTTGGCGAAGCCTCAATGGGGGTTGGAACTTCCAGATCAAAGCTGGAATGGCTACCCACTACATCTCCCCCTTTTTGTCTAAATAAGAAGGTTCTAACCTAATACAAGGCTATATACAAAAGGATGGTTATCAAATATTGTCCAGAAATAATGAAGGATAATGACCTAGATAAGATGGAACCACAACCAATGAGAACAATATCAAGCAAGAAACACATACTAAAATCCAGAGAAATATAGAACATAGGTAAATGGCATGTTACAAAGATCATTCCAAAAGGTGTCCTATCTTAAAGAACCTGAATCTAATACTTAATATGTTCTAAGATATTATATATATATATACACTAAGTTGTAGCTATAACTGCTAGTCTTCAATCCCATCAAAGACCTGAGAAGGAATATAATGCTACCTGAGAAATGGTAGATGGATGCAAGCAACTTTTGGGAATCTTGGAAGAGTAGACCCAGACAGCTGGCAGCCTGGACAGTCACCTAATGGTTTTAGCATGGTTGGTGCATTCAAATTGGCTACAGGCCTAGAGTATCTGACAAACCATTTTCAGACGCAGGAATTCTGAAAGACCATCTTATCCTGTCTTGGCAGAGTACAGTGGTCCAGGGTCCAGGAACAGAGAGCTCTCATCCAGATCTCAGGTCTCCCGGCGCCTCCCTTGGCCCCGCCTTGTAGGCGTGACAGTTGCCAAAGCCTCAGTGGGGGTTTAAAACTTCCAGATCAAAGCTGGAATGGCTACCCACTACACCTTTGCATGTGAACTTGTTTGGAAATAAAGTTCCTGAAAATGTAATTTTACTAAGCATGTAAAGAAAATATCATGTTGACTTTAGAAAGAGCTCCAAACCCAGTGACTCATGTCCTTTCAAGAAGAGGTCAAGAAGACAAAAGAAAAAGCAATATTAAGACAGAATAATCTGCCTATAAACCAAAGTATCTAAATTACCAAAAACTAGGAGACATGGGGAACTTTCTGGCACAGAGTCTTCAGAAGGAGCCAAGCCTTTTGAAGCCCTGGTTTTTAAATTAGCAGTATCTGTAATAATCTATTATAGCATACATAGGAAGTAATATAAGTATTACCATATTTAGATTTACAGTCATTTCATTGACTACTTCGGTGTGGACATCCCTAAATATTTAGATCTCAGTTTATACAAAGTTTAATATTTAAAATTTTCATATATATATATATATATATATATATATATATATATATATATATTTGTGTGTGTGTGTGTTTGTGTGTGTCCCTGATCTATCTCATCCACCCTAAACTAACATTTTAATTGATAGTCCCAAACTTGCTTTCTCTCCTATATTGAAAACGATATCATGCTGGTTTAACAGAACAATCTTTCCTACTTAACTCCTTGCTCTTTAGGCTCAAACGTCATTCACTAGAACGTGAATGCACATGCGTTAAATATATCTCTATAATGCTGATCTGTATTCCTAGCTCCAACTCAGTAAGCCTATTTCGTACTCAAAATCTATTGTTGTTAAAGAAGGACAATCATCCCCCACTACCACCTCAAAGTTGAATCACTCAACACTGATCTCAACTTCCTCAGGGAATCTTCCTACCTTATATAAATCTGAGTAATCTAGAAACTGCAAAGGCATTCTGTAGTAGTCACTCTTGCTGGTGATTTACAAAATTCAGTCAATATATCCTCAGTCCCACTTACATTTAACACTCCTAAATATGTTAGCGGATCTCCATCTGCCCATCATCTCTTTAGGACTCATTCTTGTTATCTTGTCCTTGGAGATCCTAACTGCCTTTTACCTCCATAATTCACAAATATCTTCCATTTTTTCACCCTTAATCAAAGTAAAAACAAGATTAGGCAAAAAGTCTCAATTAATTTCTGTCCTTCCTCTCTAGCTCTGATCCTTCAAATAACTTGAGTAGGTACTTGTCATTCTTATTAGAAACATAACTATAACCTTGAATTTCTGATAAGTTTGGTCAATATCTTGATCCAACCATATTTCTCTTCTCCACTCAAATGAACCACTCACCACCAGCATTCACACTGAATTTAGAGGATTCCCATTTGTTTAGGATCTTATTAATTTTGTCCCTCCTGGAATAATAATGCCTACCATATTTTACAGTTGCCCTAAATGTTTCTGACTCCCTCTCTGCTCCCCCCATCTCTTTTGTTCTCATGTTTGGAGTATGTGTGTATATTGTGTATTGTGTGTGAGGGGTCCTCCAGTGGTGGAGATTAAATCTAGGCCTTTGTGCATACAAGGTAAAGACTTACCACATCCTAGCCTCCAAATAATACATTCTTATGAAAAATTTTTTTCAAACTCCTAGACTAAGTCAGGCTTCTCATTTTATGTTATCCTAGTAATATTTCTCTTAAAATCTTAGAAGCCTTTGAGGAAATCTATATTTCCTTGTAGTGTAATTGGATAATATCTGTCAGAAGTCTCCGGGTACTGAGACTCTTTGTCTTTATTTCCTGTTCACTGTGTCGTCAGCCATGAAGCCTCTCAAAAGATGATAGATAATTGTTAAGTAAATGCTGTTGAATCAATGTGCAAAACACACTTTCTGTGTGTTTGCAGCCATAAACACATTGATCATTATCTTAACCATCATATAGTTTTGATCTGTAGGGATTCTTGGAAATTTCAACTTTTATTCAAAACTGGAAATTGGAAACTTGATTCAGATATGCTACTGTGGTGCTAGGTAGCAGAATGAGGTATATCTTAAAAGTCTGGTTGGTTGTCTCTTTATACAGCTACAATATGCTTCCTGCAATAAGTGGGTACAGGGAAGCTGAGCTTCTTCATGGGGCACTACTAATTTATAGAAATGTTCAAAAGTCATAACTCCCTGCATAATTTTAATGGAGAGATGTGTTGCCAATTGTGAAGAGAAATGCAATAGAAACTATTATTCAAAAACCAATTTCCCTGACCAGTTCTTTGTTACATGCTCCTGCTACTGTCACAGATATTTGTGTTTTAAATAAGAGGATTTTTTCACTCTTAATAACTTATGTCTGCTCCATGAATTTAAAGCTCAGAAAAAAGGATGCCAGGCTATGTTGATGAAGAGGTTCAATTTAATTCCTAGGTGAATTGAGATACAGCATGTTGAACAGCTACTAGTTCATGCAGCCAAGAGCCACAGTTCTGCTGGTGGTATACTCTCATAGAGGGAGTAAACCTAGAACTGACTTAATTTTTAGTTGAATGTGAAGCTGGATTATCTCAGTAAAATAGAATACCAAATATACCTAAGGAAAGTGTATGGGAGGAAATTTATAATTAAGTCAGGCTTACAAATGATAAAGTAATTTCTTCCTCTGGTCCTGTTAAAATACCTTGGCAAATTGAGTATAAGCCACGGCACAGAGGTCTACCTCCAACACTCTGCACCTATCCAGTACGCTACTTGAACTCTACAGCTCATTCTTCAATCAATCTTAGTGGTCATAGTGATTCAATGTTCTTCCTTTTGTTTCTCTTCAGAGTCTGTGGGATTTCTGACATAATGATAAATTTGGAAGTTATCAACTGTATTAGAAAGTATAGTAGATACGTGTTTGCATTCCCAGAGTTTGGTCTTGTTCCTATCGTAAGACTTAGCTCAAATTAACCCTTTTAACTCCTACCTGTAATGCCTAAAGATACATTAGGACAAACTTAAATATTATTTTTTTTGAGGCTCTAAGGCAATTTTATTAGTGTTTAGAAGAAAAACACCTTGGGAATGCACCACGTAAATCTCAGGATCTGCTCTGGGCAGGGAAATGGGGAAACAGAGGGAAAAACAAGAGAATCGTGCCGTTTGAGTTATCTTGGAGGAGCTAGGCACATGGTGGAGCAGGAGGCTTCAAAGGAAGAGAAAGGAAGCCCAAGGTGTCAAAAACAAAGAAACACAAACAAACAAAAATATTTAAGTTCTGGCCAGTATCCAAAAAAAAGATAGAGAGAGACAGAAAACGAAAAGAAAAAGGACCCATGTAGAGTCCACAGCTGTCAGTCTAGAGTTCCTGAGCTCCCACAAGCTTGCTTCAGTTTTCTCTGTTGCTTTCCCTATCATGCCATTCCCTATGGTGGTATGCCTTGCTCAGCCTTGATGCAGGCTGGGAGGGGCTTGGTCTTGCCTCAACTGAATACAGGCTTTGTTGACTACCCATGGGAAGCCTTACACTTTTGGAGGAATGGATTGTGGTGGGTTGTTGGGGGGGAGAAGCGAGAGGGGTGGAGTGGAAGGAGGGATGGGAGGGGAACTGTGTTTGGTATGTAAAATGAATAAAAAGTTTAAATTTAAGAAAAAAAGAAAACAAAAAGGAGGGCAGACACAATGTATTTGATGGTAACCTCACAATACCTTGTAGGGACAGCCAAATATTTTCTTGAGGATTTTTTACTTATCTCAGATAGATCCATAAGAAGGGAACAGAAAAGAAAATGTGCAAGCCTGTAGAAGATGATGTCCAATAGAATGATAAGTAGCATGACCAAAAATGTTATTTTCTTTTGGGTGTTTAGTGAAAGGTAAAGATTGAAACTTAGCAATCTTTGCCATGGTCTCACCTTACAAATCCATGCCTCTAGAGATAAGCACCTGCTATGGTCAAATTAGCTCTCATACTTTATCCCTACTGCTTCTAAGCTGTTTCTTCAAATAAAATTATTTTTAAGGAACTTTTTAAAATCCTGAACAATGACATTGATCTAATGGCATCTTTACTTTTCAGTGATGTGTAGTGTAAACTTTGGCATTATTTTTTATACCCTTGATGGCAGTATCTTCCTTCTGTGGCCTTGTAGGCTCATCTTTTTATATTGCCCTAAGATGGGGATAAACATATTTTACCGTAGGTCTCTTCTAGGACAAATTAGCTGAAAAGTACCATCAACATGATAAATGCTGAAGAAAGGCTTAGACTCCTTGTGTGGCTGTGTGATACTCTGATATGGAAAGCTCCTGGGCACATGTTACAGGGCAAAGCTTAATAGACTAGAAAGCTATTCTCTTCTGAATGCAAGAGCTTACTTATATCAGAGTAGGGAAAAGTCTCACATAGAATAAAATAAGTTTCTTAAAGGCATTTTAAGCTACAAGTGTGGCCATGAATAATTAAATAACACCCATGCAAGAATGTGGTTCTAAAATTCATGTTCTCTTTTTCTATCATCAGTTTATCAGTTTCTACAGGACTATATCTATCATAATGTAAATATGCTATAATATATTCCCTCAAAAATAAAGCAAAGCAGATCATTGTTCTAGGAAGCATCTTTAAAGGTTCCTGGTAACTTCTGGGCTCTTTCTTATGGCAAAACCTCTCAAAAGTGTGTCCAATATTAATTTCTTCTATCTTACCTTGTTCATAAACCCATATCTTCACTGAATTTATGCTTGTCAGTGAGAATACCATCTTGCTTACCCAATTATCCAGCATTTGTCCCCACTTGATTTCACAGTAGTGTTTCCCACAATGAAAACCTTTTCTTCAACTTTCTTTATCACTGTCATCTCCATAAACTTCTCTTCTTTTAAAGTGTTCTTATCTTTTCTCAAATCGGTCTCCTCTGTTTCAACAATTCCCGGGTCATCTGCTACATCAACTCAAATGCCTCTCTCAGCCATTCTCCACGTTTGCATGAGGCTAAGGTTTTACTTTGCATTTCTGAGCCTCAGTAGCTATAAGGAGTGAATTACTATTCTTCATAAATTACAAAGTCTAAATTTTTCTATTATAGCAGCATGGATGCACTAAGAGAGTCCTTACAAGGTAGCTTTGAGAATGTTCTTTCTACTTCTGCACTTTATCTTTTCAATAACAGGACAAAAATATGTACTTAACATCATTATTGTGACAACAACATGAATTGTTCATCTGTTTATAATAGCTTCATCACAGTGCTTTAGAACATTTGTTTTCTGAGGGGCCCTCAACAGCAACATTAGTGACAACTAGAAACATGCTAGAAATACAAACTCTACTGTGCATTCCCACCCTGCCCAATCAGAAACCCAGGACACAGGACCTAGGCATGGGGTTTCTAGGTGATTCTCAGATGACAGATTCTGAGAAGGACTGAATTAGAATGGTAAATTCCAAGACTGATGGCTCTCTCGATTCTCTGCTTTCTACAACTATTTGCTCAACAACAACAAAACAATTCAGAGAGATAACAGGAAGTTTTCCGACCATATCTTAACAGCTACATAAGCCCTAAATGCTTTTTACTAAGCAATCCTCATGTTGATTCTGTTTAATGTTAACAAATATTGAAGGAAATTAATGACAAAACCCAAATGAGCCTTGTTATGAAAATTATTGCTTGCTCTTCCTTTGAAAGTATCTACTAACTCTCTAAACATCTAGACCTTGAAGAGAGGGAAAAAGATTGATTTTTTACATCTAAATGGCTTATCAATAGTGACACAAAATGCTATTTTCAGTTACTTTGAAAATAGATCAATTCCAGAATCTGAGCCAAATTTAATTCTTGTCTGATGTTGAGGCTGAAGGGGAAGATTTTAAATATGGAATAAAGAAATGTTCCTAGTGATTTAGAAATGTCAGCTGTGAAGGCAAATTCTTGGTGTGGAGAGCTCACAGGAGTGCTGAGTGCAGGAAATGCTCCTCAGAGTTAGCTTTCTGTTAATAAAAGGGGATGGATGGGACAAGAATGAGAATCAGGTCATTTCCTACCAATCCCAGTGGGGAAGATCTGGTAGGAGTTGGGGAAGGAAAAAATTGGTCAAAGTATATTGTGTGAGGGGAAAAAAAAACAAATACTAAGCACTACAACCACATTTTGAGTTCAAATATTAGATTGTCTTTTGATTTAAAAAAAAAAAAACAGAGCTAGATATTAGGATGAAAGCTAAAAGATCAGAGAAGCAGAACAGCCAGCCACTAGTTCTCTATGAAATCCTCAGCCTAAAGAGAGTGAGTTCCTGTTTCCTTATGCCTTATATACCTTTCTCTGCCCTGTCATATTACTTCCTGGGATTAAAGGTGTGTGTGCTTCCCAAGCAAAGGCATGAGATCTCAAGTACTGGGATTAATGGTGTGTGCCACAACTGCCTGACCTCTATGTCTAATCTAGTGGCTGGCTCTGTCCTCTGATCCTCAGGTAAGTTTATTAGGGTATACAATATATCACCACAACATTTGGCATGGCTCATCTGCATTAATGTCCTCATCATAAAGTATTTACTGATTTTTAGAAAAAACAGTTTTGAAAGAAAAATGAAAAGAAATAGGAACTTTGTACATAAAGTATGAAAATTTTCTACAAAAACTACTGTATTCAACTTATATCTTTTTTCCCACAAAATCTAATTTTTATGAAGTTTCAGGAAATATTTTTTATAAAAATAGAAGCATGTAGTGATCCTAAAAAATGCTAAACTGGACAGTTACTTGAAGAGTCTGAGGATTTCAATTGCCCTCTCCTGGTTTACTTATTAAGCTGATCTTCCTCTGTCTTATGTGTAACACAGCAGTAGTGTGCTTTTGTCTCTCTTCTCATTATTAGTTTTTGAGTTCATATGCACAGCAATGTGTCCTCCAATATATTGTGCATCCTAATAAACTCATCTGGGGTTAGAGGACAGAACAGTCACTAGATAGACATAGCAGCCAGAAAATGGTGGCACACACTTCTTTAATCCTATCACTTGGGAGGCAGAGATCCATCTGGATCTTAGAGTTCAAAGCCACACTGGAAACAGCCAGGCATGGTGACTCATGCCTTTAATCCCAGGAAGTGATGGCAGAAAGCAGAAAGGTATATAAAGCATGGAAACCAGGAACTAGAGCTGGTTAAGCTTTTAGGCTTTCAAGCAGCAGTTCAACTGAGATTCATTCTGGATGAGGACACAGAGCCTTCCAGTCTGAGGAAACAGGATCAGCTGAGGAATTGGCAAGGTGAGGTGGCTGTGGTTTGTTCTGCTTCTCTGATCTTCCAGCATTCACCTCAATACCTGGCTCCAGGTTTGATTTTATTAATAAGACCTTTTAAGAATCATGCTACAATCCAACATATCACTGTTGTCTCCCCACATTCATTATTTGACTTTTCTTTTCTCTGAAAGTCTTGTTTTGGAGTTCTGACAATCTGTAACATTGTCCCCAATGCTGTCTATAACCATCAAGCCCACTTGTGACTTTAGAGATGTGGTAATGGACTATGCCCATTTACTAGTGTCCACCTTCAGGAAACACTGGAGACATGATGCTTATACATTTACATTCTCCCAAATTTTGAGATTTTTATACCAAAGATAAGGTATGAACTGAAAAGAATATTCCATTTAGAAAGAAGTGAATGTGGAAATAATAGGCTCCTCCCACTCCCTCAACACATTAGTTCCTTTGGCAGTTCCTCTGTCCTTCCCAGCAACCATTTCTTGGTTTTCCAAATTCTTTTCTCTAATAACCACTGTCTATACTGTCTATGATAGCTCAGGCTTAGTCACATGCTTATTCAACTCAGCAATACACACACACACACACACACACACACACACACACACACACACACATATATATATATATATATATATATATATATATATATATATATATGAAAAACATTCAACAGTTCTCATTTGATTTCCTTAGAAGTACATCACCACCTCCTCTGTCTTTTAACTGGAGACTTTAATCCAATACCGTGTTAGGTAATTATCTATCGGTCAGGTCTTGCTTTAGCTATTTCATCACGTCTTTCAATGCTTGTGAATTTCTTCTAAAGCAAGCCGTATTTTCTGATTTACTATATTTTTGTATCAACACCATGTTTTCTATTGTCTATAGCATGATGAAATATCTGATTCACATCCATATGGATGAATAAAAATGATTACCATAAAAAAGAAGTATGTCACCAACTCAATGAATTCTAGTGTTCACAGAGATAGGCACACTGAGGAAGGAAAGAAGAACATTTTGAATTGTGTCTCTTTTCAAACTAAGTCCTGAAGCAGTTTTCCTTTCCTTAGATTTACTGTGGATCACTTGTGAACTACAGTAGGAGAGTGTTTGTGTTTATCTTGAAATCTGTTCCTAATTCTTATTCCGCCAAGACCATAGGGATGTTTTCAAACAGGGAGCCCCTTTGCATGTGTTGTTTTCAGATAAACAATAATAATCAAACCTGGTTTAGGGTAAATTAACATCCATCATAGTAATCACAGCTGTGAGATTAGCAGTTGGTCTGTATGTTCACAGAAAAATGCAAAGGATTTTAAGTCACTATGAAATTTACCTCTCTCTCACTCTTTCTCTCTCTCTGAAGAAATTGCTACACAACAATATCCCATAGCTTTGGCATTGGTTACTCCTTCCTCTTGCACCCATCTTTCTCTGGAGAGGAATGTTGTCCCACCAGGCAATTCTCAGCTTGCATGTCCATCAGGTTTGAAGTCTTCTCATCTACCTTAGTCAACTTGCCCTTCTAGTATCAGCTAAGCTAAGACTGTCCATACTATGTGCACTTCCACATTTGATCAAGACTTATGTCTTTACTGTTATCTTTTCTTATATACAACAAGGTAGAAAAAATTGTTTTCAGTTCTTGATCAGTGATAAGACCATAGTAGGCAATCAAGAAATGTTTGTTAAGTTATGAGTGTATGAACTAATGAGAGACGAAACTAAATCACAATCAATGCAGAAAGTACTATTTTAACTGATGTGGAAGCAATATATTTCCCTAGAAAACAGTTGGCTGATTTCACATAAAAACTAAACATATAATTGCCATATGATATAGTAATTATGTACTTGGGCATTTAGCCCAGAGAAATAAAAATTTATGTTCACATTAAAACCTATACATAAATGTTCATAGGAGCTGAATTCATAATAACCCCCAAATGGAAATAAGTCAGGTGCTGTTCAGTAGGCTAATAATTAAACCAATTAGTGCACCCATGTCATGAAATACCACTTGACAGTGAAAAAGGAACAAAAAATTGATTTCCTTCATCTTCTTGGACAAATCTCCAAGAAAATGTACTGAGGTAAAAAAGCCAGTCTCAAAGAGTACATGCTAGATGACTTTATTTGCATATTATTTTCAAAGGAATGAAATGATAAAGATATAAAGATTAGAGGAAAAAGAACTTGGCAGAGACAGGATTAGTAAACATTCAAATGAAGCACATTTCCAGTGACATACCCTCCTGTGTAATGATTGTGGTGGTGGATACCTGAACATAGGCACACAAGAAATATGCATATAAGTAAATACACATAACATGAACAAGCATGGAGTAAGTCAAATAAGATCAGTAAATTGTGTTAATTTCATCCTGGTTGTTACACTAACCCAACTTTACCTAGAAAATGTCTAGGAAATGAATTCCCAAAATGTTTCTTAAATTTTACATGAGATAAAATATCTCAAAATAAAATGTCTGAAAGGCTATAAAATGTTGACTTAAAAAAATTAAAGGATATTACTGTTTTAAAATTAGTAAACTGTTGTCTACAAACAGTACTGAGAGAAATCAGACTGAACAACCATATATAGCTTCCTCACTAGAAAAATCCTCATTGGCTTTTTTTCCTGCTCTTTCCAAGTCCAGTCAGGTTATTTTATTTATTTGGAATAGTACCTGGCCAAGGTCCCCAGAAGAGGCTATTTACAATTGAAAGAATAACTTAGTACAATACAGTTGGAGATAAAACACATTTCCAAATATGTGCCATTAGAATTCGTATAGCAAGGCAGGTCGCACACAACCTGTGGACCACTGGCCAAGGATAGCTATGAATGAGGTCCGACAACTAATGGTGAATTCACTTAAAATATTATGAGAGTTCTTGTGATTATTAATTTACTTAGTAATTCCATTAAGGCATGAACGTTCTACATGATAATTTGTAACACGGTTCTGTCAAAAGACTTGGACTGGGAAGACAATTCAGTTGTTAAAAATTTTACCTTGTAATCATGAGGACCCAAGCTGAATTACCAGAATCCAAGTGGTGGTATACAGTTGTAATCACAAGGTGGGGAAAGTAGAGACAAACAGATTCCTGGGTTTCACTGCCTAGTCAAATTCACCTACTTGGGGAGTTTAGAGAGGGACTTTGTCTCAAAAGAAGATAAAAAAAAGGAGGAGATGGAAGGAAGGGAAGAAAAAAGGGAGGAAGGGAGGGAGGGAGGGAGGGAGGGAGGGAGGAAAGGAGAAAAGAAGCAATCAAAGGTAATAATCACCTCAGGATAGGCAATGGAGATTGCCCTCATCCCTCTATATTCACACAAGCACACATACATACAAACACAGTTGCACAGGCCTGGACACAGCATACTTATTAGCTATCTGAGTCCATGATTTGGGAAGTATAATCATGGTGACTACTGTGACAATTTGCAGGCACTTATGGTTTTTGAATGGCCAGCTTGCACCTTGGCATGGGACTTCAGGTTCTTAGCTGAATTTGTGAAGGAAAGAAGGGAATAACACTGATCTGATTCTGAAATAGTCCTGGAATCTAAATCTGTAACTTCCACTTAAAGTCCCTGAAAGTCAAATTTAATTACTCCTCTGTCTTTTCTGTTTTACACTTTCAAAGGGAATGAGACGTCTTCCTTTGAAGAGAGGATGGCTTTGAAGTTGGAAAGAAGTGGGTCTTAATCCTAGTTCTGTCAGTTACTCACTCACTAGAAAATGATAATTAAGTCGTGTAAAGAAAGCCATGTGCCATATGTGTTATTATACACCCAGTTGATGAAGTTAATTGCTGTCCTGGCTCAGCTATTTTCTGGTGTGACATGGCCATATGCATCATGTTCTCTGGCCACACCTATTTTTTTTTCCCCAGACAGGTTCTGTGATCTCAACTTTTAACATTTCTTTTTAAACCCAGGAAGTCTTCCCTTGCTCTCCAAAAATGGTAAAAAATAAAATACCTTCTTCATTGTGCTGGATAGTTTTATAGCAAGTTGACACAAAATAGAGTTATCTGAAAGGAGGGAGCCTCAGTTGAGGAAAATGCCTCCATAAGATCTTTCTTTAGCACATTTTCTTAATGATTGATGGGGGAAGGCCCAGCCCATCACTGTCTGGAAAACCCTAGTTTGGTGGTCCTGGGTACTACATGAAAGTGGCTGAGCAAGCCATGAAGAGTAAGCCAGTAAGCAGCTTTTTTCCATGGTTGCTGGACCAGCTCCTGCCTCCAGGTTTCTATCCTGACTTTTTTTTTAATGATGGACTACAATGTGGAAGTGTAAGCTCAATAAAACTGTTCCTCTCCAACTTGCTTTCGGTCATGGTGTTTCATTCCAGCAGTAGTTACCTTCAGAAGCAGCCATTGGACCTCTAGGCCACTTCAAGGTATCATCTGCTCTCAGGCTTATTTTTCAATTCAATATGAGTCCTCTTTTATGTCTTGTCTTTCTTTAGTCTCCATTTCATCTTATGTTTTCCCTTTTGAACACACAGTACATTTATCATATCCTGTTCAACAGTATTCTCTGAATTGCATAATCTTTATCTCTTTAGTATTTGTTTCTATGAATTGATTTCTCTTATGGGTTAAAAATCAAATTTTCCAGCTTATTTGAGTGTCTAGTTCTTTGCTTAGATAGCATAGAGTGTGATACATACATATATAAGTATAACCCAACTAGCTCACATTTCAAGGTATAGATGGGGGCAGGTTCAAGTTTTATTATTATTTTTCCATGAGAATGTTCAACAGTCATGTACCAGTCACTGAGATGGCTTATGGTGTCTATGACTTCACAGTTCTTTCTTTGTCTAATCCAAGTGTTCACATGCACATATTGCTTGTGATTTCTCTCTCCTGTGCTACTGACCTGTATGTTTTCCTTCTCAGCAACATTAAATCCTAATTAACATTTGGGAAGTTATGAAAATAATTCATATTAAATCAACTTCTTTTTATTCACAAAATTTTTATTTAGAATACATCTGCTTAATGACTTAAGAATGCTGACTTGATACTCGATTTCAGAACCACCAAAAAACAGACTATAAATTATACAGAAGCAAGCAAGCATGCAATAATTTCAGGTACTTAGAAATATCTTCATTATATTCTTCATAATATATTTTTTATTTTATTTCAATAACATTTTTCATTTATTTTTACATAATGACCACAGTTCTCCCTCTTCTCCTCCTATTCCACCTTTCAATTTACTCTCCTCCCCATCCACTCCTTCTCCATCTCCATTAAGAAAGGGTTAGTTCTCTAATGGGCTTGAACAAAGTGTGACACATCAAGTTGAGGCAGGACCGAGCTCCTGGGTGAGGTAATCCAGCATGGAAAATGGGTTCCAAATCCTTGAGAAATAAAGGCTTTCCGTGAAGGAGCTTTCTTGAGCTTAGAGAGACAGTTGTTACTAATAACCCATCAATATTCTTTATATCACTGTACAAATATTTGATATTCCTTCCAGAAGTTGTCAGAATATATCTTAACTATTTTTTCTTAGGACTGAATAAATTATTTTTTCTTGTATTTTAATGTTACATTTTAAAATGTGTTGCTTTTGAATGCAGTATGGTATGTTATGTATAATTCTTAATGTTCGTTCAAATTGATGGACTGCCTAAGAATAAACTCCATGAACTCCTTTGTCATCTACTGTCTGAAATCACAGATGTGTTCATTGACAATTTGGGGTCCCTTATCTGAAAATTTATGATGCTTATCCTCTAAACGTGTCTCTTCAGGTATGGTGTTCTCCTTAGTCATAAGCACATAATTCGAATGAGTTGATTGTTTGGTCATTGTTTACCCTCTGAATGGAGTTGATAAGTGGGCTTATGAAATATCATTCCTGTTTCTGTGTCCTGAAGGAATTCTGCTTGTGGATCTTCCACACCTGGACCTGATAAATGAGACAGTATAGACAGAATCTTTAATATTAGCACAGGACTTAACAACAGGTTGGGTAATTTTCTCAAATGCAGGTGATAGGTTGTCAGAAGATACCTGGAAGTTTTTCTCTTTCTCTTTTTCCTCTCTCATATGAAGGTGGACTTTAAATCATGTTTCAGTGTATCAAAGGCATAAAGTATGCATGGCTTTCTAGCAGGTATATCTCATTGCTCCAATGGAAGGCCACACATCCAGTGTTATTTGGACAGCACTGATTACCATGATGTGGGAATAAAGTACACAATAATTAAGTAATATTTCATAATCAGAGTTCTTGTACTTATAGTACATTGTTTTTATTTACCAGGAGAATCACTACTTCAATTAGAGGTTTTGAGTTACTTGATTAATTTCTTCAGTTATACAGGTTGATACATTTGTGGTTCTCAAAATTGTTGAACTTAGATAATAGTATTATAATTACAAGTAGGTATATTTTTAAAAAAAATTTCTCTCCACTTTGCCCACACTAAATGTTTCAGAACACCACACTATGATGTGTGCTTTTTATTTGCTTGACATTTCTCTAGCTGTGGTGTGTTTAAATGTTTCTCACCATGCTTGAACCATTTCTGTTGTAGTTTGTGTGGAAGTTTCATTCTATAAGCATGATGAATTAGATCACTGCCCATTGGTAGTCAGCTCAATAGTTAGCCCCTCGTCCTCTCCCTCTGAATATTGCAAAAGGTAAGAACAGTCTGAAATTTCTAACATCTGAACATATTATTTGCTATCCTGGCATCTAGCCACTATGCTAAGGCTATTCAAGTATTCTCTGCTACCAAAGGAAAAACTAGACATTATTAGCTACTTTATGAGTTTCTCTGTGGCAGCCTACTTATCCCAGAAGATGCTTAGCAATTCAGAGATTCCAATAATGATCAGCTGTAATATGAAACACAAAGACATATGGGGGCGATGAGAGAAGTATTTAATTTTGATATGTGTGTGTATGCACACATGCATATGTGTGCATATGTTTGGGTTCATGTTCATGTAGGTTAAGTCTGTATTTGTTCACATATGTGAATGCATATAGAAGCCAGTGGTCAACCTTATGTGTTGATTATCAGGCACAGTCTACCTACAGGTTTTGTAAGACAATGGGGCTCATTTGGTATAAGGGTTTCTGATTAGGCCAGGCTGGCTAATCTGCATGCTTTAGATATCTGTATGGTTTGTTACATGCTTATAGAGAATCAAATTCAGATCCTTATGATTGTAAGACAAACACTGAACAAATAAATAAGTGTCTATATTTTTTTAAGCCACAACATTTCTGAAAGGAAGGAAGATATTCCAAAACTTGAAATGTTCTATAAAATGTAGTGTTTCATAATGTGACTTTCAAGGTCAGTTTTCCAGGAGGAGGTGACAGAATTTGATCTTTATGCTGAGATATTTCGAGTGGCCCACTCCTCCCTTCTCAGCTCCCTACTCATTTACGACAGGGATCTGCAGTTGGGGTTCTCCATTAATATCAGAACACAGCTGGAGAAAACTTCATCCAACAGTCAGTCAATTTTTAAATTAAAGTATAAAAAACACCTCTAGCCTTAAAAATTACTGTCATTAATCAGCAGTAGAAGCAGCAGTCAATGTAAATGAATCTAAAACACCAATTATAAAGACAGAAGTTTATGACCCTGTTCAAGATTTGTCCCCAAAGGATTTCACCTATAGTGAAAGAGTCTCATTGGCCTTAGGATTTGAAAACAGAGTAATGAAATAAATAAAAAGCAGCAGAAAGAAAGGGGGATTACCATCTTAAATACATTTATACACATGTCAGAAATGAACTAACTTTCAAAACCTATTACCTGTTAATTGGAAAATCACAGAGCAGATGGAACCAATTAATCTACAATTACAGAATCACCACAATCTAAACAAAAATAATTAACTCATTTGCAAGAAATGATATTTTTACAGAAACTCATCTTCACGTCTTTAAAATTTAGCAGCAGACCGAGCATTAATTTCATAGCTACAAAGGGATTTACGCTTTTCCTGACAGCTAAATTTCTCTACAGGATAAAGGGGCAGGTGAAATGTGCAGTCTTGGCTTCCAAAGAATGAGTTCAGGCATAGCATTGAGAGTAGTTATTCTTATCTTCTGTGCAGGAGGAAATCTGTGAGATGTTGATTATACAAAACTGATCAAAGACAAATATGGATTGTACCATCATGGAGCTTGCTGTCTACTGTAAGGCAAATGAATCATCATCCACTTGAATGTTAAATATCATTTGTGAATCACACATTATAAGAAGGGGGCATTTTATATATACAATACAGATGGGCTGATATTTTCATAAATTAGGTAAGGACACCTATGAGGTTGACCAGGAATCACCTCTTGGAAGTGAAGAAGTTGAAAACAAACTAGGAAAGGAAAAAAAGGTTTAGGAAGAGAAAGACATCCCAGACATGTGGGGCTGCTGTGCAAAGACCTCCAGTGAATAGTAATACTGGATGTTTGAAATGCAGAAAACAAGGGAAAACTTGTTGGTAAGTATATGGGCAGTGTTTTGAGATTCATTGAGGAAATATTTTCTTTTTTCTCACGTTTTATTTATCTGTGTTTTCATTTTTATATGTACACCACATGTGTGCACTGCTTAAGGAAGCCAGAAGAGGGCATTGAAACCCATGGAACTGGGGTTATAGACAGTTGTAAGTTACTGTGAAGGTTCTGGGAACTACACTTGGGTCCACTGGAGGAGCAGTCAGTTCTCTAAATCTTGTCAGTCACGGAAATAATTTCCTTTTCCTATAAGCATTAAATAATCATTAAATATAAATAAAAGATGACTGGGATCATAGAATGCAGACTGAGTGACTGGACTTTGCTTTAATGAGATCTCCAAAGTTTGGATCACTGAACAGCATAAAGGACTCCAGTAGTTATGTGTCACGTGTTTTCTAGACCAGGGGTTTTCAGTTTGACATCCTCCACTTAGAACCATGTCTCTCTTCGAGTGTATGTTTTTAGTATCAAATAAGTTTTTTGTCTTGCAACAAACCAGTTAAAGCCTTTCTTCTTTTTCATGTAGGAGCCTGCAATGTCTGCAAAAAGATGACCTTCAATCTTAATGCACTTAAGCTTAAAATAAAGTCACAAAATGGAGGAAGATGTCCCGAGTCTTTCATTGTCCAATTAGATAGCTGCATTCTAGTTTTATTAATTGCCTTTCTTGTTATGTATCTTGAGTTTCATTCAACCTTTTGTTCATTTCTAAGCCACATTCTGTTTTTCCTTCAGGTTTTGTAAATTTTTATGTCTTTTTTTCTACAATGACTTTGCTTTCTTTCCTAATATATAACATCTTACTTATGTTTCTCTTTATAAATACTACTAATACATAGAATCCCTCTTCTTTCTAGTGCTTTCTGTAGATTCTATGAGCAAGGGTTACTCAAGATCATGACTGGAAAACCTACAGAGACAACCAAATCAAATTAGAGGGAACTCGTGAAATTAAGACCAACAGCTGTGGAGCCTCCACGGGACTGGTCTAGGCTTCTCTGAATAAGCGAGACAGTTGTGTAGCTTAAATTGCTTAAGGGGCCCCCTGGCAGTAGGATCAGGATCCATCCCTGGTACATGGGCTGGCTTTTTGGAGCCCACTACCTATGGTGGGACACCTTGCACAGCCTTGAGGTAGGGAGAGGGGCTTAGACCTGCCTCTACTGAATGTACCAGGCTCTGCTAACTCCCCATGTGAGGCCTTTTCTTTTTGTAGGAGAGAATGGAGGGTGGGTTGGGAGGGGAAGGCTGGAGGGGCAGGAGGAGGGAAGAGGGAATCTGTGATTGGTATGTAAAATGAATAAAATATTTCTCTAATAAAAAAGATAAATACTAATACTATTTACTATTTTGAATCCTCCAGTCATAATAATTTTCTTTCTTTTGCAGTGTTTTGTGGCTATTTTTGCATAAATATATAGGAGGGAGTGATTGTGCACATATTTGTTGGTGCACATGCCTGTGTGTACATATGTATGTGGATACTAGAGTTCAATGTTAGCTTTTTTCACAAATATCTCCCCATCTTATTTTTTGAAACAAGGTCTCTCACTGTACCATGAGATTACTGATTTACTAGATTGACTAGCCAGTGAGCCCTGGGGATTCACTTGTCTTTGACTCTCCAGTGCTATAATTATAGACACATATTAACCCAACAGGCTTTTTACATTTGTACTGCAGATCAAATTCAGGCCCTCATATTTGTCTGTAGACATTTTAGTGACTTGAGTTTTCTCCCCAGCCCCATAGTACTTTTAGTAAATAAACACCATAAATTCTCATGTATACTGTATATTGTTGAAGTTTTGCCAATTTATGTTAAAAACCCTGGAAGTTGTGGTGGTAATACACTACCTACCTTGGGTTTATGAGAACTTACTATTATGTTTTATACACAGTCATTTTTTTAACAAATAACATATGTTGGTGGTCTTCTTAATAAGTTCAGAGCCACACACACCACTTAATGTCAACAATCAGAAAATTGGATATCACAAAAGTGTAAGGAAAGTTGTGAAGTTCTCTGAAATTGGATAACAAGCTCAAACGAGAAATAATGTTCTTTGGCTGCAAAAATATTCCATTTTTCTAAGTGGTAAATTATATCATGAAATGTTGAAATAGATAACCATAGGAATTATGTATTTTGTGCTCTGGAGTCAAATACTGAAAGATATTTAGGAAAAAAATACTTTCTAGACTGATGATAAGCAAAAAGACAAAACCATCTATACAGCAAAACAAGAGGATGTATCAATGTAAGCGTGCTTATGTATCCCCAGAACAAGCAATCTCTAGTCACTGTGGAGACCTCTGTCCAACAACTACTACTGTGCAATGTAAATTCCATTCTAGCTGAGATGCTGATTGTAGATAATTTCCACAAATGTGGTTTTACAGTTTTTTTTTCCATTAATGCTATATTGGGAATCTCCAGTCAATATCTAGGATCACTTTTTTCCTCTTTCTCCCTCTCTAAATGTGTTTGGGGCATGTAGTGTAGAAGAGAGATAAGGGGAAAAGATAAATAGAAAGAAAAAAATTATCAAAACTAATAAATTCATATAAAATGTGTCCCTTTGAGACTGACATATCTCAGTATATGCTTTTCATGCCCAAGGACCTAAATACAAATCACACATTGTAATCTCAGATCTAAGGAGGTGAAGACAGACAGATCCCTAGAGCTTCGTGGCCAAGCATCCTAGCACACTTGGTAAGTTCCAGGCCAATGACAGACCCTGACTCAAAGGAAAAAAAACAGAAATGGAATATACCTGGGCAATGACACGGACGGTTGTCTTCTGACCTACACACACACACACACACACACACACACACACACACAAAAAAAAAAAAAAAAAAAAAAAAAAAAAAAAACCCACGCACCATCTTTTATATGTTTTCATTGGATAAAATGTGAACTATTATAAAAATTAGCTATGTAATATATTCTGTGATATGGTACATTCCATAAATTGACTAAAAGATGAATGACTGATTATTGATTTCTCCAAGGACATCATAATAACCTACAGAATTTGATGTCTTGGGAGAAACCAAGATGATATAGGGCTCAATACCTGAAGATCTAAGTGTCTTATTTTTTTATTTTTAAAATAGTGATAAAAGATGTAACTTTAAACAATAAGTTCCCTTTCACAATATTCATGTTCGATATCCTTCATTGCCTCTAGAAAGAAAACAAGACTTAACACAAGCAATGCTAGGAGTGTGATCTTGATTCTGGGGGGGGAAATCTACTGGAAGGACCAAACAGCATGGCTGTTAGCTCAAAAACAGTTCCTCCCTTGCTGTCACCCTTGTTCATTGAGTCTGTTTATTAAGAAAGAACCTCATCCACCCTTTGGTTTCTGTCTGCTGAACTCCCTGACAACTGTGAGAAATGTAGCCAACCCACAGACCACTTCTTTAAACTAAGCTTAAATCTCATCTTTCAGGAGCCAGCTCAACCTTAGATAAACTCTTGGCTCTTTCAGGGAAGAGCAAACTTTTGCCTTCACTGTATACAGAGTAGATAAGGTACTTATGCTCTCTTGGTACAAATTGTTTGACCTGTTAAGACTCTAGCTTCAGTCTCAACCTAACTTCAACTACTAATGGAATTGCAGAACCCAGCAAATGTACCAATATGACCTAGAGTATGAAGTCCAAAGCCCTATCATGATAGAGCTAGAGCATTAACAAAGGGGTGTGTATTGAAATGGGGACACTCAAATACAATATAGGATTTAGTAGTGTAACAACATAAATGTGGGACTTACTTTTTAATATTTATCAAGGTAGTTTGTTAATCTCTGCTAATCTTTACAGAGGCAATAGAAGAGGCTAAGACAGTGGAACTAATAGAAATTCCTCAAAAGTCTAAAATATGTTATCCTATGAACCTACTATTAGAACATATTCCACAAGGAATGCCTGGAGTAGAAGTGCTCATCAAAATTTAATGGATATCTAAAGCACCTAGGGATATTTTTGAAAATATAAATTCTACTTAGCTTATTAGGTAGTGTGTTTAGGGTTGTGCTACTCATGTGGAAACACACTTTTAGCCAAATGAAGACTAGAAAATATTTCATTTATTAGTATTTAAGAATTGTAGTTGTGCATGAGATGTTATCATGCTGGGGATACTTGTTCATGACTGTGCTCTGAAGGCTGAAAGAGAGAGATGCTGCTTTACTATGGATGTCTGTGGCATTAAGGGAAAAGAAGATTCCAGAATGACACACTAAACCTGACAATCTGAACCAACACTAAAGCAAAGTGAAAACAGTGTTGCCTCTGGTTAGGATGATAAAAGCTAGTCATGATTTTAAGAAAAAATACATACCAATAGTGGTATTTCTTGATTTATATAAGAGAAAGTTGGGAATGAGAGGGCAAGAAGAAATGGAGAAGAGAAGAAAGACAGGAATAAAGAAAGTAGGAAGGGGGTAATGAAGAAAGGATAGGAAAAAAGAAGAGAATGGAAAATTGGTATTGCTATCCATGACATACAGAAAATAACTGGATCTAAACTGCAGCTGAAGTTTTCTCCAGTCCTGCCCAGCCCCACAGACCCCGCAACTACTTAAAAAATAATCACTCAAAGGCTTATATTAATTAAACTGCTGGGCCATTAGCTCAGGCCTACCACTGACTAGCTCTTATACTCAAACTCAGGCCATTTCTGTTAATTTATATGACACCACATGCTCTGTGGCTTTACCTGTTGCCTTTACATGCTGCTCCATGGATGGTAGGCTGGCATCCCTTCTTCAGCTTTCCTGTTCCCACAATTCTCTGCTCTGCTTGTCCCGCCTATACTTCTTGCCTGGCTAGTGACCAATTAGCATTTTATTTATATAGAGCAAATATCCATAGCACTTCCCCTTTTCTTTTTTTTTTAAAAAAGGAAGGTTTTAACTTTAACATACTAAAATTACATATGACAAAACAATTATCGAGCAAGAATTATAGTTACAATATCTAGTCTATTTGTATTTGGCAAAATTAAAGAAGATATCCTATCTATCCTATATTTGTGAATCTAAGGTTTTATATCTAACTTATATTTTATAACTAAGGAAATTATAACTATCTAGTCTTCAACTACATCAAAAACCTCAGAAGGATACAATATTGCCTGAGAAACAGGTGAAGGATGCAAGCAACTTTTGGGAGTCTTGTGAGAGTAGACAAAGACACCTGGCAGCCTGGACAGTCTTCCAAAGTTCCTCTGTAAAGTTGGGGCATCTGTCTTCAGCCCACATTGCTAGAGTCTCTCAGTCACTTCTCTCTGTGTCCTGTAGAATGTCTGGCAGTTTCCTCTGAGAATCAGGAACCTGAAGGACCATTTTGCCAAACAAAGTTCAGTGGTCACCTTCCTATGGGTCCTGCATGTCCAGTCAATCAAGAATCCAGGCAAGAACAGTTTCTTGCTCAAATGGCTATTTTTGCCAAGAAGATAAATTCCATATAGAGTGTCCTTGATGCCCATCCTCCTCTCTGAAGTAAATCTGTGCAGCCAGAAGCAGACATGTCTCATTGTCCAGAAAGTCTAAATTTTTAAAACATTTTAAATGCCATATTCTGTAGGTCTTTGAAGTGTTTGAAGATTATCTATCTTATTGAATTTATCTATATATACCTAGAAAACTTAACATGACTATAACTTTGAATATCATAAAAGACTAATTATTAATCTGTATTTTTAAATGATCCATTACAATTTAAATGAGTTATATAAACATAATACCTCAAACGAGAATAGAAATACATATACAGTATAACGAAATTAAGTTTAAAATTGTACCAATAAACTAAAATCCATAGCAATGTAAAACATTACTAAACAAGTTGTTATTCTCTGAAAGTCAGTTCTTTCATTCCATCACATCTACACTATCGCCTTTTTTTCTTTAGAAAGAGATTGCATTTATAATTAACCTGTTTTAAATAAAAATACTGGTTTTTCTCTGTCCCACACCAGTGGGCTCTTCTGATATAGGACAGAAGATTCTCTCAACCTTTTCTTTTAGCAAATATGCTTGGGTTTAGAGAAGGAGTGATCCGATTCCATCTCCAAAGCCAGCGTAGTATATTTGGGAATTTGGGTGTAGCTTCTCATACTACTTCCTGCTATATGAGGGCACTGTATTCTTATGGGGACATTAAAGAAATGCAGAGAAACCTCGGGTGACTGTCCAGGCAGCTGGCTGTTTTTGTCAACTCACATTTTTTTGGAAGTTGCTTATTTGTACTTCCTGTTTTTTTAGGTAATATTATTTCCTTCTTGGGTCTCTGAGGGAGTTGAAGATTAGATAGTTATGGTTATAGTTATAATTAGTTGAAAATTAGTAATTACAGTTTTCCTTGTTAAGAATTTCAGAAAAGAATCTCACTAAAGAGGTGTAAGTGTATAAATTTGAAAGATATTATAAGATAGTTCTCTGTTAGTAATATAAGTTAGGATAAAAAGTGAATTTGGTATATTTTGGACTTACCAAAATAGTATAGATAATGGAATATTTTCTCTGAGTTTGTCAAATGTCAGTGTCAAATAGACTAGATATTGTTTAGGTATTTATTGCTTGTATATATTACATATAGTTATTGTACTCATTGTATATAGTTTTTCTTATATTAGTTATAGCTTTTTTTCTTTTTTCTTTTTATTAGAATAAAAGGAGAAAATGTGGTGATACTTTATTTGTGATGAAATGTGATATTTTATTTATATGTTAATAAATAGAGTTGTCTGGAGATCAAAGGTCAAATAGCCATTAAGCAGAAGTCCGGTTACACCCTTAATTCAATCACATGGCAGGCAGAGTCTCTGTGTGGTCAAGGACACAGCCAAGTGTGATGACATGAGCCTTTAATCCCAGTATCAACCATAGAGACCTGCAGGTCTGTATAGACAGTCAGTGATGAGGAAGTCATGTGACTGGACTTAGAGCCAATGAGAAGGCAGAACAGAAAGGCAAAAAAACACAAGTCAGGCAGGAAGAAACTCTCTTGGGGGAAGCTACTCCTGGTGGTAAGCTAAAGCTAGTCATGGCTATTGCTCTGATCTATTTGGCCATTTACTTTTTATTTGGCTCAGTGTTTCTTATTTACTAAGATTATTTAGAATTTCGTCTACACTAAGGTAGTTTCTAGAACTCAAGTAGTTCAATACTAGAGTCATTTGATTTGAAAGAAGCAGGGTTAACTAAAGAATTCCAAAATATGTACAGAGAAGTGTTCTTCCATACTCCCTCCAAAATATCTAAGGCTACCTTTTGAGCAACTGTATATAAGCTAGAGAAATAAGTACTCCCAAAATCACTTGTTTAACTTGACATATGAAGTATATCAGTTGTTACTTTCTGTTAGGTCTTGTTTCCTAATAGCCTTACAATATTTCAGTTACTAATAAGTAATAGATGTAGAGTTGAATTAAATTAGTACCAAAAGTCAACTACTGCAGAATGTGTCACTGGTTGCATAAAACCATTTAAGGAATCACAGATACATGGACACGGACACACACACACACACACACACACACACACACACACACACACACACTTGCTTGTTCACAACAAATTATCATTCTGTTAGACAACTTAGAACATTATATTATCAATCCCTCAATCTTGGCATTGATTTATTTCTAAATAATTTCTGCAGATCTTGGAGGCAGGAATATTTCTCCATTATATAAGATATCTACTTCTACATAGTTAGGTATTTAAATTCCTTTTAAACCATTGTTTTTATTTATACTAAATATTCAAAATTTAAAAAGTAGTTTGAGGATGTCTCTGTGTCTATCCAAAATTGCAGATACTTCATAGCAATGTAGAAAATATATATAAAGCTGTAAATTATTTAAAAAAAATAACTGGACCTGTCCATGAATTAGTACACATATATTGTTTAAATAAATATTTCTAATCTGGTGAACAATGCTTCTTCCAAGAGCCAAAGATCATCTATAAAAACCTCAAGACCAGGCATGAGAAGTCCTCTGTTGAGTTATTGGTCAGGGATATCTGTTGTTCAAATCTTTGATGGTCTTTTAATAATAATAATAAAAAAAAACCCAGACCCAGATATCAGGGTGAAAGCTGCAAGATCAAAGAAGCAGAACAAGCCACAGCCAACCTCACCTTGCCAACTCCTCAGCTGATCCTGTTTCCTCAGACTGAAAGCCTCTTGAGTCCTCACCTGAAAGGGTCTCAGCTGAACTGCCTTAGTTGCTGTTTCCTCATGCCTTATATACCTTTCGCCAGACACCAACTTTTAAAATAATGTTTCTCTATTATCTCTTCTTCCTTTCTGTACTGGCATTCTTTTCTCCTCCCCAGTCAAGTCCCTTTCCATTCTCCTCTTTATAGTATTGTATCCTACTGTACCCCTCTCTAAAGCTCCATTCTCCTGACATCCTGGACTTTTCTACTTTTCTACGTTCTGTACTTACTCCAAGTTATATTCTCACATCTAAAGATTCATGAATAGGACCCATAAATAAGAAGAAACATTCAGGGTTTTTTTTTGGGGGGGGCGGGTAGGGGTGGGTTTATTTGTTTGTTTTTCTGGATCTCGGTTGTCTTTCTCAGTATAATATTTTC
Source organism: Peromyscus californicus insignis (assembly GCF_007827085.1). NCBI lineage: Eukaryota > Metazoa > Chordata > Mammalia > Rodentia > Cricetidae > Peromyscus > Peromyscus californicus. The sequence goes on from NW_026294595.1 coordinate 71,659,601, forward strand.
CAGTTCCATCCATTTCCACACAAACTATGATTTCATTATTCTCTACACTAGAAAAAAACATTTTTGATATATTTTCTATTCATCAGTTGATGGACATCCAGGCTGCTTCACGGAATATGCTCAAAGGGCTGTATCCAACTACAGAGATGTCACTTAATTTTTGCCTATTGTACTGCTAGAGAGTTAGGTCAGTCTAATGTTGAAACTCATTCCATTTCTTTGTTTACAAATAGATCTTAGTCATTACTAGTCATCTACACTGGTATTATCTGTTAAACCTCAAATAATCTCCTTTGCAATGGTTGTGACAAAAGTACCTATAAGTCAACTGTGACAGTTTCCAGTGACAAATTAAGTTACTTTATCACAATTACTTAGGAAAAGTCAGTGACAGTGCCTCTATAATCTAATTATAAGCAAATTAATAGACACAGATAATAAAAGCAAATAATAGTAGGAAGAGAAAATTCCATTCCTAACTGATATTTTATTATAATGGTCTTCATTCTTAAGAATTCATAAATGTATACAGTGAAATGTTATCATATATGCCCCATATCCCCTCCAATTCCTCTATGTTCCTTGCAAAATTTCTGTCCAAATTCTTGTCCTTTTAATTTTTTCTCTCCATTAGTTTTTTTATAATCCACTAAGTCATATATAATGCATATATAATGTTGCCAATATATGCATAGGTCTGAGGCCATCCACTGGACACTGGAAAACTTACCAGTGGCCACATCTTTAATAAAAAATGATTGTCTCTTCTCCAGAAACTATCAATGCCAATAGCTTTTCATATATTCCATCTCTAGGCCTTTTCATTTTGTCCCCAAACTCTGCTTATATGTTTATCTATCTGAGTTTTATGCTACCTGTCTAGAACTGACACTTGAACTCTTGGATAATTCATCTATTCTCAAACTTAAATATATGCTTCTGATGTCTCAACTTAAAGAATTATTATCTTTTGATCTTTGTCACTTCAGTTATTTCTTTTTACACCCTGACCATCCTTTTATATGTAAACTCTTCAAAGACTGTGGCAGTAAATCCTGTCTTCCTTATAACATCTTCAATTAATTAATAAATTCTATTGTATCTACCTTTAAACAATATCCCTAGCAAGACTTATTCTAGACTGTCTCTTACTATCACTTTGGAAACCCTACTATCATCTCTTATTATCTCATATTATAGTTACTTTCTAACTAGGTATCTGTATTTCTTTGCTTTTCTCTATCATATTTGAAACAGCAACTGGGATCATCCTATGAAAGATGAGGTGAATTAATATTTGTGGGGAAAGAACGGCACTGGCATCTCCTTGCTCTCAGGGTAAAAGGCCAAAGCTGTAAGTCATTCGAGCCCCTGTGTTCTGGCTTTTTCAAATATATTCTACTTTTTTTCATCAATAAGTTTAGTTTCAATCATACTGATCATCTTGTGTTATCAGTGTGCAGGTTATGGATATAAACAAATCAAGTCTACAGGACCCAGTTAATTAACTGAAAGGAGAGTTTCTATTCTGTTTGGGATGTGATTGTTAAACATGTGGGAAGAACTGGAGAAAGTAAATATATACCTTGTTGCATAAGTGTAGATCAGTGCAGTAGATGGCCAATTAGTATGTCTAATTCATCACAATTCCATGTTTCCACTGCTCCATCCCTGCAAATAGGACAAATCCTCTCAAAGCGAAAAATTTGAAATTAGTAGTTGACAAAAAATATCTGCTACTCAAGACTGAGTTAAGAAGCTAATGCTAAATTTCGCTGTTTTTTCTTTTTTTTAAATAATAGACTGTATATTACCCTACTACTATTAAGAATATCTAGGTCATGGATAATGAATCAATTTTTTATAAAGTTATTCTAAGAATGTTTTGCTTACAAAGATACAATCTTAGCAATGCAAAATAATTCTTTGGCATTCCCCTTCTCAAAACTGACAAGGAATTTTGCCCCAAATAAGCATAGAGGGCTCCACCTCCCTCCTCCCCCAAAAAAGGAAGATCCAAAGCATATCAAGTAACACAAACAAGGGTAGAACAAGGATGGTTTTATAGAAATCTAAAACTATTGCCACACACACTTATTTATTTCTAGACCCCTGAGGAGCATAATCTCTCTTCCTAAAAGAAATACTTCCATTGCATCAAGGCACTGGTTTTTCAAATATGCCTTCAATTTGAAGAGAATGTAGAAATATTAGTTAAATTTCTGTCTATCTTTTAAGATACATCTGTCAACAACTGACTGATATGGAGCAAATCATTCTAAGGTTTGATGAATTATAATAACTTTTTAAAAATTTGCTCATGAATCTAGAGTTTGAGTGGCATCAGTAGAATATTTCTCCTGATCATTTACTACCAGAAAGGGCAACTCAGCGAGCTTTTAGTTTTTAGCATGAAGATTTTTCCTGGGATATCCTTTCCTCTTTAGGGTATAGATCCTCATTGTCAAAAGAGTGTTTAGTTGGGGGGGGCTTCACGAGAGCAATTGTGCTTCATATGGCTTGTGCCTCTTGTTGCATAGCAGGGGAGATTTAGGGAAAGAAGACTCAGTTGATTGGTGTTTTTTTTGTTGTTGTTGAAAAATTATTTATTTTTTGATATTATAATATGATTACATCATTTCTCCCTTCCCATCCCTCCCTGTAAACTTTGCCATATAACCTGCTTGCTCTTTTTCAAATTCATAGCCTGTTGTTTTCATTAATTGTTATGTAATACATACACACATACATACATATGTACATACATACTTACATACATACATATTTACATAAATGCATGGTACATATTCCTAAATAGATGAGTACAACATGCGAACTATGTATAATGTTATTTGTTTGTATGTTTTCAGGGCTGATCAAACTTCTTTTTTGCAACAGACATAGACAGGCCACAGAATACTACGACCAATCAAAATGCAGAGTGGAGCCCAGTCCCAACTGATACGTGTAAAGTAGACCCTTTGCACCTAAGGGTCCAGGACCATTGTGGAAGAGGGCGTGGAAAAATTATGAGAGCCAGAGGATAAGAGAGTTTGCTGTGAGACTGCATCAAACATGCCAACCTAAACATGAGCTGAAAAGAGACAAAACAATAAACATGTTAACATGGATGGTGGAAAGCCCTCGAGGCCTCAACTCTGCACAAAGAACATCAGGCAACGAAGGAATATTGAGAACTGGGAAACGGTCTGCCCCCTGGGAAGAGCACACCAATTGCTTCCAATACCAAATGTTCAGCTGTATATTATTATGTCCTTTTAAGGTCTGGAAGACATCAATTCCTTTCGTTAAAGAACACGATGTGGCCTGGCAGTGGTGGCGCACGCCTTTAATCCCAGCACTTGGGAGGCAGAGGCAGGAGGATCTCTATGAGTTTGAGGCCAGTCTGGTCTACAAAGCGAGTTTCAGGAAAGGCGCAAAGCTACACAGAGAAACCCTGTCTCAAAAAACAAAACAAGCAAAACAAAACAAACAAACAAAAAAAAAAAAACACGATGTGAACAATCAACTACAAAGGGAGGTGACCAATCAACTACAAAGGGAGAGCATGTAATAGAAACATCTCAGGAGCACTAACATGTTTAAATACTGGTAGTGGAAAGGTAAAGGAGTTTCTGTAGCATAAATCAAGCTTAAGTATCATAGTTTTAAAAATATACTGTCTAAATATGTTAATGATACCATGTAAAATTTGTCCATTTTCATACTGACGTTCTTTTAGGAGACTGTTAAACATTGTGCTTACAGATTTTTTTGGTGACTGGGGTGGGTGGGAAATTCCAGGACACCTAAAAAAATAAATGAAACCATTTATTGATATACATATCAAACATTTTATATGCATATGCTATTACATGCTTATACTATAGCATACATTCTTGGAACCTTCAACATACTAAATTGTCTTGTAAAATTCCTGGTGGTCGGATGTAAGGAAGTAAGGTAAATCATTAAGTAGAAACTTTCCCCAGAGTATTTCATGTGCAACTATATATAGTAAGTAGTTTCTGAAGCAAATATATTCTATAACATATTTTGATGAACATTTTACATGTCTAATAATCCACTTGTCACAGTATAGTTATTGATATATGTTTTTTTCACATGTATGTAGGTTTGTATTTGCATGTCTCACCATGGGCTGTCCAATAATAGGGAATTTTCTGCCCTTGTTAGTTTGTTTGTAGTCTCTACCCATGGCCTAACATATTATAGTCAATTGCTAAGCATTTCTGGAAGAAATGATAAACAAAAAGAGAAAAAAAGAGATAGACAAGACAGATGACTTTAAAACCTTACATTTTGTAAACATGGCCTTTATTCTTGCAGTATGTTTATTCATACAATGTTTAATTATATGTGATAAATCTGTGCTGTGATGTTTCTGTAGGAAGTTCTGTCATGACTTCAGATAGGCTAAACTGTTATGGACCTGAAGAGTCCTACTTCAATATGAATAATAATGGATCTGAAAATTCTCTATAACTTATTATAGAATTCCTAGTAGTTAGGTCATTTGGCAATTGGAATCAAAGTTGCAGATGAAATGAGGATTTTTAAGCAGCTCATTCAAAACAAGAGGATGGCCTCAGATTTTCCAGGTTTGTCTATTGAAATTACAACAGACCTGAAAAATAGCAGAGGGAAGTTGAAGACAGAGACAGAACAATGAACTCTTAGTAATACTTGACCAGACTTTGCTTGGCATAATGGGAATAAGGTGGACAATGGGCCCAGAAAGATTGGTGACTTCTAAAAATGGGCAGAGGGAGAGAATGGATTGTCCAGTGGAGCCTAAAGGAAGAACACTTCTCCATTGATGCCTTGATGTAAGCACATGGAGATCCACCTGAAGAGCAAGTCCTCACCTCCAGAACTATATGATAATGAGTTTCTAATTTTTTAAGTCAGTATGTTTGAGATAATTTGTTACAACAGCCACGGAAAACGAATGTACCCATGGATGATTGCCATATTTTCCTAGTAAATGAAAGGAAATTATATAGGAGCAAGAATTTTGCAGCCTCCACTATAATTAATTGATTTTAATATATTAAATTTTAATCACCATGATACCACCATTTATTATATTAGTAAATATACCATGGCTAATTTGTGGACTATACTATTCTATGTTAATACACACTATTAATATGAAAACATAGTGTTCATTCATAAGAAAATACTACATCAAAGCATCCAAGAATAATTGTAAAAGCTAGAGATTCTTTAGGCTTAAAAATTGAAAGAAACATTGTGTTTAAAGAATGGTAAATGTGCTATCGAATTTTTCCTTTAAAAAACAAATTATTTTATTAGAAAAATAATCTGGGGCTGGAGAGATGGCTCAGGGTTAAAGGCATTTACTCCTCTTGTGATAGAAGCAGAGTTCATTTCCCAGCACCCACACTGGGTAACTCATAGCTATCAATCACTACAATCCCAGGGCACTGAATGTCATCTCCTAACTTCTACAGTAGGGGTTAGAAAGAGGAAAAGAAAGGGGGAAAGAATGCAATTATATGCAGTTTCAAAAATATTTAAGAATATAAAAAAATGTTTACATAGGAGATCCAAAAGAGACTCATATGACAATATTGAGAGTATTATAGTCATTCATTCACTCATTTCTCTCAATATGCCCATCTTCCTTCCCCTCTGTTTCTCTTATAAAACACTTTTTTATTAATTCATATATTCACACATTATTTTGATCATAATCACCTTCTATTTCTCCTGCTAACTCTTTCAAAATCACTCTCCATCTCCCTCAATGTGTGTGTGTGTGTGTGTGTGTGTGTGTGTGTGTGTGTGTGTGTGTGTGCATGTCTATGGATGTCTGTTCATGTCTGTGTGTGTGTCCATGAGTATCCCAACAAGTCCAATTTTTGCTACTCATATACTCATGGGTATGGGACTATCCACTGGAGCATGGTCAATGTACCACGGGCACACTCTTAAAGAAAACTGATTTTTCCTTCCCTAGAAACCATCAGTTATCAATAGCTCATCAGTTATAAGTAGAGTTCATGAGTCTGAGCCATTTTCCATGCAATAATGTTGACTGTCTTGATCTCATGCAGGCAGCCACACTTCTTTTTAGTTTATAAGTCAGTGGCCCTGTCATGTCCAGGTGATATTGTTTCAGCTAGTATTTACTGACCCTGGCTCTTAAAATCTTTCTGTCCTTTTTTGTGCAAAAGATCCCGAACCTTGGGGAGAAGAAGTGTGATATCTGACCATTTGTGGCTGAATACTTCATACAGACTTATTCTCTGAGCTTTGACAAGTTTTGAGTTTCTGTGTTGTTAACAGCTAGCCATTCTTTCATGCTAAGATTAAAATTCCCACACTCACATACTAGAAAGATTTTGTAAGCATCAGTGGTTACCCACAAATACATCTCCTACATAATAAATATATTTGGCTGTCTAAAATTCATATTGTGGACCTTAAAGCCTATGATGAAGGCTTTAAGACATGGAACTTATTAGGAAATTATTGTTTTGGGTGATTAAGACCATTAATTTCTTCCTCCTCAATGTACTTAACACCATGGTTAGAGTTTCTCTAGAAATGTGTCTACCCTTTCTACCCTTATACCACATGAGGACATCATGTTTATATGATGTTCAGAATCCTATCAAAATGGAATTGAAGAAAAGCTCTTTTTTTACAGTGAATATGAAATTTTATTTTCCTTTTATTTATGTTATTTTGTTAAAATAAGGAAAAACTGACTCTTTCAATATCTAATCACACGTCACATTTTGGCATTCCCGATTTGAGTCATGGTACACATTAGGGACTTTTATGTTTTTCCAGTTTTTGGAATGAGGACTTAGGATATTATTTTGTTGGAGGTTAAAAAAAATGTGTGTTTAAATATGATAAAATGACCCTTTGAAAGTAGAAACAATCAAGAAATAACAAAATATCTTTCTTACTTAATTCAACGAGAGTTCATTTGTTTTAATTTAATGACCTTGTATATATTTTAAAATATAACCACATATACAAATAGCACATAGTATTATTAAATATCACAAAACACTTTAAATAAAAAAATCTAAGAATTTTGACTAGTCCATTCTTAGTAAGGCCAAGGTTATAGTGGCAGGAGAGGTAGTTTGTGGTCATAGCAACTTCCTGTGGACTTTCCATGTAGCAGAAAAGAGGGGTATTGTGTGCATCCATTGTAATAGCATGAAATGGAACAAAGGAGCTAGCTTGTTGTCTTCAGCCCTTTAATTAGGGCAGCAATTCAGAATCTTTGCTCAAAGACCTAGCTTCTTAGTAGTTATTCCATTAAACGTTAAGTTTGGATATAAGTTCTGTACAGACACAAGTCTTCAAATTATAGCATTAATTAAACATTCAACAAGTGGTCCGACTTTGTCTAGGATCTGAGGACAAACATAATTGGAAAACACACAAATAACACTATTTCACACCTACCTGTTAAGTGTCAGCCATGGTTACTCATCAGCCTATTTATTCTGTAACAGTCCCATTACATGTTCATGTTTGCCACAACTTTGCTAATAGTGATAAAGCACAAAAACAATACCATGTTAACTGCTACAAAGGATGGAAAAATGAAATTTGATCTATTCATACTGTTCAATACTTGGCAGAAATTAAAAGGAACTCATGAGATTTTTACAGCATAGGCAGTCTCAAAAACATACTCAGAGAAGGAAATGATTTGACAATGACATACAATAACTACATATTCAATTTAAACCATACATCATGCCATAAATGTATAGGCATAAATATGTTATTCCTTCTGTTAACATCTCCAGTGAACTATCAGTTGTAGTTTTCTGTCTAGTCAGGAATCTCAATCATCTCATAGATACATCTTCTATCTGGAATACTTTTAAATGGTTTTGAATAATAAATATTATATTTATAAACATATAAAAAATTCTAATTTATTTTTTAAGTTTTTCATATTATAATGTAATTGCATAATTTCCCCCCTTTCATTTACTCTCACTTAACTTTCCCATGTACACCAGTCCACCCTGTTTGCTCTCTTTCAAAAATTTTTAAAAAGTGCTCTGAATGAGGGCTTAGCCTTTAGAGATTCTGGCTCACAGTCAAAGGTGGTTAGTGCCCTAAATGAAAGAACTATCATATGTAATGATGAATTTTAGCCTTTAAGATCCAAATGCTTTCTGTTCACTACAGTAGACAGATATGATCATCTGAGTGCAATTCATAAGAGAACACAGTAGGCATTACCCAGAGGCCTCTTATACAAATCTCACTCTATTAATTACATCTGTACTGAGAAAAGAGGCTCCTAGAGTGAAGTAATTATGGAAAAGCTGAGGTAGAGGAGAGCCCACGAGACAATCCACATGGATCCTGTCATGGGTAATACAGTAACTGAGTAATGAAGAAGCTGAGGTCCATTCAGAGGAAGCCACTTGGCAAACATTTTCATTATTGACAGTTACTTCCCTGGACTCCAAATTGAACAGACCACATAGAATTGTAGGTGCTACTTCTGGGAACCCAAATTATTTTTTCTTGTTCCAATAACTTTTGCTTCTGGGTAAAAGTAATGAAGTCAGAAGCAATACCAATTAGTTGTTCCTGTATTCTAAGGCAGGTAGCATGGGACCAAGCACATTAAGCAGAGAGTTTTACTCATATCTGTCTTTCCATCCATCAGCTGTCAGATAAATTCATGGGATCCCCCTCAATCCTGTATCTCCTTTCCAGCTGTGCTCTCCATGGCTTTGGTTTCATTTTGATTGATTGCAAAAAAGTCAAAGGGCAAAGTTCCTCCTTCAGAGATGTGATTTTTCTGAGTGTTGGAAGCCTGTGAGCGGCTTATTAATAAAGGCTTGAATTAATTAAAAGAGTAGGTCAAGAGGGCTTACTACCTATTGCCGTGAAAGGACAGCATCATGCCAAATGAGTGACTGTTATCGATTAAATGTTTGAATTGCCCACTTTGATAGTCAATCATTGTTAAAGAGTCAAATTCTTTAAAATATTAAACAGAATGAAGATAAGGATTTTTAAAGTTTTGGTAATCATTTGAAAGAAGTCTTTCCACATCCAGGTTAGCTTCAGGCAATAAGTAAAAGTGGGGTGATTGATTATCCAGCTGCTTAAAAAGCAATAGTTGCTGCCTGTGGCACTTGTAATTCACTCTGGAAACAGGTGTCATGGGGCTTGTGGTAAGAGGAGACCTTATGCAATGGGCACTTTCAGCACCATATGGATGTTTTCTTCTAAGTCAAGGACAGAAAGTCAGCTATTTACCCAACATTTGTTTCAGATCATAAGGAAAGTAACAGCCATTTGTTTTTTCTAGTTTTATAGCTGAAAGTAGCCAAGGAGTCTATATATGTTCCTTGTATCATTGCTGTGACAAAATACCCAACAAAAACAACCTAAGAAAGGAAGGGTTTGTTCTGGCTCCCAGTGTAAGAAGGTGTGCAGTCGATCATGGTGAGGAAGCCATGGAAGCAGGAATGCAATGCAGGCAGCTGTTACATTGCCTTCCCTTTCTTTTACGCTTAATAGGCAGAAAGGAAATGCTGTTGGTATGCAGATTTTCTTCCTTTTATTCAGTCTCAGAGCCCCCAGTCCAAGGAATGGTGCTTTACATATACAGAATGAGGTTTCCTTCTTTAGTTATATTTTTCTGTACGATTATATCAGACGATTTTTAATCCCATCAGTTTGACAATTAACATTAACCAATACACAGTCCTAATAGCAGTAACTGGGGAATCTCTACAAGAGGCCGAGCAGAGCCGAGAGTCATTCTATGAGGGAATAAAGGGTGGATATGTAAATGATACTTGGTAGGGCCAAGAGCTGACCATGTTGATTCATTCAACCCTAAATTACTAGGGTAAACATTAAAGTTATACTCACTTTATTCAAAAAAATGATGTAACCTTAGATGATTTTATCTACCATCTCTTAGCTATTAATAGTATTACTATTATTTTAATTGAGCAAGTCTGTCTTTTCAGGTGCTAATCAGAGATACTTTTTGTTATATTAAGCACACACGGAAATCACCCAATTTGATAAAAACAGACTCCTCATCTCTCCCTGATTGTTGCTATTTATCAGGTCTAGGACAGGACCTAAGAATTTATGAGCCAACAATATTCAAATCAATGAAGACACTGCTGGCCCAGGATCCCACTGTATTTGACTCCAGTGTTCTATGTGTCACTTTATCCTGACCTAAGATTCTGCACCATTCTTATTGCAAATTATCCAACAAACAGATAATTCTTAGTCAGTCACTCTATTTACTTCAAGGGGTAAGTTCTCTTCCAACAACCAAGCATACTATCAGGAATACATAAAACTTTTTGATGAGTAAACTGGATGGAAAATGTACCAATTAATAGTTAATTGTACATGACACACCTGTGACTAAGTCAAATTGATGATGAGTTCAGTTATAAATGGAGCAAAGTGCCATTTCTATCATTAAAGCTAGATGCCCTGCTTTCTAGTCATTGATGATAGACTGTTATGTATGTTTTCATATTCCTAAGATGTTTCTATTGATTAGAAGGAACCCTTATTCCTTTATTAACAAATAGCCAGCCTACTTAACATTCAAGATCTCTTTAAATCTCCTTGTGAAGTTTCCTATAAGAGAACACGTGAAATACAAAGACAATTGGGTTGTGACAAAGACCTACTGAACTCAGTAGCTTCTCATCATCACAGCGAGTATTTTATTTATTTATTTCTGTCATATTAAGATGCTTTCATATTTATTATATATCCTTTCCTACTTACTTCACTTCTTTTTAACATTAGACATACGCATGGCCTCAACCTCAGGTACCAGAAACAGGGAATGAATCAACAATGGAGTCCTTGACTTGAAAGTCTTGAGCAATGTGACAGCCTAGGAAGAAGCTACATCAGCTCACAAAAGAACTGAAACTCCCCTGAAGCTCTTCAGAAATTTGAACCAGTTTAACTAAGAAAATTCCCACTGCTGCCATTGATGTTTAAAAGGTTCCAAATGATATTCTGTAGACAAAACTCAACACCACTGAAATGTGTAGAAGTGGCCCCTTCTCAAATACAGCTTCCATCATTATTGGCTCCTCCATTGCTATAGCTTCACAGAAAGATCCCTTAGTTTGAATACCAAATAAGTTGCTATCAAATACAGATGAAGACAACTTCTAAATGAACTGCAAAAGCCATGCCTGTGGACTACCTGTCTGCTTGCTTTAATACAGATTTTGCCTTCTTAAAGTATGACTCACAACCCCTTGGTTGGTCATGTAACTGAAGGTGGAGGTCCCACAATTTTAGTTAGCAGTGAAGGTTTCTGAATCAGTAGCGACTGAAAATTAATTCTGAACTGAATGTGTAATTAGTCAGATGTCTCTACCAGCATTCACCTGTGCTGTGTCATGCTACTCTGTGGCATCTTTCATTCTAAACACATCTCAAGTGCTCTTTGCACTGTGTGTGAATGCAGTCATTTCATATCATGCCAACCAATAGTACCTGAAATGGCTCACTTAGATTCTGGACTATAGTAGCAAAAGCAATAGGAGACGTAATCATCCCATTAATGAGATAATGTACTTTTATTTTCTATAATTTCCAACCCATAGCAGAGTCCCTACATGCTGTCATGAAGTTCTGTGGTCTGCCTAACTCTGTCCCTCTCTCTCCCTCTTTCTGTCTCTCATTCTTGGATGCTGGCCAAAACCTAAATTTTTTTCCCTGATACTTTGGGCTTCTTTACTCTTTCTCTAAAATTCCTCTCCCCACCAGGTGGCTGGTTCCATGTCAGTGTTACTCAAAAGACATGACTTTTATATACTCTTTTTTTCCATTATTCTCCTTGAAACAGCCATTGAAATTTGAAGTTTATCCACCTTATGATTTTTCTTTAAAACTCTAAGAAAATTGTCCTAAAAATTCAAAAATAATCTATGTCCTGTATACAAAAAAATGGCTCTTCCAGAAGCATAGTGGTTTTAATTATTTTGCCAGAAGGTTTTAATATTCTTCTACCATCCTTCCATAGCATGTATCAAATTATTTTATCCTATGATTCATATTTATGTGAAAAATTATTGTTTTGGTTGGCAACTTGAGTTTCATTTTAAAATGAATTTCAAATTTTAGATTGAAATTAGGACAGAATTTTCAACAATTTGCAAACAGCCTTACAGCACTTCTATCATTTTTTTTATAAATGTAGCAGTAGTATCAGTACTGACACTTACAACATCAAAATGCTACTCAACTCTAACAAACACTGAAGATGCTTTTTATCCTATAGGATCAAATATTCAGTTGGTATTTAATTCTTCACCTAAAAATACGAACATCATCATATTAATATACAAAATTTGCCTCATTATAGGAAAGGATAAAGTTATAATCATAATAAAGTGTTATTTTTAAATGAACTCTAATATTTGTTAGCAGTAAATGCTTGATTTATATATCCAATCCATACACTTATATATCTCAGGTTATATAAAAATTTCTTAAGTGTTACCAAGCAATATGTTCCTACTGGAAAACTGTTATTAGGTAATGAACCTCTTTCTGATTGGACTTAAGGCCTACTACACAGGAGGGAATATCATGCCTGGTACAGAAATAATTGTCAAAAGCCCATGTCTGAGGATGTAATGGACCCTATGGCAGAAGCTACTATTGTTATTTTGCAACATAGTCTCGCTGTCAGAGTTCAATTTAGTATTTGTATTTTTACCATAGACCTAAGATGGTCTCAGTTATCTTCAGAAAAGCTTTTTCCTTTACTTTTTTTCTTGAACTGGACAACAATTAATAGATGAAAAAGTACATAATTGCTCAAAATACTTTTAATAAGAGACTGAGCAATCAGTCCTAAAGAGGACATCCATCTTAAACCTACCTTAACCAAGGCTCAGGCAACACTGTGGGAAAGGAAGCAGAAAGAATGTAAAGGCCCTGGATTGCAGAAAAGTAATGTGAACTGCTGTCTCTGCACATGGCATATCTATTGCAGTCATGAACTCACAGAAACGGTGTTTACTTGCACAAGATCTACAGAAAATCTGCTGCAGAGACTAGCTATTCCTCCTTTTCATGCTGTACATAATAAACAGACCATTGCTGAGTAGTTGGTGCCACTCCATCAAAAATAGCACAACCTTGTAGTGATATTTGCTCCACCCATGACCTTGGCCTAAATGACCCAAAGGAGGTGGCACTTCCTGCTGTTGTATGTGACCTCTTATAAGGAGTTGGAGAAGGGTCACATGCCCCTTCTCCCTGTTCCTGCCTTCGAGGTGGATTCGTTCCCAGTCAGATCAGAGGATGACTTCTGCTGTCTATTCCATTTTGTAATCATGAGTGTATTTCCTCAAATTATATCTTAATAAATTCTGTTACCCATTTAAAAAACTCAAATGGATTGATCATAATATAACCCACCCACTACCAGCTTGGATTTAAGATGCACTCTGTGGGAGATAATTTTATTCCTGGTACTAAAATCTTGGAAGTCTTGAACTAATGGATAAGGATTAGATGAAGTCCTGAGTAAATGTGTATTTTGACAATGAGCAATGCCTCAGAGCTATAGGAAGTGGAAAGCCTTCCTTGGGTCAAGCTAGAGGAACTGATAAGCCTTCTTCTGGTCTGAAGTTAGACCTAATGCATTTTGCATTATGGTATGGATATAAGCCTGTGGGAGACAGGGACTGGGAGGTGGTGATTTAAATGAGACTGGCCCCATAGGCTTATATGTATGAGTACTTGTTTCCCAGTTGGTACAACTACTCAGGAAAGAATAGAAGGTATGGCCCTATTGGAGGAGATGTGTCCTTTGGAGTGGGCTTTCAGACTTCAGAAGCCCATAGTATTCCCACCTATCTCTATCTCTCTCTGCTTCCCTTTGTTGATCATGATGCAAGCTCTCAGCTACTGTTTCATAGCCATGGCTCCCTGCTACCATGCTCCCACAATAATGGTCATGGGCTCAGTCTCTGAAACTGTAAACTTCAATAAACTCTTTTTAGTACACATTTTCTTAGTCACAATGTCTATTCATAGCAATAGAAAAGTAACTAAGTCAGCATATCTTCATATCATGTCCAACATATAAGAAATATAGCATAAATATGAAAGGGATAAGTACACATGTACTAACAGCCAGAATAGTAAGATTGTGTTTTCCTGTATTTAGATAGACACATAAGAATAGTGTAAATATTTTGGGTTGGTTAGAGAAATCAGTCCGATTATAAATTATGAGAAATACACACATATGTACCTGTTTATGCATAATTGCATTACTGGCATATTCACCATTATTTTCATGAACATGTAAAAAAAGGAAAAGAAGAAAAAAGTCAAAGAAAATTATTGCAAGGATTAGAAAATAAATTAGGGAACAATGTAAAGAAACAAAGATGGTGATGAGATTAAGTTACCAATTTAAGATAAAACTTTCAAATTTTATGAATATAGATGAACAAAAATCTCAATTCTATATATCAAGAATGTTTAAATAGTAGTAATTAGCTACCTGTAAAATAACCTCTGGTTTGTAACATGGTGTCTCATTGAAAAGGAAACAGCAACGCTGCCAATTAATTGGTTGTTCTCCATAACTTCACTTATGACGTGTGGAACACAAATCTACAGGATTGACTGAAAGCATGAGTATAGGAAGGAATAGCTGGCTAATGTGTGAAATGAAGCAACAGAGTAGAAACAACAATCAATAAGCTTATCTGAATAGAAATTGTTATCAAGCAGGGATGACTACATGAGTGAAGGCCATGGGTCTTATAGGTCTGATCCCAATGCCTTCTGCAAAGTTCTTCAGCTCAAGGAACAGCTATCCTGCCACCTATCACAGAGCCTGACATTTCTATTAGAATTCATTGCTTTAGCCTCATGGGCTTTTCTGACTTTAAGGGTTGTCTGTTAAATTACAGCTATCTCTGGGAAATATAAAATATAAAGCTATTATCAGGTAGACCTCATGGGAGATTAGTTGATAGCTGGTTGTTGAGAAAGTGCGTACACGGGAAGAAAAAGAAGAAAAGAAGGGAGGTGACTTACATCCATTGGCATTTTAAAATGTCAAGGGTTTTATATATGTTATTGCCTTTACTTCTAAAACCAAAAAAAGAAAAAAGAAAAGAAAACAAACAAACAAAAAACCCTACCTTATGCTTATAGCTGTTTTATATCTTTTTTTTTTTTTCCAAAGAGAAAGCAAGTGCATTCTGGTGGAATCACTTGCCTGAGATAGCTCAGCCAGTAAAAATAATTGCACTGAAATTTGAACCATGATTTGTCAAGTCCTTTTTCTCAATGGGCAATTCCCCCTGACAGAGGCTAGGAAGAAATTTCAGGTCCTAAAAGGCAGTCATTTATATTCAGTGCCAGAAATAATGTGGCATTTCTCAACTTCTTCATCTGAAGTGCCAATGTGAAAAAATGCAGCTCTCAGACCAAAGGAAATATGAGACCAGTTTATTCTGGAGCCAAATATGACTGACCATGGCCCAGGAACACAGATTTGATCCCCACATTCCATGTTCCAATCTGCTAACAGTTACATGAAACTTTTAAGAATAACAGAAAGAAGATAGTCACAAATCAAGAAACTTTAAATGCACTGGTAGCTCCTTCCCATTGGTGTTTGCAACATGCAGAGAAACTTCTACTATAGGCTCAGATGCTATATGATGACATCTTGGCTTTTGAATTGCTGGAAGCGAGGGGATTGTTTATACACCCAAAAAGGATTTATTCAGCAGTCACAAGTTATTACATCACACACAGGTGGGAAATGCATGGTTATTTAGAGTCCGAGACAGCCCAAGACAATTTGGCTATGGACCTGCTGCATTCCAGCCCCTACAATCACCGCAGTTCCAATCAGTTAGGTGTAGCTTCCCCCTGAGAACTGTAGTTAATGGCAGCAACTAATCATTTGAGTTCATTTATTAGAGCTGCCCTTGTAACATATCACAGACTAATGTGCCTTCAATGCCCTCTCTGTAGCCTACAGGGAAGGAATCCTCCTCACCACTTCTAGCTTTTGAAAGTCCTGGGATTGCTAGACTGTGGCATCACAAATACAATGTCAACCTATAACAAGTCTTTCTCTGTCCCAAGAGCCAGCTCCCAAAGAATGACACAGAGACTTCTTATTAATTAGGAAAGCTTGGCCTATAGTTCAGGCTTGTTTCTAACTAGCTCTTATAACAAATTATCCCATTGATATTGATCTATGTTCTATCACATGGCATTGCCTCTCTTCCATCTTGCACCTCATGTTTCCTCTCTGTGTCTCCTTGGTGGCTTGCTACTGCCTAGATTCTTCCCCTTCTTCTTTTCTCTCCCCGAAAATCCTGCCTATACCTCCTGCCTAGCTATTGGCTATGCAGCTTATTATTACAGCAATCACAGTAATACATCTTCACACAGCGTACAAATATCTCACAACATCAACCTCCCTCTTCCCAGGACCATCTGCCCTGTAACTACATCTCTTTGCATCTCCATTTGATTTTCTCTTCCCCACATGTCTATTTTCTAACAAAAACTAGTTATTTTAAACTAAGATCTGTCCTAATAAAATTGACCCCATATATTTCCAAATCATGTCACATTCACAGTCCCCTATATCATATAGGAGAATATGAGTCAACCCACAAGCCCATTCATACAACTTAATTACTATATACTTTCATCAAGCACACTTCTCAATGGAATACAGAGTGCTGAGGACATAAATAAGAACCAAAGGTTAGAGTGTATTTCTCTAAGGAAAGCTGTTTTATTGTTGTGCTGGAGGCAAGGACCTCCTACATTTGCATTCTAAGCAAAGAGCTGCAGGCAGATTAATGTGTCTGCCGAGTTTGGCTGTGTTTGCTGTATGAATAAAACTTTGAGCAAGACCTTTCTGGCCATATTTCCAAGTGAAGCAACTCAAGATATTGCTCTTTTGGAGTTGGGAACACTTCAAATGAGATTACCTCTGCACTGCTTCCACGTTGGAGTTGGAAGTGATTTATCCTTTCATATGTGAAATACCCTCCAGAATGATAGACTCCCTATTGTATTTTCACTGTTCCCTTATTTACAGTAATGATCAGTGCTGCAGCCAAAGCACTTTCAGTTCCATGTGCCAAATGTATGCGTGAATTAGTTGGCTTTGCATTTTCAGTGTAAGCAGTTCAAAGGCTCCGTCAATCCTAGATTTCCTATAGGAAGACAAAATCATTTATACTCAGTATCTTTGTTGTATAAATTTGAGAAGAAAAGTGAGATGAGAGACATTTGCTTAGTGTTCCTGTGAATAAGTAATTACTCAGTGCAGGCAATGAAGGAGATTTGAAGGCCCCTTCCTAGACTGAGAACATTGAATTTGGCCTTGTCATGCCTTCCTTTGTACTGGTGTGCTTTGTAAGCCCAATTAAGGTCATAAACAAATGTTTTCCATTTATATTGCTGGATTCTAATAGCCGATTTCTGTCCTCTAAAGTTTCTTGAAATCTGGAGAGATTGATAAATTTATGTCTTCACTTTCTTTGGCCTTTATCAATGAGACACCCAACAATTATATGGAACTTTAACATAAAATGGTCAAACGACTATTGCAATATGTTAACCAAGGCTCTTGGAATCTGGGGCATCAAATATTTTGCTCTGAGACAAATAAATCTCTACATTTCACTTTTTACTATAATAGAAGAGTTTCTGTGATCGACATAGCAAACAGTGGGAACAAATACCAAAAAAGCCAAACTGTTTTTATTCTACTTTGAATATGCTACGTCCCCCACAGGCTCATGTGCTAGAGGTGTGGGACAGATGGGGGCGCTGTCTTAGAAATGGCATAAATGTTAGGAGCTGGGGACTACTCGAAGGAAGCTGGTTCTTGAAGATAAGCCTGTGTCTGTAATCTGGTCTCTGATTCCTTCCTCTCGGCTTCCTCTGCAGCATGCTCCTGTTAGCACCATGCTTTACCTCACCACACTGATCCAAAACCACTCAAGCACTACGAACTGAAGCGTCTGAGTATGTGAGATTAGACAAACCTTTTGTCTCCTTACACATTCTATGTCCAGTATTTTGTGACAGTGACAGAAAAGGCGTTACCTACACCTTGTCTCAGACAAGCCTATAATACAGGATAAATATCATGGGATAGATTATCATCAGTTATTTGGGGTATTGAAAAAGAAAAAGAAAACAACAACAAAAAAAATAAAAAACAAAGGAGTCCTTAGTAATGAAAACCTAACAATGTGACTGAAATGTCAGATGTAAGTTCTGTCTTGCTAACCTTTAATCAGGGATCCCCTCTTGAACTTTTCCCATTTTTTCCCTTTATTCTTAGAATCATAAAACGTTGAACAATATGGTGAATATTAACGGATCTTGTTAACCACTACTATTTTTTCACTTTCTAAATACTAGGTAGGACTCTTTTTATTTATTTATTTATTTATTTATTTATTTATTTATTTATTTATTTATTTAATGTCCTTGTGTGACTACTCCAAGTAAAAATCTTGGTCAATGCTTAACAAGCAAAAAGATAATAGAGTTTGTGTATGGACCTCCTGGATATTGACTTTTCTCATGAGCAGGACTTGATTTCTGGACAGATCATTGGTTAATCTATCATGATAGAATATAATGATAAGGAGCAAACCGAGAGTCTGTGACAGAACAGAAATTGTCATGAAGTGCAGATCACACTTGCAACGTTAACCATTTTGATTCAATCACATGTGCATTGTTATAAGAGAGCACTTCAGACATCTTCAAAGCTGCCCTTCCCAGTGTAGGTCCTGGACACACACAGGGCAAAATTATTCCAGCCACTTAGGTTCAATTCCCAAAACTGCCTCCAGATTTTACACTCTCTATGGTGAAGTGTTCAGCAGCTGCAGTCCTGAGTCCAGACAATACATACACTGTGTAGCCAGCTTTGAAAGCATCCATATGCTACTGGTTTGCAGATACACTAAATATAAGCATTATGGAATTATGGAGATTTCCAACAAGGTTTCAAGAAAAAAGGGGTGAGCCTAGGTAATCAGACACAAAAGTGCAGTAAAACCTATGATAGAGACTTCAAAGTGGAAATACTTGTGGGAACTATTGGAATGGAGTAAGAGTCTCAAGAGATAGGACTACCAACAGTATGAACCACACACTCTGAAAAGACAGAGGCATGAAAAAGACACCCCCCGCCATGGCATTATGTGAGTGTGTAAGCTGAGATGCACTTGAATGCAAGGATGTTTAATCTGAATCTGTGAGACAGTTTATGAAGCTCCTGTACAGTTTGACCTCAGATAATGGGAGTGCCTATTACCACTATAGTCATCTGATGGAATATTTAAATAATCATATATATGTGTTATGCTGTCACATTTAGCAGGCATCTATTTGCAGAGTTACCCCATTTGCAGGTACCAGGGGCGACATCAGCATATACATCATTGCTGAAACATCTTTCTTTTAAAGTTCCCAGGGTTTCAATAGCATGACCCAAATCAGGCGAATAAATGAGTAATGATGACAAACTATAGATACAGCAGGTGAGCAATGAGACATGCTAAATGATTAATGGCAGGATTTTTGCGATTGGTGAAAAAAAAATAGTCATCATTAAAGGAACGTCAAATGGCACAGAGAACAGACCACTTATACATTTTCTGGCCTTTGACAATACCACCTACAGACCCACCTTGCAGGAATGAAGCAGTCTGTTGGAAGCAGATGACTAAGAAAACCATAGAATAATGAATGAGGTTTCCAATCCAAGACAGAGGCTTACATCTCAGTGTTGTCATTCATTAATACCAAAATACATTGTCAGCTCATCTATTGAAGTAATTATTAAGCACCGATCATGCATCTGAGCCTCTGGACAAAGCATCAATAGTATGTTGGCAAATAAAACAGATAAGTCTGCAAGAGACACTGCCCATACTCTCACAAATCTTACAAACCTACAGAGGAGATGAGATTAGAACATCACCAAGTAAACAGATAGTGATAAATATTACCCAGAGTAGCATGTGGTGGGCATTGACCTCATAGGACCCTCATCTGGAAAACATGAGCAATATACACTTCCTTGGATTGCTTGGCAATCAAAGAGTTAATGCACTGTGTATTGACAGTTGACTTAACAGATGCTTATATTGCTTCTTTCTGTTTTAATTATTCTAAAAAATGCAACTAAATAACATGCATTAATTTTTAGATCAATTTTCCTGTCTATTGCAGGGTTCTTAAGAATTATGAGTGATGTTTACAAGGATGGAATGCTGTTCACCAACAATGATCATCAACCTAAACTTTTCTGTTCCCACAGTGAGTACTTGAATACATATTTCTTGCACTGTCCATAAGGTATGCTTTGAAACTTTTACTGTAAAGCATGATTATTTAGTAAATTAATTTTTAATCTTTCAAAGAGTCAGAATTTTGATCTTATCATAGGTCAAATAAAAAAATCTATAATGCAAGTTGTCAGAAATATGTTTATGAAACACAAGATCCGAGACAATAGAGGAACTTTATGATAAACTGCAAATGTGTGTTGAATTTGAGACATGAGCTGTGAAAGATGGACTGAAATTTAACAGCAGAAACACAATTTTCATTTAGACTTTATCAGGGTTTTTTTTTAGGTGAATGAATAATGAAACATAAGCAAATGAGAAGCTTTAATAACTCACATACCAAGAATCCATAGTTGTTTCTTTTAAAAAAAAATAGCAGAGGAAGAATTAGATGAGAAAAACTTTGCCTGCTAACAGAAATCTCCTTTGAACTGTTAATGTTGAGTAGGAAAGGGCACACATCACAACGGTATAGCAGGCAGAGTGGGGAAAGGCGACCCAGATCTGTTTTATAGGGTTGTTTTGAGGAAACATAATTAAAATTGGCGTTCTTTGGTTTAAGGAGTAGGACTCCGCATTGAGTACCTATGCATCTTAACCTCCTGACCTCTTTCCTAGGGATTGCCATGAAGTTAAGCATTGGCTCTGAGCCTAGATTCTGAAACTTAAGGCATAAGGAAAAACTGTCTTAAATTTCGGGTCGAGTGAGGCACTTGGGAAATAAACGAGCCTTAAGGGAACACCCTCACTTCTGTTAGAGGGAAAATATTGTAACAAACCCAAAAAAAAGCTGTAGACAAAGATCTTCATTTTCTACATCAGCGTTCCCAAAGTGTGGTGTGCCTCTGGGAAGAGATGTGGGTCATAAAGCAGGAAGGCATCCTTCTGGACCAGATGGTCAGAAACACACTGGTTCCTAAGGAACGCTGACTTTGGCATATCGGAAAATTTCAGTAGAAAACAGTCTCAAGATGGATGGATGTTACCTGTTTCCATTTGCTTGTTTTCCGCCTTCCAGAATGGATTATCTAGGATGGTGGAGAGAAATGAAATTCAAGAACAAATACAAGAACAGTGATGGGAATAAATCTGAGGAAATAGCCTTGTGCTCATTGCCTGGGCCATGGAAACTAGATTGTTGTGTCATATCCTGGGTAGCAGCAGACATGGAGGAGATGGGGCTCATTTACCCTAGGTGCTGACAGTGAAGGAACACATGGTGTAACAACAATTTAACCAGCAAGAAAACTGTTTTTATTATCACCACGCGCAGATTAGTTTAAGCAATGTCAACAATAAAATGTGTCTCCCAGATTAAAAAAAAATCATAGCATAAGTTCTGTAGTAATTGCTGCAGTTGATACTGGGTTTTAATAACATATGTAAATTTTCATCTCGCTGATAGTTATTTAAGCTTATCTTTTAATAAACACTGTGTTCTATAGAGAAAAATTTCAAGGAACTTCCACTAATTCCATCACTTGCTGAAGGAGGTTAATGACAGCTCCCAATCAGGTATGTCCATATTCTAATTCTTACCTATGAATTTTGACTCATTTTTCAAGGGAAAATAATGTCTCCACAGATGTAGCTATGGATGGTGAAATGTCACAATCCTAGATTACTGGGAGAGAAACCCATAAAAGACAGCAATAAGTATCCTTAGACAGGAGAAGGGCACATAAAAAAGTGAAGGTCATGTGAGGTTAAGTGTACAAGGTGGCATG
Source organism: Peromyscus californicus insignis (assembly GCF_007827085.1). Classification (NCBI taxonomy): domain Eukaryota; kingdom Metazoa; phylum Chordata; class Mammalia; order Rodentia; family Cricetidae; genus Peromyscus; species Peromyscus californicus. The sequence goes on from NW_026294595.1 coordinate 71,681,772, forward strand.
ATCCATCCACAAGCCTAAGTCAGGGGAGGCAGAGTCTTCTCTAGACCTTGTAATGGGAATGGGGCTGTGGAAATACACTGATTTTGGGTGTGTGGTCTTCAGAACCATGAGAGAATCCATTTATATTGTTTGAAAACACAAGCTAGCTTAACACAGCACATCTGGGAACTAATACCAACCCAGGTCCACATTTTCAACTATGGGCAAATCTGTTTCTGACAAGTGGAGACTCAGGCTTCTACCAGTTCTCCTCTTCATCTGTTGGTGATCTTGCGGGATGCACTTAAAGGTAATAATAAAAACAACAGTGATGGAACAGTCATTATGGAAACAGTGAAACCAAACTCTTGTTACTTCACTTCAGCCATAATCTGCGACTTAGGAAAGTTTTATACGGACTTAAGGTTTTAAAGAGCAAATAATATATAAACTGTCAAGTGTAGCATTTTTGTTTGTTGCTTATGTGTTTTAGTTCATAACTTGGAATTTTTTTATGTTATTTATATATTCTTAACATTTAACATTATTATTTTTATTATACCTAATACAAATTTAAATATAATCAGATCATTAGAACTCTTATTTTGTTAACATTTTCCTTTAGATATATTAATATAATAAAAGTTTAAATCTTGTACTTTATTGTTTTTGCATAATCATTTTTACTACTTACTTTTTACTTGCATGATTACATATACAAAGTTTAATAAAAACAGAATTTACTATCCATATCTTTCTAACTATTGTTATTATTTGTGTCATATCATAATTACTACTGAAAAGAGATATCATATATAGAAGAAGAGAGTATTTGAGAATGAGTTCTCTAGACATGATTATAAAGTAGGCTTTCCCATTTCTGGTCTATTGTCTTGTATATAGTGAAATGCTACAGAGGAAATGACAAGGGGCCTACAGTAAAATGACATCATAACTTCAAAGGGGCTCTCTTGTTCTAGCATGCTTTTGAGCAAGAGTTTCATGCACAGCAAAGGGGCAGCAATACCTTTTAAAGGGTCATCAGAACCATAAACTGATGTACTGTAACTTGGGGACCTCAAGCTTACAGACAACTGAAATGGACATTTAGACTTAATGGGCACTGCTCCAGACAGAGAGGGTTTGGAAGTTTGTTTTCTACTGTTTCCTGCTGAGTTCATTTTAAAACTTCTCAAATTCATAAAGAGGAGTTGAAGAATGATAAGGAATAATACTTCACAGAATGAAAGTTAAAAGTAGAAAGGTAATCAGGTAGGAGAAAGTTAAAATTAATTTTCTTTCTTACATACTCTATCTGTAAGATGTATTTCCCTGACCAGTAAGGTGAGATTCAATAAGGAGAGAACTGAGCTTTGAAAGGAAGTCCACTTCATATTCTGAGCTTCACCCTTCCCAGAATGTTGCTATCACTCCAGGAATGTCTCAAATTTCTGGTCCATAGACAAGGTATGAGCAGGACTATATCAGTAGTAGAACAAATTTGACCCTCTTAGTTTTAAGAGGAGCCTTTACCCCTAAATGTCTGATCAGCTTGCCCTTGAGTCACCTTGGAGGAACAGCTTGGCTCTCCAGAAAGCCGAAGTCATACACAGATATTTTCAAACCTCAGTTCTAACACTCATCAGCTGAGTTGCTTGACCTCAGAGGAGGTTTCCCTTCATTTCATAACTTTTATTTCCATCTTCATTTTTTCCTGGAGGAGCAACATAATACACAGAGAAATACAGAAGTGAGAATTTGTATATATCAAGTTCTTGGCACATTTATGTTATGAACTAATGCTTATATTATCATCATGAACACATAGTAGGACATTATGAATTGATGTTTCTATTATCTTGACAAAGGTAAAAGGTTTCAGAGTGTTTGGAGGTATTTTTGCTATTTCCCACATAGCCAATGATAACTAGAATCTGAAGACGCTGTCTTATTGTTAAGGACTAATGTTTTTACTTATCCATTAATTTATTGTTGTTTTGGCTTCTTTTGTTGTGTTGTGTAGTGTTTTGTTTTCCAACATTACTGAGAATACAGGCCTGCCTGGTGGATACAGACAAGGGTTCAAAGTAGATGGGGTATTAATTTCCTTAAAACTCTCTTTCTGTTATAACTTGCTGATCCTCTCAGCATGAAATTGATTAAGAAATCCACATCACTTAATTCTTTTCATAATCACCTAGTGGGAAACTTGCAAGAAAGAACTTTTTTAAAAAAAGGGTAATGAGCCAAGTGAGGCGTGTGGAGGGGTAGATTTGGGTATTCAAGAGCAAGTTTCTACTTTCTTATGAAATGCATAGATAAGCAGTATTTCCTGCTGAGTTTCACAGATTGATCAGAGCTCTGAAAGTGTGGCAGATAAAGACTTCAGTGATGATGTAGGTAACAGGAGTCAACAGATTGGGGCAAAAGAACAAACAAAAACCTAAAAGCAAGTCATTATGACTCCAAAAGAAAGCAATAATAATATAAAAAAGACAGAATGACTAATAGAGGAGGCTTTTCCTGAAAAAGAAGCCTTCTAGAATAATAATTCTAGGAATTATATTCACAGGAATAATAATTCACAGGAAAATAAAGGGAAAACAGGATACAGGCAAGTGTTTGTGACAGAAGCTTAATACTTTTAAGAGTCTCTCCAAGGAATAGAAAGAGTAAGAGAATTGAGAGACACAGAGATCTGGTATGGAAGCTTCTCTAGTTACTAACAGTGAGACTCAGGGTTGGTTACTTGACTTCTGTGAGCCAGTGTCTTATTTCCTTATCTTATTGTGCTATCTCTTTACATGTTGGCTGTAAGGTAAAGGGAGATTTCCCCTCTACCCTCTTAAGATCAGCTGGAATAAATGGATGAAGAGTAAATAGAAGAAAGAATATGCATATTTCTAAACTGGCAAAAGGAGAAATCACAAGAGTGTGACTGCCAACATGTTTAATATTATTTGAAGGTGGTAGCCCCGTTTTCCTATTTTCTATAGCAGAGGCAAAGAATGGAGAAGATGGACCATTTGGAGGGCCTCTAGATGATTAGTGTAGAAAATGATGGACCCTCAACACATCCTTTTTTGTAGATGATGGAGTCCAAGAGGCATTATTCCCTGTGACAGTCTTCCCAGGCATTGCTGTCTTTTGAGGTTGATTACAGATTCCAGGGTGAAGATAGAAAGCAGCAAGTTCCCCTTTGCAGTTTGGTCTTAATGAAAACCAGAGAAATTCCAGATGAAAATCTTTCTCTAGCTTACATTAAATTGCTTAGCACAATCCATAAAACATACTTGAGGAGTATCCCTCTCTGAGTGTGAACATGATAGTGTAATGAACCACTCTCCTGTATTCATTAGTTTATGTCTTTAATGACTGTATTAAATTTTATTGGAATTTTCTGTCTTTACGTCTGTCTGTCCCAGCAGTTACTTTTTTTTTTTAATTTAACTTAATTTTACATAACAGCCACAAATTCCCTTGTTCTCCCCCCTCCCCCCGCCTTCCCCCCAGCCCATCCCCCATTCCCATCTCCTCCAGGGCAAAGACTCCCCTGAGGATTGAGTTCAACTTGGTAGATTCAGTCCAGGCAGGTCCAGTTCCCTCCTCCCAGGCTGAGCCAAGTGTCCCTGGTCCCACTGCCTGGATGCCTCCCAAACAGATCAAGCTAATCAACTGTCTCACTTATCCAGAGGGCCTGATCCAGTTGGGGGCTCCTCAGCTATTGGTTCATAGTTCATGTGTTTCCATTCGTTTGGCTATTTGTCCCTGTGCTTTTTCCAACCTTGGTCTCAACAAATCTCGCTCATACAAACCCTCATCTTTCTCGCCAGTTGCTGTCCCAGCAGTTCTTAACCTGTGAGTTATGATTCCCTTGGGGGTTAAATGACCCTTTCACAGGGGTCACCTCAGACCATCAGAAAACACAGAGATTTACATTACAATTCATAATGATAGCAAAATTACAGTTATGAAGTAGCAATAAAAAATTTATGGTTGGGTGGGGGGGGGTGGCAGTTGGTCACCACAACATGAGGAATTATATTAAAGGTAACAGCATTAGGAAGGTTTAGAACCACTGCTCTATTCTGTCTGCCAAGCCTCAATGGAGGCTTTGAGACATCTGAAATCTGAAATCTGTTTATTCAGTATTTATTACAGGGTTTTGTGTCAGTTATTAATCTTACTGCTGTGACAAAGCATCTGACAAACAAGTCTGAAGAGGTGGCTTAGTGCCTGAGACTACTTTTTGTTCTTCCAGAAGACCTGAGTTTGATTCCTGCCATGCACATGGCAGTAGTATTGTTTGATTGCTTGGAACATGAATTTCAGGAGATCAGTACTTCTGTTTGTCCTGGGTAGGATTGGCTCCAGTCACCCACCCCATTTGTTGAATGTTCTGATTTGACCCTCTTAGAGATATGCCCTTCCTCATTAGGCCAAAATTCTCTGGAACCCCAAAAATGTATGTGTACTTAGCACATATTCCTTTTTAGATCATTCTATATATACTCAGAGCCCAAATTTTCCTGCTTCTTTAACCTGGCCATGACTTACAAAACTGGATCTGTCTGATGGACTTCGCTCTAATGCAATGGCATCTTATGAATGCTCAAATGAAAGAGAAGCTAGTTTTCCAGATTTTGAGGCTCCTAATGAAAGGTGGCACAATAAAAAAACAGACTAAAGAGAGTCATTTATTAAGGTGGTAGCAACTAAGAATAATGACATCACCCAGGAGGTACATGTATAGATGGAGGCCTTCAGCAAGTGATTTGTCTTCACATAACTTAAATTACCTTGGTAAGACTCCTGAGAAAGAAAGATAACATCTCCAGAATTAGCTTTATGCCCAGTCAAAATCCAAATGCCGAAGACTTGCACTGGAAATTGTGTTGGTCTAAACTGTGCTCACTAAAGAAACCTTTCTTCAGAAGACCAATAAAATGAGACTTTTCCCCTTCTGCCTTCTGGGCCTCCATGATGTTCTTATTTGCAATCAGAAGACTTGGACACCAACTCCATAGACAATTTTTGTTTCTCTCTTGCCTTTAGTTTCATGCCCAAAGAGTTGCTCTTAGAGGGAACATGAAAAATCAGAAAAAAATTTATTACTTATTGGTTATATGAATAACAAAATTGCTAAATAGCTAAAGGTTATTTATCTTCAACAAATTGTTTTACCATGAGTTACATTGGTCAAGCATTTGCCTAGCGTATTTGAGTCCCTGATTTTGAACCCCAGAACTGTCAAAAATGTCTGTGATTCTATGTAGTTTATTAGTTACATATTATGTGAGAGAAGAGGGCATCAAGTTTTCAAGAGTTAGTGTTATAGGCAGCTGTGAACCACCTGACATGAATACTAGGTACCTAACTCAGGTGATCTGCAAGAGCAATACATCTAATCACAGTGCTATCTCTCCAGCCCTGGGGTTCCAAAAATTTCTAATGACTCAAGAGAAATGATTAATTGCTGTGACAAGATGAAAAGGCCTTGATCATAAAGACTGAAAACCAGTTATTCAGTCATCTTTCTGATATTTGGTAAATGCATGTTCTATAAAAAAGCACTAGTCAAAGACAACTGAACCAAGCTTACTGGAACTCACAAACTATAGACCAACTGCTGTGGGACCTGCATGGGACTAGACTAGGCCCTCTACATATGGGAGATAGTTGTGTAGCTTGTTCTGTTTGAGGGGCTCCTGGCAGTGGGATCAGAATCTATCCTTGGTGCATGAGCTAGCATTCTGGAGCCCATTACCTATGGTTGGCTGCCCTGTTCAGCCTTGATGCAGCGGGGGAGGGTCTTGGTCCTGCCTCAACTGACCATATCAGGCTTTGCTAACTTCCCATGGGAGGCCTTATTCTTTTTAGGAGGGGATTAGGGTGGGTTGGGAGAGGGAGAGGCTGGGAGGGAGCAGGAGGAGGGATGAGAGGAGGATCTCTGGTTGGTATGTAAAATGAACAAAAAATATTTTAAATAAAAAAAAAAGCACTAGTCTTTCCCTGATGAGATTTCTTACTTCGTTTATTTTTTTTCAACTTTCATTCTTCTCTCATATATTACATTTCAACTGCAATTTTTCCCCCTCCACTTTTCCAAGTTCTTCCCCATCCCTCTCTACTCCCCTAGAAGACTCCTCCATTCTTTCCACCTAAAAAAGAGCAGGACTCCCAGGGATATCCACTGAACACGGTCTAACAAGATGCAATAAGACTAGATACAAACCCTCATAACAAGGCTGGAAGAGACAAATCAGTAGGGGGAAAAGGGTTCTAAGCACAAGCAAAAGAGTCAGATATCCCCACTCCCGTTGCTGGGAGTCCTACAAGAACACCAAGCTACATAATCTTAAGGTATATGAAGAGGATCTAGCTCAGACCCATATAGGGTCCATGATTGTCACTTTAGTCCCTGTGAGCCCCTATGAGGCTTGAAAAAACTCAACATCAACAAGCCAAATAATCCAATTTAAAAATGGGGTATATCATCCTGAGTGAGATAATTCAGACCCAGAAGGACAAAACATGATTGATGCCTAGCCCAATTGCCATCAAAGGGGCATCATCCAGAAACTGATAGGAGTAAATACAGAGACCCATAGCCAAACGTTAGGTGAAGACAGGGGAATGCCACAGAAGAGGGGGAGGAAGTATTGTAAGAGCCAGGGGGGTCAAAGACACCATGAGATTTCTTCCTTTAAAAGTTAGGATAAGCAGAACATATTGGTGCATGCCTGTTATCCTAACACACACAAAGGGAATTGAGGATTCAAGGCCATGCTGAGCTATATAGTGAGGACCCATCTCTTGCCCCCAACAAACTAAAACAGACAGGAAAAACTGAATAATAATCACATGGTGGTATTTTTCCAGGTGCTTTCAGTGATACAAAAACATCTAGAAGGCTTACTAGCCTCCTTATCTCTTGAGTTGTCCCAGCCTTGTGCTTTTTATGTGATATTCACATGATAAACACTTGTTAGATTAAATTTAGTTGTTGTGACATAGAAGTATGTAAGAAATTGTGTTGCCCTCACTGCTGCATGGGCCCAGAAAAAGAGTGGAACAGCTTTTAAACCTGGTTATAGTCTTCTCATAAACTTTCATTTGTGATCATTAGCACCCAAATGTGACAGCACTAACAAGCGCTAAGCAAGTATTTTCATAACATTTAGATTCAATAAACTGTCCTGATAATTTTCACACTCCTTGTTTTTCCCTTCCATTTCAAATTAGAGCATTTCTGTTATGCTGCCCATGTTTGGTATTGCCTGGGACTGTTTGTAAATAAATTCTGTACTTACTTAAAAGTTAATCCACTGTATATAGAGAAAGGAAAGCAGGGCCACATCTTGCACTTATCCCTTTAACTGGTTTGTTGTTCTAAGACAATTGTATAAATGTGCTTCAAGACACTATTGATTTTACACTGTGTATTTTCTGAGATGGAAATTAGTTTTTCAATTTTCTGTCCCATCACTTCATTTTAGATGATCACATTCTTGTAAATTAAAAGTACATTAGTCTTTGGATTTCTGAGTGGTTCTTTCTACTCAGTTTGAGGATGGAATCATTAACCTTTTGCTACTGATGTATTTTGATGTACTGAGTAGGTTTCCCCTTGGGGAAAGAGAGTTGGAAGGCAGTAATTGTCAGAGAAGAATGTTGCTCGGGGGAGATATATTTGATTAGGAAGCACACACTGTGACATGCCTCTAGAGTTTTTCTATATGTGTTTGAAAAACCTTCCTTATTCTGTATAAGGCAGCTGTTATTATAAATTTAAAGGAAAAAATGGCACATCAATGTCACATGGTTTATTAATTGAACAGATAACAGGTGGCCAGCTTCATCTACATAGCAAGTTCCAGGCTAATAAGGAATACACAGTAAGATTTGTCTCTAAAGTGGATGTGGTATCAGGAGACCAGCAGTGTGGTTCAGTAGGTAAAAGTTCTGGAGGCATGGTAGAAAGTGAGAACCAACTCCCACAAATTGTCCTGTGACTACACATGTGCCATAACATGACCAGGACCTTCAATAAAATCAGTAAAATTTTAAAAGCAAAAGAAAAATTGTATCTGTCTGACAATCACTTGCCTGTCTTATTTGAATGAATCTTCATCTCTTTGATCAGATACTATGATGAACTTCCACATAAGAATTGTATCTATGTGTAGCTGAAATTTTTTCTAGTCCTGCCTGGCCCACAGTCAGAACAAATCTCTCTTACCCGCCAGTCCCACAGCCGCTCAGACCCAACTGAGTAAACACACAGAGACTTATATTGCTTATAAACTGTATGGCCGTGGCAGGCTTTTTGTTATCTAGTTTTTTATCTTAAATTAACCCATTTCCATAAATCTATACCTTGCCACATGGCTCGTGGCTTACCAGTATCTTACATGTTGGTATTCATGGCAGAGGCTGGCAGCGTCTCCTGACTCAGCTTTTTGTTCCCAGAATTTTCTTCTCTGTTTGTCCCACCTATACTTCTTGCCTGACTACTGGACAATCAGCATTTTATTTATAGAAAGCGATATCCACAGCATCTATGCTCTTTCTATTCATCACAATACAACTAAGAGTAAATCTATAGCGTTCTTTTCAACAGTCTATTATAAAATTATTGCTACATTTTTATAACTTTCAAGAGCCTATTTCAGTGCATTTGTACTTGAGTTAATGTGTTTGATTGTGCAGAAATGTCAATGAAAGGAAACAATCACTTTATGAAAAATTTCAAGGCATTTGGTATTTATATTTCCAAGGTTATTTGTATGTAATAACTGAAAAACTTGGGCATTGTTTGCTAAAGTAACATCAACTTTCTGGCAAGTCATATACTGATGAAAGGTTCTATATTTTTAAGTAATATAACTTGTAATGGAGCCAACTCTTAGAATAAGATAATGAGGGTTGAAAAAATAAACTAGTGTAGATTTTGTAAAGTGGTTATTAATCCTGAGATGCTAATACCAACCATGGTTTGGCTATGTTTACAGAAGCATTGAAGGCTTGTTCCATGGTGTGTGGCAGTATTTGGAGGTGGTGGAACCTGTAAGAGGTGAGATTAAGGGTTCAAGTCTAGGACTTCACAGAGAAGAATGTGAGTTTCTAGACTCCTTATTGTTTACTTTTCAATCATGAAGAGAGTGGTTTTGCTTTACCATGGTTTGAAAATCTACAGTGTCAAAATATCCCTCGCTCAAACTGACAAAACTACTGCACCAAATAACATTTTTTCCTTATGACCATGCTGAGTGTTTGCTACTGTGATGGAAGTTGACTCAGTGTTGCTAGTTATGTACATAGAAGGCTGAGAAAATATGTGAATGAATGAATTAGTGAAGTCATCCTCCATTCACTTGTTTTGCAATCGTGTTCTTCCCAAATATGTTCTCCTATGTTATGTTATGAAATATCAGCACTTCCCACCCCATACCTCTGATGGAAGCCTCCTACTCCACCAGAGGCCAGGCCAGCATCCTGAACTCCAGGTAATACTGTTCCCCCACCCTTCTAAAGCTTGTCCAGCATAATCCCAACTGTCCTTTCTCTCCTCATCACCATATCCCAGCCCATATCTCTGGCAGAAGTCTTCCACCTCATTCGAGGCCAGGCCAGATCCCTGAAAACCAGGGAAGACACCCTCCCACACATCCTTCTGCACTGCCTGTTTCAGCCCAGCTTGACCCCAAGTACCCTTCCTCTCCTCATCACCTTATCTGGGCCCGCACCTCTGGTAGAAGTCTCCTACTCTACCAGAGGCCAGGCCTGCATTCAGAACCCTAGGTAATACTCCCCCTCCCCAACTTTGCCTGTGCTCACTCAGCACAACTCCAATAGTCCCTTCTCTCCTTATCACTGTACTCTAGCCCACACCTCTGACTGAAGCCTTCTACCCCATCAAAGGCTAGGCCATAATTCGGAATCACAGAGGACAGACCAGCAAACATCGTGAAACCCAGAGACCAGGCCAGTTCCATTAATGACAGGCACAAGCCTCTTACCACATCAGGAGCCAGGCCAGCATCTGAACATCAGGAGGCACACACATAGCCAGAACCCCATCCTCAAACTTGGGGCAGTAACCTCTGTTAGACCAGAGGCCATTCAGGTCATCAGAAGTCTAGACCCCAATGTGGGCAGAGACCTTCTACTCAACCACAGGCCATGGGATCTAGAAGACTAGAGCAGAACCAGAAACCATGTAAGAAAACACTTGTCTAATAAAGACAAATCCAGAAATTGGTACCGAGACCTATAATCACTCTAAATTCAGATGCCTAAAAATAAATGGAAGAACACAAACAACAACAACCAGGGCAAATATGTCACCTCCAGAGCCCAGCCATCCCACTACAGAGAGCCCTGAATATTCTAACACAGCCAAAGCACCAGAAAACAACCTTAAAACCAACTTTGTGATGATAGAGGCCCTTAAAAAAGAAAAGAATAAATCCTTTAAAGAAATCCAGGAAAACAAAAACAATTGGAGGAAATAAATAAATCCCATAAAGACAGTCAAGAAAAGACAGACATAAAGGTGAAGGAGATGAATAAAACTGTTCAAGACTTGAAAATTGAACTAGAAGCAATACAGAAAACACAAAGAGAGGGAATTCTGAAAATGGAAAATCTAGGTAAGGGAAAAGTGACTACAGATGCAAGCATCACCAACAGAATACAAGGAATAGAAAAGAAAATCTCAGGCATTTAGGACACAATAGAAGAAACAGATACATCAGTCAAAGAAAAAGTTAAATCTAAAAATTTCTGACACAAAACATCTAGGAAATCTGGGACAAACTAAAATAATAGGAATAGAAGAAGGAAAAGATTCCCAGGTCAAAGACCCAGAAAATATTTTTAACAAAATCATGGAAGAAAGTTTTCCTAACCTAAAGAAGAACATGCTTATAAAGGTACAAGAAGCTTAAAGAACAGCAAATAGATTGAATCAGAAAATAAAGACCCTTGCTACATAATAATCAAAACACTAAAAGCACAGAACAAAGAAAGAACATTGAAAGCTGCAAGAGAAAAAGTCCAAATCACATATAAAGGCAGACCTGTTAGAATTACACTTGACTTCTCAATGGAGATTCTAAAAGCCAAAGGGGCTTATGTAGATGTCCTAAGACTCTAAGAGACCACAGATGTCAGCCTAGACTACTACACTCAGCAAAATTTTCAGTCACCATAGATGGATTAAAAAAAAAAAAAGATATTCCATGATAGAGTCAAATTTAAACAGAATCTGTTTACAAATCCAGCCTACATAAGGTACTCAAAGGAAAATTCCCACCCAACAGGATTCACTGCATCCAGGAAACTACAGGTAACAAATAATCTCACACCAGCATAACCAAAAGAAGGAAAACATGCACACACACAATACTACCATCAACAACTACAACAAAATAACAGGAATTGATAATCATTAGTCATTGATATCTGTCAATAGCAATGGACTTATTTCCCCAATAAAAAGACACAGACTAATAGAATGGGTGCAAAAATAAGATCCATCCTCCTGCTGCATACAAGAAACATACCTCAACATCAAAGATAAATAGTACTTCAGAGTAAAGGGTTGGAATTTTTTTCCAATCAAATGGACCTAATAAGCAAGCAAATATATCTATTATAACATCTAACAAAATAGACTTCAAAGCAGAATTAATCAAAAGAGATGGAGAAGGACATTTCATACTCATCAAAGGAAAAATCCAACAAGATGTTTCATTCCTTAACATCTATGCCACAAACACAAGAACATCCACATCTGTAAAAGAATCATTATTAAAACTTACACACTGATTCTCACACAGTGATAGTGAGAGGCTTCAATACCTCACTCACATGAGAGAACAGATCACCTAGACAAAACCTAAACAGAGAAATACTGTAGCTAAAAAGATGTTATGATTAAAATAACCTAACAGAACATGCCACCCAAACACAAAGAAACATACTTTTTTCTCAGCACTTCATGGAACATTCTCAAAATCTATCACAAAGCAAGTCCCAATAGATACAAGAAAATTGAAATAATCCCCTGTAAACTTTCAGACCACCATGAATTAAATCTGATTTCAATAACAACAGAAACAACAGGAAGCCTAAAACCTTATGGAAATATAATAACTCTACTGAATTATGCCTGAGTGAAAGCAGAAATAAAGAAAGAAATTAAAAACTTCCTAGAATTCAATGGAAATGAATGCACAACATACCCAAACTTATGGGACACAATGAAAGTGGTGCTAAGAGGAAATTTTGTAGCACTAAGTGCCTTCATGAAGAATTTGCAGAGATCTCATACTTGTGACTTAACAGCACACGTGAGAGTTCTAGAACAAAAAAAAAAAAAAAAACAAACACACCAAGAGGAATACTTGGCAGTAAATAATCAAACTGAGGGCTGAAATCAATAAAATAGAAAAACAGAGAAAAATACAGAATCAAAGAAACAAAGAGTTGATTCTTTGAGAAAGTGAACAAGATATACAAACCCTTATCCAAATTAATAAAAGGCAGAGAGATAATATCCCAAATAACAAAATTAGAAATGAGAAAGGAGACATAACAGACACTGAAGAAATCCAGAGAATCATTAGGTCATATTTCAAAAGCTTGTACTCCACAAAATTGTAAAATCTAAAAGAAATGGACAAATTTCATAGTTACCACTTACTAAAGTTAAATGAAGATGAGACAAACTATTTAAATAGACTTATAACCCCCAGGGAAACAGAAGCAATCATTAAAAGTCTCCCAACCAAAAAAAAAAAAAAAAAGGCCAGGGCTAGAGGGTTTTAGCACAGAATTGTACCAGACTTTCAAAGAACAAGTAATACCAATACTCCTCTGCTGTGGGATGTTCTGTATGGCAAATGTGTTGCTCTGATTGCTTGGTAAATAAAACACTGATTGGCCAGTACTCAGGCAGGAGGAAGTATAGGCAGGACAAGGAGGAGAATAAAGCTGGGAAGTGGAAGGCTGAGTCAGAGACACTGCCAGCTGCCACGATGACAAGCAGCTTGTGAAGATGCTGGTAAGCCACGAGCCACGTTGCAAGGTATAGATTTATAGAGATGGATTAATTTGAGCTGTAGGAACAGTAAGCAAGAAGCCTGGTACGGCCATACAGTTTGTAACCAATATAAGTCTCTGTGTTTACTTGGTTGGGTCTGAGCAACTGTGGGACTGGCAGGTGAGAGAGATTTGTCCTGACCGTGGGCCAGGCAGGAAAACTCTAGCTACACTCCTCAAATTATTTCACAAAATAGAATCAGAAAGAACATTGACAAATACATTTGATGAGTGCCAAATTCATTCAATGAGGCCATAGTCACCCTTATACCCAAACCACACAAAGATACAACGAAGAAAGAGAATTGCTGATCATTTTTTTCTTATGATCATTGATGAAAAAATACCCAATAAAACACTCATATTGAATCCATTAACACATAAAAAAATATTGTCCACCAAAATTGGTAGGCTTTATTCTAGAGATGCAGGGATTGTTCAACATAGGAAAATCTGTCAATGTAATCTGCCATATAAACAAACTGAAAGAAAAAAAGACACATGATCATCTCACTAGTTGCTGAAAAAGCCTTTGGCAAAATGCAACACCCCTTCATGATAAAAGGCTTGGAGACATCAGGGATACAAGGAACATACCTAATTATAATAAAGGCAATATACAGCAAGCCTATAACCAATATCAAATTAAACAGAAAGAAATTCAAAGCAATTCCACTAAAATTAGGAACAAATCAACTCTCTCCATAGCTATTCAATATAGTACTTGAAGTTCTAGCTAGAGCAATAAGACAAGTGAAGGAAATCAAGGGAATAAAAATTGGAAAGAAAGAAGACAATGTATCACCATTCACAGATGATATGGTAGTATACATAAGCAACACCAAAAATGCTACCAGGGAGCTTCTAAAGCTAATAAACACATATAGTGAAATGGCTGGATACAAGATTAATCCAAAAATATCAGTAGCCCTCCTATATATGAACAGTAAAAGGGTTGAGAAAGAAATCAGGGAATTAGCACCCTTCACAATAGCTACAAATAATAATATAAAGTATCTTGAGTTGACTCCAACCAAACAAGTGAAAGACCTGTTTGACAAGAACTTTAAATCTTTGAAGAAAAAATTGTAGAAGATATCAGAAGATGGAAAGCTCTCTCATGCTCATGGATAGGTAGGACTAACATAGTAAAAATGGCCATCATACTAAAAGCAATCTACAGATTCAGCACAATCTCCAGCAAAATTTGAACACAAGTCTTTTCAGAGCTTGAAAGGAAAATACTCACCTTCTTATGGAAAAAAAAAATCCAGAGTAGCTGAAGCAATCCTGTACAATAAAAGAACTTCTGAGGGTATCACCATCCCTTATTTCAAGCTCTACTACAAAGCCATAGTAACAAAAACCACATGGTATTGGCATAAAAACAGACAGGTGAACCAATGGAAACGAATGAAAGACCCAGACATAAATTCAAACACCTAGCCACATTTGATTTTTGATAAAGATGCCAGAAATATACAATGGGGGAAAAAATGTATCTTCAACAAATGGTGCTGATCGAACTTGATGATGGCATGTAGAAGAGTATGAACAGATCCATGTCTATCACTCTCCACAAAACTCAAATCCAAGTGGCTCAGAGACCTCAAAATAAATTCAGATGCAATAAACCTGATAAAAGAGAAAGTGGGGAATAACCTTGAATTCATTGGCACAGGAGACAACTTCCTGAACAGAACACCAATAGTACAGGCACTAGTATCAACAATTACTAAATGGGACCCCCATAAAACTAAAAAGTTTCTATAAAGCAAAGGACACCATCAACAGAACAAAATGGTAGTCTACAAAATGGAAAAAATTCTTTGTTGACCCCACATCTGACAGAGTACTGATTTCCAAAATACATAAAGAACTCGAGAAACTTGACATTAAAAAAGACAAAAAACAAAGAACTCAATAAAAAAGTAGAGTTTACATCTAAACAGAGAATTCTTAAAAGAAGAATATCAAATTGCTGAAAAACACTAAAAGAAATGTACATCATCATTAGCCATCAAGGAACTGAAAATCAAAAATACTTTGAGATTCCATCTTTCACCTGTCAGAATGGCTGAGATCAAAAACACAAGTGACAGCTTATCCTGGAGAGGATGTGGAGCAAAGGGAACACTCCTACACTGTTGGTGGGAATGCAATCTTGTACAGGCACTTTAGAAATCAATATGGTGGTTTCCCAGAATACTGGCAATTGTTCTACCCCAAGACCCAGCTACACCAATCTTGAGCATATACTCAAATGATCCCTAGTCATACCACAAGTACACTTGCTCAACTAGGTTCATAGTATCTTTATTTGTGATAGCCAGAACCTGAAAACAACTTTAATGTCCCTCAACTGAAAAATAGGTAATGAAAATGTGGTACATTTAAACAATGGAGTGTTATTAGCTGTTAAAAACAAGGACATCAAGAAATTTGAAGGTAAATGAATGGAACTAGAAAGAATCATCCTGAGTGAGGTAACCCAGACCCAGAAGGACAAACAGGGTATGTACTCACTTACCAGTAAATGCTAGCTATAATGTAAAAGGTAACCATGTTACAATCCACAGACCCAGAAAGGCTAGGTAACAAGGAGGGTTAAATGGTAGAAGCTTGGAATTCTCTGTGAAGGGGAAATAGAAGAGATTTTGTGGGTGGACTTAGGGTAGGTAGGGATGGGAACATGAAGGATCAGGTAGGGGAGGAGGGAGAAGGAAAGTACCAAAAGAGAAAACTGAAAAGAGGGGACATTTCAGGTTGAGTTAGAAACTTGGTGCAAAGGAAACTCTAAGGAATCTACAAGGATGACCCCATCAAAATTCCAAGCAATGGAGATATGTACCCTTAACTGGCCATCTCCTCTGACTAGGCAAGACTTCCAGTGGAGAGATCGGGACACTAATATAACCACATGAATTTTGACCTAGTCTGTCCTGCCTATGGGATGTGCTGGGGTAAGTGGGGGGTGGGGCACAGAGATTGTGGGAGTGGCCAACTAATGACTAGTCCAGTCTGAGACCCATGATATGAGAGTGAGTCCACCCCTGATACTGCCTGGAGTGCCAAGACTCAGAGGACAGAGGCTGGATGGCCCAGAGACCTAAGATGACTAGAGAAAAATCATGTTAATGTAATGATGCATAATGGTATTCTGTTATACTTATAGACCGATGCCTAGCCCCATTGTCATCAGAGAACCTTTATCCAGTAACTGATGGAAACAGATACAGAGACCCACTACCAAATATTAGGCTAAGCTAATGGAATCCTGCTGAAGAGAGGGAGGAAAGATTGTAGGAGTCAGAGTGGTCAAGGACTTCACAAAAAAACCCACAGTATCAACTAATCTGGTCTCATAGGAACTCAGAGACTGAACTAACAACCAGGAAGACTGCATGGGACTGACCTAGGCCCTATGTGACAGCTGTGTCTCTTGGTCTTCTTATAAGACTTCTAACAGTGGGAGCAAGGACTTTTTTTTAACTCTTTTGCTGAATTTTGGGGCTCTACTTCTCATATTGGGTTGTCTAGCCTTAATACTAGTAAATAATAATACTTAATACTTAATAAAAGGGGGTTCTCAGTCTTACTGCAACTTGATATGTGATGTTTTGTTGATATCCATGGGAGGCCTGCCCTTTTCTGAATTGAAATGGAAAAGGAGAGGATTGGGAAGGGCAGAGAGGAAGTGGAGGAAGGACTGGGAGGAGAGGAGGAAGAGGAAGTAGGGGTCTGGATATAAAATAAATAAATGCATGTTTAAAAATTAAAACAAATAAGTACAGACACATTCAATGTGTGGTTTTCATCACAACCTTATTACTTGCCTTTCTGATTCCAAATAGTAAATCTTCTGATTAATTTCATGTACTTGCCAGATTATCCTTTGAAATCATTGTTCTGGGGAAGTTTTCTATATTCAAACACTTATCTGGTCTCCCATGGCATATGCCACACATAAACTTTCTAAGTTGTCCCATTGTGACCTTAACAGATTGTTCTAAACCTCTTCAGTTTGATTTCTCTCTTTATCATTTCTGTCTTGCACCTCATTAATAAATTGTATAACTTGTCCTCACCCAGTTCACAACTGTGTCTGAGCATTTGCACTTATTGTGCAGAGGACAGATGCAAGTTACTCAATGGTCTCTATTTCCAATTTCTTACTGTCCACATTGCTGCTCATTACATTTTCTTTTGCAATATATGCTAATATAGTCTTTACAATAAGCACCACAGGCAGTCAATAAAGTGAGAAATGAGTGCTGAAGATAGTTTTCAAGAAAGGTCTTAAAAGACATAGAAAGCAATTCATCTTCATACACATCCAAGTGTTTTATGTTTTAGGATTGAGATTTTATCAGTTGGAATCACTTGTCCTAATTCTTGGTGCTCAAAGATCACCAGACACGGTGTGTGTTGTTTCCAAGCTTGGGTCTGATTCACTCCTTTTTACATTTCCTAAACTCTTCCTACTGCTTACAACTCAGACATCATGTGACAAGCTTTGAGAACACCATCTCTGCCCTAGGAAGATGAAACTAAAACTTTGAAAGGCATTCAAGTCATAACTGACAATAAGAGACTAATGGCAGGAAGCTGTGCATTCAAAAGTAAGGAAGAGAAAAATTTTACAGTTGTCACATTGTGAGACTTTTTATTCTTGTATTCTTGCATGTAAGAAAAAATTACATTCTTCTTTGTGTGTAACTCGAGTAATTTCTGAATATTGAACCTAGGACTTTTCACAAGTCCATGATCTACCACTGAGTGACAATCCAGTATCTTAATTCCTATGAAAACCAAGTACTATGCATCAAATTCTTTACTCTTCCCTTTTGGGTGTACTTTCTACAGACTTTTCTTAACACATGAGTGGTAAGAAAGCTGAGTAGTTTATATCAAATGTCTAAATATTTTATAGATAGGAATCATCCCACAAAACTTTTTAAAGAAAAGTCCAGATTCCGAACCTGCTCTTCACTTTCAAGGTCTGAGCAGCAGAGGGCACAGATGGCCCCCCATACCTCCTGGTCTGGAGGGGCCCACAACTATCCAGGACCTGCTTGATGCCAAAGGTACCACGTGGTCATTCACCATTATACCAAACTTGTGATTTCTAAGCCTGGGGCACAGAGGAGATGAAAAGTAACATCTTCATGCCATGCCTTGTGGCTGAGGTGGGCAGGACTCAACCCAGTGCCACCTGTGACTCAACCAGGGGCCGGTCAGGCATCAGGGGACCATTATGTTGAGCAAGCACAGGGTAGGGAAACAGAAGAGAGAAGGAGAGAGGCAGAACTGTTCATGGGCTGGGGAGAGAGGTGTATCTGAAGAGGTGAGGGTGGCGATGAATGGGATAAAGTGAATGGCCTGCTTGCCACTTAAGTCTAGGGTGATGTCTGGGCCTTGGCTATTACCAAGGGCCAAGTTCTGATTCAAGATTCTGTAATGATCAAGGGACCTGTCTGTGACTCTGATCACCACTGAGGGCCATGCAGAGGCCTCCAGTCTGGGCCACTACCCAGATTCATGATGATGTCCAAGGACTACATGGCCTTGAGGGCCATGCCAATCTGGCAGGCCTGTGCTGCAACCTGGGACTATGGTGACATCCAGGCCTGGGTTGCTGCCGAGGATCATGTCTAGGTCTGTAGTCCTGCCATAGCCAGGTTCTGTGATGATGTCCAGGGGCCCATGTTGCTACCATAGGCCACACAAATGCCCAGAGTCTAAGACTCAGCCTATGACCATGATGGTGTCCCAAGGCTGTGCCACCACATGTGGCCTTGCCAGTGCTGTCACCTGGGGCCACAGTGTCATCCAGGTCAGTGCTGCTGCCTAGAGCCGTGTCTGGGTCCATGGCTGATATGTCTGTGACTCCTGTTACCACCAAGAGCCATGCAGATGACTGGGGTGTGGGATGCCCTTTTCTGCTCACCCATTTGCACCTGCCGCAGGAAAGAGAGCTGGCCCCAGGGTCATGAAAGTGGGAGAACTAGTTCTGCCCTTCACGGGCTGCTACATGCAGGAGAGCAGGCTCTGCATTCTATCTAGGCAGCACACTAGAGTTGACCCCAGCCCCATTCCATTTTCTGCATGTGGTGGCATGGATGAGGGAAAAATGCCCTCCCCCTCCTCCCCTTGCTACCTGTGACAGGCAAGAGAGCTGAGAGTTCATGAGAGTGAGAAAACTAGCTCTGCCCCTCACCAGCTTCAGCACACAGGATAGCTGACACGCCTCATCCCGTAACCCCTGTAGCAGTCAGGAGAGAAGACCTTGCACCTACCTCACCTGGGCACAATATATCACCACAATTGACCATAAACTTAATAACTCCCAGGGTTTTTTTTTTTTTTTAAGGAAAAACCATTATTAACTAGAATTTTGAAGTAAACACAAAATAATCATTATTCTGAAGTATCGGGACACTGCTAAAGTACTGTTACTATTCTAGAAATTATATTATTAAAGACCTAATTATAATTCAACTGAGATAGTGCCAGTTATGTGAAGCATATGTGACATGCAAAGGAATTAAGGCTTAATGTAACAGAATGCTTCCAAAATATGCTAGCTATGTGTTAAGGGAGATCTGGAGGAAACTGGAAGGCACAATCCCTGACTTCAAGGGATTTAACAGATGTGTTAATAAGGCAGAATGCCCGTGAGACCAGGGAAGAAACTATGATGAAGAGATAAATATATTGTGCTAACATATTCTTTACAATTAGCACCACAGGCATTCAACAAAGTGAGAAATCAGTGTTGAATATAGTCACCAAAAAAGGCTTTTAAAAACCTAGAAGATAGTTCATCTTCATAGAAATCTGTTTTTTTTTCTGTTTTAGCTTTTAAAATGAAAAATAGAAGATACATGCCTAAAGGCTAACCATAATATTTTTGTTGTTTTTACATCCCAATCAAAGTTCTCTCTTCCTCCCCTCTTCCCAGTTACTTCCCCTGCACACCTTCTCTCTGTCTCCCCACCTCATCTATATCTCTTCCACAGTTTCTCTTCAGATACAGATGGCATCCCATGAATATCAGGCAGCCTTAGGATATCAAGTTGCAGCGAGACTAGGTACCTCCTCTTCTATTAAGGCTGTGTGAGGCAATTTGATGTGAGGAATGGGTTCCAGAAGCTGACAACAGAGTCAGAGATATCCCTTGCTCTTACTGTTAGGAGCCCCACATGAGGACCAAGTCACACAATTGTAACATATTTGCAGAGGGCCTAGGTCAGTCCCATGCAGGCTCCTTTGTTGTTGGCTCAGTCTCTGTGAGCCCCTATGAGCCCAGGTTAGTTGGTTCTGTGGGATTTTTTTTGGGGGGGGTGCCCGTGAACCCACTGGTTCATACAATCCTTCCCCCTCTTCCGCAGGGTTCTCTGAGCTCTCTCTAGTGTTTGGCTGTTGGTCTCTGTCTCTCTTTCCGTCAGTTGCTGGGTGAAGCCTCTCTGATGACAATTGGGCTAGGCACCAATTATATCAGTATAGCAGGAAATCATTAGGAATCGTTTCACTGACTGTTTTTTTTTTTCTATTCATGTTTGGGTCTATCCTATATTCTGGCCCTCAGAGGGGAGCTCCCTCTTAGCATATAGGTCTCCAGCTATGCCAGTCATTAGTTGTTGACTTTCACACTTTCTGCACCATCTTTACCCCAGCACATCTTGTAGGCAGGAGAAATTGTAGGTCAAGGGCTTTGGGGCTAGATTGGTGTCTAAGTCCCTACAACTTGAAGTCTTGCCTGGTTACAGGAGATGGCCAGTTCAGGCTCTGTATCCTCTCTTGCAAGGTGTCGTAGCTAGGGTTACCTTCCTAGATTCCTGGGAGTTTCCATTGCTCTAGGTCTCCAGCTTATTCAAGAGATGCCCCTAGAATTTAGTTTTCTCTCGCAGTACTCATTCCTTCAACCTTCTCCCAACCTGAACCTTCCTGTTACCATTCTCATGCTCCCTTCCAGGTCCCTTCCACCATCCATTGGCAATGTCCATTCTATTTCCTCTTCACAGTGAGATTCATGCACCTATCTCCAACTTGAGAGCTCCTGTTCCTTAGTTTCTCTGGGTCTGTGGGTTGTAGCATGGTTTTACTTTATTTTACGGCTAATATTCACTTATGAGTGAGTACATAGCATGTTTGTCTTTCTGGGTCTGAGTTACCTCAGGATGATCATTTCTAGTTCCATACATTTGCTAGCATATTTCCTGATGTCATTTTTTTAAACAATTGAGTAATACTCCATTGTATAAATGTACCACATTTTTTTCATCCATCTAGATTGTTTCCAGTTTCTGGCTATTATGAATAAAGCTGCTATGAATGTAGTAGCCGTGCAAGTGTCCTTGTGTTATGGTTGAATGTCATTTGGGTATATGCCCAGGAATGGTAGAGCTGGGTCTTGAGGTAGATAGATTCCCAATTTTCTGAGGAAGCACCATGTTTATTTCCAAAGTGGCTGCACAAGTCTGAATTCCCACCAGCAGTGCAGAAATAATCTCCTTGCTCTACATCCTCTCAAGCATAAGCTGTCACTTGAGTTTTTGATCTTAGCCATTCTGACAGGTGTAAGATGGAATCTCAATGTCATTTGAATTTGCATTTCTTTGATAGCTAAGGATGTTTAACATTTATTTAAGTGTTTCTTGGCCATTTGAGATTTCTTTGTTACAAATTCTATGTTTAGATCTGTATAGCATTTTTAATTGGATTACTTAGATTTGTAATGTCTATTTTATTGAGTTCTTCATATATTTTGGATATTAGCCTACTGTCAGATATGAAGTTGGTGAAAATCTTTTCCCATTCTATTAGCTGCCTTTTAATCCTATTGACAGTGTCTTTT
This sequence comes from Peromyscus californicus insignis, assembly GCF_007827085.1. NCBI lineage: Eukaryota > Metazoa > Chordata > Mammalia > Rodentia > Cricetidae > Peromyscus > Peromyscus californicus. Next base: position 71,703,721 of record NW_026294595.1, read on the forward strand.
GCATTACAGAAAAATTTCAATTTCATGAGGTCTCATTCATCAGTCTTAGTGATTGTATGATTGATGTCCTGCTCAGGAAATCATTTCCTGTGGTAATGCATTCAAGGCTATTTTCCAATTTCTCTTCTATCAGATTCAGTACATCTGGTTTTATTTTAAGGGCTTTGTTCTACTTGGACTCAAGTTTTGTGGGGAGTGATAGATATGGATCTATATGCATTTTTCTACATATCCATATCCAGTTAGACCAGCACAATTTGTTGAAGATATTTACTTTTTCCATTGTATAATTGGTCTTCTTTGTGAAAAATCAAGTGTCCGTAGGTGTGGGGATTTACTTCTGGGTCTTCAATTTGATTCCTTTGAGCAACCTGTTGGCTTTTATGCCAAAAGTTATACAGTTTTAATTACTAGTACTCTAGAGTAGAGCTTGAGATCAGGGAGTATGATACCTCCAGAAGTTCTTTTATTGTACAGGATTGTTTTAGCGATCACGGGTTTTTTTTTGTTTATTTGTTTTTCCATATGAAGTTGAGTATCATTCTTTCAAGGTTTGTAAAGAATTGTGATGTAATTTTGATGGGAATTGCACTGCAGCTGCAGATTGTTTTTGGTAAGATGACTATTTTTACTATGATAACCCTTCTAATCTATGATCATAGAAGATATTTCCATCTTCTGATATTTTCTCAAATTTCTTTCTTCAGAGACTTGAAGTTCTTATCACACATGTCTTTCACTTGCTTGGTAAGTGTTACACCAAGATATTTTATATTATTTGTGGCTATTTTGGAGGGTATTTTCCCGCGGTTTCTTTATCAGCCCTTTTATCTTTTATATATATAAGGTCTACTGAGTTTTTTTTTTTTCATTAATCATGTATTTAGCCACTTTGCTGAAGGTTTTCCTTCAGATGTATTAGTTCCCTGGTAGAATTTTGGGATTTCATATGTATA